>NC_082637.1:29604054-30251554 GCF_030936135.1 Gavia stellata | reverse complement strand
GCTAGGAACGGTTGCAACACTGCAATTTGCAGTAGATACAAAAACCAAGTAAAAGGGTCTCTGACCTTCCTAACCTTAGATGAGTTGAGATCCACCCCCAACACTCCCTTCCTGCCTACCGTGAATATAATTAAGGGGAAGCTGCAGTGGTAATTTCTCTCCTCATTAACTTCCTGATTGGTTTCAGGCTCAGGATTCCGGCAGGCGGCAGTTTGTCACCAATTCCAAATGGCCAATCGTTAATACTAATGTTTGTGTAACTAACTGCCAGCATCTGCCACGGCTTCTTGTACAACAATAATAGTGAAAGGGTAACATTAGTGCTTCCCGTGTTAATTCAGATTCTGTTCATCAATAGGAAAATCTATGATGTAATTAGCAAAATGCAACGGCAGTTGAGGCAGTCGGAGGCAACCACATCACAGCAGGAGCCCCATGGGCCCCTGACACCTTAATCATCAATACTTATTATCTTCTGGATTTTACTGTTTAGTGGAGAACATTACCAGGCTGTGATCTTTTAAAAGAGAACATTGTTTACAGCCATTGCTTGTTTCTTAGAAGCCATGATGAATCTCGTACAACTGTGCAAGAACAAGGAATACGGAGTTGAGGCTTAAACTCTGTCCCCAAACCACAGCGCTGTGCCTAAGTGAGCAGCTCCTTCATGCTTGAGCCCTGGGCGCTTGCAGACTCTGGGGACTTCTAGCACGTCTGAAGTTTAATGAAGAAGAAAAGGTCAGGCTTGACTTTCACAGCCAGGCAAATCCAACGGGATTCAAGGAAAGTAAACAGCAGCCACCTGGGTTTACCCCATCACCGGGAAAATGAGAAAGACGCTCTCTTAAAAAAACACTGACATGCCATTTCTCTAGTATCATACGTTTCTGCAGTAACTTTCCGTTGCAGCTCAGCTTCCTGGTTTGTCCTTATTTTAAACACGCCGCCAGTTACCAAGAGATGGAAAAGACATTATGGAGTTGAGGCCTCATGTATCACTTTCACATACTTTTCCTTAGATAAAATGGCAATGTCTGTTACTTTCAGGGAGTTTTGCCTATTTTTGACATTGCAGAACCTGGCTCCTAGATTTCATGCAAGTCTCTCCTTTGATGCATGTAAGGGGCAAGCAGGGCTCTAACATACCACCCTGCCAAAGCAGACTCTACTATTGTCTTTCAGTTCTGATGTAAAACTTTTTTTTTTTAAACATGACGAATGGGATATTAACCCCATACTACATTTTCTCCAAGGTAAAAGACAAAGAAAAGAATGAGGGAGTGACAACATAGTCAAGGCAACTTCCAACAGTTTTTAGACATCCCGCGAATGCTGCTGATGGTTTAATGACACAGAAGGAGGAACCTCGGTCTGGAGCACCACGTATTCCTCTGCTATGTGGTCAAACACACAAAACAGCCAAACAGCTCTCTCCGACATCTCTGAGCCTGAATAACCATGGGACTGCTGGAGGAGGGGACTGATTTGCACCTAGAGCAGGTGAGAACAGCACTTGGGTAACCTGCAGCTGGGAACGACTTTGTAGATTTTTACTTTTTCTAGCCCACCGATCCCAAAACCCAGAAGTGCTGCAGGATCAGAAACACCCCTTGCCGGGTGAAAAAGCCAAGCTCTCTTCTGCCATGAGAACATACCAGGCGATTCCTGATGCTGTGTTTCCTACCTCCCCTTTTCAGTGTGTAAGTGGGGTTGATGGTGGAGTCGAAGGAGAAGTCACATCTCCTCAGTGTCTGGATGAGAAAGCAACTTGTCTTTCCACTTCACTTCCTCTGCTAAGTCTGTGCTTGAGATTTCATCACTGCCTAAGAGCTCCTAGGACTTGAACCAGATGCAAACATGCAGGTTAGCGAAAATGAGTGGAGGAACAGAGGAACTTTTCTGCTCCCCTGGAAGGGAAGCTGGCTCACCTGGTAAGATAGGCTCACAGCATAAACATAGTCATTAGGTGGCCCAGTCTGCACCAAGCTCCCATGATCTGAAGCACACACCACCCATTATTTTCAGTTGAGTAACTTGTTAGAGTGGTTCATGCTTTGACTACTACAAAATGACAGAACAGAGGTGCTCTGCAGGTCCACACCCCCATGTCAAAGGGGCAATCACCTACAGCAAATGCAGCAATCAGCACCTCTCCTGACCTGTGCTATAGACTAGCTCCTCAAAGGCCATTCAGGGGCTTAGCTTTTGCATGCCAAAAGCAGAAGCTTCGTTGGATGTGGCCATGTCTGCCATCAGGAATCATCCCTTTCTCCGTGATGTACCTTGCACGATGTAGTAACAAACGGTAGTGTGGTTTCAACAGGGCTGGCTGGCTCAAGGACTCAGCTCTCTGACTCTGAAACCTCGTTCTGCTCTCATCTTGCAAAGCCCAATGTGTTAAGATTTAGGACATGCTGTAAGGAATCTCTGTGTTCCCAGGCTCTGGGGCGGAAGTAAGAAGGAAGCGATTGGGGTTGAAAGGGGACAATATTTTGTTTACTCCTGAGTAGCCAAATGGGCAAAAGTCTTATTTATTTTAAAGGATTTGTTAACATTTTTAGTGTGCATGTGCCTGGAGTGATGGAAAGGCCCATTTTTAAATATTGAGATCTATAAATCTCTGTGACAAACTTACACAAAGTTTTTTTCTAAGTGGAAAGAATCCAACAGAAAACCCACCCGACACGCTACATACAGCACTGATGTTAAAACCCTACCACACTTCATTTTTATGATCTATTTTTCCAGCAACTCGACATTAATTTATTATAAACCTGGGTAATGACACAGAAGGAAACTTTTTTGGTAGACAGACACCCACATCTGCTTCTTAGCACCTCAAGTACTGGCTCCTAAGCTTTCTGGGCTGGTGGAGCTCTACCAATCTTCCAACATTTCGCATGGGGCATCAGACATCCCGATCCAAATTCAAAGGCAAAGCGTCATCACATGGGAACAGTTCCAGTCACCAACTGGTTGGTCCCACAAACCGTCTCAGGGTCTGAAGAACTGATGTAACTAACTTGGGTTGTTTTTCCACTGAATTCCAAACTGATCACAGTTTTAATGGCTAGGCAATTTGGGCTATATATACTGGTCTCTGAATGTGCGCAGCACATGTGTAACTACAGCCACACAGATTTTAAAAACAACCTGGCACTACCAAGATATTACTTCTAGTAGATGACAGTGCTACTCCTCTATCCAAACCTGCACTGCTTACTCAGATAGCCTTCCACTTCAAGCAAGGAGCAGTGGGTAGGTGCAATGCTGGTAATAAGAGCAAGATACTCGGTTTGGGACTTGTAGCTATAAAAAGGCAGCAAAAACGAAATGAGCAATTCTGTTCCAGTGTTTTAATCACACAGCAATAAAATGTAGAAGTTCCAAGTTCAAAGAAACAAAACCCATGTTCTTTTTGATTTAAGTCTATGAGTTTCATCTGTTTGAGGCTTGCGGCTGATCCTCCCACTGTTGTTACACAGCCCTTATCTGTGTAAATAACAGTACCAGAATTGGGTCTGTGACAGTTTTTAAAGACCTCTCCTTGATCCGATTATCTTTTACCCTTGGGAAAGCACCTGAATACTTTTGAGCCGTACGAATTGGAAAAATTTTCAGCTAGTATCACACAGGAAAAGAAGCGAGAAGGGACTGCAACCATAAACACAAAACCTTACACCTTCTGACACTGTAAACTGCACTGACTTTTAACGTGAGTGATCCCTGGAATTCAATGGACTGAAAAGAATAATACACTTTCAGTGGTGTGAGAAAGCAGAAGGATATTCATGCTTGAAAAGTAAATATTTTCCCGAGTTTACATTTAAAAAACTATTAAACTCTCAATAAGGAACAATTTTTAAAGATTTGAAGTTGAGAGGTACAATCAATTTTTTAAAACTCTTTCACCTTCTTTTTCAGGGAAAAGGAAAATAAGTAAGTATGCCAGTCCCACATGCTGCTAAGGCCCAGGCACTTCTTCCCAGTGCGCACACATACGTGTGCGAGCACAGCCACGCGTGCAGGACGGAGGGGAGCAGAATCAGACTGCTGCTGGCAGCTCGAGAGCATCGGAGCACCACTAAAGCATGAGGGTGGACAGGAACTGCTCTTCATGATACCTTCTCCCCTGTAGCCAAAGCAGTTTCCTTTTGCAAATACCACTGGAAATGGACGCTGTCTAAGCAAGCAGTAACTTCCACTCCAGGCTCCACAATCCTATATGAAGTGTCTCAAAAAACAAACAGGCCTGGGAAACTGGTGGCAGTCAAACCAAGAAGCAAGCCATGCTACCTGCGTGAAGGGTGGAACGAGAGAGAATGGCGTCAGCACTCTCCCCTGCTTACCATCTCAAGGACTGGCACCGGTCTTCCCAGTGCCTCTATCAGACGTAGTGGGGGGACCAGGAATGCTCTGAGGATAGGCTGGCTTGGTGGTCTGGAAATACTGCAGGTCGAATTCAGTTTGACAACACTGCCCGGTTTCCACCCAAGTCAAGGGTACTCTACCACCCACCGCCAGCAAACAGCCTGCCAAGCTACAGCAACTACCACAACACGCATGGCAACTGCCTGACAAAGCATTAGGTCGAAAACCCGAACCAAATCAACCAAACAAAAAAACATGGTTACTGTTGCAAAATCAGGCACTCAGAATCAGAGAACCATCAGAATCATATCAGTTGCTGGCTCAGCAACTGAGAAGACGACACACAAAAAAAGAGAGTGAGAGAAAACCACAATTTTCCTGTTGTGGAGAAAGCACTAGAGTGGCAAGGGTGCCAGCCTCTGTCCTTTGCTACTTTGCTGTAGATCACCAGAAGATGGGCAAGATGAAATCTCAATGCGAAACATGCAGAAAGGACAAGTTAAGCTCTCCTAAGCAACCTCCACTCAGCTGCCTCTCACCTCTGCAGTGCTTAACTCTATGTTCCCATATGTTCAACTCTTTTAAGCACAGAGTTAATTAACAGAAGGTCAAAAAGAAAATCGATCTTCACTGCATCTCCCACGTGATTCACTCCTGTGTGAATGCACTATTTGAAAAGAAGGAGCACTACTGACTTACACTAGGGTGAAGAAACCAGCGTTAGTGGCAGGCTGTTCTTCATAAACCAGCCATGCAAGGGGATCAGTCTCATACTCTGGTATTCTGCTCTGTGCAGATCTAAGACACCAGCAGTCAGGAGCCTATGGCTCAATGGGTTCCTGCTAGAAGGCCACAGAGAAGCTGCAAAACCTTAAGAAAATTAAGAGACAAACTTTCATCAGCTGCGTTTTCAAGATTTCCTTTGAGTACAAAGATTTGTATTTTGTAAAGCTGTGGTAACCCATGTTTCTGAAGGACGTTCACACTCGGTGAAGCCCCAGTATCTTTTAGTCCTTCTTCTTCTACTCTATGTGAACTAACCTAAAAAAACATTGCCGTCTCCTTCCTCACATCCCTCTTGCTCAGGATGAATGCTGGGATGAAATGGTTCCTACTGACTGAGAATTCCTGCCAACATCTGCAAGCGCATAAACATGCTAAAAATGTTCTGTATTGACTGTCCTTCTCCTCCCGTCCCTCTGGCCTAATCACAGACCTGGACTAGGTGATGGCTCCCATGGGGACAAATTCTGGAAGCCCACCTGAAGCCAAGAGTTTCTGCTCACTGCAGCTGGTCACCGCAACATAGCACGGGTACAGGCTTCTTAGAAGCAGTGTTATGCACAGCAGAGAGTAAGATGAGACATCAGTCTAACAGGGAGGCTGATAACAAATAGTAACAAGGGGCTAATGAAAACTCAGCTATCGATCTGCCTTAAAACTGAACTCCATGTATTACACACACCAGCTGAAACGTCTTTGCAATTTTTGCTCTGATCAATACGCTGTGGACTGTGCTGTGCTGACCGTGATGTGGACCAACTTAAAAGAAAATGGGAGTGGTGCTCCTTTTCTGCTTTGCATGTTAATAACACAAGGGCAACCAGTCCAGTTCTAGAAACGTATGTCCATGGGTATTTTCCCGCTGACCAGAAGTTTCAAGAGCAACAAGCAGAGCTGCTTTCCATGCAAAAATAAAAACAAGCCTAAGGATCTGGAACTGAAAATGTGTCCCGTCTGTGCCTCTTAACACAGATATACTATTTCACAGTAGGGCCCTTTCCCCTTTCTCAAACACCTACCCTTCTCACTAACATTTAAAGCAATTAGGATTATCTTGGATGCCCACAGTAGAGCACATTCATTGTTTATTTTCAAATAGCATTAATTCTTGGCATTAGGAACTTGGGATAAAAGGTAAAGATCTGAATGGAGATCTTTATTCAGCATGCTTTACCACGGATTATCTAATTCTTTTCCAGTTCATGCTTGTACTTTTAGCAACTAAGAAGGTCGGGCTATAACTGATGTAATTAGAAACCAGAAGCTGAAGAAAATATCCTCTTGTTGAACTCCCTTACCTCTGGCTTTAAATTCTCTTACAATAATATGTGAAACAATCGAACAAGGCTTTCCACTTCTCACCCACCACCAGTTAAGACACAGAGGACGAAAAGACGACATTCAGGAAGCATAGACTTTTTCTGAGACTCCAGAAACTATACCAATCCATTATAAAGCAATCACCCTGCATGCCTGCAGACACAATCCAGAGCAGAGCAGTACTGATAGTCCAACACTTTCTGCTATCCTGATGTCACTAAGCCACTGCTGCTGGCTAGGAAAGGCAGAGGGTGAACCCCCTGAGAAAAACTTCAGCAGGGTCAGGTGTGCCGAGATGAGCACCCTTGCTTTGAATGACTGAAAGGCAACGTGTGAAATTCAGCTGGTAAGCGCTTGCTTTTGTGTTGGCAGAAGTGAATGGTTACTCACCTCTTGTGCAAGGTATTCACCAGAAATGCTCACTCTGCCCGAGCTGGGTCTCAGCAACGTCTAAATCAGTACAACTCTGCAAAAAACACTCCGGTTTACATTGCATTGCCAGGAACCCTAATGGCTAGTTCTCTCCATAAGGAGACACAATTTTAATGGTTTCACACAGATATTTTCCCTTTTGGAAAACATGAACCAAAATGTTCTCCAGGAATGGGGCATCTCAACATAAAGCAGACATTTCCCACTGCTGGGTAACAAGGTAAAACGTGCTCTTCTGTAGAGGGTTTTTTGGGTCATCTCTAAGTGTAAACGTTCTGCATGATTACACAAGAAGCATGATGACCTCAGCATCACAAAAGAGCTGAGATGAGGTCACAGGTTTGAGGTATTTTTAACTTGGTAGTAACACTACAAAGAAAAGGCATCCTGATAAAATACCAAAGGCCTCTCCCTTTTCCTTCCCTACCATTCTTTAGTCACTTATTTAAACCCTGCATTGTCCTGTGCACACATTTACGCAGCAACACTGGCAATTACACTGGAGAAGCAATTTTGCTGCTGAACATGCAGACCCTTTCGTTTTGTATTGCCAGTACTGTAAAGATGCACATGCCTCTCCTTCAGGCTGTGGCTCTGTGTTATGACTACCAGCAGACCTACTTTTGGAGATCCCTACTTCCCTCAGACATTCATAGTTCACCATGGCAGGGCAAACCCAATGGTTTGCATGGCTGTACTCTAAACTGGAGGCCAACCAGACAATGCTTTTGAAAGGAGCTTCTCTTGAAAAAAACAAACACCCAAACCATTTCAAGATTAGAAAGCAGCCATGCAAACACATGAGGAGGTATCGATTTCTAGAACAGGTGTATAAAAAAGTGGCTGTGAGGGAGGGGGGTATTTGGAGATCTGCCACCAGCTGAGAAGCAGCAAGGAATCTCAGAGGAATAAAGTGATTTGCTTCATCATGTAACAAGGCTGTGACAAAGCTGGGACCTTTCATCTCTCTTCCTGGAGGTTGGATACTACTTCTCTATTCCATGCACAACACCGGAGACTGATTCTCCATCAAAAAAAGATGTCCCTGGTCTGTTGTACTCAAAAGACTGGCAAAAGACAGAGGCAGCTCTCAGAAAAAAATAGACTTCAAATCCACTTTTTGGACTGTTTTTCTTGTTCCTGTAGTAATTAAAAAATGTTCTAACAACAAGATTAAAACACACACGAATCAATCATTTCTCATGAGAAACATCTGATTATCTTGCCAGCTGCTGATGCGCATGCCCAAACATTTATTCTGGGCATTTCATTCTGCCAGGACTGCTTTTGCACAAAATTGCTGTGCTATGGGGTCAGGAGGCTTGGGACTCCCTAGGCTCTCCCAGTGCTGGGCGCAGCAGCAAGGCAGGGATCTCAGCACCTCACATGTTCTTCTGTGCGGCCGCCTTTGAAGCCAGATCCATTAAATGAATTGTGTTTTTTGAAGAAGTCTTTTTTTCCTGTGAAAAGAAACCATTCCACATATCTGGGTCAGAAGAGACCACACAACCATGTCAACAGGTGGCAACCTCTGCCAGCAAGGCAAAAAACATGACAGACTGCCCACAACTCCAGATCTAGAGACAGGAATCATAGAATCACAGAATCATAGAATAGTTTGGTTTGGAACGGATCTCTAAAGGACATGCAGTCCACTCCCCTGGAATGAGCAGAGACATCTTCAACAAGATCAGGTTGCTCAGAGCCCTGTCCAACCTGACCTTCAATGTTTCCAGGGATGGGGCATCTACCACCTCTCTGGGCAACCTGGTCCAGTGTTTCACCACCCTCATGGTGGAAAATTTCTTCCTTATATCTATATCTGTTTTTGTCAGAACAATTTCCAGTCAGTTCTAAAGGCAAGAACATGGTGTCACTTCTCTGCACCCTACAGTCCCCTCAGGCATAATTTGGAGACCTCACGCTAATTTTATGGAGACTGCTTACTGTCCATCTCCTTTGGGGTCTGCATCTTCTCTTATGCTGATGACACAGGCTTTTCCATACATCCTCAACACCGCCTAACCCACAGATACTGCCAAACAAAGGCAACTGAAATGGACATCCCCAGCTGCAATTAACTAGTGGCAATGTAGTCACACACGCTTACCACGGCTGTCGCGTGGCAGCACGTGAGAATGCATGGACAAAAGGCTGCCTGTTGCTTCTTTGTGGGATGACTGCTGACACTGCAGGGTGCAGACGGACAGACGTGGGGGCTGCTCCTTGCTTTGAGGAAAGACCTCACAGGCTACATCTGTCTCCTAGTCAACATAGGAGACAGCCAGTGACTCCCAACTCCTCATCTGCTTCTGGGCATCACTACAATGTAGTTGCCTTTGGTTTGCTTGGTATATATATTTAAAACCTGTCTAAACAAGAAGTTCCTCTAGAAGCATCGATCATCCTACCTAGAAAATGCATTGCCATTTGCAATAGCTGTGGCAAGAAAATGTTTTTTGAAAAGCAATGGTAATTTTAAAGGAAAGAGTGCACTCAAGGTTCAGGATAATGTTAACAGGCAGCAGAATATGTGGCAAGACAAAAAAAGGCACAAGGTTTCTCCCTTGTACAGCTATACTAAAGGAAGGAAATAGGATCCTAAGAGCTTTAATAATCACATATAACTTTCTGGTGTTCAGCACAGAAATCCAAACATAACACTATTTTGGCTGAATGTCTCTCTGTTCTTGGGTCAGAAAGGCTGTTAATCTTCACTAGCGTATCAGGAAAAAAAGGAGGATATCACAGTTTGCGCAACACCAGGACTAGCCATATAAATATAAATGTTAATTCTGGTTACCCCTCTTTACATTTTTATTGCAGCCAGTGTCACTTTCAACCTATAAAACAAGAATGAAATCCATGCCCGTTGTCATCAATCATAATGCTCAAAGAGTAATCAAACAGATAATAATGATGGCCTCAGCTCTGTAAGGTTTAATGACAGTCTTAATTTTAGAAAATACTGGCTCAGTGCAAAAGTGCCGTATTATACAGCTTAAGAGATTTTTTTGACCATGATTTGCAAGCTTCTGGAAATCAAGAGGTTACTAAACAATCGGAGAAAATGTGAAGTCTAATGAAAGTGATCTGTTACAGTAGATACAATAGGTTTTTCACTTGGAAAGAACACATTTTTTTTTTTAATGCTCTTATAATGCAAGCTTCTCTGCTGGGAAGGGAGAAAACAAGGACCTGCAACTCATACTACACTAGTGAAAGCAGCAGGAGCTTTGTCACTGACTTCAGCATGAGCAAGACTCTACTCACCAACAACTCTGCTCAAAACTGAGCAAGAGAGAAAAAAGAAGCAGCCTTATCATTTACAGCTTACAATTTAAGTCAATCTGCAGTTTACAAAGCCCAGAAGGCTTTAAAGTGACTTAATATTGCTATGGCATTACCATTTTTAATATTAACTTTAATTTGGAAGCAAGTCAAGCAGATTTGCAGTAAAATGGTTCAACAAGTATTGATGAAATACGCAGCACAAGACGGGTGTATGCATGAACAGAGTGAAAATGTTGCTACTTATTTTAAAGTGAGATTTATGCCCTCCGAAGTTTAGGAACCTCCCTGCAGTAAGTCACAACACTTGAGAAAACAGGGACAAAAACTGAACACAAAACATTTTCGAGGTAGTCAAATAAGTTAAATGAAGTTTCACGCAACATTAGGCTTAAGACAGACCCGCTGCATTATATTTATATTTATTTCCACGAACACAATAGCAGTACTAAATGCAGGCTGTGAAATGCTGGTGCGGTGCGGAGGCTGGTCCTGCTCCGAGGCGAAGGGCCAGCCGCCGGCTGACCGTGTGCCGTCAGCCGGAGCGCATGGGCTGCGTCTGACGATGCTGCTGGTGCTGCCAGCGGCATCTCCCCAGGACCAGGAGGTCCTGCTGACTTCCTACAGCCATGGTGATGCAGACCTAGTGGGACGGTCAACCCACCAGCGTTCAGCACTTTCTTCAGGATCCTGACAGCAGTGGCCTTGCTAGGAAGGGCCAAACTCCCCTGAGATCACAGCTAACATTCTACAAGCTCTGGGTCAACAGGGCCTAAAAACCTTGGTTGTTTTAGTTTCCTACAAGGGTACTGGGTCACTTCAGGGCTCTCGTGTGATTTTTCCTTACTAAGGCTACTGGAATGGGCTTGAGTATATCTGACCAATTTCCAGCATGTGCTTCCCTTGCCCTTGCTTGCCACGGTCTGAAGTCAGGAAGGTGAACTTTAAATCATGTTTTCGTGGCAGAGAAGTTCCAAAATAAATAAATAGAAAATCAGAATTTTATTACTGTCATCTGTTGTACAGAGAATTTTAAGACAGGTTCCTTGGGTCTAGCGGGTCAATCCAGACACTGGTGGCTGTGTCGAAGACTGCCTGCCTTCAAGAGGACAGCTCCAACGCTATGCCTCCGTTAATCCTGGCAGCCCTGAACGCAACTCTGGTCAATGCAAAACTGATTCAACGCTGTAAGGGTAAGGCAGGGAGGAGAGAAGGGAAGCAAAAAGTGGGGCTCATTCTCTGCTGCATCATACAGCCCTGCTGCAACCCATGGCAGACACGGGGCGGTGAAGCGGGGAGAAGGCAGGGGCTGCAGGAGCTTGCACCACACAGAATAACTGAGTACTGGTGCTGTTCAGGGTCAAGGCAGGCTTTTTCCCTCCCTTGGAGGATGGGGCAGGCAGGCATCTCTGTCTCCCTCTACACATGTAGCTGGCAGGCACAGCAGGTGAATGCTGCAAGAAAAGCAGCTGAAGTGATCCAAGCTGGACAGTTCAGAGGTACAGAGACCAGCCCCACAGCTGAGGAGCGGCAATTACTTTCAAACTAGGGGCCAACCTACATTCCTCTCTCCTCATGCCTTTCTAACTACAGTTCAGGCAGTTACAGCTTCATTTGGGTTAGTCCCTGCAAAAGTATCCACAGAACAGGAACACAGCAGACCCCTCTCAACAAGCCAGTGTTGTTTCACTCCAGTGTAGACTCTGTTTGCACAAACCCAAGTGCAGCATTTATGCCTTGGAAAAATTAGAGACTCAATCCACAAAATTAAAGATGCTGGAAACACTTGTGACTCAGGGAACAGCAGGGGCAAGATGTGTTTGACACAGCTTGTAGAGACAGCTTTACAAACTAGAAGTTCATAGTTATCCAAGAGAGGGGACAGCAAAAACTAAGGTGATCCAAGTTTTGATTTAGAGTATTTAGGAGGTTTTAAACTGTACTTAAGGGTACACAGCTAGCTCAAATCAGCTCAGATGGAAATTTATCAAAATGTGGTTTATATAGCCAAAAGCCAACACAAAAATCCACTACAAAATCTATTGTAAACAGTTGTTTCAGGGTGGGAAAACAAAACACTCCTTGCAGTGTCTGCAACTGCTCCGAGACAGAACTTGAAAGGGAAAATGATTTATAAATGAACCGCGGAGAGAGCTCATTGATTTTTCTTTTTCTTTCATGTCCAGAAAGGAAACAAAAACTAGTGACAAACTGGACTAAAAAGATGCTTTTACTTTCAGCAGTCTAAGACGTGGTTAGTGCCATGCCTGGGGTAAATAGTCATGATACCCACAGCATATGGGGTGTGATTCAGACCTTGTGCAAACCTTCCATTTGTGAAACTTAACTGATTTAACTGGTACTGCGAGATAAACGTCAGGCATAGAGCTTTGAAACTGGCATTGTAAAATTACCAAAAAGCAGGAAATAAATGCAAAGATGTTAAATGCCAGTCTTAAAGAAGAAACAAAATCACAATTGTTTGGTTTATTTCAAAAGGAGCCACAGGGAGTCCTACGTGGTTAACTTGGCGCCCGCTCTTTCCGGATCACATATTAAAGCAAATCCCAACAAATGAAGTGCTCAGTTCTCAAGATAGTTCAAAATGAAACCTCCAGACCTTTTCAGACTTTTAAGGTAAGTGTTTTTCAAAAACAAATGCCCCCCCCCCCAATCCCTTTCAAACATTTCTGAAGTGGGCTGTAACAGCCCCACCTGTGCTCAGGTGCCTTCTGCTTTTCCCACCTCTTGTCCGACCTGGAGGTGCCATGCGGGGTAGACCCTGTGGTCGCAGGGGCGCAGTAGCTGCGGCGGAGCCTTAGGGAGGTGTCGGCAGGTCCCAGGGCAACCGGCGGGCAACCACCCCAACGGCAACCAGCAAGCTGCCTCAAGTCTTCTCCTTAAAACACCAACCGCACTAAAAGGTTTGATGAAAATGCTGACACCCTCCCAATTACAGAGGGGAGAGTGGAGTCCCTCTCCTATTCCGATTACGCACAATGAGCATGAACACGTGTTTGTACCATGATCTTACTTACGCGTGTGGAAGCAGCGAGGGGAAGCAAATACTTCTATGGCATGCAAAACAAGTTCACTGGCGTTGCAGCTGCGTAGCAAGGCAAGTCTGGGAGTTTTCCATTTTTCAAGTGAAACAACACTTTGCCTAAATAGTTCTTTGTGTGTTCTCAGTACAAGCAGACTAACAAAATGTCCCTTACATGCAGAAAGCGGCTGTAACACTTGCACGTCTGATCTACTTCAACAGGCTTGGAAGAAACGAAATATAATTTATTATAGCCTATTTAGCTCTGCAACAATTGCCCTTCAAAACCCGAAGGAGAACAGTGTAATTGAACATACATGCCTTCTTCCCTGCAGAAACCTCAAACTGCCTCAGGCAAGAGCTAGTACAGATGTAGCACAAGGCATTAAAAGAGTGCTGGATGCTGTAGCTAGCAATTATCCTGGTATTTAACCAAATCTATCGCTCATCAGGAAAGCGTTTAGCGCAGTAGTCGAGCGAGACAGGCTGACAGGGAACACAGCTACTTAACTGTCCCCTCCAGCGATTACACTTTCTCAACCCGAGAGTCATGTCAAATTAAACAACTACACATTGACTTTTCACTTCTGTAAACATTAAGGTATGATTGACAGCTCCTGGATGCTATAAGACACTCATTATAATCAGCCAACATACTCTTATTTGTGGTGTGGTTTTTTTCCCCTATTCTAAGCAATTTCCTCCTGGACTGTTTTTACAGTGCTCTACAGACATGTTAGCTTTGATTCCCTGCAGGGTCACTGCAAAAAGATGCCACCCCCCACCTTTGTATCTGTGTGGGAAAGCAACACAAAATTAAGTGACTTAACCTGATAGACAAGATACCTTTTTTTTTTTCCCTTGGTCCAGGCTAGCACTTACCTATTTAACTCAAATTTGGAAATGTTTGAACAGCAACAACTGGATGCTAGCATTGCACTAAATGCTGTTAATGTGGCACCTTTCAGGAGTATTTTTCTCAATTCTTGCCCTAACTCCTGGAATTCTCTTTCAATCTACCTATGGCAGACACTGCAAGAGGAATGAGTCACCTGCAAGAATAGGAAATTAAATGAGAAGCTCTACGATAGTGTGCTGAGTATGTATTCAGAAAGACCTCAAGCTTCATAAGGCTATTACAGCGTCCTTATGTCAAGGCACCGCTTACTGTATATATCTGAAGACTGCAGTTTAGTAAAGTTACTAGAAACTGAACAGGTACATAAAGCAGTCAAGGTTGTGAAGAAATACGTCTCTTTGATTTTATATGCAACATTCTGGCACCTGAAACCACTACATTATAAATGACAGCTTCACTCTCCACCCCTCTAATTCAAGCCACAAGAGTAACATAAAAGATGTCCAAACTTCACCCTCTCAAAATAAAAGGAGAAGGTAAAAAACATTTTCATAAATAATGCTTTTCCTCTCTCTCTCTGGTGAGATTAATACTGCATCATTAAGCTAATTATGAATAAAAAGAAGTCTAGAATGCTACTGGTGTGCCTGGAAGCCTCTGTATTTACGTGATTAGTGGATCTGAAGCTTTACCTTCATACTGCCTGCAGCAGACTGAAAGGTAAACTTTAGAGTGTTGTTTTTTTTAGAGAAACATAATAAATTGACTAAATAAAATCAGTAACAACAAACACATTTGTAGAAACTGTTCTGAGCGAGAAAAGTATGATTTCACTACAGGATTAACACTCAAAGCAAAAACAACTACAGGAGCTGAGAACAGCTGAGGAGGACAAATGAAGTATAGTTATCTCTCCTCTGATAGTATCAACTGCAGTCCCACTCCTTTTTGCACTTCTGAACTATATTTAATACCTGGGCATGGGTCTCAGAAACCTAAAATTAAATGTAACAGTATTTCAAACATCCCATCTTTCCCTCTGGTTGAAGAGCCAAGCAATAATAAAACCAAAAGACTTTGGTGAAGAGTCCAGAACATGCCATCTCTGTTTCAGGCACAGAGGACAAAGTAGTCACAGCACTAAAGACTGTGAAATATAACTTAATTTCCAGGTTTTGCAGTATAGCACTGAAATAACATCACAGCCACAACACTGGTCTATCTCCAATCTTTTCTTTCATTTCTTTTTAATCAGTTAACTACCACCAAAGTAACTAACTTTCAGTAAAGCCAGCTACTGTCCTTGTCTGTAGGCCAACCGACACAGCGTGCCTTCCACTTCATGTGGCTATTACTGTTTAACTCTAGGGATATTTCTCAGACTATCAGATCCCCAAGACAGCAGATTTATCTCCAAAGACTCAGCCTCAACTTACTCATACACAAAATGTCTTGGTTTTATTTTGCACCGACTTCCTACTTATGTAATTGGAGAAAGGCACCTACTGTTTTATGTTATTCTCAATGACCTCATGTCCACACTGCAGTTGAAGGGGAGAACATCTGTCATTCCAGCACACAGACAGATGTACCAGTAACTTTTGTAGTTCCTGTATTTTAAGGTTTCTGGGTAAATTTCCACCAAATCTTCTGCTCAAAGTTGCATGTCCCAAGCTCTGGGTGACATTAGCACAAAAAAAACCAACACAAACCCCCTCAAACCAAAACCCAGCAATGGGCCTTAGCTCCATTTCAGTGGTTACCAGCCAGCTGCATGATCTCTACATCTCAGAAGCAACCTCCTCCAGCTGAGCTGCTCCCGCAGCACTCTGCCCTGCCGGAGCTCAGCTGTCCGCAGGGTGCACCCGCACACAGCCCCGTTCTCCCAAAGGCAGCACACCAGCTGTATGTGACGCACTCATCTCACAGCCCCCCTGGCTTTCCTACTGAGAAATTCAATGTTAGCATCTGCTATAGCAACCCTACAAAAAACCCAATTAAGCTAAACCAAAGATCCCTTAGGAAAATTCCCATTCTGTATTTCTAGCCAGGAGTCATAAAACTACGATTTTCAACAGGATTTTTTGAAAATAAAAGGCTACTTTGCTGAAAAGCTAACGCTAAAATGCAGCACTTCAATGAAATACGGAGATACTTTTAAGAAATAGCATAAAAATAAGACAGCGTCCCATCAGAGAAATCTGTATTTGACCATACGCAGTGTTTGTATATAGAATGTGCTCATAGTATGTGTGTATCCATATATCCATGTATATATATCTCTCTAGCGATATAGGCACCCACACACAAGTACAGGAATGTGTAGATTATATATATTATATATATAAAGCTAACTTTCAGTCCTCAGAAAACAAAAGCTATCCCCATATAACAGCCAAATTCCTACATAACTCAATTTCGACATCTCATCTGGTGTGAACTGCACTCATTCCTAGTGTAAACCCCAGCGCGCTCTGCAATGATATACTGTAATGTCACATCGCAATCTGGATTTACTATAAAGGGCTGCTGACGAGTTTCAGAGCAGTAAACATTGCTGCGAGGTGTATTTCACACTGAGCTGGTTTTTATGAAGAACACTTCACCGCCCAGCCACGGCACCCAGATGATGAATGGTGAAAGATGCATGACAAGCTTCATCATTGTTTGTAAATCTTAACTGTTCCTGCTCACTAACTCTGCAGGCAATTTTCAAAGACAGCGGCCGACAGAAGGACAGCACAGCTTTCCTGAAGGTTATTCAACTTGTACTTGGCCTAAGCTATGCCTGCGAGGAGCACTGGAAATAAACTCATCGGTTACACTGAAGCATAGACTTAAAAACATTTGACGGGCAGGCACGTTAATGGTTGCTAAATTAAGAAAGCCCATTAAGTAGCCGTGGTATCCACCCCCCACCCTGCCCCGCAGGGTTACATACATCATGCGCAAGCAACATACCCTGGTATTATTTACACATGCAATATAAATATGCATATTTATAAAACGGGACGAATGAATGATGGGCTGCCTGCTCACACACCACAATTCCCCTGTATCTTGTGCAGTTACACACAGCACTCGACTGTCCCCAAGCTCCTTTGCCCACCGCTTGTAGGAAAGCCACTTCTGTTCTCTTCTGTCAGAAGCTTACCCTTCTGACAGGGTATAATGCACAGAGAAAGGAGACTACTCACAGCATGCAAGCCTGGCAGTGGGGGGAGATACCCTTCTTTGTTCTCCCCGAGATCATTCTGGTGTGGGAGCAGCACCATGGACTGCAACAGCCTCTTGCAAAGAGTCACAATTGGGCTCATTGCCTCCCTGCTAGAGGTGAAGCCAGCCTACACCGCTCTACACTACAGAGCCTTAGAAATGCTTTTTTCTTTTCTTTTCTCTTTTCTTTTGTTTTCTTTAGAGATCAGTAGCAAATTCTTCTTTTGCTAGAGCTTCTCACAATCTGCAAAGGGTTGCTAATGGGAATGCCTCTATAAGCAGAAGAGGCTACAGAAGCATGAGCTTCACCGGAGACTCTCACCCGAGCTGCAAAGCTGGTGTGAACTGCGAGAGGCTCTACACAGACCCTCACACACAGAATATACTGAATACGGAGTGAGTTCTCTCTTCTCTTAACCAGTCAAACTAAGAGGATGCAACTGCACATTAAAGCAAAGCAAAGAGGAGAGCAGTACCACTGTTTGTTACAATTACTGATCATGCCTGGGTAAGCACACTGTTATCACCACTGTCCTGACAAGCTGTCTTCATTTGTTTTATCACTTTATGGTAAAGTCTGTTTTACTCTTAATGATTTCTATCAATTTCTGCTTGCAGTGGGTAAAGTTCTGTATCCAGAGATAACAGAGTGTCAAACCCACACTGGGTGTAAAAGAAAGCAGCTCAGCTGATGGTGTGGATTTTCTCAGTGAAGTATCGAACACCCTTTAAAGTGTGAGGAAAAACCCCACACAGCCTCACCAGCTACAGTAACATCCTCTGTCCCACACAAAGAGTGGCTCAAACGGGCAGAAAGTAAGTCCAGGGTTGCAGTGGGTATAAACCACTGGTCTCTGACATGTGGCTCTAAAATGCTCCTAACTGCAAGAGGGACTGAGAAGAAACCTCCCTCTGTAAAAAAAGGTAAAGGAAAAGAAGGAAGGTGTCCAGGGAAAGCAATCAAACAAAGCCATTACTTATCTCAGGATGGCACTCTGGCAGGGGCTTGCAGAGATGCTGACGCCTGGCATGGTACCCAGCGCTGCCATGTGCGCTCTGCAGCGTGCTGTCAAGGTGGCATCATTCGCCACGGTGCCTGCTCTCTGCTGCGCCCTCAGGGAGGCCAGCAAGACTGAAGGGCACGCGTCAAAACCTGTTGTTTTCAGACCGAGGTTGATGGGACACCGGGAACTTCTTTTCATAGAAGAAAACTAAGAAAAGTAGAGATTTTGGCAGTATGCTTAAGTTTATTCTTTTGGATCTGCACCTGCCGTGGCCCACTGTCTCGCTGATTTGATTTTCCTCAGAATAGAAGGACTTCCCTTAAATCCCCGTTTTACCAAACCGATGCCTGCAAGCCTGAAACACAGCCTTGAATTTTAAAAACCCTGCAGCCTTTGATCCACACAAAATACTACACTGGGAATAAATACATGCCATGATAAAAATCATCCTTCCACCACTCAACAACTGCCCGTGTTGACCCCCTTCTGGGTGGACGTGGTTCTGCTGGTGTGGGTGGATGGGGTCCCACCAGCATCTCCCGAGGCTTCAGGCTGTCCCAATCTCTCTTGCTAGGGTGCTGACAAACAAAAGCATTCACAAGTAGTTTTCATGACAGCTTACTGTTCCTCCTAGAGGATGCTAAAGCCTCACTCCAAAAATATCTGCATTTCTACAAAAACAGGCTTGGGGGAAAACAGCAAAAATACAGCTTGTTCAGCTCCTGCAGCAGGACCAACAGCTTCCCCGAGAGCAAACAGCAAAGGCTCATCAGCCGACCTGGCATGAATCAGCACAACTCACGAATCAAACCTGTAATTCTGCAATTGCCCAATGACAAGTTGCTTTGCTGCACATATTATTTTATTTCTCTGTGCTTTTGAGCAAGCGTAACATAAAGGTTGCATTTAGAGAACAAACTATGAAAATAAACCTTTTAATCAGAAATAAACTGAAGCAAAATGGGATGCACGCAAATGCTTACATTCATTTCTGTTCAGGAATTCACTTCTCTATCAATCAGACCTTATAAAGTTATTTTAATATTGGTCAAATCTTCACCAATCCAACCTCATTTAGAGCCCAGATCAATAATTTATAAAAAGGCTTCAACATACAGAAAAATGAGTTGCCAGAGCTTATGCTGAATATGCCTCACATTCTCAAGCGTATCTTGATAGCTGCTGTTACCGCTAATGAAACGGTGAGTATGAATAAGAATGTCACAAATCAGGGTTAGCAACTTGCTTGGTTTAAAAGATAAAAAAATCCCCAAACCCAACAACTGTCTAGTCAGCTAAGCCCAAAATTCAACTTTTTATTGAAAATGAAAATGGCATGTTAAAAGGGTATCTGCCTAAAAAGGTCTGTAAAATGTTGCAATGCACATGCACAACTGGCAGTGTAAGGCAAGGCCTGGAAAAACGCAGTTTAAAATCTGCTCGCCATCCTTGTAATGAGTGCCCAAAGGAAGCTTCACACAGTATAGCCATCAGTGACTTCTTTAAGTAGCAGCAATGAAAATGGACAAAAAAAGATAAACAGTTGTGCAAAGATCAAGTGACCCACTTGAACTGACTGTTCAGGATCTCCAGATTTAGATGATTATGCCTTCCTTTCTTCTTTTTTCTTATTTCAAAATTTACTTGTGAAAGTTTTATGTAAGATGCACAGTGGAAAATAACCATCTGGAGTTTCAGCAAACACTGCTTGCTCCTTCATCACTAAGGACAGACCTCTTGAAGAGAGGTCACTTTTTAAGCGAAAGATGCACAGGTAGACACACACACACAAAACACACAAGATAAATATTGCTGAACTGTATCAGTTCCAGGAGCAAAATTATATGCTCCCTACGTATTCTGCTGCTGAAACCCCTCCAAATTCAAGATGTATTTCTGCTGGTGCTCTTCTGAAGAGGCATGTAGAAAAGGAGTAGAAGTGGTACCTCTCAGGCTTGACAATGCCCAGAGCCCGAGGGATTGCAACAGCTACTCTTCAGCTTACACGGATGGAGGAAAATCTGTGCTATTTTCTGCTGTTGTACCGTACTTCTTGAAGTGCTTTATTAGCATAGCTCTGCCAGTGCATCTTGTCAGCTGGCTGCAACAAAAGAGCAGACAGATGCAAGGCTTTTTTCCACTCTTTGGGTAACTTCTTAGCCACATCAAACCAGCCTGCTTTGTTGCAGTGCCATCTGTGTAGCTTGAATGCATGCAGAAAGCAGTTCAGGTTCAAGGACATGGTCTCAAAGACCTTTTGCATGCCAGGACTCCTTGACCTCTGTGATCCCACAGCCAGGTGCCACCTGCGGCTCTGGAGCGTTACTCTTGTCTTGCGCAGCATTTCAAGGGCACAGGTTCATGCAAAAATACTATATATAGGAAACCTCAAAAAAGGGGCATAACTTCGGTGCACAGTAACCCGCTCTGAAAGAAACATCCGACCTCTCATGTATGTTTCTGGCACACATGGCATTCCCTGCATTCCAGCCATGCTTTTCACAAAATGAAACTTTTTGTCTTTAGCAGGGAGTGTTTCCAACATGCCCTTGATTGTGAAACCACGGGACGAGGTTCTTTACTGAGCTGCTCCAGCTTGGGTAGGTGTCTCCAATGGCTCAGCACTGTTCTCCATACAGCATCCAAGCAGAGAGATGCAAGGCTGAGTCTTCAAATGCAGACCCTGGAAAAGTCTGTGCTGCCTTAATTTTCACAACTGTAAAACTGGGGATACCAGTTATTTAATTTCTAGAAAGGACTGTGAAAAAGTGTTTTAAAAGTGTTGGAAGCTGTTCTGCTGACAAAAAAAAAAAAACCCTGTTACCAGAAATGTTCTCCTTCATAAAGTGGTGTTTGCTGATTTACACAAAACTGTTGACCACTTCTGTATCAAAATGAACACTTTATATCAGTTTTTCTTACTTGTTTTTGGGAGGAGTTTCAGGCTCCTGCTGTTCAAGCTGCAAACATAGCACTGCTCCAGTGCTTCATTACTTGTGTTTCCACACAGAAGGAACAGGAAAATAAAAATTCAAATCCATTCAGCAGCTAGACCAACATTTTAAATGCAAGCCATCTCCTTCACCACGGGCACTGACACACAGAATAATTATCTCAACATTTCACATTATAATGGCAAAGATGAGTTTTTATTCCATGCCATCTCTAAGACAAGGTAACTACTTCAAAATCAAAGGTGTCCACAAATACAGGGATGTTTCTCTTTTGCATCCTTCTATTTGAGTGTTAAATTTTTCTGCCACTGTCCCAAACCTGGAGAACACTCCCATACAGATAAGCAAATGCCCAACTTTTACTCAGTGGAAACAGGACCCAGAGCGAGGAGGCACCCAGTCCTGATCCAAGCGTGTGCTTTCTTGCTCTCTCAAACCAAGGGCTTGTATGCGTATTTCACAAATCTAAGTGCAAGAGGGGCTGATTCAAAATCAGTGGAAGGTGCTATCCAATTCTGGGCAGTGATCCAATCCTGAAAAAGCCCCATTTCAACAAAACAAAACAAAGCAAAAAGCAACTGTCCCACAGAAATCAATGGGAATAAGGCACTTGGCTTTTGGAGATGGAATACCCTGTTGTGACCCGTTCTAATTTCTCCACTTCTTGCACAAGGACCTGTCAGCTTGGCTTCTTCCAGAAGAAAGACAGGTTTTAAACTATGCTTTGTATGCGCAGGGATTGATAACAACTTCTCATACATCTTTTCGCCTCATTGCTCTTGCAGAAAAAAAGAGAGGAAAAATATTTTGAAAGTACAGAGTACAAAATCCCCCACCCACCTAGAAATTATTATATAAAACTTACAACCTGGTGATCTGAGAAAGCCCTCTGAAAACATCCTTTTGCCATTTGTCACTGGTTTATCTTCTTTTTCTCCCCATCTTTTCCAGTTTCAGCTGGAAGGGCAGCAGCTGTGCTTAGTTGGAAGCAAAACCATTTTATTTAGAAACACTTTGAATTGCAAGGAGGTTGATGGGGTTTTGCCATTCAGAAAATGTCAGCCCATTACTATGTGCAAGACACTGCAGCACGGTATGACCTCATGTACAGATGTCAGAAGCTTTCTGAGAACTTCGCACCATTCATAAAACTGAAGAAAGTATAAATCAGTGGTCTGCTAGCTCATCTCTCCTCCCTTTCAATATAACTGGTCTAAGCAGGCAGTTAACTTAGCAGATCAAAATTAATGAAATTTCAGCCTGACTGAAATACTAACTGAGATAATACATGAACTGGCAAAACCTCTACAAAGCTGAAGTTACAACTGAAGTGTGGGTAATAGACTGCATATGTTGTAAGACCATCTCAGATTTGTGCTTGGGAATTCAATAACCATTGTTGTTAAAGATACAGATTTCTGTATTGAAAATTGAAAATTAGGCTGCAAAACAAGTTTTTTATTTTGACCTGTTGCTCTTCTATATGCACTGTTACCTTCCTGTGAAATTTCTGGATTAACAGTAGGTAAGTCTTCACATGGATCTTAAAAAAATTAGTTATGGGCTTGCTGCAGGAGTTATTAGGTGAAGTTTTACAGTCTTCATTATATAGTAAGTAAGATTAGATGATCCTAATGTTCCCTTCCGGACCTAAAATCTATGACCATGTGTTCTTAGAAAGAAAACAAGACTCTGACCATGGTTACCACTTCAACTGCAGAAAAGGAAGGAGTAAAATATGATTTGTTTATTTAAAACATGCACTAGAGTTGTCTTTAGCAAGTAGCAACCACTAACCCTGCAGAAACAGGCTTCATACAAAGCAGTCAGGCATTGTACAAAAAGTTCAGCCCAACAATCAATGGAGAAACATGCAAGAACGTTGTCTTTAGTAAGAAACAGCACTTGCAGCATGGGCAGTCAGTACTTTGGGGAAATGGACCACCCTCTTTAATACGCAGGATCCACCGGTCACAGCCTGCTGGGTGACTCAGCACTCACACAGATGACAATAAAGAGGCAAAAAACCTCAAACCCTCTGACAACTGTGA
This sequence comes from Gavia stellata, assembly GCF_030936135.1. NCBI lineage: Eukaryota > Metazoa > Chordata > Aves > Gaviiformes > Gaviidae > Gavia > Gavia stellata. Next base: position 30,228,230 of record NC_082637.1, on the reverse strand, counting down.
AAAGCGCCAGAAGAAAAACATCCCAGAAGGGTAAATCATCAACTAACAGCCTGAGAATATTATTTTGTCTGTAGACGGAAAAAGTAAAAACAGTCATCTCTTCCAAGAACACGCATAATGAAAAAGAAGATGCTTCTAAGAAGGCCATTAAATGGGTATGGTCCTGCTCACATGTTCAAGTTTCTCACAAAAATATTGGTGCCTCTTTCACCCACTAGCTCCTTGCTATGGAAAAACACTTCTTCAGAGTCTGGAAAATGCTGTTTGATCTCAGTAAATTACATCTCACTGCTTGTCGGTTTCTGATTGATGGTGTAACTTAGGGAACAATATCTGTGTGTGGAATACTGTCTGGAGAAGCAGTCAGGGATTATTGAAAATACAGTATTTATGCAGTTTAAAAATCAGTGGCACATTACGCACAACTCTTTTCTAGAGTGATGAAAAATTACTGAAGTGCATTTGGGAACAGAGGGTATAAGGTCTTTTGTCTATTTGTAAGAACACTCGACTGGTAAGACTTCTTAGTGAGTTAGTAGTGATGGATGCAAGAAAAAGTGTCAACCGCAGTTGAGCATAAAGCCAACCGCCTCTCCGACCAATGGGCAGAAAGGAAGACGTCACTGTTCAATGGTGGTCAGAGAAGAGGGAAGAAAATAAAATTGAAGAAAAGAGAAGGAAAATGAACCAAGGATCACTGATTTCTCTAAGCCATTTAAAACTACTGGAGAAGGAGGGAAAGTCTAAGGTTTCATCACACCATGTGTTGTTTCTTCATCTATCTGATACGTCACAGTTAGTTGGAAGACTTTCAGAAAACAGCCACTCCAAAAGAGCAGCCACCTCCTCAGCATACATCATTCTGGAGTTACTAAATTCAAGGGCTTAGTGCTGATTTATACAAGCCACAGGTATGACTTTATACACACCTCACCCTCCAAAACTTCATTTGAGTCCTTAAGGTCCTGTCATGACACAACCACTGTATTTTTCACCGCCACACAAACGCAACAGAAACCAGGATATCGGCCACAGAAAGGCCACGACTGAAAACAACTATGGAACCTACGCAACATACATCCTTCCATCAGATATAAAAAGAAGATTAATTTCAATGTGTAAGTGCATCAGAGAAGCAAATGAGGATGGATGCTGTTGCCAGTGGTGTGACTGTGCAAAAAAACCCCAAACCAAACCACCAAAACATTTGGCAGGTGTAAAGTACTTCCCACAGATCATACAAAACTAAACTGACAAACTCCTTGACTGCTACAGAGAGACAAAAAGTGTGAAAAGTGTATGGAAGGGTTAGCTCAATTCACAGAGTGCAGCTGTGCTGTTGGTAACTGAAATGATGTTTCAGAGGCAATCAACAGCTCAGGACACCTTTGAAAGCTGGAGAAGTGTGAGGATTTTGGACATACGACGTGGGATCACCCTACTCTTTCTCTGTTTCTCTAGCATCAGTTACTGTCCAGTTCCAGGGACAGGGAAGCAGCTCAATGGAGCTGATCTACTCCAGCAGGGCCATGTTAACACCTCTGTGTGCACTCTAACTGCTACCAGAGCAAGGGAACAAGGAAGCAAGAGAAACATTGCCAAAACCACAGGGTAAATTCACCACCACTTTCCTGGACATTATTGCAGATTGTAGTAATCCTTTGGACAGCCAAGAAACACTGGACATGAAAAGAAAAAATTATCTGCAGTAGTTTTGAATGAAGTAACACAGTGTGATGAGTTTGAAAGCAAACAAGCAAAGGGCGTCATGACGTGGTTGGCATGCAGGAATAGTTCCCACATGTGGTTCATAAAAAAAGAGGACAGCAAAGGCTCAGTGGGAGGCCTGTGGAAAAAAATCACAGACAGCATTTCTGAGAATAAAAGAGAGAAGAGATAAAATTCTGTGGTTGGGGCAAAGATAATTCTTTGTTCCTGTGAGACAGCCAGGTGGTTAGCACCAAAGATGGTATCTCAAGTCACTCTTTGTGCAACTTAGAGACATACACAGGAGCAGAAAGGTACAGCTAACTGGGCTCCTGAACCACGAGACTTCTGAAGGACAAGCTTGCACTACTGTACAGTAACATCCCTTAGTTGCCACCACACTACAAGCCTTCCAGAAAACAGCCACCACCTTGTAAACACCTACTTTCTAATACCTAGCTTCCTTCCCAGCAGCAACCCAAACCTCCTGGATGCCTGCCCCAAGACAAGGTGGTCCCAGACGCGCCGGTGGGTGCACTTACCTCTTGCTTTCGACTCTGAGTAGGAAGAGATGCCCTCAGAGGTCAGGATTTGGGGGAGGCACGTGGAAGCGCCAACCCCCTGTCCCAGGTAGGAAGCGGGTGGGTAGTAGGAGCACATGCGGTACTGGGAGCTGACGGCGTGGCGGCTCTCCATCCCCTTCACCTGCCGAAGAGAGAAGCGCAAGAGCAGCCTGTGAAAGCTGAGCCCTGGCACCGTGCAGGCAGCCCGCTGCCCCACACGCACATGGCTTTGAAGGAGATCACGGGGGGCGGATGGGAAGTAAAATCCTGACACGTTGGCCTTGGGGTTTTGCTTTGGGTGGCTCACGGCGTGCCCACGCTGCTCAGCTACAAGTGAGCTGGTGTGGTAGGGGATGTGACCTAGCAGCAGCAGCAGCAGCACCTGCATACCTATGGCTGGTTTATCCTACCTCAGGTGAAGCTGTGTCTGGCACACAAGCTGTGCCCTTCACTGCAAGGAGTTTCCTGGCAAGTCCTCTGCTTACAGCACAGACAACACCATGGGAAGCTTTCCAGATCTCTTCAACTGCATGCACCCAGTCACTGTCAGAGGTGAAGTGTCCATCCAGTCCCTGCACCTCCCCAGAGGCTAACCCATCTCATACTGATGGTAACTGCTCTGCCAGGGACCTACAGGGTGGCTAAGGAGGACAGTCCTACCGACTGACTCAGGACATGCTCCACGGTGTATGAGCAGCGACACACACACTCAAACACATCACTTTTCTTACAACCCAGTGAGACGGAAAAATATTTTCCTGATTTACTCAGAGAAACCAAGCTGTGGACAGACTACATGGGAAGCTGGTAGCTGGAGCTACAGCTGGACACTAGCCAGCAGGTCTGCTGTGTCAGCACGGTGTCCACCGGACAACCCCTTCTCCCTCCTGCAGCCTGCAGCTTAGTTCGCAGCACTCAGAAGTCAAAGTTTATCCTACTCCAATTCCCTGAAATCACCCAAATTGATCTCCTCAGAGAGCTGGTAATGCTCTTCCCAATTTTTGTTTTATGAAAGAACTACCATCTACTATTATTTGTTCCAAAGCCCTACAATGTAATGTGGCTACAGTGCTCCAAAAAATGCAGCCAAACACTTTAGGATTTTCAACAGGAAAGGTAACACTGCCCGGTCTCCCTAAGTCTGCTGGACAATGAATGATTGTAAGATGGAAAGCTTCAGGGAGAAAAAATACCAGAGTTTTGTACCAGGAATAAAGGTAGCAGTGCCAACAGTGACGCACGTCCAGCTATGCCATTAGATATTGTCTTCGCAAGCAGAAGTGCTTGACAGCCTTTTCAGCCACGTCTCACCGCAGTTAAAGGACCTCTGCGCGCTCCACTGCAGTTCCCGCGGGTCGCAGCCAGCTGCGCATGGAGCCCTGCTCCTCAGCTCTTCCCAGGCTGCCAATCTCAGACCCAGGGAGCAGCGGAGACAGAGGGTGAAGCTGCGGTCCCAGGCGGCCACCCCACGCCAGCTGACCCCACAGGGTCTGGTCCTGGCAGAAGGAACCACTGGCACCTCCCAGCAAAGCATCCAGAATGCAGTCACCCCTTGTTTTCCAGGGGTCCCCTTAATAACTCAATATTCATTTTAGTATGCCTAACTGGAAATAACATCGCCCAAGTCACATAAAATCCTGCTGGTGCTCTCTGAGACAGAGGGCAAAATCACACTTTCCATGTGGAGCCAGGTTTGCAGTGAAATTAAGCGCCGAGAGAGAGCGGTGGCTGTTTACATGAAGCAAAGTGCACCTCTGCCCGTCTTCTGACAGCAGCATAGTCGCACCTATTTGCACAAGTACTGAGGGATCAGCAGGACACGCTTTTAGTCTGTGAAAGTAAGAGTTTTTCTATTATAAATTAAAGCAATACTTAAAAGGTGAATTTTCTACCATCTGCACCCTATGCATGCAGAAAAAGTTCAACATGCACTGAAGTTTGATCCATGATAAACAGTAAATGGCTCTTAAAAAAATTGAATGTGTCATCCCAAGGAAGCCTGAAATCAAAAGAGCCACTGCTGTCCCCTCTGCTGTTCTGAAAAAGGGCAATCTCCTCTTGGAAAGACACCTGTGCTTTGCACAGACTCCCTCAACAAAATCCAGGCTGCCTCTGCCCTGAAATCATGGATTGGCAATACAAACTGCCCAAAAGCTCCGTCCAAAGGCCGTTCTGAATCTGCACATCTGCAAAGCTCAACAGCTCTCGAAGTAGTGGGGGAAAAAAGTTACCAACTCCTCCCTGCCTGCCGTTTTGCACACACCTTCTTCCTTCCCTCAGTGGGTCAGGGCTGTGGGCAGCATCCGTGGTCCTCACATCTCCACCTCTCCCTTGTGCAACTGTGCAAAGATGCAAGTGAGAAAAAGTCTCTTGCAGGAGGCAGCATTATTTCAGCTGTAACAAAATGGAGGGATTACTCCCTGGCACTGAAATGATCACGCGCATGTTTCCTCTCCCTGTAGAGTTGATGCAGTGACCTGTTTCCTTTCAAACCTTTTTTCAGCGTTTTTCTCTATTTCTTAAAAAAACAACTCACCTAAAATCCCTGGATGCAATGAATTATTACTACTATTATTATTAGTGTGTGGTAGCTGGCTAGCAAGAGACATGTTTTACAATCTTATTACCCACACCAAGCCTATGAACCACAGTTCGACCGACAGCCAGAGGCTTTGGCTCTGCGAAGAATATGCTGTGTATTAACCGTTGAAGAAAATCTAAAAGCTTTTGGTTTTGTTTTATTAAACTGTTTAGAATACACACTGCATAAATCTGAACCATAAGGTTTCCTTTTTATAGTGCTTAGCAGTCCTATTTTACAGTAACAATAAAAAAACAACCAGTCATAAAAATTCTTGACCTTAGCACTGCATTAAAAAGGGGGCTTAGGAGATCATTACCCCATGGGAAAGGGCATGTGCTCTGTCTTAACTCCTGCAGCTCTGGAGAGTTCTTGCACATTTCTGGGTGCCAGAAAGGGAGATAAAAACAGCCCTGGGGAGGGCCTGGAATATTGAGATTATTTCTAACCCAGAGCGGTCCGGCCTTCCAAACGCTGCAGCCAGGTGCCAGGTTTGGGATCCTTCCCTGGATCCTGTCCTGGGGGAATGCTGGGGTCATGCAGGGATCACAGGAGGAGGTGTCTGGCCCCTTGGTGTCTCCTCCTGCCTCCCTCGCCCCTTCCAGCTCTACAGAGAGGCCAAGACAGGCAAGGGCTGGGACACTCCCGCAAGCCACTCTGGTTTGTACCACCACAGGCTACGTGCTGTAAGAACAAGGCATGTTTTAGGTGAGGAAGTGGTGTGGAAGGGAAGGGCTTGCACTTGCTCTTTGCAGAGAGCAAGCTGAGCTCCTGAGTTGAACACCTGAGTTGCTCACTTACAGTGCATCCCCCTCCAGCCACACATCACTCAAGCCCTGCCCCAGCTGCAGGATCAATTCATCAGGTACCTCACTGACTTCAGTGGGAGGCACAGATCATCGGAGAAGCACATTTGGCCTATTCAACATTTATGGGTTCCCCTAAATTGTACAACACTGCGCACACTCAGTAACTTTTTAAAGGATGTACTGCAAGCAACAGTGGGATGCTTATAACTCATGAACAAATAAATATGGCCTGATTAAAAGAACACGCACACAGTGGAAACTCTTTCCCTGTTCCCTTGTAAAGCCAATATGGGGAATCAAGAGGCAGCTACAGCTTGTCCACAAAGAGGCAAGCTGGAAGCAGGATCTGTCTGTCACTGAGCACAACAGCCAGTGCAGCCCTACAGCAGTGCCCAACAGTGACAGGATACGTAGTGAAAGCCAGGAAGCATAAAGAAAATGCTCTTGCATCGGTTCAGACCATTCCCAAGACAAAGCTTTCTCAACAGCTGGTGCAAGAGCAATGTAAAGCCCAGCTCCTCCTTCCAAGCTCCTGACAGCATCTGCATAACCTCTACACATCTTCTTCACATGGAGGAAGAGCTGAGGAGAAGAGATGGCCAGACCAGAGACAGAAAAGAGGCAAGGCAGGCACAAGTGGTGGCTCACTTCTCCTTCCAGCCTCAGAGACTAGAAAATGATCCTGCCCTTCCCAAATGACTTACTCAGACAAAACATCACCCAGCTAATTCTTTTATTTGCAGAAGCTGCCAGCCGCAATCTCCTTGTGAGCAAGCCAGTGTTACTCTTAGCAGCACCTTCGTATTTTAGAGTTGATCCTGACTATGGGCTTATTTCCAAGAAGGACAAGTAGGAGGAGGTCATGGATGCTAATCCTGGGTGACAAGGGCTGCAAAAAATTCAGAGCAACAGAAGAGATCGAAGTACTATCCTTCGTCTCTGCCACCGGTGTGCCACGTGACCTTGGCCCAGTCGCTTCACCCAGGCTTTCCATCCTGCTGTCTCAGCCATGACCCACCAATAGCTGCCTTAAAAAAAACCCAGCAATTACAGAAACACCAGAGAAACTCTGTTAACATGGTCTCCTCCTTCTCCCTTCACCTTAAAGCCAGCTTTAGGGGGCATAAAATTGCCTTTTACATTTATGTGTCATTGTTTGCAAACAGAATTCACAGGTCTTGCTTTGGCATGAGGTGAGAAGGCATCTGCTGGGCACCGGAGTGGAAATCCAGACATCAGGAACCTCCGCTTTGTCACCTGTGGGCTGTGTGACCGTGGGCAAGTTTTTAACACTTCCCTGCCTCAGTTTCCCCAGCTGTAAACCAAGGTTGCTGCTACTCTCCCACCTTCCAATGCTACTGCCCATAAGCTGACCCCTCAGAACTACTGCTGCAGTTGCGCTGCCCAAGGTGGCTTTGTTTTGCTCCTAAGACCAGCTAAGCATATTTTCCAGCACAAGGAAGAAACGAGTCTATGATACCCTGCCTTGACTTACTTTGATTCTAGCACAGAAAATACAAGAGACATCTATATCTGTCCCTCCTTGATAGACAAACTTAATTAACCTTTGCTATTCTGTTCCAACCTATTCTTTTAGACAAAGGCAGTGACCCATAAACAATACGTTACCATCAGAATCTCAACTGTGGTGACACCTAGAGATATAGCCCTATCAGCAGTATCGGAAAATAAACCGCTTAGATTAGCTCCTCCAAGAAATATGGATTGCATTCATGTCACACATGAGCTGTCAGAAACATTAGGATACTTTTAGCATAAATCTGTAGTGTGAAGGGTATGTTATGAATACAGTATTTAATACACTGCTTACACATAAAATTGGGATTGTGTCGGATGACTGGCACAATGGGTATATATTTACACATACACACAAACACACGTATTTTACACATTTTACACCTATTTCTGGAGAGTTAGACCTCACATTTCTGTAAGAAGGCCAGGCTTATTGGAGGAAAAACTGTGCTAGAAACTGGAAACAGGTTGTAGATAGTTGAAAAGAGCAATCTCTTTTACTAGCAAGCAGCTATTCTTAAGAGTTCAAACTGCTAGCTGCCCTATTACGGCCACACTTTTCTGGATTTAGTAAAAGACAGTTTTATATGTTTGCTACTTTTTAAGAAATCCTTAAAAACCAGTTTCCTAACTCAGCAATGCTAAATATTTCACTTCCAAATGGTAAATGTAATTCCCATATTAGAAAATGAGTTAAAATTTCTCAGTCTGACTCTCCCCAATACTTATTTCATGTTTTTGCTCTAAACTGATTTAAGGAAAGAACAAAAAAAGTTGAGGTTTTGGAGGTGAGAATACTGGTTTGCCAAGCTGCACTAAAAAAGAAAAAAAGGACAGAAAGGGAAAAAAAAACACCTCGAAGTGTAAAACAGAAATTACAAGAAATTCTGAAATTTGTCCAAAACCTCCTGGCCAGCCTTAACCTTCCTCCAAAGCAGGATCCCTGGGGTTACCAGAGTAACAAAGAAAACTCAGCCACTGGTCCCCAGGTGTGGGGGCACATTCTGCATCTTGCACACTTTTAATGGTACGGCTATAGGAACCAGAAGAGTTTTAACACTTTTTGGGGAGGATGCCAACTCACAGGGAGTCCTGATTATTCTTATGCTGTGGGTCACATGCCAGCAGTTACATTGCCAGCTTGGAGAATTAAACTTGATTAGATTTGGACATGTCCATCCAGGTTTCACTTTCGTTGTGGTAGAAGAGACTGCAGTCACCCCATCATTTTCCCGTTGCTGTCCCTCAGTGGGTCGCAGCGAAACCAGTTTCAGAAGCACCAACTTCCACTGTACACCCACATGCTCTGACTTGCAGTACTAATGTTGGTGAACTCATTTAACTGTTACATGGATTGAATGCACATAAATTCCCATTGTAATGAACAATTATGAGAGCGTCAAGGGAGGGTCCAGATGCTCACACAGAACTGGAGTGAAAGGAGATGCACAGTAACCACCACATCTGCTACACTTCCTCTCCGACCTAAGCTTGTCTTTTCTTCAGGTGCAACACCAGACATATCTGATTATCTGCCTTAGAGCTGGCAAAAGCAGCAGAATATAAATGACTGAAGGGGTCTTGACCAAAACTATCATCTTCATTATGTCTATCAAATCATGATGGATACAGCTTCTGGGATAACTGTACACAAATGAACAAAACCTACAGAGAAATAGCTAAAAAAATTGCACCTCTATGAAACCATTCAAGTACGCGAGCCTCTGCAAAGAACAAAGACTAATGAAATCTGACATTAATCTACATTAAAGATTCAGTGATTCAGTTTATTTGCCAAGGCTCAATGATGCATTAATCCTCATCCCATCCCACACACACTCACACATTTCCTCCCCAGCTTTTCTCCATTGCTCCCTAAATTCTGAAACAGCAGACAGCTGGGCTGCTCAAGGCCTTGTCTGCATCCAGAAGTTATCTTACTTTAAGTATGTAATTCTCCTTGTGTAGTTACAGTTATTCCAGGACAAGTGAGCCTCCACAAACAGAGCCTGGAAAAGGCAGAGGTCTTGTCTACACTGCTTAAACTCGGATATGTTCCCGTGAGCACACGGGTGGCTTATACCAACAAAGAAACCCTACTGTGGGCTCACAGCTTAGCAAGCTGCCCTGATTTGGTCACAGCAGCCATGACACAGCTATCATTTTGCTAAAGAGGCAAAAATCAAAAAACCTTGATCAAAACAGTTATAGTACTACCAGTCATATGAGCAGACTCACTCATACTGGAAGACTGGTAACAAAAGCCTGTGCATGTGAAAAATAAACTCAGTCAGCACAGGCAGTCCAGCAAAAATCCCTGTGTAGATACAGCTACATGTTTCCTCTGGAGAGCATCAGCCTGCATAGGTTTGCCAGCAAAACCCCCTAAAGGTGTAAGCAAGGTCTGATTCCTCTTTGTGGATCACGCTTTGAAACTCTTCTGTAACTCCCTACCGTGCTTGACAGAGAAACTCATTCATCCTTCTCCATTTAACACCGTATTTCTGTCATCTTCCCTTGCTGGTAACCTTCCACACGCAGAATCGATGTTTAACCACGTGCAGCAGCTGGGAGCTCATTCCCCTTACAACAAACCATCTTCAGGACCACCCAGTGTTTTACAGCCTCGGCATCACTGCACCCACTGCCATCAAGCATTATCTAGCCTAGCTCTCACAGTAAAACTTTTTATGATTATTTGTCCAATGTTATGCTGTCATAACAGTATGCAAACCCCATGATTCATAACTCTTCCAGCAGTAACAATCCTTCTTGCAGATCAGCCTCTCAGAAAACAGCTTGTAAGTTACATGACACTGACCTTGAACTACACTCTGCCCTGCTGAACAGGAGAGGTGGGTCCTGGTTTTAGGCCATTTAGAAGCTGGGGAGATGTCACTTCTGCAGGCAGAAAGCACTACCTCTAGGGTCTCTGCACAGACATCTCACCAGAACATCACTGAGCGATCCCAAAAGGTTTGGCCAGGAGAAATTAAAATCTTAGGTGAGGTAAATCACTAAATTCACATGGAGGTGAATGGAAACATGCGATACATCCCACAAGGTAGGAATGAACACCCAGCACTTGGAGCCTGCTGGTGGAAGGAAAACAGTCTTTTGTGACAATAACCACCTCTTTTTTCCTTAATCACCTCCTCAGTATCTCACTACTTTGAGTGGCACTTAAGCAGAAGTTAGCTACAGATTCTGCAGGGCCCCAAGAGAAAAATGCATCGAAATCACACTATTGCTTTTATTTCTTTAAGGGGTGTCAAAGGTCCCACAAGAAACAGTCAATCTCACAGTGAGACAACAGACCCTCTAGGCCAAGGCTTCTTACACATACAGTCTAGTTTCAAATGACAGTACATGACAACAGAAGCGAGAGGACACCATCTTCACTCCAAGGTTTAACGTATTTTAACATACTCTCATGTATCTCCTCCTCAAACACTATGCGCTAGGATAGTCAATACCTGTAATTTACTTTCCTTTTTCCCAAGCAAATAAAATCACAGAAGTCTCTACTGGCTGGAGGAATGGTGAATTATGGGACTAGAAGCCTGCAAGAACATTATTTTCACAAAATGAATGTTGCTGACCCTCACTTGTGTTGTGATGACATCTCCAAGCATCAGCTCTGCAGTACGCTCTTACAAGCTAGGTACTGCAAAAGCTTCAGAAGAAGTAACTTTCTATCTGAAATACTCTGCTATGACATGCCAGGTTAACCCAATCAACCAAAATGAAAAAGCTAAAAAAGCGCAGGCACCTCACCTCATGACCACACACAAAATCCTATCCCGAGCTTGCCTTGACTAATTCTCCCTCTGGTCTGGTGATCAAATTCAGCAGCTAGAGAGGATGTTATCAACTAATTATCAACTAACCTCACTGAAAAGGTGTACCTCAGTGTATTGGAAGGTGATTGCAGTGAAGCCTGTCAACACACTGAGAGAAGAAAGCCCTTGTGGTGTGGGCTCACATAGCAGAAGGGAGACGGCTCTTTTCCCCCTACACCTGTACTCACAACGAAAAAGGGACATGGGATAGTACTAAATGCAGACTGCTGTAAAGCCACGATCTTAAAATTCATGGACCTACCAGCTGTTGCTCCCAGAAGCCCCCACATTTTCAGAAGGACCCTTCCATGAACAAAGTGTCTAATGATGGGAAAGCCTCATTGAAGGTGATGTGGACTGCTACAGTAATTGCAATCGCCCTGGTCTTAGTTCCAGCTCCTCAGTATCAGAAGTTAAAGTGCCCTTTCAGAGCTGGCCCCTGTGCCAGAATTGCTAAAGGAATTATCTGTCAGCAAAGAAAGGAGGTTTTCCCTTCAGAAAGGAGGTTTTGGTGGACATTTAATCTTTCGTTGTTTAGCGGTTTCACAACAGAGCCTTTGCAGAAGGCAGCCTGCCCTCTCCTGATGCTCTACAGGAGAGGTCTGCCCTCTGCTGCCCTTGGACAAGGGACACGGGAGTACGCAGACTCCGAGGATGCAGCCTCCCGAGTTCAGCCTCAGACAGAAAAGCAGCACTGCAGCCCAAGACCAAACAGACTCAGGGTCACTGAAGTGGCTCCACTTACTTTGCCAGGAATCCCCTGCCTTGTCAGATTCCCCCTCTTTCCAGTCTCTGACCAGAACGGAGTTGAAGGCTACAATTATGAAGTCCTAGAGCGAGAAGGCTCGGCTGGTTTTACACCCTAACTAGTGAAGTACAAAGAGCTCTGGTGTGAACCTCTTAGGCACAGCCTGGAACCTGAGCTACCCAAGTCGAAATTGCAAGCCCTGGAGCCGACACTGCCAGAACACACTGTAAGCAACACGCCATGTCACATTCAACTGACTGCCACCAACCCACTACACAACAGCGTGGTCTCCTAGGTCACTTCAGTGCCTTGGATGTGAAAGATGGAAGAGAAAAGAACAGGTTCCTGAAGAGCAAAGCCTCTCAGAAATGACATCTGAGGCTCCCAGGATGCTATGTTGCGTAATTCAGTTGGACTCTTTTTCTGGAAAAGAGCCCATAATCTACTGTGATCAGAATACAAAATCAAGCGGGTGCCCTTTATCTGTGCTTGCGGCAACCAACCTACCTGTATCATTGCTTTCGTTGTGCTGCATCATAACCACCCATTTCGGCTAACTTTCCTAACGTGGGTCCTAATCCCACCCTGGAATCTGGTTCTGGTTTTGCACTGCCATGAAACCAGTGAACAGGAGGTCAGAATCAGGCCCAAGAAATAGCTTATTGTCCACCTCACTCTTCCGTGTAACACCTCTGTAACATCATACCTGCCACTGTTTTCCCGACTGGCTTGGCATGTATGTTGCTGGGAGGCTTCGAAGGCTGTTTTTCATGGCCGACCCTACAATCGTACCCCCCGTCTCACTTGAGGAAGGCTCACTGGCCACTGCCATTTGGTACTGGGAGTAGTTGTACAGGTTGTTATAGTAAGGATACAGGGACGGCTGGTAAAAACTGCTGTAGTAGGTGGAGTCCACAACCAAATCAGACGTGCTCTCCAAGTGCCCTCTGCTGGGGATGGAAGAGATGTCCTGAATGAGCATCCGTCCCTCTGGAAAAGAAAAAAACCAAGCCATTATGAAACAAGAGGCTCCATGAAGACCATCACCTTTCACCTTCTGATGAGCTATTACTTCTCCTGAAGGCTGTACTGAAAGTAATAAATAGGAAGAGATGGGAGCTGAAAGGGAAAGACGGCTGGAGGTTTGGTGGAAACTCAAGTGGACAGACTTTCACTCAAAGCTCAGGACCACCTACAGACACCACAAACGGCGAAACAGGAGACAAAACCAACTACAGGTTAAGACAGTGCTCTGAGTCCTCAAGCAGCACCAGCTGATCTGATGATGATTTACACCATCTAAGGATGCAACCCGCTATTATTTTTAAATTGTGATGGTGTGCCAAGTTTCTCTTAGCTCCTTGGAAGAAGAAAGGCTCTAGCTACAGGATGACACCATTGTCCTGCTTGTGACAGGACACTTTCTGAACGTGCCTCTAGAACAGGCAAACAGCCACAAGGCCAAGAGGAAACTGCAGCAGGGAACGCACCCCATGATCAGCCAACATGTCTGAGGTGCTAACTCTGAGCAGGGAAGCCCTCAATCCCCACCCAACCTCCAAACTCAGATTTAGTGCATATTTACCTACAAAATCACAGAGCAGAACAAGCTCCTACACCACTGGCAAAAGAGGAGGACGAGGGGATTGTTCGCGACGTGCTGTCTGCATTCTTGGCTGCCTCCAGACCGGGGGCCAGCTGGCTACGCTCCCTGCAGGCTGCCCCCGAAAAGGTCTGCCTCCCCTGTCATTCCCGAAGACGAGGGGCTTTGCAAAGGCTGTTTTAGAGTCCCGTCTTCCTCACTCCAGTGTCAACTGGTGCCTTGTGGTACTTGCAAGGATGAAGAAGGTAGGTGCTTGTTGGTATCGTTTCACAGCCAAGCTCTCTCTGACATGCTGCATCAGCTACCTGACTGAGCCAGACACAGCAAAAAACTGCCACATCCTTAGAAAGTCTAAGCACACAGTGAATATACATTTACCTATTAAACAAGGGAGCAACTGTAAACCCCACCATCGAAGCAGCCCTGGTTCTAGCCTGCATCCCTGTAACCCTTCCCCTGCACACCAGCCCTTAGGGTGTTTGCAGCACAATGGTCCCTTCTGTAAGAAGCTCCTGCTCTTCCCATGATGTTGCCTAACTCCACCGTGGAGGAGAAAGGATGTGGCTTAAAGCATACTGATGAGCTCTCAAGGGCTCTCGGTATGGAGATGAAGCAGCGTGGACAACAGGCACGTATGAAGTAACAACTGTAGGACAGATGTCAGGCAGGTGTTGCCTAGTTTGTTTTCTGCCTTTCTCTTGGTACATCTGTACCTTGGTTACTCACCTGCAAAATGAATATGGTGGCATTTACCAGCCTCTCACAGTCACGGTAACACCTTCCACTGTACTGCGTATTAGCTGCACACAAGATTCAATGATCAGTTTTACCAATTATTGCCATTTACAATGCAATTCTGTTTCACTTCTTCAGGTGTAATGAAAGCTCTCTGCAATCATGGATAGTCTTCTTCCAGATCACTAAATTATACAGTGCCCCCATTCAGCTCTTGCTGACATTTTGTTGACATCAATGAACTATACCCATTTATTAGCAAACAGAGCATTTTATGTCTCCTGCATCTGATTTTTCTGCCCCTCAGCCCCATGCGAGCAAGGCCCTAGCCAGCTGGCCTTCTTCACTGGGAGCACCTCTCAAATTTGCACACAGAACAGAGGGGTCTGCAATGCCACAACAGACCCTTCACAGGTTTTGTGCTTTCACATTTTAATGAAATTTTAATATTTCTATTATTCTGCTTCCGGGCAGGCCTCTCTTCAAAGTCCTTTTGTCTGTGGCTTTGACAAAATCAGAACTTAGACCACTGGCACTGAAAAGCCAACTATTCTATTAAACAACAGCATGAGCCCAACTCCCCTCCCCAAACATAGCTCCCAAATAATGCTGCGGTCCAATTGTTCTGCTTTTCGTGATGAAAATCAGCAAATTTTGCCAAAAGCAAAATCCTCCAACACGTTCCCTGCTGGGATACAGAATTCACATGAGACAGAGATATACAAGGCAGCTGGCCGCTTAACTTCTGGCAGGGCTATGCTATGCCACACAGATATGCAATTTCTTCTGAAACCTCTGCAGTGTCTTTCCACTCGCAGTGTGTCATAGGAAGGGATAATATTTTCCACTAAGAATACTAGCACCAGGAAGATGGGGCCTCTTTACAACCACACAAGAAAGGTGAGCCACCCTGAGGTGTCAACAGCTAAGCGGAAGGAGGGGAGAAAGAAGCAGGCTTTGCCACAACTTTTGGAAAGGTCTCATGCACTACATTTCCTAACATGTGATGGGCTAGATGAGAACAGCGACCTGCTGTCAGCCATCCCCAAAATCATACAAGCATCCTTGATGTCTCTGTTATGTTCAGATGGCTGGTAGTACTACAGCTCCTTCCTGAAGAAAAAGCAGAGGTGGCAGTCTTCTGCTGCATCAAGTAAGAGAGAAAATATGCTTTTTGCCCCTTCTTCTCTCTTTCTACCTCCTATCTGTGGTTGGGGCTACCACTGTTTGCCACCGGAGGTGTAAAAGGATTGATTTGCTGCCACCTGTTTTCCTTTATCTAGCTGCAGAACAGCTGCCAGTGGTTCAGTGCTCAAGTAAGGCTGCTACGAATCCACCAGAATGTTTTTGTGCTTTCCTTCTGCCACCCTCCGCTCTCCAATAGCCTCTACAGTACGATCAGCTGCCCTCCTAAGACTCAATGTAGAGCCAGTCACCTGCTCATTCACCCACCCATGCACCCCCACACATAAATCCCCAGATGTCAACAGCCCTAATAACCTTTCTGAGCCACAGCCGCACTATAGGGATGTGTGTCAGCGGATTAGCAGAAAAATCAGGAGCCATGGGAAAGAGGAAGGTTCAAGTGAAGGGACAGACACACCCAACTCCATACAGAACTAGGACTCCTGTGACGGCACTGGAAAGATGGCCTGTAGAGTTAATTTTCTCTAAACCCCAAGCCACATCGTGCTGCTGAAGATGGAAGGACTGGCAACATCTGGCAAAGACCAGTAGAAAGCCACCACATGCTTCAACTCACACTTTCCCCCGAATTCAGATGAGTTGTTCTTTGATGTCATGCTTTGGGACAAGGCCCTGCTTTTTTTCTGTAGCATCTGGAAACGATTCAGTGCTTCACCCGGGAGAAGGAAGACATCTCATATATGACACAGCTTTGTGCCATCCGGACTGTGGGCAGATGTCAAGTCAAAGCAGGTCAAAGCATCCCAGAGGTTACTCTAAACTCCTCACAGCCAGCTTGAGGGAAGGATGCCTATGGACAGCTGAGTTGTTGCAGGTCTTCAGCAACGCTGGCATGCACTGGGTCAGGGGCAGGTCTGCAGTCCAGCTCTACGTTCTTACCCTATCCAGCCTGGCTGAATCGTATCATCTCCTGCTCCTAATGCATACATCATACATACACAACACGTACAGAATATACACAACTGTAAACACATTAAGGGGAAAGAGTTTTTCTGTTAATGGAGAAAGCCCTGAAAGTCTTGACTCTTTTCTGAGCAATGAAAGCTCAGGAAGAAAAGCCGATCAGACCAGTCAGTACCTACATGGGGTACCTCCAAAGAACTGCTACGTGCCAAGGGGAGCGTAATTTAAAGCCAAAGAACCCTGCTAAACTCTCTTAGGGATAAAACAAGGCACTCAGAAATCTGCTCAGAGAAGATTTAATGTTTATCATACGCCCAGGGGTGTTTTTGTCCTATCCATGCTGCTTCTCTCCAGCTGAAGTCTGCTAGCCAGCTGGCAGGCAAGCACACTGCTTCTGGGCTTAGCAGCATCCTCAGTCACGGCCACCACCTGCAGAATAGGGCAGACACCTTTTGGAAGCAATGGCTGTAACTAAACTTTAACTAACTGGGGTTCCTCTGGTCGATCTTTGGCCTGTACCTGTAATTCTTGACTCCTGCCTACAGGCTGAACCTTCCCACAGCCTCGCCTCGGGCTGCTCAATGAGCAAGGTGTCCCCCTCAAGGGAGGCTGTCAGCCTGTGGCTGCATTTTCCACCAGCGAGGAGAGAATACCAAGGTTAAGACAGCAGCTTTCAGCCGTGGTGGTTTTTTTTTTCCCAAATGTAATTCAACACAGCTGAATGGCTCTGCTGGCAAGGAGAGGGTCCTCCCCTGCCTCAGAGCTTGCCGCATTACAACACCTGCACATGAGGGGCAGCCCTGAGGTTCATCGCTCTAAGGGGAGCAATTTTCGAGAGGAATTAAGCTCTCAACAAGACAACTGCTGCTGCGCCATCAGACTCCCACTCTGCCCCTCCACCTGCCCTTTAGAACAACAGGGCTGCTGCAGGAGCTGGGCTCACGCCTTGGCTGTCTTCACCCTCTACACGGGAAAACTGGGAAGGGCTCCTGGGTCTTTCCCCTGCCACTAGCCACGAATTCTAATATTTTGCAAGTCGCAAACACGACACGATTAAAAATATGGGACTGAACCTGTACAAGAAGGAACAAAAATTAGAAGAGCAAACCAAAGGAAGAGTGGTTAAAATTCTCGCTCAGTTTTTGGAACACCGTATCTACAACGTAGGGCTGTTAGAGGCTCTCCGTGTGTGAGCAGTGCTCTTGCAGTGAGACAACAGTATCTCCTCGTGCAGTTGTGCCCTTGGATCTCTAAGCTCTTTTCTATGTCTTTACTAATTCCTGTAGACAACCGACGCTACTTTTTTTGCACTATGTACACAGTGTGAAATATGGTCCACTGTTTCATAGAAGATCAATATGATGCACGATAAATACTGTTATTGATCTTGCAGTGCTGTAGACGACTCTCCAGCTCTATGGCATATTAATAGTAGTTAACCAGTAATTCATTTCAGGATGGCTGCGATTTTCCTCTAAGGAAGGTGAGTTCTCGGGGTCAGTTACACATAAGGGTGTTATACATTCAGTAACCTATGAGGGGCTTCTGCCTTCACTCAGCAGAGCATGGTGAAAAACAGTGGTCCAGTCCTCAGTTAATGTAAGCCTGTCTCAGACCATTTACTTCAATAAAGCTATGGCGATTTACACGAATTGCGGATATGCATGGCAAAATCAACACAGAAGCCAGTATATAGATCATTCTTTCCCTTCTTACTTTTTGGGAAGAGAGAGGAGAAATAGCAGGGAATTTACAGGAATTTCTATCATCATCTCTATCTCACAGATGCAAATATGTTTTTAAGCATATACACCAAGAAATGCGAACACTGAAGTTCTGTCTGTAACATTCACTCATTCTGTACATAAGCATGGAGTATTTTCTATTCCGACTGGTACTGTTAAGGGCCAGTTATGTATCTTATTATACACTGATAATAGTAATTTAAACATGCCTGGCAAGCCTCTGATGCTGAGGTCAAATGGCACAGAGTCCATACTATTAGACTTTCTCAGTATCTAAAACAGGGTGGTAGCACCAAGTTGCCTACTGGGAATGGTTACTGGAGCACACTCGGGAATCTGGGGGAGAATATTAGTCAGCCTGGGATGGACGCATGCCAGAAACTGGTGTAAAAATCAAGATAGCACATACAATCACGTTTCAATGTCTGGGAGCATTCAGTGGCACGGCTCAATTTACTCATGTGGCCATAACAGCTGATTAGTCTCCATCTGATTATGTATTTCAGAAGAGGGATTCTGTCTATGCAGTGTGGCAATTAAGAGAATTTCACTGCCCGCATTTATTGACATGAGTTCTTATATACAGCTATGGTTAGCAGTTTTTATTTCTTCTATGCCTACAGAGACTACTCATACACAGACACACCACTGAAAATGCAGATGAAATGTGACTACTCAAGTAACACATTTACTCAAGGAGCAGGAAGGCATAGCCATTGCCCAG
Source organism: Gavia stellata (assembly GCF_030936135.1). Taxonomy (NCBI): domain Eukaryota; kingdom Metazoa; phylum Chordata; class Aves; order Gaviiformes; family Gaviidae; genus Gavia; species Gavia stellata. The sequence goes on along the minus strand of NC_082637.1, from coordinate 30,209,528 downwards.
TGAGCAGAGTTCAGCTTCTGGTACTTTACATTTCCTGTAGTTTTCAATTCAGAGTGACTGTTTTCATCACTGCAGTGTTCATGTCTTCCCGCAAGCCAGCCTCTGCAGCAAGAGACAGCTATGCCATTAAAATGCCAAAAATTAATTATTCAGTCAGGCAACACTTGCCTTCAGACCTCAAAAGAGTCTTGGATCCGCACCTGACAATTTCCCCTTCCTCAGTATATAAAGCATCAGTACACTCCTATTAACTGGTTTGGCAATATTAAGTCTTGCAACGCGTTAGTTCAATTCATAGCTGGCTTTGAGGTCGGTCAGTAGCCTTGAATGAGGCTGGTGTAAAATCACTCCCTAACATCATAATCAGGAACGCTGGAACAATACGTTTCTCCCACCAGACAATCATGACAGAGCTATTTCAGATGTCAAAGAAAGCTGGCACCATTACTTACTTTCTGCTGAGACACTGCCTCCCCAGGAGCAAAACCCACATGCTTGCTCTGCCTTTGAGAGGAGTATTTCTGCTCTCTTCCCATTAGAAGTTGCGGATTATCTTCGGTTCCAGCGCTGAACTTTTAGCTTGCTATAAAGTTAATGTGCTAGACAATGTTCATTCCAGGCAAGGCTGTGGGGCTGTGTATTTTCTGCCACCCCCAAAAAAGGCCATTATCTGTAATTACCCATTACCATGCATAATTATTTCTTCTATTCTGGTCTATGGCCCCCAGGACTTTATGCTGTTACAGCTCACTGCATTATCTTATCAAATTTGTTAAGGAAGCTTTTTTGACCTTTTGAGCACTTGTCACAGCACATACAAAAGCTGGCAGTAAATTGTCTAAGCATGTAGTGTGTGATTTAGTAGTTGTACCCTGCATAGTGATACCATACAAAATATTACACACCAACACCTTCCCCACTCCCTGCTTTAGCTAAAATGAGAGAAGAAAAGGAAACCTCTTCAGTAAGAAGGGAATGGGAAGAAGCTGAAATCTCTCAATAGGAATTTGAGGAACACAACAGCAACACATGGCTAAGCCTGAACATCAGACTCCGGAGAAGGTCCCAGCTGCTCTCCTCTCCAATGCCACCTCTTCTGTTTCTCCTTTCCCTCCCAAGAGTCCGATTCCACCATTTCGGCTTCTTTTCACATCTGTCTAACTCTGCTGAGCCCTACTCTTTCACACAGAAGCTCATTTACTGCTCCTTCAGTAAGCAGAGAGGGGGCTTTAAACCCTCCCCCAATTTGCAGCTTGTGTCAACGTAGTACAGGTTCCTGACAGACAAACTTGGTCCTATATGAGATTCACAGGGATTGCCCTTTATAGACACTGGCATGAGCGCATAGAGGACCAGGTTTTCATCTCCACTGCTCTCAAAGCTCCCAGCAAAGGACAGATACTGACCTGCATCCCAGTACCATTTGCTTTGGCTAACAGTCTCACCGCACTATGAGTCCACGCATGATGTCCCTCTTCTTCATAAGGATGCTGCAATCAGATCCTACAGAGAAGCAGGGCTCTCAAGAAAACAGGAGAGCTGACTCCCTCCACCCTGATTTTTGTTTTCCCCTTAGTCCTCTTTTTATCATATACTCCACAGGGTGCTTTATCTTAAAACCTCTCTTTCAGGTATATATATGTATGAAACTCTCAACCCACATCCCTGTCTGAAAAGAGATATTTAAGAAATTATCATTTAGCAATTTCTAGTAAAAAAAAACTTTGAAGCTTTTGAACTGTGTGATTAAACAAACTTTCCAAATACAGGAAAATCTGAAGAACGCTTCTGCCATCAAGACAAACAAAAGGAAATGTCAAGGATCAGGTACTCACTTTGGACTGAAAGTGAACAGTATAAATTACTGTAGCACAAGGTATGCAGAATCAGGCCTTTCAGATCTGCGAGTGAAAGGTTTTTCCCTAAAAGCAGAGTGAGAAAACAGGGACCCTGGACTCCTGAAAGCATCCCTGAGTTTAGGCCCTAAGAGATGGCTACCCGAGCCACTGCTGCGAAGACAAAACCCTTCTCCGCATTTCTCCACAGTCTGCAGACCTCTGGCCCACCGCTCTGTGCTGCCAGGCAGTGGGGAGTGGAGATCTCAACAGTGGTACAAGGAAGAGAGTCACCCTGCATTCTAGATGAGCCATCAAATACAGGCGAAGAGCAGGGTCTGAAGGGCAGCAGAGGAGCTCCGCTCATACCCCTGTCCTGGAGCCTGGTTTCTGAGACCTACGGGGCTGTCCTACTCTCATTTGCCTACAGAAAACCACCTTTGCAGTCCTCCCAATTGTTTTGACCAGAAAGCTTTTGAGAAAGGCATGTTTTTTCCTCCCGCCTCCAAGTGCTAACAACGCTACGACCCCATCTCAAGCTCCAACGCCAAATCCAGTGGTTCTTTTCCCTCCTTGTTCAGGACTGCCTGCCCAAACAGCCCTGGATGCCCAGCTGTGCTCTAACATCTATTAGAGGGAGAGGTCTAAAAATCTGTTATCAGCCGTATCAGACACGTGGGCTAAAAGCAACTGTGTCTCCAGGCTAAAGAGAGTAAATCATAGCCAAAACAGCTTATTGCCACCCACAGTCCCTAGGCACCTCTCCGACCGTACCCGGGGAACACAGCTGCTCAGCAGAGATACGCCTTTCTTCTCAAGGCAGCAATACAAATTTGAAAAAAAGAAGGAAAAAAAAGAAAAAAAGCACAGTCCAACAACTCTGAGCCTCTTGCAGGCTCCTGGCCCCTTCCCCAGAGCTGAAGTGCACTGGGACTGACCTACCCCACCGCCTTATCACAGCTATGCCTTGCCCGGGGAACTTATCACCTGCCAAGTCCTACCACGCTTTTCACCTCCTCCCAAAGCCCCAAGACAAAACAACCAGTCATTGCACCTTTCCTGCAGCAGCTCTCTGACAGCTAGGGCAGAGTCGGGGTGTCCCACAGCACCCCTCGCTGGACGAAGCAGCTGGACCGCGAGTTCAGCCGGCGTTATCAGCAAGGAGCGGGCATAATGGCAGCAGTATCTGCAGGCGCAGGGCATGCGTCCTGGGGGCAGGAGATGGCTTCATCCACAAAGACATCAACGGTTGCGCTCTCCTGCTTCTCAAGGTTCACTTGACTGCCAGAACAATACTCATTTTCACCCCAAAGGAACAAGTATTACTTTTTACTTCCCTCTAGGAGTAATGCTGGAGTCATCACTTGAGCAAAGTGGAATAAGCTTTTCCAGTTCTACCTATAAAGGGCTAAACCAAACCTAAGTGGGACAGCACATCTTACCAAGAATGACATTTGCCATAAAGAGGCACTCTAGCATAAAAGCTAAGCAACAAGGACAGTACATTTCAAGAGAATCTGGGAGATCCTGGAATTAATTAAGTTTGTTATCGTCTTGCTTGATCCTCGCGGTGGATGCACCCAACACACAAGCTTTTGATGGGATTCTTTATCCGCCTGACACTTCTGTTCACGACATCAAAACCCGTGCCATGAAATGACACAGAAAACTTGCAACTTGAGCTGGACTAGTCTGGCAAAGGCACAAGTGATTTGGAACAATCATATGGGGATTTATTAAATCTTAGATGAGGGGGTCACTAAAGGGAAAAATAAACTGCCATCTCTCACCTCAGGACGTGTTTTCTCGTCACTTAATCATTCATGTGTAATCCGCCTGAGCCCTTCCAAGTTCAGGCCCAGATATGTGGGTTCAGACCATGACTATATCCCCACCAGTAGCTATAAAGAGAAACCTAGGGAACAGCATGAACAGGGCAAACAAACACCTCCCTCACCCCCTGTCCCAGCCTCCCATCATTTTTGCCCGAGTTATGTTCCTGAGCCTTAATAACCACCAATGATCTCCCTTCCAATATCCACTGAGAGCCCACATTCCTGTACGCACAAAGTCGCCAGGGAAGGAGTCCCACTAGTCCCACAGGCACCTCACCAGCTTCAGGCACAGAAGGCACCAAGCCTCCTCCCCATCATCACAGGTCTGTCTGAACGGGCAGTACCAGTCCTCGGTCACCCTTTTCCACCGGGAACCACTAACATTCAGCACAGTACCCTCACGACCACCAGCTCCTCTGCAGCGACAATGTTTCTCAGGGACAGGCTCCTCCGTTTTTTACTTCTGGTGTGGATTAAAGTGGCTCTTGCTTGCATGTGACCAACCACCTAGCCAAGCCCTCCTGCAGCACACTGCTGTCTTCTCCACTGCTTGCCAGTCCATGCACCTTTCCATCACCTACCAAGACGATCTGCGGCGATTCCAGGCTTGCTTCCAAGATACCAAAGGGAGGACCACACAGCTTACAGCCAAGAGCAGACCCCTGTGAGACCTCTCCAGAAATACCATCACATTAGATTCCCTACTCAGACCTACATTTTCAGACTGATAGGATCATCCTTCTTAAAACCATGTAACACATACAATATTGATTTTCTGTCAGTTTCCTAATCAAGATGTCAGGGGATACAAAAATCAAATGCTTTGCGCAATCTGATTGCATCAATATGTCACTTTGTCAAGCAATTCTGTAATGATGAAAGATTACTAACCTGACATTATCTTTTACCCATAAAATTCTGTTAATTCACATTGTGTGAGCACCCTTTATAAGTCGTATTTCTGCCCCTCCCACACATTCCCGTCTGCTATGGGCTGTTCTGCTGGTTTCACAAGAACTGATGTCAGGCTGACGGATTTGTGGCCACCCATACTACCACATTCGCTTTTCTTAAACACTGGCATGACATCAGCTTTCTTCCAGGCCTTAGGAATTTCCCCAGCATTAAAAGACTTACTGGAAATCAGCATTAATGTATGAGAGAGCTCCTCAGCCAAGTTTTCTGGGGTTTGGGTTTTTTTGTTTGTTTGTTTGTTTGTTTGTTTTAAATAAATACTGCATGCAATCCTGCTGATTTCAGTTACTGCTGGAAATGCAAGCAGAATGTCACCATCTCCATATACACCAATATCATCTGCCCTTCTTCAAAGCAAAGATCAGAAAAAATCATTGAGCATTTCTTCCTCTCTACCACATGCAGAATTGTTATCCCAAAACAGGTCAAATGACTGTTAACTCTGTGTGTGCGTGTTCCTAAATACAACTAGAAAACCTGCCAAATTTAAGATTTTTAGCTAATTTTAATCTTAACACAAACCAATTTTTTTTCTGAAAGACAATGTGATTTGGGAGAAAAAAACAAGGAGGGAGAAATCCCAGCAAGAAGACTGCAACATGGCGTAAGTTTCCCAGTCATACACACAGCCCCAATCCAGCTCCAGCTAAGAGGAGCTGAAATACCACCACTGATTTCAGCAGAATTGGAGAGGGCACATTTTGTTCACATTTAGCATACACTTAATAAAAATGATCTGCTGCAAACATTTAGCATGCAACTTAAAAATCCTAATATGGCTGAAGAAATAAAACCTACAGAAAGTAATTTTTATTTCCACACTTAATGCAAGCTTCAGGCCCTCAATAAGGTGTCTACAGCAGCAAATTCCACTTTCAACATCTTCTGCCGCTGACTAGAGCACAGTAGTTGATCTTTTTATGCGAACTGGGGGGGCAATGCTTTTTCTTTCCTTGTTTGTACTGTTGGTCTTTATAATACAGCTATAGTGATCATATTCAAATCTTTACTGGCAAAAAAGAATGGCTATGGTAAAGAAAAAGCATCCAAAATCTTGGAACATGGCTTTGAATCTGTGAAGATGCTAGCCACTATTTCAATGCTCTAGCATATGTTTGTTCACCCTGAATGAAGACAGCAGGATTATTTACATATCTAAAATTATTAGCATGCATGACAGCTAACAGGATCAGGACCAATAAAATCAGTGCTTCAGAAAATTAGGAGCATGAGAAACAAGAGCCATTTTCAATCTTCAGTATAACAGCTGGGAGTATGACTACTATGTGTGCATATATACAAGTTATTATTCATCTTGAAATACCTGATTTCAGAAAGAAATCTAGAAACTAACTCGTCGCATTCAGACATCCAACACGCTACTAAAGTGTGTAACGGGAGCAAAACTGAAAATTAACACAACTTTTAAAAAAATAGAGTAAGAAGTTAAAAGACAAAGGAAACCAGGAAAGACAAACAGATTTCTAGACAGTGACGGAAAACAGCCCAGACACCTGTAGGCACAAAGAAGCAAACTAAGAGGAGGAGAAAGAAACTTAGTGTGGATTAAATGTAAAGGGATTTAAGTCATTAACAAGAGATCAAAGAGAACATTAGAAGGGAGGGAAAGCTTTACAAGTGTCTGAGATAGGAGACCTTGGAGGAAATATGACTGGGATAAAATCATTATGGCTCACACTAAAAATAATAAAGGGAGTAGGACGACGGTTGGAATTAGCTGGAGTCTGTGCTTGGTTATAAGCTATATGATGACAGAAACCCAAAAGGTTTCTAAAAAAGACGAGCTAGAAATACCAGGAGGGCTTTTTCACTCTCTCTACCTAATACGTGATGAAAAAACTAGCATCAGGAGTGGTGAAGAACCATTGTAGACACCCCTTGGGCCTGGGCAAGTGAGCAAAAATCACATGCATGTGCATCACTTTTGTACACGATCAGTGTTGCACAGATGCAACAACATTTGCACTCACAAAATCTGCTTCCATGCAAATGCAAATTGATCACTAATGAATTTTGTTCATGCACAACTGATAGAAATGCACTGGAACTACAGTGGCTTACATCAGCTGAGGTTCAGTCGTGCCCGTGACTATAGGCATCCAAGTCAGCACATGGTGGCCTATGCTGTAAGCAACAGAAATAGTATGAATAAAGACTAGAGACAGGAATTGAAAAAAAAAAATCATAAAACAATTAGGCATCCAGTCTCATTGCAAAGGAAGAGAACCTCAGTGCTTAACTGACTCTCCACAAGCTCTTCAAGAAAACATAGGACAGAAGTGCATGAATGATGTTTGTACTTAAGTGAGTTATTCACAACTCTGATTAAGACTAACAAGTACTCAAACTTGGGAGGAAGTTTAGCAAAATTCAGAAAAAGAAAAAAAAAAAGAGACATTAAACAGAGCATAAGAAAAAGCATTCCTACAAAAGAAACCTTCAAAACTGCATTTTAGCCCCCATGTCATTAAGTGACAAATCTACTGAAAATGGAAAATGGGTCAACAGGCTGAATTAGGAAGTTAGTTGATAAATAAAGCAAACGAAAGCAGTCTTCAAGGTATAAGAAACCATGTGAAAAAAAGAAAAAGCAAGAAATCATGCCAGTGCTCAGTTAAGGAAGTGTGCAGTACTCCTTCACTCCCCACTTATATCTTTTCTAAAAACAAAAAGCAAGCCCCACACATTCAGATAAGTCATAATAACTGTTTCAAGGACACAGAAAGGAACAAGAGGTTAGCTGCAGATAGTGTAATAATGTGCCCATGGATAGAAAATTCTTAGCACATCTTCTGCTCCTGCTCCACTCCTTATCTCAGTGTTCATAATGACAAATGGAAAGCACAGGCTGGCACAGATAACTCTCTAAATGTGAACGCACATATGCAAATGCCAGTGTGACGGAAGAAGAGCTTCCAAGGCACAAAGAACAATAGGGGCTGCCCACCAGCCCTGCTGGCCTGATGGGAAGAGAAACCCCAAGCACCCAGGTGCTAGGACAGTGTACACGGTGAAGTGCGTTCAGCACGTAGCAAGTGCCACTCAGCAGGGACCTTGCTCTAACCAGTAGCTCTATGTCTGGAAACCTCACCTCGTGCAAGAAAAGTTGGACAGAAAGATGCTGCAAACACAGAAAGCCCTAGGGTGAAAGATTTTGGAAAATGAAAAAAAAAAAAAAAAAAATCTACTCCCAATTCTTCAAGGAAGAAAAGCTCTTCTGAAACATGAAAAAAGGATGGAAACACCTGCTGAGCTGCCTGTGGGTTTTCACCTCCACACCTCCGGCCAAAAGGCAGTCACAGAAGCCCTGGGGCTGAGCCCTTCTCTTCCAAAGTAAGCGGGTCTGGGTAGGTCATGGCTTGTCCCCCGGCACCCCTGCTTCCCCAACATGCTGGAGAAAGCTCTCCCAGCCTCTGGTGAAGACAGCTCTTCTTTGCTTGAAAGGATGAGCAGGGAAAGTGCAAGCTTTGCAAGCTGCAGGCTCCAGAACTGGAGAATTAACTGGAAATATCTAATCAGGGATGCAGAACTCTGTAACATTATGATTTAACACAGTCAAACAATGGCCAGAGGCAATGAATCATATATGAGATGACAAAGCTGCAGGAGATTTCCGTCATCTAGTTTAACCTGCACATTGATCACAGTTTACCCCCATATTAATCACTTGAGATAGTAATCTAACACACTCTTAAACACCTCTCCTGATTATGCTTCACTTACCCCCTTGTCCTTATGCAGGTCACTCCGTTGCTAATTGCACTTCTAGTTAGGAGAAAAAGTGTCTATTGTCTAATTTAATTTTGTCTTTTTTAGTTTCAAGCCGTTGCTCCTTGTTATGCTGTCTCAAGCACTGTAAATAATCCCTCCCCCTCCTCCATATTATTACCTCTCAAATATTTATAGACTGTTATATCCACCCTTAGTCTCCTTTTCTACAAGCCATACATCATTTTTGTCACCCTTCCCTCTATCCTTTCAGATTTATCTATGTCCTTTTATAATGAGATGCTCAAAACTCCTTTGCAGCGTTCCGAAGTACGGCAAACCCAAAGCAGTGGAGAGAGGCAGAAATGCCCCCCTTGCTTCACAAGCAATGCCTTTTTAAACAACTCCCAGCAGAATGAATGTGATTTCTGTAGGATCTGAAAATTATAAAGCCATGGCTCTCACACCGCAGAGTGCTTCGTTCATCACATAGTTGTATCAGTCAGAAACTAGAGAAGCCTGTTAGGGCAAAGTTTTTTCCTAAACCAAGGGAAGATTGTTCAAAGAAAAACACTCCCTGGATATATATTTACTCCAGCTCGAAAGAGATTTAGCAACTGAGAAAACCACCATACAAGCAGAAGACCATCTCCAGCAACTGCTTCCCAAGAAAAAGTCTAACTTGTGCTGTGGAAATAATGCCAATGCAAGAGAGGGAAGACAGTTCACAAACTCTTACAAGAGACACATGCAAATGTGATTCTTCTTCTCTCATCTTAACTGCAACCAACCGCACGTTCAACTATGCTCTTTTCTTTTGAACAGAGATTGTTGGCTGTGAGAGAAGCTGGGGAAAAGCACCAGGAAGCAATGGATGGGGCTGCTTTGCTCTCAGTATCCTGGCAGGACCAGGAGGCAGCCAGCAACAAAAAACGGTGAAGTAGTACTGGGTGCAGCAGGAGAAAATCATCATTAGACAGTAACCAGAAGACAAAGACAAAACGAAGAGCAGGATGATGGACTGGTAACCACTGCAGACCCACCAAGACCTCTGAGGACACGCAGCCATCATGTTAGCCCTGGCACAAGCAGGCAAAGTGGCTAATGCCTCCTTCTCCTTACTGCTCAGCCATGCTGAGGCTGCTGCCACCAGAACTAGCAATCTTCTCCACCACCTGTCAACCCTCATGATGCTAATTTTCTGTTGAAATCTACTGTAGATTTAATGATCGAGTGTTTTTAGGTCAAAAGATTCAGGATTTCTTTCCCAGGCTTGCAAATGCTGATCAGTATTGAGGGTGGCTGAATTTCAAATTTCAATACGTTGACTTAATGTCAATACAAAAAAGTGGGCATTTCACAGATTCACAGTGTAGTTTAGTTTGGAAAGGACCTCTGGAGGCCAGCTGGCCCAAACTCTGCTCAAAGCAGGGCCAGCCTCACAGTTGGATCATGTTGCTCAGGCACCATCCAGCCGAGTTTTGAGTGTACCCAAGGATGGAGGCCCCACAACCTCTCTGGGCAACCTGTTCCACTGCTTAAGCACTCTCACAGTGAAATTTCCGTGGCAGCTTCCTCATGTTGCCCATCAGTTAACAAGAATGAGGCTTTCTGGACAAAACTGAAATGCTGACGGCATATCACAGAATGACAGGGGTTGGAAGGGACCTCTGGAGATCATCTAGTCCAACCCTCCTACCAGAGCAGGTTCACCCAGAGCAGGTTGCACAGGAATGCGTCCAGGTGAGTTTTGAATATCTCCAGAGGAGACTCTACAACCTCTCTGGGCAGCTTGTTCCAGTGCTCTGCCACCCTCAAAGTAAAGAAGTTCCTCCTCATGTTTAGATGGAACTTCCTACGACCAAGTTTGTGCCCATTACCTCTTGTCCTGTCACTGGGCACCACTGAAAAAAGACTGGCCCCATCCTCCTGACACCCACCCCTTAAGTATTTATAAGCCTTGATAAGATCCCCCCTCAGTCTTCTCTTCTCCAGACTAAAAAGACACAAGTCCCTCAGCCTTTCCTCGTAAGAATGGTGTTCTGGTCCCCTAATCATTTTGTAGCCCTTTGCTGTACTCTCTGCAGCAGTTCCCTGTCTTTCTTGAACTGTGGAGCCCAGAACTGGACACAGCACTCCAGATGTGGCCTCACCAGGGCAGAGTAGAGGGGGAGGATAACCTCCCTCGACCTGCTAGCCACACTCTTCTTGAGGCACCCCAGGATGCCATTGGCCTTCTTGGCCCCAAGGGCACATTGCTGTCTCGTGGTCATCCTGCTGTCCTCTAGGACTCCCAGGTCCCTTTCCACAGAGCTGGTTTCCAGCAGGTCAGCCCCTAACCTGTACTGATGTGTGGGGTTATTCCTCCCCAGGTGCAGTACCCTACACTTGCCTCTATTGAACTTCATAAGGTTCCTCTTTGCCCAACTCTCCACGACATTATACTGTAAAGACTTAAAAGGACTTTCTTTCAAAAAGAAAATGTCTCACTTCTTTTAAAACCAGGCCATGGTATCTTCCAATTAGAGTAACTTATTTTTTTACCTCATTACCTATGCAGCGCAACATCTGCAAGGTCATGGCATCAATTTTTGAAATCACAATACAGTGTTGTAGAAAAGGTCAATGCAAAAGACAACATCAAAAAAGCAAAGGAAGAGTAAAGAAGGCAAGGCAGGGTTTTCAGAGGCATCTAGGGCATCGCAAGTTCAAAGGGATCTGAGTACCATCATTCATTAGGCACAGTATTACTGCTGACCCCACTACAGTCCGTATTTATGAGCAGATAAAAACCCACCTGTTCCTCAGAGTTTCAAAGTGAAGGCAGTACCTACTTAGAGAAATGTAAAAAGAACACTGTTTTGTTTCTGTCACAGATAATAAATGTAGCAAAGGGAAATAACAAGCGCAAACTTATTACAATTGCTGACAATTATATGTTTAACTTGTCAACCAGTGATACTACGAAGGCACCTAAACAATGCCATTATTAATCGCCATTGCAAAGCCAACGGGAAATCGACCGCCGCAGAGCACAGGAGCAGGAGCTGGCATTTAGCATCATACAGTGATCCCATCTATACTGGATGCTTCTAAACTGGGCCAACATGAGCACAGAGCCGCAGAAAGAAGCAGTGCTTTCCAGCACCTTCCAGTCACCAGGTGATGTATGTCGCAGCCACCCCACCCCATTCGCCAAATGCCAAACATGACCCTTAGTCTGTGACGAGGACCAAATAAACTGGAGGAAAGGTGACACGCACTGTCTCCTTCCTTTAGGGTGAGCAGCTCTCACCTGAAGGTCTTTCATGATCACACTTCCCCCTCTGCCTCACCGCCCTCCAGTGATTTCTAAATATTAAAATGGCAGAGGTACCAAACTGACATGGAACAGGGAAGAACCCAGGTTCTAAAAACTGACTATGTCCGAAAGGTGCGTTTCAAATGCCTCACCATAGTCTTTTCCTGAGTTTTGCATGCTAGTTAACTAACAAGATGTACTTACCCTACTGAAGGAAGGACAACTACTTTAGATGCCGTGGGATCAAGACTTTTTGCTGCTCTTGCAATTAAATGGCCTTCGCTCTCAGCAACCTGCAACTTCTTAAGGGAAAACGCACAGAAACTACAAAAATCCCTTTGCGAGAGGTTCTGCTAATGCCCTGCGACCACAGTCTGCAGTCTGCTCCCTTCCAACTACCCCGCAAATCCCCAATTGGCTTTTGAGTCGGGAAGATATGCTCCATCCCAAGTAAATACGGTTTGCAAGCTTGAGATGGTAAATGCACAAACCTCCACGATAATTCATTTTTCCCCTTTTCAAAAACAGCATGTCACAAAGCGATCTGAAAAATTGTCTCTGATCTCTCCAGGTGTCACAATATTTCTGATTGCCGATAAAATGGCTACAGCGAGGAAAGGCTCTCTCTGGCTCTATGTCTGATTTGTGTGATTCCTTTACACATTACTCCTCTGCTGGCAAACAACACTGCATGATGGAAGCCCAAAAGAAAAACTGCTCTTGTGAAGACAAAAACTTACAGGAGGAACAGAATTACCACTGTCAAAACCACCTTTTGCCCAGTCTAATGCATGTCGTACAGAGCACGCTGCACTCCCAGGAGCCTTCGGTTCCCCTGGGGCTTACAGGGAGCTGCGACTTCCCCTGACACAAAGGGTTTCACTCTCTCTGCCTGCCTTAATGATTACAGCAAATTCTTGCAAAATCAGCACCTCAGCCTACCAAACTGAGACACTGTGACACTCGCTCCAAAGGGGTCTCTCATTTTGCTTGCATTGAGGGTACCAGTAAAATGATGAAACAGCAATGCAAGAACCCTTTGAGTACCTGGTCCTGAAACAACCTGATACCTAAACCAAGAACTTCATGTCCCATCACACCTGGCAGTTTCTTATCTAACAAAAGATCTTTATATGCTAAAAAAAGAAAGCATCAGAATATTTAAGCAGCGTTCCTCACTGGAAAATCAGACTTTCCAGGGTGAAGCCTGTACTCTGACATCTGATGAAGCCATCCTACAGGTCTGGCTGAACACAGAGCACCTTCTGCAGCATCAGAGACTGCACGCAGTCACTGGTGGCATTAAATCCACACCCGTGCGTACTTACGCTGCTTCAACGATGAACCTATCAAGATTACTTGGGACATAACTTTATGCAGTGCAGTCGTTTTCGAGCTAAGCATGAATTTCTGTTGCTACTTAGGTGCCTAAAAACAAAATTACGAACCCAATTTCTTATTCACTCCTAGATTGTTCCACTTCCAGAAAACAAAGCTGACCCTGCCTCAATTCTTGGCTGGGATCACATCTTCTCTCTGGAGATGGAGCTGTGTATTTTAAATGTTGTCACCCACACACAGTTTTTAGTAAAATGCTTGAGAAACAATGTGTTTGAATTGCTTGCAAAGAAAAATCCACTGTAAGAAAGATGACTGCAAACCATTTATTTGACCAAAAATTTTCAAACAATTCAAATTACTTTAAAATTAGGCATTTTGATGTTTTCAAGTCTTTATACAAGCTTGTGAATTGCCTTAAGCTTGTTTAATTAAAGTTTTTCATTAAAAGACCATAATTGCATTCAATTAATAAGAAATTATTAAAGTAGAATTAATAAATTAAATGCCCCCACTGACATTTTAAAAACATTAAGATCAAAGCATATGCAAATTTTGACAGTAAGACAATTTCATTTTTTGGCCTTTCTGTATAAGCAAGAGTTTTCTTCTTCTTCTCTATATAGATTACTGAATATACTACTTTAATCTTCAGCCAGCTTTTTCCATGTCTATAAACAAGCATGCGGTAATCCAAATATGAAAGGAGTAATTGCATCGATTCAAAGGTTATATTAACATGACAACATGACTGCAATAATGAAAACAAAAAAGCTAATAAAAAGCTATTTATTGTTTTATCAACCAGTTCTTCTAAAAGCTTCCCAAAGAAATCCCTCCACATCGGTCTGAAACTGCCTGTCTGCAATGGATGCAACAAATCCATCTGACAAGGCTTTAAATGGCCTGCAAAACAGAGTGATGTCGCTTGACAGACACACATATGCGCTGTCCTTTTATCAGTTAATGCAAAGCATTGTCCACTTTAGAAGCATCTTTTTAAGCAGGAAGTATATTCGCCTGTAGCATTGACATCAGCACTAAAGATTAAAAGTGAATGGAATTTCCTTCTCCTTTCTTCTATGTTTGTTTCTTTTTTTTCTGTCTATACAGCAGAAGTCAATTACATCAGTTTCATTTTTATACATACTCAATTGCTATATCTGTCAGGCATAAGCTCTGCGTAAGGAAAAGCATTTTGCCTAGTCTTCACTTCAGCGCCTTTAAGTCCCAGTTCTACTTAGTCACGGTTTTACTGAATCTGCAGACGAATATTGTTTGGGTTTTGGTTTTGGGGTTCATTTGTTTGTTTGTTTTACAAGATTTAAATGCAATACAGTAAGGTGTAGTAGAGTGGAAGGACTGCGTCAGTCTTCCATAGTTCATCACACCAAGCCACACAGAACAGATGTACCACCACATCAAGTCACGTAAGGTGGGCAGCTCTTCGCTGCTGCGCTCCATGACATTACCTACATACTTGGCTCCTATACAATGCTGAAAACTCTCCAAATATGAAGAAGATACACAGCCAGCCAAACGCAGTTGCCAAGACTGTGGCAGGAACATGTATTTTGGTAGAAAGGAGAAAAGCTCCTCATAAATCTCTACTTGCAGGCATACATCCTACTGAATTCAACTACAGCGCCAGTCTACACCAAACTGATTTTGAATTTCAAGTGAAAATAATCAATTAAAATATGAAAGACTGATCCTGGGTTCTTTCCTTTTGCTAACCATACCAACAGTGCAACACTGTTCTTGGAGAGGGGACTCTCCACAACCCTACCGCTGCAGGCAGGGGAAGAAGTGCAACAGCAGGCAGGTGTAAGCAATGTCAGCCCTTGCCCCAAGCAGTGAGCATTGCTCTCCCAGCACTTTACCTGACGGTGTGCTAGCTGCCGTCATGGTCATACTCGTCGAGTGCGTAGGGCTGCTGTTTTCCAACAAGAGACAAGAGCTGCCACCACTGTTCTTCTTAACGAACGTCTCAGGGGCACTGGGCAGGGGCACTGGGTGGCTGATTCCCAGTTCCTCTTCCTGAGCTTGCTGCCTTCTCAGCGCAACCTGGGAACAAGAAGACAGAGGTAGGGCATGCTCTCTGGCTTGAGCACAATTTATAATGGCATCAATGAAAGACTCAAACTCAAGGCTGTTTTTTCCTCTTGGTACTCTCTACAGTGTTGATGTCACGATCCAGCCAGTGGGTAGGGGAGGATATAAAGGAGGTTATAAAGCTCTTTAAAACCAACCCCTTTTTCTGTCCAAACATATATGAACAAACCTATGAAATGCTGGTGCTATATACATCTCCCTCCAACAAGGCCACGTGAAGGCATTAAAGCCAACAGTACTCACCAGACACAGCTGCCCTTGAGCAAAGCATACTGTGAAAAGAATAGTCACTAGCCTCCTCTCTGCTGATACACAGCTGCTGGGGATAAGAAATTCATCTGCTTGCAAGGCTGTGCTATGTGTCTTCATCAATACAAAGCAGCTCTTTATGAGGGCTTATACCTGCAATCTGCTGCTCTGCCCAAGCCTGCTGGGCTCCCTTGCTGGCTCTTTGCTGGAAATCTATCCTTTCAAGGGAATTTCAGTGCACGGTACACTGCATGCAGAGAGCTATCATGGCAGAAGCATGGCAAATGCAGGGTACCATCCTGCGAGCATCTCTGCCAGCATCACACACGTTGCAGACAGCTGGCCAGGCCTGAGGCAGCAGGAGCTCCCCATCTTCTTCCCGACACAGATGTTATTCCATAGCTTAGCTGCACTGGCAAAGCCCACAGGCACTATGCAGTCTGGACATGGGTGCAAACAAACCACATTCCCTGCTTACTGAAGATACAGCAGACCCTTTCTGCTTCATCTGAAACTGGTAGATCCATTTTGCACAGCCATCCTCCCGTGCCAAGTATGACATGCTGTCCAGGCAGTAAACATGACGCCGGGGACTTTACAGCTACCTACCCTGCAACTTGCCAGGTGACTGATTTGCATCTGTATTTGAACCTTGGAAATCTGTCCCAGATTGCAGACCGGGATCATGGGCTTTTCTTGCTGGAAATTATCCTGGGTAACTTGGACACGATTTCCCTCCGTTTCCATGTTCAACAGCAATATTTTTCTAATACAGATGCGTAATACCATTACAGAAAGTAGTAACAGCTCTTGCAATGGAGACATCCCAAACAGGGGGTGTAGACTTGCAAACACCATGGGTAACTTTGACTTCACAAGCCAATAACCTTGACCTGCAAAATTCCACTAGCGCCAAGGGGCTTATTGCAGAAATATATCAAAAGGGGGAAAGACAGACTTTCAATGCGTAACTCCTACACAGATAAGATTCAGTTAGGGAGGCTTTCAAAGACACTTTCAAATACTATGCAGGGAACAGAAAACCCCCAGGCGGGCCACTGCCAGGACCCGCTAGCAGGAGGCATACACCACCTGACAGAAGCTGCGGTGCAGCAGAACAGTCTGTGCAGAAGGGGACACTTCCATGGGCAACACCCAATTTCGTGCTCCCTCCCCCAAAGCAGGCAGCAAAGAGATCCACGTTTATTATTCCGTGGTTCACACTGGGCAGAGAAAGCGCATCTTAACTTGGGTGTAGTAACAATTCCTCGACTGCCATGCCACCAACAAGGAGGAATTACTTAAATGAACGAAAGCTCCCAGTGGTTTTCGAGGACGTTGAGTATACCTGCACGGAGTAATTATATAAAACAGTGGGGAAGGATTTAAGCCAGGGCTGCTAAGGTTTTTAAAATCTGTCAGCAGGAGATTAATTTCACGCAGGATCACGAAGCTCTAAGCGCACATTAGTTGCAAACTGGATCGGTGGTCTTATATCACTGCCTTTACTCGCACCAGTAGTCCTAATGCTTTCCAGTTAATTTGTCTGCAAGGGGCTATTTGCAGGAACGAGAACCACTCACACAGCTCAAGCACGCTAGTAGCCATTACACTCCCAGGACCCCTCTTAATGAAGTTTTCAAGATGAGGATCACAAGGACTAACACAGCAGACATTTACATTGCCAAAGAGTTGGGACTACCTAACGAAAAAAAGTTATTCCCACACAGAACTGGGTGCAGTTTGGTTTCTTAGTGATTACTACTGAGTCCTCGTTTAGATTTAAGATGACCCAGCTACGCTGCTATTTACAGAGGCACTCTATGCAAAATCAGGAACAACACCGTTAAAAAAGAAGTCTTTTTAGAAACGCACTCAACTAAAGCCACCTTGCATCAGGAAAAGCAGATACACCGAACCTGAAACCACCAGCGGAGAACATTCTCGCTAACCAGTTAGTTGGCTAGATTATTCACTATCTAGTACAAAACAAGTTGAAAAGCGTCAGTTCGACGTTAACTACGTCCTCCTCTCTGCAGGTTTTAAAACAGAGCCGCGCACTTCAGGACAGCGGGCGCGCCTCGGCTCTGCCCGTTCCCGGAGGGAGAGGCGTTCGGGCGCGCTCAGCCGAACCTCACCGCCGCCGCTCGCCACGGCTGCTGCTAGCTCACCGTGACTTCACTCCTACACGCCTTCAGGGTATCTCCCCTTTTTATGCAAAAAGGGAAAAAAATTAACGTAAGAGAAAGACAGCGAAAAGCCGCCTTAATTTAGGGAGCCGGCGGTCTAACTCCAGCCCGGGGCGAGGCTCCCCCGCGGCCCCGCTGCCTCGGCGCCGCGCACCGCGGGACTCCTGCGGGCACCGAACCCCTCGGGGGGCGGAAGAACGGCCCCACCGCCGGCAGCACGCCGGGCAGACAGCCCACCCCGCCCCGGGCAGACCCCGCCGCGGCGGCGGCGGCGGGGGGCCGCCCCGCGGGGCTCACCTGCGCTGCCATCACCCGCTGCCGCTCGGCGATCAGGCTGCACTTCTTGCACTGGCAGTCCCGCCACATGCAGAACCGCTTGTGCCCCTTCAGCGGCGAGGAGTAGCCGTGGTTGCGGCAGCGGGCACACTTGGGCAGACGCGGCGGCTTCTTCCCCGACGCGGCGACGGCGACCCCGTCCGCCGGGGCGGCCGCCATGAGGGCCGCCGCCTTCCCTAAGCCGCCCGCCTTCTCCCCCGGCCCCGCGGCGTCCGGGGGCTTGCTGAAGGCCGGGGAGTCGCTGGGCATCGCGGCGGGCTGGGGGCAGCCGGCCGAGGGGTCGGCGCCTCTCTGCCCTGCCCCGTCCCGTCCCGCCACCCCGCGCGTTTTGGCGGGCGGCGGCAGCCCGGCGTCGCCCCTCCCGCCGCGGCCCCCCCCACCCTCCCCGGCCGGTCCGTGCGGCCGCGAAGCCCTCTCTCCCCCGCGGGGCAGGCGCCGGGGGTGGGGGAGCGGCCACCCCTCCCTCTCCGCTCCTCCCTCCCGCCCAGCCCGGCCTGGGCCGGCGGCGTGGCGGGGAGAGGCGGCTGCCGCGGCCGGCCGTCGGGTGCGCGGCGGGGCGGTGGGTGCTGGGCCCAAGCCCCACGTCCCCGGCTTCGTGCTGGAGGTACCCGCGGGGCTGGGCTCAGCCGCGCTGCCGCAGGCCCCACGCGACGACGCGCTCCTCGCCCAGGTCGGAGGCGGCTCCGCGGCCGCCCCGCAGGCCTGCGGCCGCGCTGCCCTCCCCGCCGGGGCCGGGGCCGGGGCCGGGGCCGTGCTCGTGCCCGTGCCCGTGCCCGGCGCGGGCCGTGCCCATGGCGGTAACGCCGGCCGTGGTCTAAGGGAGCAAGCCGGCATCCAGAGGCCGTTATTAAGCCCTGTGTTCCCCTGGGCTGGGTAGGCCGGGTTTGGGTAGGCAACCAACATGGCCTGGCGCAGGGCGAGGTGTCACCCCCAAATAAAACACCGGAGTTGCTGCAGCTCAGCTGCTGTCCTTCGTCAGGCTTCCGGCTCCTGGCTGGACTAGCTCTCCTGTTTGCAGGTTACCTTACGCACACATCCTAAATGGACATGAATACTCTTTGATCGGTATCTGTGTGGGCAGGCGATCCCAACGAATACAGACAGTGAGTCTGCGGTGACAACTCAGGAACCAGCACCTCTGGAGCAGGTGTGGGTGGCCAGAGCGGGCACGCTCTGCAGAGGATCACAGGAGAAGATGCTTTTTCTTTTTTACATAGGCTCCCCTTCCAACTTGGCACTATGTGATTTATAGACTCATGCAGCTCTACAGATATTATTTACAGTATTAATAATTCCTCTGTTACACCTTTAAATCTTTCCGGGCTCAACTTTAGATGACGCTATCTTCATGCTGAAATGAAACTATTAAATTACATCTCAATCTAAGATGAATGACAACTGTCAAATGAGTGACTCAACAGAGATGAAGCAGAAAGCGCCTGAGATTATGTGAGGCTGATTTATAAAGATTGCATAAAGATTTCTATAACCCCAGCTTCATGACTCAGCATATCGGATGGTAATAAGTTACAGTAGGTAGAAATTTATTTCTGCTAGAAGAAGCCAGGAAAGCTGCTCTCTCTTCGAGATCAGCTATCTCCCAGCTAATTCTGTTCAGACTGAGCATCCCTGCCTGAACCAATCAGTGCCTATGCCAGCCTGAAGAAAGCCCCAGATCCTTGCTGCTTGATGCTTTCCATTAGCATTCATTAAATTACATTTAAAGAGCTTTTTCCTTCATGGTACAACGTAGAAGACATTTATGGCACTTTCCATCCTCCACAGAGACCACATTATAAGACTCCTGTTAAGCCCCAGTTGCGAGCAGTCAGATGGTCCTCAAGGGAGGCACCAGCAGAAGTGGGTGGGCTTGGCGCAGGCACGTGGCAAGCGTTCAACTCACAGAAGCTGAAACTTCTCCCGTGCATCGCTTTGCGGGGATTGACATTTCTGATGTCAATAAGGGCACGTTTTCCTGCAAAAGAGATGACTACAATGTCTAGTGAAACAAAAATATTATTTGCCTAGACACCTAATGTGTATATCACTAACATTTAAGGAGGTGAACAATGCAGACAGGCAAAATTCCTTCCCAAATGAAATCAGCTGAGATCTTCTAAACTCGTAGGGGCATTGATCAAGTTCCGAAGCTGCTGTCTAGGAGCGAGTCTTGAAAGTGAAACTCCAGTTTGTGAAATTCTGTGCGTGGTTGAGTACACTGCAGGGATGTTTTCAGGTGCTTGAATGCAAATTGTCTTGAAGTCAATTGAAAATGCAAATTGAAAAGCAGACGAAAGGAGCCTAAGTCAAAAGAACAAGAAAGGCAAAATAAAATAAAAACTAACAAACTGTGGTATGAAAAGGTAGGAGAAGAAAACGCACATTAGAAATGACAGCAGGAGGAGGAGGAAGAGAGAAACTGGAAGGAGTGGAAAAAGAAAAGAGAAGAGAAGCACAGTGCATAAAGCAGGCAAAGACAGACAAAGGAGAAATAATAGCAGTCACCAGCTGCTTATATATGACTTTTCACTAGGAACTAAGTGGGACAGTGAAGCTCAGAGATGAATCACAAGATGCAAAAAATGCAACAGTTCCAAGAAGAACATTAGTTTAGGTGTCTTTCACATAACTAGTATTTTCTACTCCTGCTTTTCAGGCTAACTGCAGAGATGTGTATGTTATGTTTATGTAATGTTATGGAAACAACTGGTATTGTTAGTTGTTAGTACCTATCTAGTATTTTGTGTTCCGGATGAATACCACCAAAATACCTAGATGCCTGATGAATACAAGTACACGGTTGGTCTTTTAATGATGAATTGCTTTGGTTTTGCTAGCTCACATCGCACTTTGAGTATGGTTTTAGTGTGTAATGTTTGTCCCAAGTTTTTTTAATGGGTGTTTGGTAAGGATGACAACACATTACTGGATTTGACATCCGTTGGAATCATGAAGGAATAAGAGATGGTTGTAAACTGCTAGCAGTTCTAACACACATCAGAGCAATCTCACTGCAAGTCCTCAGGAAATCGTAGTCATTCATTTACTGTAAGTCTGGGTGTCTCTGATTTGAATGCAGCAATGGTGTCAGTGACTAAACATTACTGCAGTTTGCCGGCACCTTTGGAAAGAACTGTAATTGATGTTTCTGGTGAAAAAAAAAAGAATCACATTTTTGCTTTTTTTCTAGGTAGCTGATAGTTATCCTTTAGCTTTAACTGTTTTACGTAAGTCTGTAAAGTAAAAAATGTCTTCTGTTAGTGACAATCTGTCCTTTGCCCATGCGTGCCTTTGGCTGATCCATTGAACCTTGCAAAACTTTTATTTGCTAACGAGATCATCATTTTGAGGGACAGATGTGAACAAGCCATGGCCCCACCACCACATTTGGCATGACTGAGCATCTCAGTAAAGAGGTCACAAATTAAAGAGGACTTGTCTCTGACACCATTGCCAGGAAAGTGAAGACCTGCAGTTTCAAAGAAGTCAGCGAGGTTGAGTGCATTTAGTAAGTCCATCTCAGAGACTTGCTAGATCTGATTTTGTTTAATATTTTTTTTGCTGTCAGTGAATCAAGCCAGAGGGTTTTGCCCCCCTCTGTTCACAGCAGATCTTTTTGACTCTCCCAGGTCATTTTATAGACCGTATCACCAGGGCTGGTTGTAGATTCCCAATAGAGCCTCAGCTGCAGCGGTGGTGAGGGATAGAAGATAAAGCATTCACACTGCCAGTCTGCGTTGTTTGAAGACATCAACATGTCCATAACCACTCTGGACATTTAGAACAAAATGTCAAAGACAGACAGAGGGAGTCAAGCAAAGGAGGGAAGTGGTGCCAGCACCTTCCCCTGTGGCACTGACAGGGGCTGGGAAACTCCTTAGTGCCAAACTTTAGTGCTTGCCTGCAGCTTTGGGTGTCTTGGCTGTCCTACAGCCATTAAGTTAGAAGAACAAACAG
Source organism: Gavia stellata (assembly GCF_030936135.1). Classification (NCBI taxonomy): domain Eukaryota; kingdom Metazoa; phylum Chordata; class Aves; order Gaviiformes; family Gaviidae; genus Gavia; species Gavia stellata. The sequence goes on along the minus strand of NC_082637.1, from coordinate 30,187,669 downwards.
GTGTATAGCTGCCCCTATCTCCAGTCCTGGAGCTATGTTAGTCTACACATGTCATTAACTCATGCGAGTCATCGGCTTGATGTCAGCTGGTCTACTTGGGCGAGTAGCCGCCCATGCAAACGTAAGTATTTGCTGGAGTGACAGACGTGATCATGACAACTAAACTGATTGAAAAGATATTTCAGGAAAAATCCAGTAGGTGGCATAAATAAGCCATGCATTTTTTGCAGTTTCACTTGTGTACTTGTGCCGTTCTCTTTCATTCATTCCTTACTTTAAACACTTTAAACCTCCTTTAACTTAAAGGAAAGCTGAAGTTTTGTCCCCTGGCTCCTCTTAAAACACAACCCCACAGACGAAGGTTTGTATTTCAGGAGGAGAATTTTCTTGACACTTTCTGGCAGCACACAGCTTTTTTTTTTTTTTGGCCTAATATTTACAAGAGTTTAAAATCAGCCCTAGAGCTGCCGTCTTAGACATTTCTCTGTGATACTATAATAGAGTGTTGGCACCATCAGCATTACTCAAGATCAATGAAATCTGATAAGCCACTGATGGCTTTTGCGGAAAGTGCGTTCAATCAAGTTGAATCTGTCACTCAGACATAGAATTTCAAGCGCTTCATTCTTCCTTGCTCCGAAAAATGTTTCTAGGGCATGGGCCCTTTAGGTATAGGGACCCCCAATGTGCTGCTCTGGCCTCTTTTCCTCAAACTCCTTTTTCCTTTGCTGTTTTGGTCTCAGGGGCTCATGTTCACTGAGTGAACAGCTGAAGCAGTTTATAGTGCTGCCACCACTGGGCTATCTGCTGCTTTTCCTCACTGAGAGTTGCGAGAGTCCACAACCTCTCACCAGTGAGCTGAGGGATGTCTTTTTGCATCAGTCTGAAAAGCAGCTGTGCCCAGGTCCACTTGCAAAGACCACTGGTTGTTGGCAAGGCGGGTCAAAATGTGTGTATGCTCTTAAGCACCCTCAGTTCACGTCCTCTTCTCTTGGTGCAAATCCAGACCCACTGGGAAGATAAGGTGTGACAACCATCCATGGGACCCTTCTCCAAAGGGTGCAAGAAGGAATGTTGGCAGGGGGCAGGGAACAGTATCAGCTGTATCCCAAATTAGAGAACAGGCCTGCCACAGCAGGTAACATGCCTTAATGGCCATTGAAGCAGGAGTTTCATTCACACCCTGCTTGCTGGTGTTCTCCTGACATGGGGAAAGTGAGCCTCCACATCAGTAACTTCATCAGATGAGCTACAGCTGAGAAGAGCCACCAGAGATTCTCGCCTGAGTAAAGGCACGTTTGTTAGCAAGACACACAGGAGTTATAATCTAGAGTTTAACGGTCCAAATGTCTGGGTTATGGTAAAAATTTCTTACGTAAAAATCAAGAAAAGCCTGCCTGTAACAAGGGGTGGCTCTTCCGCTTCATAGCTGTGAGCCCAGCCAATGATGCTGGCCCACAGCGCTCAATAAAAACACAATTCACTGGAAACAGTTCACTCTGTTACATCGTGCCAAGTACAGTACAAAAGCAAAGCTGTTTTCAAGTACAATGAAGCAAACAGAATGGAGATGTTTAAAAAAATGCATATATTTGTCATGTCACCACTGTGACTAATTTTACTAGTAACAGGGATAAAGAAAAGAGAAAATTACCATTTTTTTCACTAACACCTACGTTCTCCATTTCCTCATTTGTTCATGCTAGTCAGAATCATTTCATTGCAGATTTAAAGGCTGAAGAGAACATGCTGTCAGCTCCTCGGAAATTTCAATCATTGTTAATAATTCACTTGGATTGCTATTTGGAAGCATTATTAGGTCCAACTTATAAAATAGAAGTAAAAAAGTGAGTATGGGGAAACCACTGGATTGCTTCTTCTCAGTCTTCATTGTTCATTTTAGGCACACTTAAAAATTAATTGGATCCAGTGACTTAGAACATGGAAGACTCTTGCATGACTCATTAAGCTGACATTTCTAACATTTGTAATTCACACTGTAAGAATGATAGAATCACACAAGCCATCTATATGTTCGAGCTCCTTCATCAGCATAGGACTACTGTAGAGAATGCCCTTAGTTTTGAATATCATCATCAATTCAGCTCTAAGACATCTGTAATGGAGCTGAGTTTGATAGACTGCCGAAGTGTGAAAAACTAAGCTCCAACCTCTTAAAAATAGGCAACACGATTAATTGCTACTTTTTTATTTATGGTCTTTAATCTTTTAATGGATACAGTTAAATTCCCACTTCATTGAGCAAGCCCATTAGTATTTAAAGGAACAAATAGATCATTTCAAATTACAAAGACTTGCTTTATTACCTACGCTTTCTCTTAAATTGCGCAAGTTTTTATTATTTTACATTTGTGATCTTCAGTAACCTAAAACTGCTGGAGCTCCATGATTGTGAGGGACGGTTTTGACTGAGGTAACTGAAGGGGCAGTTTTTGCTGTGTCGATTTATTGGCTGTCCAATTTATTTAATTATTTCTGTATTATTATTTGTTGCTCCTAATTCCGAGGCTTGATAGAAGCAAAAGTATTTTTACAACAGCTCCTTCTGAATTTATTTTCTTCTTTTTTCTTTAAATCTAAATAAATAGAAAGTATCTCTTTCACATAATATTCTGCTCTCAGGGGAGCACATTTCATGCTGTGGGACTTCCCATTAAAATCAGTCAGTGTAGCACACATGTCTAACAGCAAAATTTTGTGCTGCTCTTCCCCCATTTTTGCCCCTTCCATGTTAAGTCTTTCAAATCCACTGAGGAGGTGCAGGGCAAGGGGGGCAGGGATGATGGAATTGTCTCCAGCTGCAGCTGAGCTCTTCCAAATATTTTAATCAGTCAAATGACTGTTACTTAATCAGCCATGCTGTGAAATTACCTGATATGAGCCACTGACTGTTTGCATCTCCTAGGCTGAGAAAGAGGGTTTCTTCTTCCCTGTCGGCCTGACTCCCTTCCCCCGCAGCCTCTGCCATCTCCCCTCAGTGCCCCGGAGCCCCCAGAGCAATTGGGCAGTTCAGAGGTGGTCCCCAAATGCTGCAGACAGTATATTGGGTCTCCTCATCTTCAAGGGCTCATGGGCTCATCCCTCCTCCACGACGGGAATCCAGTTCAGAAGAAGGACCTGGGAGATCTGGGTCCCAGGAGACCTACACTCCTCAAGTAAGGCTTTGCTTAATGCTATCAATACACAGATAATTAGAGCACTTAGTTAATTGGTTGCCGTAGGTAACAGTTCTATCACTTGCATGTCGGTCAGCAGTGTCAGGTGGATGATCTCTGTACATCTTATATGCACATTGGCTAATTAGGAGTAATTGAGTTTCTCTAATTCTGTTGGCTAGAAGGTGCTAAGGAAGATGACACATTGTTACAAATTATTCCAACTGTCAGGCTAATAATTTTAATTAGGCAGGTTTTGTCTAGACACAGAGATGCCTTGTCAGGTGATGGGAACATTGTGTGGAAATTAGTCAGACATCTTAATTCTGTCATCCCTATGCAAACACTGTCTCTTGCAGATGCCAGAATAAAAGTGGTGTGAGCCCAGCTCAGCCATCCCAGCTAAGTGCATGCAAATATTCACAATGCCTGAGTAAAATCTTTTAAAATACCCTCAGAGTTTGAAACTGTAACAGATAACACACAGTTAGTTTGAGAACAAAGAGTAGCTTAGCTGCATGGTGTTTAAGCTATTATTTTCTCTTACCAGTTTTTAAGAAACTAAGACATGGAGACTGCCTTTTCACTACTGGAAGGCAGGTTCTGTGAATTCATAATAACAACATCTTAGAAGATTGTTCATTAGGCACCTGAAGGTAAGTAGGGTGCATCTCTAAAATTGCACAAGCATCTATTAACACAATAGCCTGTAAGTCCTCTCTGTAGGACTCACTGTGTTCTACCAATTGAATCATACATATCTTAAATACTCGCCTGCATGCTTACTTACCCAATAGCCCATGAGCCTGGTGATGTTCTGGTCCACTGGGTGAAGAACACATGCTTTAAACAGCTTCCAGTAGCTATTTATTCTTACATGCTCCAGGGAGATCCCACCTATCAAAGTTTCAAAGCAAACTTCGGGAATAAAATGAAAGTGGCCACATCACAACATCCCCTTTGTTAAAACAGGAGCTGTTATGGAGCCTGACAATGTTGTTACAAGGAGTATCTTACCTTTTCTTCCTATTCAGAGAAGGTCTGTAAAATCATTGCTATTATCAATATTAAGTTATAAGGCGCACCACTTGACCAGTCATGAAAAATGGTCAAAATAACTGATGTCCCAAACAAGTCATATGAGATTGCACTGTTAATCATAGTTTATAAGTGGACAAGTGAAGGCACTGGTGGTAGAGGGAGACAGTGGTAGTTCCAGCCCTGGAATTCAGGAGTGCCCTGGCCTTAAAATGCTGGTTAATACAACCCTCCTTCTGGCAGGGGGCAGGAGGAGTGACTTTCACACACTGCGTTGCGTTTTGATGTAATCAAAGCAGTGGGAAAAACAACCTCATTATGATGAGGGACTCATTAGATTACTCACAATCGGCAATGCTGGGGAGAAGTATAGAAGGCAGGCAGGGGTAGAAGAGTTGCACGTTTTCCTTGCAAATCCGGACTCATGGTTTCCCCAAGGCTGAATTTCCACAGCCTCCTCTCCACCTTTGCCTCACCACTATCTCAGGGATAAGACATGTGGCACTTCAGGATGGCAACTTAGGCATCCTTGTGCTGTGTTTTTGTTTAACATTGGGACCAACACACTCAGCTCTGCTCAGCCATAGAAGAGGATCAGGTTTGCTGCCTGTGGAAGGTAATCAGCTATTTCAGGTACTTTCAGGCAGCCTGTGTTACATTTCAGGTGAAAGTCTTTGGGATAGCTAGTTCCTGAGCTCCAGTATTTCTGTGTTGGAGCAGCATGGACAACCCAGCTTGTTTTCATGCCCTTCACTAATAATGCATGCCAGCAGTGGACTGTGGGATCCCCTGGGCAGGCCCATCGTAGATGATAGCCTATTTTCTGGGTTTGTACCTGCCTTTGAAGAACGTTTTTCTTTCAGGCTTGAAGAGGATAATACACAAGCCTTTCTGCATTCGGAAGAGAGTATTGGCCTTGATCCTCAGCTGCTGTAAGTTAGGGCAAGTGTCCCTTTTGATCTGGCTGCTGGTCAGAGGTGGGGGGTGATGTGTTTGTGTGGTACCACGCCGTAGCTGAAAAGGCACACCTGGACATGCAAAACATGTCTCCTGCACCAGGTTGCATGGCAGGTGATTTTGTTAGCACCCTCGAGAAAATCATCCTGTAATTTGAGGGAAACTTTAATTCCTGAAGCAGAGGTAGATCTCAGAGCCTGAGTAGCCATCCTAATACCTCTTCCTCTTGGGTAGACCAGTTCCTCACAAGCCAAAAAATGCTACCCCTAGAGATTTCCTAGAAGGTAATGTCAGGCTCCTGAACTTCTTCCATGCTGACTTGGTGGAAGAGCTGTAGGGGTTTTGCGGTTTAGCACAGGGTTACACGGCGAGGTTCCTTTCTTTGTCTATTGAGCTTACGGTTCTGTTAGCACTTGTTTTGTAACGCTCGTCACTTCCTCCAAAGGCAATGCACAGGCCACGGCGTTTTTCCATCTCCTAACCCCAGAGCTCTGGAGAATACTGCTGGGCCTCCTTGTAAGCACAAAACTTGGATAGAAAACAGTGAGCTACTAATTCAATGTTAAGTTAGTTAGAGAAAATAATTATCTAAGACCAAGACTTAGATATGTTGGCTCGTACACGCAGGCCCCGAAATGTCAGCAGTTGAAAGGCGGTTATTAAAGGTGGAAGAAAATGAATGAAACAGTATCAGAATACTAAAAAAACAAACAAACGCGAGCCAAAACCCAACAAAACCCCGTAACCGACTGCTGTGTCAGAGCCCGGCTGCTTTCCTCCGCGTGCCTGCAGCAGTGCCGGGTCCCTCCCGCCTGCAGAGGTCTCCCCGCTCCGCTGAGAAGCCGCGGGGCCCGGGGCGGCGGGCGGACGGACGGACGGACGGACGGCGTCCTGCGGGGGTGCGGCCGGGCTCTCCAGCGGGGCACGGCGGCGAGGCACTGGATGGTTTTGTTCACACAGCTTACGGGAGGGATTTGCAGTCCTATCTGTAGCATGTTTTCAGAAACTCACACACATACTTACCCATTTTCATGTATCTGTGGGCGTCTCCAATTCTCGTCCCAATTCTGACCAAATAGGAGTTGTTGTACGAAAGCTAGAATGGGTGATTCTCTTGTGACACAGAGAGAGAGGGACAAGCTCGTATTCATTTAAAAACTCACCCAGGCTTCCCAAGAACTAAACCCCATTTTTTTTCAGAACTAACCTGAAGAACTTTCTCCCCTTCAGCTGCATGTCTTTGCTTTACTGCTCCTTTGCAAATCATCTGTATGGCTTATTATTTCAGCAGTCACATACTGTGGGATGTTTTAAATTCCTTATTTACAGGATTTGTCTCTTAGCAAAACAAAAGTATCCTTTTAAATGTCTCCCTTATTTTCAGCTTCCAACTTGTTAACGCAGGCTTTGGAGCTGCCTCCTTGGGGACACGCTGACCGTGAATGGTGTCAAGTTGCATTACGTCTTCCAGGGTCAGGGGCTTCTCTGCTCCATCTGAAGTGGGCAAAAAAATCCACGGACCGTATTTTTGCTCTCATCATACCGCCAGCTCTGGTCCATTTCTACTCTCATTGCACTGCCAACTCTTTGTTTAATTCACTCTTTGTTTAATTCACTCTTTGTTTAATTCACTCTTTGTTTAATTCACTCTTCCTTTTTCAGCATTACAGATTTCTAACTTTCTCTCACTCCCACAAACTTGTATTGTTTTTCCTCAGTTGTTTCAGTCTGATTTTCCTAAACCAAATCTCATTTTATTATCATCACGTGTTTCTTATCTCTCTCAATCTCTTTGTACAGCTGTTCTGCTCGCACTCCTCCCAAATCAGCATCCACTACAGAAGGCATTAACTTGCTTCTTGCTCCTCCTGCTAGGGTAGTGATGCAGATTCAACCACCACAATAAAGGGCCCCTGAGCAGATATATGTGGTTGGACTGGAAAATTCTCATGACAGATTTGCAAGAACGAGTGCCTGGTAGGGGGGAGCCATCTCCTGGGCCAGCCCCTGCCTGCTTATGCCTCTCTGGTACCAAAGATTTGTAACTGGTTGGCTCTAAGTCTCGCTCACCCCTGGGACTGGAGAAAAGTTGCTCTTCTGGCCCCAATGCCAAAAAGCAGCGCAGAGGCACCGCAGGACAACTGCCAGAGACAGCAGGTGGCTTTTTATGCCTCAAAGAAAGGTGTGATACCATGGCCAGGAAGTAGAGAAGGATATTTATTTATCTGCCTCTTCGTCATGGCATGCAGAAGAAATGGCGTATCTGCATCTCAGTTAGGTTAATGTGGCTGAGCGAGGAAGGGCAGTATTACTGGGGGAGCACGAGCTACCCTTTCAACTCTGCGGCTAGCCAAAGCTCTTAAGGAGAACACAGCAAGGGCTGTTTCTGCAACAGTGACTGAAGTCATTAAGTGAAAAGTTGAAGAAAAAAATTATGAGTATACCTCCTAGAAATATCTCTTTGCTAATTCCATTCAGATCAGCACTTACAGATCATACAAAAGCATGTGTACTGCTTTGAAAAAATGTTACCCCTTATGTTATCTAAGTCATAATCCTGCAGATGGCTGCAGTGGTGTTTAGAGGACATGGAGACTGACTTCTGCTATTAATGGCTGAATGTATTTAACAATACTCTGCTTAAGAGTATAATGATGCTCTTATTTATAGGTCTTTACTGCAGAGGTCTTTGAAGGGCAGTTTTGTATAGCAAGAATTATTTAAAAGGCTATTTATCTTTGCTGGTGCTGGCTGTGTTGGCTAACCAAACAGAAAATACACAGACATGGTTCCCAGTGAGAAGTGGCCAGGGACAAAGGACTACCACTCACCAAGTGGCACAGGGCAAAGGAACAAAGCACCGGTGACTAAAGTGATAGAGGGCAAAAAAAAGGTCCATCAAGCTTGTCTCCCGTGCCTCCTGCCACCCTCTTTAAGGCCCCAGCCGAAGTGCTCACAGCAGGTACCAACTGCCTGAAGGCTCCCATTTTCCCTGATGATCTTATTCATAAGATCTCTTCAGGGATCATGCATGGGGTGGGTGCGTGGGTGTGAGGAAACATGCTTATCTTTTTCTTTTAGCAGGAAAAGCTGAAAGTGCATGTCATTAAGGAAGCAGAGCACTTACAACAGAGGTTTTGAGGCACTGAATTAATTAATTACCTGTAATAAAAAAACACCTGGTATACTGACCAATGTATGCATACAGCCATAAGGTAGTACTACTTCTAGCATGATTTACTCATGTGCTTTGTTCCCATTGCCTAAAAACCTGGCAGGAAAACAGATGTGCCATTTTACAAATTACTTTAAGAAGTTGTTACAATCATCTGGGGGGGGGGGGGGGGGGAAGTTGTTATAGTATTTCCTGCATAGTGTCTTATACAGAGGTTCCCAAATATTCTTGCAGGTAGCATGCAGTTCTGCAGCTCCTTAACAGCACTTTGCTGTCCAGTGGTACTTGTTGAGAAGAAATGAGGTACTGGTATGTTGGGTGATGTCATACCAACCAAACAGGAGGTGGAACAACTGATGGAAAAAGACAGCAACTAGGTAGCTCAGCTCTAACCAGACACTTCTGTTGAGCATATGCATGCACAGAGGCACAACAGCCAAAGTGAAGTGAAACAGGCAGGAATTTTTTAATTGACTTCCCTAGGCATTGCATTACGCTGTGAGCAGTGAAGGCTAATAATTTCACAATTCCCAACTGAAATACGAAACAAACCTGAATCTGGGTACACCTTTCCTCTAATCTCATGGTGGCCATTTCTAAGAGTGTTTGATGCAAAATCCTCCTTGCATGTTTTCCAGCATGGCTCCTTGACCTCCTACCTCTGTCCCTTGTCGTACGTCAGGCTCTCAGAGGCAGGCCCAAGCATCCCCATGTGAACTGAACATCTGAAAGCCTCTCTTTTTTTGCAAGGAAATGCTTGTAATTAAGCTTTCATTCAGTGGACCTGGATGCAGGCACAAGAGCAGGAAAGGATGCAGTTTACAAACCCATATGCAGACACAGAGCCCAGCGAAGAGCGCTGCTCGCAGCTGCAGTAAGAGCATGAATGCTGTTTCGGCCAGCTCTGCTGCTGCCTTTCAAAGGCAGGAGGATGTCTGTAGCCTTTGGGCCGCTTCCATCTCAGCAAACACAGCCAGTCCTGTGTGTCAGGGATTGACGCCAAGGCTTGCATTATTCACACCATGGCTGAACTGGACCCAGTGCAGCCAGACTTCTCAGCCAAAAGTACGAGACACCAGGAGAAAGAGACATAAAAGCTATTTCTAGAATAACTTGAGTTCTTCCAGCTGTATCAAGAAGATAAAAACTCTGAAACTACATCTTGCAAAAATGTCTTCTTCAGTCATTGCATTTAGATCACTATTGTGTTGGCTGATTTCCATCATTTTAAAACTTGGTACCAGTAACCCTTGCCTCTTATCTCTTAGGGTGATTATAAGTGGCAGCTTCACTTAATGTATGACAGTATAACTGGAAAAAGACAGTGACGTGTTTTACAGTCTTGAAAAAGTGCCAGAACTTTTATATATTCACTGACAGTCAAGAGTTCAAAGGTGATGACAACATCATGCTCGGATATACTGAGAGTCAATCATCATCTGATCGGAACTGAAAAACAAATGCCAGGGAGAGTGTGTAGGGGGAGCTCAGTTCAGAGCTGGTATGCATGGTAAACCCCTTAATCCCAGCACCTGTGATAAATTCTATCCAGCATTAGCAGGTGGAATTAAACTTGGCTTGCAGAGGGCATCGGTGGATACAAACGCTTTTGGGAACCTCTTAACTATTTCCTGGGGAAGGGCCTGACTTCCACAGCATGAACTGCTTCAGGTGTCAACATTTTGGAGGCAGGAGGGCCATCCAAGAGAACAAAATGCTAAGGGAAGTTAATTGTTCTTTCTCCTTTTTTTTCCTTTTCTTTTCTTTTTTTTTTCCCCAACTGCTCAATCCATTTAGTCTCCCCTAGTAGGATTTAAGACCAGAAATGACATTTGCTGACGTTGGTAAAATAGTCAGTTTATTTTGTACTTTTCACCTATATCATATCCACCAACACATCCAAAGTTTCGGTTGCTTTTGGCAATCTTCCTGACATGGCATACCACAATGGCCTACTTCACCATACAGCTAAAACTGGGTGCATTTTGCTTTACAAGGCATTTTTATCCAAGACAAGGAGCTTTCAGGAAGAAACTGAACATTGCACAGAAATGCTGAGACCACAGCTTCATCTAACATTTTCTAAAGCTCTAGGAGGCCAATTCTGAGTTAAAAAAACATGTAGACGTGGCACTGCGGGACATGGTTTAGTGGGAATGGTGGTGTTGGATTGATGGTTGGACTTGATGATCTTACAGGTCTTTTCCAACCTTAATGATTGTGATTCTGTGAACCCTTTTGCTTACCAGGAAAATGGCACCTAAATAAATCCAGGAACTCTTGAGTTGCATAACCTGACTCTTGCATGCTGTTGGAAGGGTCAGATTGCTCCCCAGACTTCTGCCAGTCAAGGCCATTAGAAAGCAATACAATCACTTAGAAAATTTTAACCCATAATGTGTTGGTTTCTGGTATACCAGTTCTCCGGGGGGCGGGGGGAAGGGGAGGAGGGAGCATGGGGGGGGGACGAGAAGAAAAGGAAGGAATGTTTATTTCCACATTCCTTTCCTATGCTTTTTTCCAGGTAAAAAAAGAAGTATTGAAATGCATTTGATGACTCTCCTGTGTCATTTGTCACTACACCACTGCACCAGTTTTTTTAAACCCTTCTATGATAATTGCACGCCCAGGAGTCCCACTGATTTCTGGAAAGAGAGACAGGGAACTGTGCCAACCCAGAAAATAACAGTCATGGCCCCTTGCTCTGAAAAGCTAAATTCACAGGTGTTTTAAGTTTGGGTTTTTTTTAGCCTCAGGCTACAGTATGTACAAATACATATGTGTGCAAATGAAGCACAGTAGCAAGGTAGTAGTGCAGCAACAAAGACCATTGTTTAAAAAACTATTTTTGGGGCAAAGATCTACTGGACATGTTACTAATTAATAGATCTCCTGCAGCAATACAGTGACACTACTGAAGAGGACATTATCAGATTGCTTAGCATACTCTTTAACAAAGTCAGACTTTGGAGTGTAATCTACAGGCTTTAAAACTGCTGTCACAGAATCATAGAATATCTCAAGTTGGACAGGACCCATAAGGCTCATCAAGTACAACTCCCTGCTCCTCGCAGGACTACCTAAAATCACTGTCATGAGATACAAGCCAGAGTTAAAAGTATGATTACTAACTTCCTTAAGAAAGCTCAACTATACTGTTTTTGGTCAAACCAGTGCTAAATAAAAATTATGTTCATGGTAAAACTGAAAGTAGAAACCTGTCCCTGGTCCAAATTCTGTCTGGGCAATATGATGTCTCTCCACTAGACAAGAATTTAATCTATTAGATACAGGCAAGCATGTATAAGTAAGTGAACTGGATTTGCTGTAAAATTAGAACAAGTTCTGGAGAGAGATCAAAGCAGTCATCCTTTTTCTCCACTTCATCAGCTTGGTTTGTTTAACTCCAGCACCGCGTGTGTTTTAAACTCATAAAGACAAGAACAGATTATCTTGACTTTGCTTTCCAGACAGTTGTTCGAACTGTGGCAAGAGGTGGCAGATCAACAGATCAAAAAAGAAACAAGTCACTCTTGCCATGCCCAAGGCAGGGAGATCCAACTCCACTAGTTCTGCTGAACGAGAAACCCACCCAGCGCCTAAGTGAACGAGGAATTTATTGGCAAGCCTGCGCTGGTGTCATGCACTGCGTGTGACCAAGTCTCAGGTCCTCGGGTGGAGGTACATGTGGGGCACAGCTCAGCTCCCTGCTACACAGGACAGCCTGCACCCACTGTCTCTGACTGAGTGTGTTTGGCAAAGCGACGGACATTTTTTTCTGTTCAATTTTTTACAGCTGCTGCTGTCAGTCTGGTGTCAAGAGGGAAGACCTTATTTTCACAGTAATTTGGCAAGTAGGTGACATACCTCTTTAAATAGCAGGTAGGACCCAGACAGCATCCACACAGTATTAGATGCTAAGTGAAGAGTGAGAAGAAAAGTTAGCCAGAGGGGTACAATAGTAAAAACTGACTGACCTCAAGGTGGGGGGGACCGTGTTTGGGACTGCTATGCTAAGACATGTCCCCCCACAGCAGACAGACTTCACCTGCCCTTTGCCCAGGGGACACTCCCAAGCTGGGGTACCAGCCTGGCACTGGTATCACGCAGTACCTGCAGAGCTGGACCAAACCAGCTCTGACAGAGCTCACAGAAACTTCATGCAGTCCAAGCCACCAAGTCCATGTAGGCCAAGTGGGATGAGGATGGCTTCAGGGGGTCACTATTTCAAAGGGACAATGTAGGAAAAGCTGTTTGATAAGGACTTAGGGAAGGAAGGAGGAAGGACACAGAAGAACAGAAGTGTATAGGTCCCTCGAAGGAAGGAATTGAGGTGTGTTTCTCTGTCTCATCAGGTAGGTTTGAACTGACAAGGATACGGAGGCACTAGCTTAGGACTTGCTCCAATGTCATCTAAAAAGCATCCCCTTCACCAAGCTTCCAGGATTGTTTGGAAGGTAAAGCTCAAAGGCTTTTATTTCAGTTGGTAGTTATTTTGCAGTCCAAGCAAACCGCCTGAACATCCTTCGGTGCCTCCCCATGATGCTTCACATGGCCGAGAGAGGCCACTTCTCTCCCAAACAGCAAAGGGTCCAACCTTCGCAGCAAGTGCAAGACCAGCGAAGGCAGATCGTCTTGGGCAAAGCTTTCTACTCTGCCAGTCAGCTGGAAAAAGCTAGTTTGGGCACTGATGCTGTTTGCATCAGCAGCCCCCAAGGGTTGAGCTATCCAGTCCTCCCTGCCTTGACTTACCGATCTACCCTGTTCCGCTGCTGCAATTTGCAGCATTTCTGGATGACGACAAATCACATGTAAAACAGGAGAGGAGTAAAACAGCATAATGAAATTTTATTCTGAAAATACGGCAAGAGTCTAAGGCACTTCAAACATTTCAATACACATGACTAAAGTGAATGTGACAAGGTAATAGCATTCCATAAATATGCACCGAGAACTACACTCAATTCCATTCAAGGGGAATATACAGCTGGTACCTCTAATTTTACTCTCCAATAAACATGTATGGAGCTTATAGACTGACACAGTTAATAAAAAATATGGTAACAGGACATGTAATTCTTCATGTAGTTTTTAATTATTAAGGAATATAAAATGTTGACAATACTGTGCGAGTTAATTTTATAGATACTAGTATCTTTCATATAAAAAGTTATACATTATCCCCAATTAGCAACAACTTATTTAGTGAACTTCAGACCTGACGAGAGGCTTTATCCCCAATACCTACCCACTCACCCACCAGCTCAAGATCCATGGAGCTGACTAGATAAGCAACTGCAACTTCTGAATTTCAAAGTCACTGAAAACATCAAAATCATGTTGGAATGAAATTTATGAAAAGGTTACTGTGATAAAGTCTAGGCACAGTAAATATGTTTTAGAACGATTAAAAACAAGCCACCAGGACACCCCTGCATAGATAGCTTTAGAAATCTTAGGCTGCACATAACATAGGAAAGGATAATCTATAGCAAAGAAAAACAGGATTTATGCCAGTGTACGGAAGGACGAGTAGGTGAGCAAAAGAACAGCTCTGGCTAAAGTTCTCAGCTGTGCACTACTGAACTATATGCTTGCTTCAAGTTTACAGTCTTCTATCTTTAGCACTAGATCTCTGCTTTCACTTTGCTGGTGAGTTCAGGCACAAGACAATTACATTCAGTATCTGTCTCAGTAAAACAGTAACATTTAGCAGCTTAAAGATGGCATAGAGATTTTTACAGATATTCATGCACTATTACTCAAACGTGGCTCTGTGGGTGGGACCAGGAGATGTCTTTCGGCTAAGCCTAGGAGTGCCCTAGAAAAGAGGAAAGAACAATTAATCAAAGGGAAATTATTCCAGCCAGCTGAATGAGAACACAGCACTCACAAGCACTGTGTTCAATCCCTTGCCTTTAATTGCACAGATTAATTTTTTTTTTTTTTTCATTTTAGGAAGAATAGTGCCAGCTATCATACAGCCTACTAACTGAGAGTGCATCTTGTTTAAACAGTGCAACGTTTAGCAGCAGTTTATCAGGAGGGTGAGTCCGGGCTCAGAGAGCAGGTGGCTATTTGCCAGAACACCTAGGACAGCTGTGATTCCAGAAACAGCCACGTTTTAGTGACCAGGTCAATAATTAGCATTACAATGATGCAACAGCACCTCTGCACACTAGCCAGTCAGTGACGCTTGCTAGTGAGCTATCTGTACCCCCAGATAAAAGGGAGGAGGAGGAGGTATCCTTCAGCCAGGGTTTAGCCTTCTGCAGTCAACCTGTATTTAAAAATGTACATTCCACTTACCAGCATAAAAATTATCCTGTGAATAAACTCAAATTTCATGTGCTGTACTGCTGTACAGCTGCTGGGGGGTTAATTTTTTGTTTATGTTTTACTATTACCTTCAGGAGCAGCAAGTTAAAACATAAACTGCAGGAGGTTATGTACTAACCGGTGACTGGGTTTTGGAAAAGTTGACATGGGCATAAAGGAGAACCGCTATGTCCTTATGTCCAGCTTCCAGGGCTATTGAAAGTGCTGTGCTGCCATCCTGAGAGAGGAAAGGAAGAAATAAGAGAGTTAGTGCTTGTGTGCATTAACAGATCTCTTAAAAGCCCCATCAGCCCACAGGGAAAGGAAGTTGTGAAGTGGAGGCCCTACTGCTCTGACAGACAGTTGGGTTAATTTAGAGTCTTGTTTAATTTCTTTTATTACAATTAAGTGACAATAAGCCTTGCACTGCTGTTTTATGAGGCAGTCCAATTGTCAGAGGCCTCATAATTTCTCTCAACAAGGAGTCTCGATTATTGCTGAGGAAGAATGAGCACGCCATTATCACAATAACGTTACATGTAGTGCTGTGTAAGACCAGTGATTTCAGAAGATTGGGCTGTCTGAGAGAAACTACAATGTCAGCGAGGAGTGGAAGAGAAGATAAGATAAGGGAGGGATAAATGATAATCAAATATCAAGATAATTGCTGCGTTACAATGATAATTGTTGTGTTATAGCTCCCATTAACACTAACAGCAATTGCATTCATAATTCCAAATGCTCCTTGATGGAAGTCTAACTACAAACAAAGGGACTTTCCTGGTCAAATACTGTTCCCTCAGTTTCTCAGAAGACACTGCTTTCAGAAACCATAATTGCTGAGGCTGCTAGAAGCAAAGAGTGCTTTTGCTGAAAGGGTAATTTATTGACCCGCCGTGTCATTTAGGCCATGTTTGGTCCAGGAAGACGTAGATGTCAGACAACCTGTGATGTAAACCTCTGAGTTGTCAGAGGGACACACTTGTATGAAGCTGCCACATCCTCCACTCTGCCTTCCTTGCTTCCTCCCCTTCCTGAAATTGGTGCATCACATGGCTACAAGCCCCTGCTCTCCAATGGTGTTTAAATTACAAGGCAGGCAGCTACAACCTCGGCACAAATCTCACAGTGGCTTGCTGGCCCACTGCCTGGCTTTTGGCTCTTCTGCACATAAGTTTCCACAATAATGTCAGTACTTGAAATGTCCTCTCATAGGGACTGCCTCTTATTTTGGGTCTCTGAATGGAGCACGTTTTCCAGCCACTGCCATAGCACTGGTATTAGAGAGGTCGGCACCAGTTTAAGGGAACCGTAAACGCCTTTTCCAGCACAGGACATGATGGACACCATCCAAGTGGAAAGTCTTCTTATGAGACTATAGGGAATGATTATACATAAAGCTAATTGTCCTGAGCAGACAGGGAGCTAGAAGAGCTGTCCGCTACAGTGCAATATAATGCACTACAAATGCACAACAAATACTCCACAGTCAACACCAGGAAAAGCCAAGTTATTAAAGAGAGATGCTGAATCACTGTCAGAGTGGCACACATCAGTAGGATGAAGCTCAGCTTACTACTGATCATGCAGACTGGAAAAGCATCACTGTCACATTCAGAATAGCTAGGGAATGATAAAACTCATAATCTCAGAGCACAGACAAATCTGTTATAAAATGAATAAGCAGCAGACAAGCTGTGCTTGGGGAACAGTATCAAACTGCCTACAGGAATAGTTAAGTGTCATGTTGCCATAAAAAGTTTAATTATTGACTTGGTAATTAATAGTGCTAACAGCATCCAGGCTGCAGTAACCTAGACTGCCCCAAAAAGTGTTTGTTACACTGAGGCCTTCTTACGTTTTCCCCTCAGGCCAGCTGTTACACACCGCTGGCACAATCAGGCAACTAAGCCAGCTCCTGCAGCAGGTGAGTGAATGAATAGAAATTATGTCTCTGCCTCTCTGCAACAGCTTCAACAAATAACAACCCACTGCCCTCCCAAATTCCAAACCCAGGCTCCATTTCAGTGCTCAGTGGATGAAAGCAATAGGAAGAATGGAAATGTACCCAAGAAGTGATGTTGTTAACGCGAACACAGTACTGGCAACAAACCAGCTAAGTCAACATTTTCAAGCTTGAGAGGTCTACAGATCAAATTGTCTGCCTGACAGTGTAGGCTGCAATGATACTTGCAAACAAGAAATATGCAAGTGTCTCACTTAGCACTGAAGTCACAGCCTGAATCTGTTTATTGTCAGGACAATGTAGCTTCATGACTGAGACCAAACCTGTACTCTCAAAAGTCATGGTGCAGATACTGTGTGAACATCCTGTGAAGAGAACTGTAGGGCTGATTTTTGCCACACTCACAGAAAAGCAACACAGCAAGGCTGTTAAATCACCAGATAAAGTCCTAACTGAAAACTGGAAGACTCCTGGGAAAGGGAGAAGGAATGTGAGAAGGGAAGATGTTTTACCATGAGCTAACAAATGTTTTTTTCTGTTCTGGCCACTGCACACGTACAGCTAACCATAAAAATAGGTACTGGGTAGGTCTGTTAGAAAAGCAAAGATACTAGCCAAATAATCACAGCACTTGCTACCACTAAGCAGAGGATTCATGCATTTGGTACTTCGGCGCCGAGATTCTGTGATTCTGAGTCAGACATTCATGTAAGTAGACTGCAGCAGCTCTCCAGTGCATCAAAAAAAACTGAATTAGAAAAACATCCCAGAGTGGAGAAGCTATCTGATGAAGCACTATCTGGAAAGGCAACTCACATTGTCCTCCAGGGTGCCATTACACCCAGGCTGAGCCAGCAGAAGTTTGACAATCTCTACATGTCCGTGTTCACTAGCACACATCAGAGCTGTAGAGCCCTCATCATCCTGAATATTGACATCTGCACCACAGGCCAGTAAAGCTTTAACCATGTCTATCCGTCCGTGACTCACAGCTAGCATCAGTGCAGTCTGACCAGCCTGCATGGGAAGAAGAGGAAAAACCAAATAATTACACAGACAATCAGTGACAAAGCATGCACACTGTGCTGCTTCTGGGGGAAAATTTTATACAGCACTCTCAAGGCTCTGCTTGCCATTATTTAAATACCTTTTATGCACAATATATACCACATTCACATAGCTATTTATTAAATTAGTGGAAGATATTGGATCTATTTCCAGACATCTGGAGTTCCTTGGAAGGAACTAAATGGTGCAGAATTTGTAAATGTCTCCCAAAATTCAGTAACAGTTCTTAATATAATATTCAACCTTTGTTTTTAGAAAAGATCCAGACCTCAGGCTCAACTGTTCTTCCACGGCTCCTTGTTGTATACAGCAATCAAAAACATACACACAAACATCAAAGACTGCAGAGGGTGAGAGTGAATGAGTGCAAAAGCTGAACCGACGGAGCAGGGATGGGAGTGTGGAAGGAAAAAAAAAAGACACAGGAGTGTGAACGGTGTCTCGTGAACCATTTGACTGACCTGGCTGGCTTTAGCATTCACGTCCCCACAGCTGAACAGTTCCTCCACTATCCTCATGTCCTTCTCCGCTTCCACAGCTGCAAGCGCAGCAAGCATGATGGGGGTATAGCCGGCCTTGTTCTGATGATTTACATTACAGACATCTGCAGAGGGATGAGATAATTTCTTTGGAAAGCAGGAACCCAAAAAGCAGCAATTGTGCTAATGAACTGAATAAACTGTTAGTAGAGCAGCCTATAAAAAGAAAAGGCAGCAATTGCTCTCATAATGGAAGCAATTCAAGGAAAAGTGGAGAAGAAAAAAATAAACAGGGGTGCTCTTGAGCCTAAGAAAGAAAAGGATTCTCTTCTACTATGTGTGCAACAAGGGAGAGCAGGAAGCCATTTTAAATATCATCAGTTAGGGCTTTCTTTGTCCTTTTTTTTTCCTTTTGTAAAAGCAAGTGGTCTGAAATTTGACAGGACCATCAGGGTCATGGGTCCAAACCCTAGGAATACCATCAAGAGAGTCTTGAAGCTTCTCTCCTGAGGGGATCCACACTGCAAAACAAAAATGGCCCAGCACATGGTCAGTGGAAAAGCTGTTTCTCCTCAGCACAAACATTCTCCTGTAACTGGTGTTATTTTAAAGATCTGCAAGTGTATTTTGACATGTTTTGGAGCTGCACAAAAAACCCTTTCAATTAAAGGCTGTTTCCAGCTCTACAGAGTATTTGACTGTGAACAAAAGTACTCTGGGAACAAATACAGTCAAGTCCTCTGACTAGTGCCAGCAGCTGACAAGAGCTCTCCTTTTCGTTCAAGTCTAACCTCCAGCCTGACTCTGTTCCTAACATTCTGCAGAAATCCATCAGGGCTTATTAGTTTACCAGGCAGCAGGGCTTTCAGTGTGCTCATCATATTGGAAAGCAAGGACTCAGACTTTTTAATATAAACAGACTTGGGGTTAAATTGCACCACAGATATCTTAACAAGCAAAAATGTTTCAGGAAATTCTTAATATTTATTGCCAAAAGCTTCTTTTTCTTTTTTTTTTTAAGTGAAAAGAATATTGTAGAAGCAATACAAGTGCACATGTAAGAAAATGCACATTTTTTCATGTTCCACAGACCACCTGTGTTACCTTATAACCAGTAGCCCAACCTTACTTTCAGAAGTCACTTCTGGGAAGCCACTGAAGCCACAGAACATAACACTCTGCTACATGCGTTACTTCATAAGTAATGAATAATTATTGGAAGTGATGCTTTCCAATCCTGACTAGACTACTTCAGCAGAGGTGTGTTTTCTGAGATCACATTTTAGATCCTTTTCTATATGGCTGTTGAGTGGAGCTGTTTTCCTGTTTGTCCTCTTGGTAACACTGCACAGTGATACAGAGGAGTCTCTTGTCTCATCTACTCTTCTCACTAAATACACAGAGTTCTTGGACCAAGAATCTGCCTGTGATATAACCACATTGCAAAGTTGACTGTAGTGACAGTTCAGACATGGTCCAGAAGAAGACTGTCGAAACCTGAAGGAATTTGCTTGTTCGCAAGTATTTTCCAAGTGCTGGCACGTGCAGTATGTGCTCCCCCATACCTGGCACTAGTCACGGTTGTTGGATTTTACAGTTAAAACCTGCTGTGTTCATAGGAATACACCAGTCCTGACTTCCAGCAACAGATGAGCATGCTCATGCTATCTTGCGATACTCAGGGAAGCGGAGGGGCAGTTTTCTCCCACCGCCATGCTGCAGAGCCAGCCTGCTGCATTTCACCATGCTCCTGACATTCCCTGCATTCCCCTGCCATGACTCACTCTTCCCAACAGGCTGCCTTCAAACCTTCAAACAGGACCAGATATTTCAAAGCGCTTGCTTTCCTGCTGAGGAAGTCTTTGCATGTGTGACAGATGTGCTGGGTTATCAAAGCTGAGATTTGTATCATTAATATCCTTGTTTATCTGATGTTACCCGTGTTGATTTATAAATATTGCTAGGCTTAGTTAAGCTTCACAATGAACTGTGACACATTTTATAACTAGTTTAGAGAAAGACACATCAGTCAGGGAGCAAAAGTAGGCTTAAAGAGATCACATCCTGCCTGGGACCAGCTCCAAGGTGTGACACCTTCTGCTGGCTGCCCTCTGGTTTAGCGCGTGTGAGGAGCACGTGCTCTGGAATCTCCCCTCTGCCACTACCCTCTCTGCATGTGTGTTGCAAGGGGATCGAGAGAAGGAACCAACAACAAAAGCAAATAAATTAAGCATCATCACTTTGCTCATGGATCAGGGAAATGCTCCTGTATGGCAGAATGCCATATTGCTCCAGTTTCTCAGGAAAGCAGCATAGACATGCCAAGGTGGTGGCCAGAAAAAGCTTCTGTACTGCTCTAGTAAAATAAAGCTAGACTAGTTTGAGTGTTTAACATGGATGTTTATACCTGAATGCATGTTCCTCCACCAGCACCCTACCTTTGGCTCAGCGGCAGCTGCACTGCCTCCAGAGAAAACTGCTGGAGGCTGGTGCTGCTGAAGTTGGACTGCAGTCCAAGAGTCAGGGATCTCCCCATCTGTCCCAAACACTGGTCAACTCTGTATACAGTTTGCATGTTTTTGTAACTTCTTCAAGAGCCAGCACCATCACCTCCAAAGCTAGCACTAGAAACAAGGATTCTAGACTACCCAAAGGAGCCACCATGTAACTATTAACAGTTAAAACCGCTGCTGGAGGAAGCCCAAACTTGACCTCTTGCTCATCATGAATTCCACCCATGACGATTTAAAAAAACCAAAAATAATTAAAGAAAATATGCAAACAAGTCAACCTACTTGCATCCAGAAGAAGCTTTACAATTTCAAAGTTAGAATGTGAGACGCTGTAATGCAGAGCCGTGTTTCCGTTTCCATCCGCCATATTGATGATATGTCTGAGGACAGCAGGAGAAATCGCTTCAAAAGCAGTTATGTAGTCTCCAACCATTTCAGGGACAGCTGACTTCTGACTTGAGACACGAAACCACTCGTGCTGGATGGTATTTAAACAAAACCTCTGCCAAAACCAAGACAGAAAAATTTACATATGGGCAATCTATTTAAAGGATTTTCCATCCCACAAGTCAGCAATGCAGGAGGTCAGGCCTTTTTTAGTCAAATGTGGGAAGAAAGTATTCAGCTTACAAACAAGATGTACGGACTGAAACTTGCCCTCTGACTAAATCCCTCTTTAAAACACCAATTGTTTACCTCCTTTCATTTCACCTAATTTTCAGGAATGGTTCACCTCTGAGGGCACAGAATTTTAGGATGAGATTATCCCCAGAATCAATGAGTATCAAATACTGGTGAACAGAAAAAGGACTTGGAGTAACCACTTCCATGAAATACTTAAATAAGTTTATAAATCACTGATGAACCCACGATGAAGAGCAGTGGGAATGCACATTTCTTGGGGACTTAAAACAACAGCATGCTAAGTCAATTAGGCCCAATCCTGAGGCACGAATTATCAAATGCACAAAGTATAGGACAACTGGCTGGACAGCAGTTCTGCAGGAGAAGAGCTGGGCATTACAGAGGATCACAAGCTGAACCTGAGGCAACAACATCACACTGTAATGAAAAAGGCAAATACTGTTTGGGGTGAACAGACAGATTTATAGCTTGCACGGCAAGTGATGCAATCCCTGCTCTCTGTCTAGCACTGTGAAGGCAAAAGCTGGACTACCTTGTCTGATCCAACCACTGAATGACCAGAAAGATTCAGTTGAAATGGTTTCAAAGGTGAGCAGCATGAACAATTAGAAGTCAAGGAAATCTGACCCACGGGACAGACAGGAAGGACTGGAAATGCTCTGCTGAAAGAACAGCTGGGGAAAGGAACACTGTTAACATTTTCACAGTGCAAAAGGCTGCAGCAGTGAGAAAAGAAAGAACCTGTTCTTCACCTGCAGGATGGCTGGCTGTAGTAGTAAGGGATTTCAGCAGCAATGGGAAGATGCAGGTTAGACATTCAGGATAAACTCCTATCGGTATGGACTGAGGGTGTAGGGGTAGGAGACTCTTAGGCTAGATAACTGTCTGTTGGGAACAACGTAGGTAGAGCACATCCAGCTGTGAGCCAAGGGGGCTCCTACAGTCACGGACAGCTCTGACTTTCTGAGACAGTTTCTCTAACCTGGAAGGACCACCATGTCCTTCTTCTCTTCTCATAAACCCCACCTGCAAGGTGGCCAGTAAGTTCAGGACAATTTTGCAGAGAAGACACTCAGTACGCTTCTCTAGCCTCTAGGTAAAACACAGAGGACCTGTACCAGTAGCTCTAGAGGAGGTCCATGTCTGGTAAAGGGACAATACTCTACACACATCAGTACTACATACACATATCTACAGAATATTCTACATCAGTATTACTAGAATAAAAACTTACAAGGTCCAACCATTTGAGTTAAGAGACCACATGTACTGTGAACATACAGAGTTGAAACACAAAAGTAGTCAAAAAGTGACACAATATAAATAGTTCTTTCATTTTAGGCACTACTGAGTGCAAAATACCACTAAGAAAATATTTTTACAGTCGCAGTATCACACGCATTATTAAGTAAATGGTACACTTCCCTTATTCAAGTAATCCATCACATCCCAAAAGGTGCAGTCTGCAGCTCCTTCTGGCATAAACAGCAGCTACAAGAGCTGAGTATGTTGGAAGAGGCTGGGACAATTCATTTGGAACCCTAGCTGTAGTGAAGTTTACCCTTTTTGGACAAGAGTTCTTTTATCAGCAGACAGTCAAGAGAACAAGAGCTGATTAGTCTGCAGTTTCCAGCTACAAAGCACCACTTGTGCTGGCAAACATTTTAAGCACAAGAAAGAAACATGTAAATTCAAATTATAGTTCCAAAGCAGAGATTATCAGTTGGTTATACCATTTTTGACGCTTTCAACTCCAACTGGGCCTGAAGCATTTGTTGTTTGAATGCCTAAACTACTCCTGAAGGACTGACACAGGATTAAAAACTACCCATCACAACTGTATTAAACAACCTTTCAAAACATTCCCTGGCCCACAAATGTCAGAACTGGATACAGACAGTATTTCTGTCTGCGTCTTACAGACAATATTGTTGTCTTTAAGAAGCTGCAAATCACAGAATCACTAGGGTTAGAAAAGACCTGTAAGATCAAGTCCAACCATCAACCCAACACCACCATGCCCACTAAAACATGTCCCACAATGCCTCGTCCACACGTTCCTTGAACACCTCCAGTGATGGTGACTCCACCACTTCCCTGGGCAGCTTATTCCAGTGTTTCACCACTCTCTCAGTAAAGAAATTTTTCCTAATGTCCAGCCTGAACCTCCCCTGGCACAACTTGAGGCCATTTCCTCTTGTACTGTCACTAGTCAGATGCTGTGCCATAGAGGAGACTGGCACTGGATTGTTGCCTTTGACATCACCGCACAACTGTAACAAATGCAAAATTCAATTTTCTATCACTAAGCAGTGCTCCTTTGCTTTCAGATTGACCTCACAAAGTAGCATAGGCAATTCCTGTATGAGGCATATAGACAATTACTATATGAAGCAAATACAACCTTATTTCTTGAGACTGAGACTAACAATGAATCCTCCTTACTCCCTGCTGCACTGATAAAAGCTACCAGTGCAGTAAGCAAGACAGAAACAGTATCCCTGTGCTTAGAGCACATGCAGTTTCAGAACAGACTCTGAGCTTTTATCACGGGAAGAAACAGGCTCCTCAGCCCGTGCAGTCTCTTAATGTGAGGCCTGAAAACTGCCCACAGCAGTGCTAAAGCAACACTCACAAAAATAACACTGGAATGCACAGATGTGTCGAAACTGTGTTACTATTTTTACGTGTGTGCCTTGGGATGACACCACCCCAGCACACAAAGCACAAATACATTCTCTGGTCAAAAGTCTCCTGATAGGAAAAGCACTTTGTGACTTCTTCCAGGGAAGATGAAATCCTCTTCTGCCTAGCCACTGCGGTGCTGGTCCTGCAAAACCAGAAGTTATCCCTCCCTAAAGTTTTTCTGTTGCAGCTCAGAGAGAATTTTGCCTGCATTGCTTACCACGTCTTTGTTGGTCAATGCCTTGGGATCATCAATGTTGTTTCTCAGCAGGTGACAGGCAGAAAGCATCTTTTCACTTAGTTCGTATCTGAGGGAGACAGTAGAACACATGGCACATTTCAATCTTTCTCTTGATGTTTCTGCGTAGAAACATTTACCTTTCTGAAAATTGTGTGGAAATGAATGTTTCCAGGCAAGCCATCAGCTGCTGCAATGCAGAAGCTGCTCTGGCAGCTCTTCTCCGTGGGGACTCCCTCCACGGCAAGCAGAGCTGCTGGCGGGGCTGCAGACCTCCACGAGGAGGGAAAATGTGTTTCCCAGATGTACGCAGGAGGAGCAGCGGGAATGGAGAGCAGGTGACTCATCACTTCTGTGCTTTAGACTTGGCAACCTTTCTAGTGGTAATTCTCACCTACTGCTGTATGACTGCAGAGCATGTATTATATACTCCGTGCTTTGATTACTTGATTAACAAGAGGAAACGCTGATAATTGTGATGGAAACAGAATTAACCGGTGGGAAAGGGCACAGGAGGCACCATCTCCCATTCACGTTTTCACTTCTGTCCCCTTTCCATCAAAAATTTCAAAACTCAGGGAACAGCTGAAAATAAGAAGGCCCATGCCCGTACCGCATGGCACACCAGGCTGTGGCCAACCATCTCTGCCTACAACCTGCCACAGAGGATAATGGCAATTTTCCAGGAAAATTCTCCCAAAAAGTGGAGAGGCTAACACACTCATGTGTGTAAGGCAGGCATTTTAGCCCTCCAGGGTTACAAGCCAGCTGCTGGTGCTTCCAGAGTAATGAAATGCTCCACCATCACACGGACCATGCTCGGTCCCACGTGGCCATGAGCCCTGCCTCTTCCCCTTGAAGGGCACTACCAGGGCAGTCAGCTTGTAAGGAACATGCTCCTCAAGTACACGTGGCTATCTAAGCTGTCCTGCTGCTCCCCTTCACCATCACCTCTTGCTAGGGTAAATACAAGTTAGAAAGATCCTTTGAGAAACTGCCCATCTTTTTGTGAGACCTGTAAAATAACAGGCTACAGTACTGTATAAATAAAGCTCAGGACACTTTAAAAGTCACAGCTCCAAGGCCTACGAATAGCCCTTAATTAGGAATTTCTGCATCTCTTTTATTCAGCAGTTGATAATTACAGGTAAGTTTAATGCTAAGTTATATCTCCAGTGAAACATGACATTAGTTTTGTCTTAGCTCTTTTACTGTTATTATTCCACTTAGATAATTTTCCAAGCTAGCACACTTGTAAACATCTGCCAAACGCAGTGTCTATAAAATATCCCTTTAATATCTATGTTTATACTTCCTTTTGTCCATTCAGTAATCAAGAATCAGTAAAAACTCACCACACACTGCTTTCCATGTACCAAAAAAAAAAAAAAAAAGCCTTGCCTGTCAAATGCTACCTTACACAGCTCATTACCAGCAATCTGAAAAGTAACTTAGACATGAAATGCTTAACAAGTGCATGACGGCAGTCTTTTAAGTACATGATAGCATATGATCCATGTGAAGTACATGATCTCAGGGTTGGACGACCACCTTGCTGCTGTACCACATTGTCTTACCGAGCAGCACCAGCCACCGTTGAGATGCTGTGGAAGGTGCAATGCACTCCTGGTAGGCCACTAACCTGGTGTGCATGGTTCAAGACTCATTTGCTTGCTTAATTACTGTTCTACAGCCCAGGTTGTTAACAAGGCATTGCCGGCTCCCAAACAAATGCCGTCTGTGACCTGGTAGAGCCTCTGCCAGGGGGGAGCCGCCTGGGTCTCACCCTAAATGGACCATTTAAAGCTACTGGGGTCAGCTGCTGGGAAGGACACCCTCCGAGACCTTCTCCTTGCTCACACATGGTCATTTTGCAACAAAACCACCTCCGGTTACCTGCTCGAGGAGGAGGGAAGCAGGCAGCAGTCGAGCGGTGATGGGGGCTGATGCTTTCTCCACCAGCACAGGCACAGCCCACAGCTCACACCGTGCAACAGGGCAGTGCTAACCTCCTCAGAGGTGCTCGGGAGAGGGTGAGCCGCCTACCTCTCTCTGATTTCCACCTCCTCGGCCTCGCACTCCGGGAGGGGGCTGTCCTCTGCTCCGATGACAGAGACCTCCGAGGTATGGGGCACGGGCTGCCCCTCCTCTGTGTGCCTGCCATGGGGGTACTCATGGCCCTCACCCTCCTCCTCCGAATCCGAGGAGGAGCTCTCCTCAGAGCTGGAGTCGTCACTGGACGTCGTCTCGTACCTGGGGGGAGAACGGGCAGGGGTGCTTGCTCAGTGCCATTCAGCAGCGGTCAGTACCTGCCTGTGCTGGTGGAAGTTGAAAAATGTCTTGTTTTCTACTCAGAGACCTTTTCTATTCACGGAACTCAGTGTCACTGCCAACTGACACTGTGGGTCTTATGTCTACAGTGTGTAACAAAGGAAGAACAACCTTGTCTAAACAGAAGTCTTAACTCTGTCAGACCTTGCCTTAGCCCCAAAATGAAATTACTTTGTTCAGAGTAAATTGTGTTGTTGTCTTACTAGGCAGATACAAGCAGAGAAGGTAACAAACCTATCTAAAGACAACAGACACAATTTTAACATTTTTTCCTGTGACAATCCAAAACATTTTGATATTTTAGGTGAAATGTAAGTGATTTGGACAATTATAATGCTGACTCTAATGAACTGTCTTATCTCACCAACCTCAACAGCTGACGAATTAATGTACTAAGCCTATTCTTCTAATGTACAACAGTGATTTATGAGTGATAACATTCCCCCACTATAAGTAATAATACTATTAGCCAATATGTATGAAATGAACTAATTGCGATATGTAGGCTGCATACTGCACCAGGCATTTGTACTAAAGAAAAACTAATCTGAGGAAAGGGCTAGAAAAGCTATATAAAAACAATTTGGTGAAACCATTTTAAATTTCTTTGCAACATTCTGCAAGGGTAAGTAACATTTTAAAAGAAGATAATTTTCCATAGTGTTTTCTGTATTTGTGTAGCAAAGTTTCTGTTTTTACCTAGCGCAAAGCCAGAAAAGTTAATTCTTAGGCAATGCCATCTCTTGCTGTATTGTACAATAACACAATACTGCACTTGTCAGCTGCCAAATACGTATTAAAGTTTTCCTTACTACAATACTGCCTGAGAAATGTTCCCATGGCTCTTTGAGTTTGTTTCATTTTCCTGTGTTAAATTTGGCAACAATTTAATCTACAGGCACTTGAGACTGATGCCACTTACAACTTGCACGCACAGAAGGTTCACAGACATTAAGATGAGCTCAGCTGTTTCATTCTTCCCTCCGACCCTTAAGCTCAGCAGATGCACCTCAGCCTGAAGGACAGGCCAAAGCTATGCACAAGCTCCTGCGTTCCTCCTTTCCTTCCCTTCCCACTGCGAAAGTGCTACAGTGACAGATTTTTTTGGAAAAAGGTCTCTTACCCGCCATTAATGCCGACAAACTGCAGGTTCTTCTTGGTGTTGCTCAAATCCTTTTTCCCATCCCTTTTCTTCATGATAGATTTGAGCGTGTTTTCATTACTAGTACATACTGTTGAAAAGGGAGACAAAGCACACATATCAGTACAAATCTGTAGCCGGCTTTGACTGCAGCAGCTTTACACAATTTTTCAAAACAAAAAACAAGCTTTCTGTTTAATTCACCAACTGAAGCTGGGCTTTCTAATATTTTTATACATACAGTCATGGTATGAGATGCACACTGCAAATATAGAAGAACACTTCCAAAAATAACTCTGGAAACAGAAAACTAGTTTAGCCTAACTTTCCCATCTTCCAACACGCTGCCACTCTTTATGATGCTTTAGAAAACTTTAAGAAAAGACTTTTTTTTTTTCCTTTGCTACTAGTGAAAGACTTCTAACATTGAAATGGGTTACTCTGCTCTGTTAAGAAGATCTCAATTCTTGGTGTCAGATGACAGCAGCTCATTGCCAGAACTAACGCATTAGTACAGACAGAACATTCAACAATAACCTATTCAACAGGGTGGGGAGGTTCAATCAAGGCTGTTTCTTTAGCTTTTAGTATTCACTGAAACAACTTTTAAACCAATCTCTAAGCATAAGACAGGTAAAACAGTAATATAAATCTAATTTAAAAAAAAAAAATTCTTAACCCTTTCTCTCTCAGTACATTTTTCTTATGAAGACACTAAATGGCATTTCACTGATGTGCTACAATCTGCCATTTAAAAACTAACCCCTGTCTGCAGACACAGGGTCTCACACTGTGACACTCCCCGTAGCCGCAGCCTTCCCTGCTTTTGCAGTTCTAAGACTCCTGAAAACCTCTTTTAACTGTATTTCATATTTGAACTCCATCAGCACAATGAAAGGTGAATGTCAGCCAGTTATTACCATAGAGGCCAGAGGCAAGCTGGTCATCTGTCAGATTAATTGGAGCGAGAGTTTTGTCCTGAGAAGAAAAGGACTTCCTTCCCCGAATGGCTTCCACCAGGGGAGTCTTCCTCTCCTCCTGAGCAGGCACAATGTCCTGCTCCAATTTCAGCGTTCGCAAATTTGAAGTTAAGTGGGCGTTTGCAAGCTGGCCGTGAGGGATGTACTCCAAAGTAGCACCTGCCAGAGAAGACAGTAGGCATCACAGAGTCAGACCAAAACATTTCCGTCAACACTGTGATCAACAGGGGGAAAAAACCCAAACTGGAAAAAAAAAGGGCAACACTTGTGCTCTACAATACTCTTTTCTGAGGATCCAATAGGAAAAGGGTGTGATCGCTTTCAGAAAATACAATAAAAAAAAAAAATCTGTGAGTTTTTCTTTCCATGAAAACACACAATACAAAGAAAAACTATAAAGATATTTGCTTTAAAACGGATGAAAGGAGTGCTCCTTCCTTTTCCTTCTCTTTCGGTACGCCCAGTGACCCTAGCTCCTGCCACCCTGGCTCAGGGCAGACTCGCTGAGCTGCTCCTCAGTGACATGCCTGAAGAGCATATTCATGGAGTCTGCAGATTCCTTCTGCAAGAGCAGTGCCCCTTTAATCTTACTTTTTTTTAAGAAATGGCGTTTTCCATAAAAGCAGAAGCTTTTCAGGAAACTTTCCTTTTTGCCAGCATTCCGCTAATTCTGAAAGTTATATGCTTTATCCAGTTACTGAGACAACTGCAATAAATTCCCACCCACCGCATTTCTTTCTACTTTTTTTTCTTTTCAGGATTGTACTGAGCTAGTAGTTGTATTCAAACAAAATTCCAAATGTTTGGGTTATACTTTTTTTTTCTGATTTGCTAGCATCCACTCTTTTTTTCCCTTTGTCTGTTTAAAAGGCAGCGCTAATTACACACAGACTTTTACAGCTTCCCCTGGAGTTCCTCCAGCTGTGCTATTATGATTGCTCTACAAAGCTGCACAAATGCTTTTGTTTGTGGAACATACTGATTTTTTAAACACACATTCTTCCTTAAGTAATCTTGCTAGCATTTCAAGGAAAAAAAATATAGTGTTTAATTTACTTTAAACACTATCACTTCTTTCTTTCAAAGCTTGCGTCAACCGCTTCTGCCTCCACAGTTTTTTTTCCTTTGTATTTATCAAGAATTAAGCCACAGCCTCCTCATTTAATAGATGAGTGGCACTGCACATGAGACTAACATATTGTAGTAATGTAAATTCCAAACATTCACTTTTAGAAATACAGCTGACATCTTTATTGCTCTTGCTAGACTGCCTTTCCCCCTTCTTGCTTCACCTCAGTTCTGTTTTTTTTTCTCCCTACAACAGGATATAATGAAGCTGATTTTTCCAAACTTCCCAGCAGCTTCCTTCTCTTTGCTCCCATTCCCACCTAGGTCTCCAAGTTCCCAGCCAAGTCTCGCCCCACATGCATTTCCAAGGCGCCTGCTCCAGCACCAAGACCTGCTGCCCATTTCCACCATTGCTTGTAGCTTCTCCAAGCTACAGAGCGAAGCCGCCTGCCGGGAAAGGCACACGGCAGGCTACTGACAGACATGTCACTACAGCTATAGCCAAAAAACTTCTGCCCCCTCGGGGAAGCGCAGGGTGAAGGCAGCAGCCACCCCACTGCCCCCTGTGCAGGAGCAACCCCTCTGGAGACGCGCCTGCATGCTTGGGACGATGGAGTGCCGAGCCAAAACCAGTAATTTTTAAACTCTCTTAGCTGAAGAACAAGGAAACCGCCTCTCCCTCTGCTTGCTTGGAGCGGAGACAGCTACAGTTAGAGAGTACCGAACGGAGTAGCCGCTTCCAGCCGCAGCGGGTGGTGGCCGCCTCGGCTGGTTTTACCAGGTCACCCCTTCTGCTCCAGCCTCGCCACCGACGACACGGGGAGGGAGCGGAGGGGACCTGCTCTGAAGCAGCGGAGACATGCAAAGCCCCCAAAGCTGCTCGGGTTTACTGTCAGCTGAAGTCTCTCCATCTCTTCACAGTCCTCCTCTGAAGGCCACTGCGACAACCGCAGCATGTCCTGCGGACATGGGTGGGCTTGTGCGTCCCAGAGCTGAGGGCAGCCGGCAGGCCGCTGGCAGGGCAGAGCTGGGGTCCTGCCTGAGCTGAACCGATGGCACCTTGGTGCGCCCTGTCACCCCCCCTCCGCAACGCTCAGGCCCCTCGCACCTCCTCAGGTGTCCCCCTCCTGCCCTGGGACACAGCTGGGGAGCGAGCTGCAGGGTAGGAGAGAGAAGGGAGGAGGACAGCAGCAGACTTTTCTCCCCTGCCTCACAGCCTCTCTCCTAGCTGAACCCGCCACCGACGCAAGAAGATCTCAGCAGGTTCCCTCTTCCGCTTCATCCCTCAGTGGGGGAGAAGCACCACAGTGAGCTCAGGATCTGGGGCACGTTGTCCATGCCCTCAAATGGAGAGAGAGAGGTGTCCTGCTCGGCCCCCAGCACCTGATAAAAGGGGATGACATCAAGGCTTGAGGACAAGCACACAACAAATAAGCGTGCGTTAGACAAACTGGCCGGTGCACTTACCCTCCCACCACAGCTGTTAGATGTTTACACTTACTGCGGCTACAGCACCCAAGGTTCAACGAAAGACAGCTTTGGGCCTAACACAGCATTAATGCTGCAAGCCATTAATTACCATTTAACGTCAGCTCTCAGGCCTTTCCCTTTACAGGACAGCCAACGTAAAGATGCTTGGAGAGCAGCAACCCAGTGCAAATCTCTTGGCAAAATGGATGAAGGAAGCAGCTGTGCTATCCAACACCATGGTCAGTGATTTAACAGATTAATCAACTGCTGCCCAAACCGAAAAGCTGAACGAGCCCAGCTCCCTCTTCCTCCAACAAGGCTGCAGGGTCACTGTCAGGGCTGGAGGTGCTGCACGCTTCTCAAGTGTGGAAGCGAAACCCCGGCCGAAGATCACCACCAGTCTACACAGAGCTTAAAACAGACTCTTCATCTCACCTCCCACAGATCGCAAGTACGCTTGCACAGCATCCTTCTCACGGACACCAGGTCACGGTGCACAGCGCTGACTGTGAGTCAGCCAACAGGTTCCAACTCCAGACAGAGCCACGCGGGTAGACTCACCCTGATGGTTTTTGTTAGTTTACTGTTGCGGGCAAATAATGAAAACTTGACGTAAGTTTCTAAATATTGATATAGCATAGCTAACCACAGCATGGACCTGCCAGGAATTTCTAAATGTATTTTGCAATATAGTAAAGGATCTTGGAAAAGTTCATGAGTAATTTAGAAGCAGAAGTATGATAAGACAAAAGAAAAAAATTACAGACTTCAACTGTTCATAAACTCTTACGCAGAAAGCTACTCTCATCAATTTTGGAGGGAAACAAGTGACTGAAACATCTTCAGTGGTTTAGCCCCAGTGGTTTGAGGGAGTGAGAGCACCTGGTTTTAATTTTTTAGAATGAACCTCCTCTCCTAAATCACTTGTGCTTCCTTTGAAAATCTCACCGATTTAAACCAGTGTGACAGCAAAACTACTGTATGTCAGCAGCAGATTACCCATGCGTTTGTGGCACCTGTAAAATCTGTTTACTGTTATTAAGATGCTATTTCCCTTCCTAACTGCAGACCTTCCCTCCCATTTACGAGAGCATGAGTAGGCATGTAGTAAGCTGGTTCCGGGAACTCACTGGGTGAATTTTAAACAGTTTTTTTTCCCCTGAATTTGTGCTGAACTCATGATAACAGAAGTCTGGCCTTTACCTGCTTTTGAAAAATTCCATTTAGTCTGATGGAAGCAAACCTAAGTATTGCTATAAAAATGATTTAGCTTGGCAATACTTTTATACCACTGGAAATCAAGAGAAGTGCAAACAAGGCCAGGGGAATTAAATACCATTAGGATGAGAACCTAGGTCTCTGGCTGGAACATCACAGGCTTCTAGCTAAAAAAAGGGCATGAGTTCACTGCACAGAGATTTTATTTTTAACCTGTTGATCAGTGCAAGCATTTATTTGCACAATATGTTTACAACAGCCAATGATACAACTTATACACTGCCTATTAAAGAGAGTGCATAAATGTTGTCTGGCGCATATACAGCAAGGAAATACTTCTCTTTCACACTGCATGACTTCTTCACGGTAGCAATAAGCTCCCTATGAAATTGCTGTAACTGAAGAACACAAAGTCTCCTCCAGTGGTCTTAAATCTTATGAAGTTGCTTTATCCTTAAAAAGTCATTTTTTCATATAAATAATTTTTAATCCACTTTCCATTTGGTCTATGCATCAGAACTACTGAAGAAAAAAACCCATTCTACTAAGGTAAATAAAAAGGCAGCGATGAGCAAACATGTTACGTTTAAACATTTACAATGACTGATATTAACCCATCCACCTGATAAATGTGTTACCTTCAGAAGACTAAGCATAATTTCATTTTAAAAGGTACTTTTGAGCCATTCCAGGTTAAAAGTCAGTAAATTTAAGATTTCAGAACAAAAAATTGCCATACATGAACTTTTTATATGATAAACAGACAGAAGCCAGATTCATTTGGGGCCCACGTGTAGGTACATGTTGCAACTACCATTTGGATCCAGGGAAAATGCTCCTTCTAACAGCATGGCTCCTTTAATAGGATTGCAAGAACAATCTCAATTTCATTTTCACTCTTGCTTTAACCATTTTCTTTGTGTTGAGAAGCTGCTTTCCATCCCCAAACTAGCTTGTGAAGCCAGCTTGTTGAAACTGGAAGTCAAAACCAATTCCTTTAATTGAGCAAGATTGAACACAAAAAAAATTACATGTCTGTGAAGCAGCTAATCATTTTATTTATGAAATGCTCTCTCGTCCAAGACAACTGCGTGTGAAGCTTCGTGAAAGTCATCCTTAATTTCCCTGATGGGTGGTGGATCAAAGCATCTCGTGATGCTGGGCACAGCAGGAAGGTCATCTCAGAGCTCTTCTTTCTTTCTCATTTATAAGGAGTTGCTCTTCTCAGCTGATGCTTTATTGTTGCTGAAATACGACAACACTTCCTTGGAAAAATGGGAATCTCCTGCCATTAAATATTCATACGTGTGCCTGCTACCATGGAAGTTGAACTCTAAACAAAGCTCTGTGCCTGAACATCATGACCCTGTGCCACAGCGCGGGGAGGGAACTGGGGTTTTATCAAAGTCACTCTAACAGACAGGCTAGCAGGCTGGAGCTTGCCACTCTCTAAGCAGCAACAGATTTAAAAGAAAAAAATCATTTTTACCATGGCAAATTATACTCTTTATTAACTAAAGCAGAAATGTCAAGATAGTGCAGCTTTCAGATTCAAATGTTCCATGTAATGCTGCCACAGAATGAAACAGCAAATATTCTGATGATAATAACAATTATAGCAATAAGCTTGTGTTAACACATGACACAAAGGCACATCAAACCTCTTTAAAGAGGTTTATGGAGTTTCACTTGAATAATGTCTTTCTAGAACAGCTACTGACCAGGTCTCTGCTTCTCTTCTGATATAACCAGATGGGTATTCAAAACAGAAAAATACCCAGCTAAAGGCCTCAGGTCCTAATATAGAGGCCTCTACCATTTTTGAATGACACAGGCATTTGAGCTTTATATGTTGTCACAACTAGCAGGTCAATAGATACCACCTGCCATATGAAAAACACTGAGGAGGCACTTTATTCTTTGAGATGCCAGCCAGACACACATGAATAAACAGTACTCATCTGGCACACAGATGGGACCATCTGCATGACCGTTTTGCATCATGCACTACCTTCCAGGGAATATTAAAACTGCTTCACGTACGTCAGTCACCCTCTCCCCGGCAGAGAGACGAGTGGATCCTGTTTGTCACACAAAGAAGCACACCTGTACAGAAACTTAACCTGGTGATTAGGGCATGCATCTCTGGCAGAGCTGAAGCCGAGGGCTTCGTTCACTTGCTCAGATGTAGGCAACCAGTGCAATCCGTAGCAGCACGCAGCTTTGCAGAGTCCACCAACATGCTTGCGCCTCCAACAGCACCGGCCCCTGAGCCTCAGCCAAACCTCAAGTCCTCAACAGCACTACCGTGGTCCATGCTGCCAGGACAGGGGCTATCAACCATCAGGCAACACAGTCTTTGAGAGAAAAGGCTACAAACTTTGTCAAACAGAAGAGCTGTAAAGAGAAACCAGCTTTCTCCAGTTCCCTGCTGGTTTTGCATTACAAATGACAACACAGAGAGAGACAACCATGGCCACAATACCTCATTAGTCCCACACACCAGCTTTGGACAACCAGAAGCTTCTCGCACCACCATCATTCCTTCGGCCTTTCCATCGTCCCTCAACCTGCCTCCCCAGCTCTGGGTGAAAGTTAGAGTTGAAAACTTCGAAAGCTCTTTCCACCAGATGGCACATCATGTTTTCCTACCCCCTGAGATGTTCCAGTACCACTTGCTTCCTACTTCCTTTCACTCCCAGTCTTAATTCGAGAAGTTACCTCCTTCCTCATGATGATCAATGTAATGCTTCCGCTGGGGTGCTCAGTCAGGACTGCTCAAAAAATTGGCCGTAAAACTGATACTCCAAAGATCACTGAGGCAAAATAACCATGCATTTTCAGGTCAGATATGCTCAGGTAATTTTTCAAGGCAACAGTAGAGCAGTTGTTTTTAAATACCACCCTTGTGAACTCCCTGCCTGTGAAAGACCTCCATCTACGAGACTTGTGAAAAGTCCATGTAATTAAAACCCCTACAAGTGACATTAGGCCTCTGGATGATGTTTTGCAAAATGCATCATACGCACTCAAACGTAACTTTCTGAAACTTCTCAAAAATTCTGTGACAATAAACAGAGAACCTCAATGCACTTGCCTCTCTTAGTCCTCCTATACACTGTCTGGTTTAAGAATAAAGATCAGTTAGTGTCTAGGTTTGTCACACACATCTGTGCGATCCAGCCGGACGCAGGCAGGGTGCCAATGCTGGCTAACATGACTTTGCGGAGTGGAAATCGGCTTGTCTGTCTGGCCAGCGGCTTTGATTTCCCCGAGCTTCTGAAAGACAGCACGTATGTAAATAGGAGTTGCTTAGTTACGGAAGTGAAGGTGTTTATTTTGCAACAAGCAATATAATAATTGCTAATAGACCCGGTTCAGAGATCATCTCAGACGTCCGCTTGGCTTGCGTCTAAGGATGCCAGCTGCAGAGCCAGCCCGCGTCCCACTCCCGCTCGGCAGGCTCCAGCTCTCACACCCGCGTCTCCATCGCCTGCCACAAGCTGTGTCACGGGCTGTGAGATGGCAGACACCCCTGCAGCACACCCCCATCTCCCCAGCACCAGCACGGAGAAAAATCTGCAAAGCTGAGAATTTGACTGATGTGCTACCTCATTTATCAGAAGCAGTATGGACCACTAACCCTTTAACATGGCAAACTGGTACCCAAATCACATGGCTTCAAGCCAGCTCAGGTATTTTTGCCCTAAAAGGACTTGGCCTCTAAGAGGTGCTTCTTAAGGATGCTCTTTGAATAAAATATTACAGAAGGCACTACTGTTGCTAATCTGAAACCAGACACTTCTGACTCTATTTTCAGCCTGTTTTTCTAAGAAACCGAGGCTCGAGAGGTCATGCTTCTTTCAGTAACTTAAACCCCATTGCTCATTCTAACCAAGTGGTCTGGAGGATTTTTGTATTTATACAAGCTCTAGAGAAATCAGGCTGAGATGCCAGGCCTGGAGAAAAGGTTGAGTCCACACACAAGACAGCCGAAAAGCTACATCCAAGGGACCTAAATGTGAAGAAAGACTTATTAAGAGCTCACAAGCTATCACGAGATAGTGATGCATGAAAAAAAAAAAAAGGCTTTATTAGTTTCGGTGCTTAGAGAATTATTTAAGTTAGTGCTTCATTCAGCAAAAATCCTCTTACAGAAAAAAGTAACACATGATCTGTAAAACCACAGGAACAGACAGCAAGACCAGCAGATAAATGTAGTGAAGACAGTATTTTCAAAATTAATAGAAAGAGAAGGGGAAACATTTCAGGCTTATGATCTCCTTCCACTCAAATTCTCCATGGGTCTAAACTGTTATAGTCCAGAGCTTGATTTACGCATGCAGTTCTGGCATGTAGTTCTCACCAGAGACTACAAATAAAGAGATTTTACACTGAGCACCCACAGCTAAAGATAACAGCATTGCAAGTTAAAATAAAATCATTCCGAAATAGTTTTATCAAGAATGTGAAAGCTGAATCCGAGTAAGAACATCTTTAGTAAAACATGATCCATTGCTACACTTGTGTCTAAATACGTTCAAGTCTCTAGACTACACATTTGATACTGGGCAGTAAAGGCAGGGAGAGGAACTGAGGATTTACAGCTAGTAAAAATTCTGGTTCACTGTTTTTAAGGACACTTCTGGTGTCTGCTAGATACTGTTATTGTTACAGTATCATTACTTATAAGAAGCCCAAAATATGAAGTGCATACCAGAAAGGTAATAATATTTCATATACAGTATCATATTGCATGTATGCAGACAGGCTATCATACGTTTTCTTTACCGCTACATAAATGTTGCTTATTGCTTTACTAAGGGAAGCCAAAATTTTTACTTCAGCTCATTTAATCGATGGTTCCATTTAGCACATGAACATTGAAAAGAATCAGATTTACCAAGCTGCCTTTTAACAAAAATAGGTTAATTTTAAGACAGTAAATAAGCCGCAAGAGATTTACATAGCAGTGTATAAGCCAATAATCTGCTGATGTTAAATGTTATTTACTCAGGATTTTTTTTCCAATTCAGCACCCACGATGCAGATGAATTTGCACAAGTTTTTCTCACTTCTTTAACCTCTTGTTTAGTGACTGTATGGCAGGATCAAGAAGACAGTATCTAACAGTCACTGCTAGGCATTACATACTGCTTTCCAGTAAGCCAAGGTTTATAAATTCAATAGTAATGTGGTTGGATTCACTAATACAGTATTAGAAAAAATGGCTAAGTTTTAAACTAGACTATCAGACACTCAAAAAAAAAAATTAAAAAAAAGTAAGCAACCTTACCCCAGGTAATAAAGAAATCCCTCAAATTAATTGCATAGATTTTAAAGTTAATAAATAAAATGCAAGGAGTATTTAAATCTCAATTCTTGCCTTTCCTGAGTGTCACCAAAACCTCCAGCAGTAATTACAGTTTATGCCTTTCAAACATGAGGCTGTAATTAGGGATTAGGACAAACAGTTACTGGAACAGAGAAGCTGCAAGATGTGGTTTCTGTGAAGCGCTCTGGATTTGCCTATTACAAAGCCATCAGCCCTGATAGAACAGGGAAAGCACTCCACAGCTCTCTGGCTAAGAGGCGCAGGGAACTAAGGCAATGGAAGAAACACTACAAAATCCAGGGAAATGTCTGTGGTCAGTTTGATACAGATGCTGAATGTGACTTTCAACTCTGTCAAATCTGACACTGTAGTACCCACAGACATGAACCTGAAATACTCTTAAAGTTTTAAGATGGAATCAACACCTTGCACAGCGGTCAAACCCTGCATACTTTTAGATATCTCTCTTGCATGGTCATCATCATCAGGCCCTTCAGTCTTCTTGACCGGGAGAGGTAAAACCACCTCTGGTTTTTCAGTTACCAGCGGTGGGCTGGAGGGAATACCCCATGGCCATGTCCAGCAACGTTATGTTCTGTGTTTCA
Organism: Gavia stellata; assembly: GCF_030936135.1. Taxonomy (NCBI): domain Eukaryota; kingdom Metazoa; phylum Chordata; class Aves; order Gaviiformes; family Gaviidae; genus Gavia; species Gavia stellata. The sequence continues at coordinate 30,149,263 of NC_082637.1, read as the reverse complement.
TCGGGGAGGATTACACACTTGCTTACAGACTAAGCAAGAGCCTAGCAGGTGGATGACCTGCGGCGCTGGCAAGGAGCAGACCAAACGCGTGCCCGGACGCTGGGCTTACCTGACGTGGTGCTTCTCTCCATGCTCTGCTTCTGAAGGTCCAGGCTCCGCAGCTCCTCCGTGCTAGCGTATTTCATGACAGAGTTGATGGAGGTGAGGGTGCTAATGAGCTGCGAATTAAGAGATCCAATCTGGGAGTGGGGCTCCCCAAAGGCTTCTGCCAATTCACTGTAATTTTCAGCAAGCAGCATCTGCTGTTCCTGCAGCAGCTTCTGCACACGCTCGATGTAGTGATCCAAGCCCGTCCTCAGCTCAGGTGGAGGCAGAGGGCTTTCCAAGAGATCGCTCACTGGCTCGCACACAGACTCTCCCCCAACACCGATGCTCCTGGTGCCAGCTGGCACCACCGGCAATGGAGGGGGTCCACAGGCAATGCTTCTCATTTTAAGGCCAACCAGGTAGTTCTCATGAACGTTTATCTGCCCAACACCAGAGTCTTTGGTTTTTATTGCAGAGGGCTTTTCAAAGCCAGGGTGGCTAGAGAGCAAGGTGCCTACACCAACTGAACGCGTTTTAGCAGATGCATGTATGTCCTTCACCCGGCCATCTCCTACTGCCACGCTCCGCATCTCCACGCTCTCTGTGTTGGTCTGTTTATCGTAGCTGCTTAGAGCAGTGTTTGTCCCGCAGTCTGCCAGGGAAGCCGTCTCCGTGCTGGTGCACTGGCTCACCATCTCCAAAGCGGTGCTTGTTTGCTGGCTAGCTGTAGAAGGCACAGCCATCACTGTTGCCTCTGCCCTGGGCACAGTCTCTGTGGCCGTTTCGCGGGACACGTGCTCCTTGGGGGCACAAACCACCACGTCCACTGAGCAATCCCCGCAGCCCACAGTCCTGACCGCTCCGCCCACCCGGGTTGTCCGGCCGAGACTCGGAGCGCCTGCTGGCTCCTCCGTGTTGATGCCCCTCTCACAGACGCTTGTCCCGGCGCCCACCGCCTTGTCACGCAGCTCAACGGACCTCCCCGTGCTCTGGTCTCGCACCTCTGCCCTCTCCCTCACCAGCCACTGGCTCATCAGGAGCTCAGGGCCTGCAGCCGCGCTCCGCACTGCAGGTCTGCAGGAGGTGCCGATGCTGCTCATCTGCAGGTGGTTTCCCACCGACGAGTCGGCAACATCCACGTGGTCTCCCACCATTTGGTCTCTCGTTTGTGCAACGGCCTCCACCATCCTGCTGACGACATGGGGCTGAGCCATCACAGCTTTATCCACTTTTTTCCTAGACCCAGCTGCCTGCAGCTCCTGTTTTAATTTGGTCATTTCCCTGTCATGGGTCGTTTCCTTTAACTGAACCTCTAGCCTGTAAATCTTCTCCTTAAGGGCTTCAATGGTCTGCTGCTGAAGCTCTATCTCTTTCTCGACCTCCGTAGACAAGCCAAGCATGGCCTCTGTCACCCCAACCCCAGACTCTCTGATTTCTTTCTCTGTCCCCACAGCTACTTCTCTGTGTCGCCTTGCAGATCTGTTGTATACAATCACATCATTCATGTTCTCATCAGCACCTACAGCAACAGATCGGGTTTCTTTTGTCAGGCTTTCTCTGTTCACCCGAAGGTTTGCGGGACTTTCATAGTTGCTGTCCTGGATTTTTTTCTCCAGGGCTTGCATCTCAGCAGTCAGCTGCCTGAACTCCTCTATCCTCTGAGAGCTCTGCTCCACGCTCTCTACCTCTTCCTCACAATCTATATACAGTTCTCCACCTCTTCGCACCTGAGACATGTGTTCCCACTGCTCTGCATTTCCCGCACTGTAGGATCGCTTTCTGAAACCGTAGGTGTCATTTTGCGTGGCTTTCCTCTGGTTTTTGAGTTCAGCCATCATGTGCCTCTTCTCTTCCTGTAACACTGAAATTTTGACCTGCAGCACAGGAATGGTCTTGACTTGCTCCTCGAGCTCCTTGAGACGCTTGAGGGCAATTGCCATTTGCTCCCTGATGTGTTGCAGATGCACCGGGCTCACGTTGGTGACCGGTGTGGATATTCCGGAGCTCATGGGGCTGTGACGAATGGAACTGCCCAAGGAGGAACTGAAGCAGGCACCATAGTCGCCATTGCCCTGATACCCATTCTGCAGCTGCTGAGACATGTGACCGTACCCGCTGGATCCCACAAAAGAAGGGAGGGAGCTGGTGGAGCCCATGCCTCCAAAGCTGGAAAGCCGGGGCCTGCGGACATCTCCAGGTGTGACCTGCATCATCCTCTCCTGCTCGAGTCGCCTCCGCGTTTCCATGAGGGTTTTTGTTACATGGAGGTTGTGTCGAGGAGGCTGGGGGGAGGGAGGAGGAAGCTGCTTACTCTCCGGGACGGTTAAGTAGGAAGGAGATGCTTCAAAGGAAACCGAGGGTCTCGCAGCAACGGACGAGGTTACTTGGCTCCTCGCTGCCACACAAGACTGCTTGTTCTCATCACTGTTCGATGAAGAGAGAGACTCCGTGGAGGTCCAGCCACTGTACTGGCCACCCGAGTTCTTGGTACCCACTGAGGCTGGTATGGCTTTCCTCTTCTTTTGGATGTTTAGTTTCTTAATGGTATTCCCCTTTTGTATATCATCCACGTACTTCAGAAAATCCAAGTCCAGCTGGTAGCCGTAAGGTGTTTCCACAAAATAAGGGCCTTTCCGTTCTTTTTCATCTTCTCCATTTACAATAACTTCCTCTTTTTCTGGAAAAGAAGAAACAAAATCAGCACTGGAAAAGAAACCATGTCTCAGTAAACTAGGCACTGAAACACAAGCGCGGAAAGACGGGTGCTCACAGCACGCCGGAGGCAGAAACTGCTGCTGCAGCTCAGCGGGCAGACCAGCTTTCTGCTGACTGACCCTCAACACTAAATCCCGATTAACTTTTTAAAAGTTAATCAGTAGGTTTTCAAATGCTGAGAAGTGCATACCCACATAAATGTGTACACATGCACACACACAGATAACGTCTGTTAACAAAAGGGCACAGAAGTGGCACAGCTAGTAGCTCAAAGCTGTCCTTCCCCAAATCCTTCCAGTCTTCCCATGTCACACACTACGCTTCCACGTAAAGACCACAGGATTACAACCTACAGCATGAATCATCCGGAGACCAACTTTTCTAGAGGGAGCATTCGAGCAGGCGACGGGAACTCCGACCCCGCTCCTTATGCAACCGATGCCGTTAAGACTTTACGCAGATCTGCAGCTGTTTTATGGCTTTGGGAACTGCTGCCACAAGAGCAGCAATACCAGTTTGCTCTCACCTCAGCTCACATTACTTCCACCAGCGCCTCTGCCTCTTTCATTTTAAACTGCACGAAGCCCCAGCACGGAGACAGGCAGCGGGACCCCCTTCCAGCAGGGTCCCGAATCCCACTGCGGAGGGAAGCCTGCCGCCTCGCACGCAAGGAAAACCCGTCTGCCCTCCAGACAAGGGACTCGCCTGTCCCCAAAGCAATCTAAGTAAAACTTCACCAGATCCGCTGAGCTTCCTTGGGCTGAGTATTTATACGCAGTGCTGCTATACAACCTGCTCCTCCCGTCCCACTTAAAAAAAAGAAAAGGGAAAAACAACTGTTCCAAGTTATGAGCTGGAGGAATAATAACAGGCAGCTTTCCGGTTACCTGAATTAGCCACATGCCTCTGCCCCCACACTGCAAATTTTCCAGCCACGTATGGCTGCCCCAGCTTCATGTGTCACCCGCCGAAGCCCTGCCTCCCTCCCGGATTTCTCCTTCTTCACCCCATAAGGAAGAGCCGCCCGCTCCCGCGCAGCCCCGGCCGGCGGCGCACACCAGCTCCGCCGCCCGGCTCCGCCAGCGCGCCCGGCCGCGCGCCCCTCCGCCGCCCCCCCCGCGCTCCCGAGGTGCGCGGTCCGCCCGCGGGGCGCAGCGCGCTGCTACCGTAGCTGGAAGCGAATGTAGCTCTCCGTTTCGTTTTTAAAAGCCGAGCTTTGGAAGCCGCGTCCTCTTAAAGGAATATAAGCCTCGGGGCGGGGGGGGGGGGGGGGGGGGAGATAAACTCTCGACTTACTGCAACTACAGGAAGTGACTTAATGTTGTACCGAAAAGGTTTCGGAGAAGGGAAAAAAAAAAAAAAACTCCTGTTTTTCCAGTTTCCTTGGCATGCTTAAGAAAAGCTTTGTCTACAGACAGTAGAACTGCTTTCATGGCGACCCTTTACGCTTTTGGCTACCACAGGACACCCCGAGCAGTAGATGGAAGGAGGATGCTGCTTGGGGGAAACCTACCTCCCCCGGCACGGGAAAAGAAGAGGACGGAGACACGGACACAGGCGGGCACATGTGAGAGCAGCAGAAGTGGGGCTGACCTGCACGCGTTGGTATCTCCGTCCTGCAGTGTGGACAGACTGTTCGGCAGCACAAACAACCCGCCCAGACCACACGTTTCTGCTGAAAGAGTCTCAGTATGCTGTGGTATTTACTTATAGATGCACCTAAAATAGCCGTCTAAATACCAGAGTGGAAGCAAAAATACATGCATGCAGACATACTGTAAGCACATAAGCACACACAGCTCCTCCCAACAGGACTGCCTCAATGTCAGGCAGGGAAAGTCTCCAGGACTCTCACTGACAGGGACAGAATGAGACAGGCATACTCTCCAAATTACACCTCCTCCTCCCCAAGTTCAGTGCTCTGTTCCCAGATTCTCATCCTGGCTCCCTTCCACACAGACAGACAACTCTTCTTTCCACACTCCACGGCTCCTCACCCTAGGTTGGTCACCCTTCCTTCCCACCTGCACCCCAGGTTTGTCCCCACTCTTACACTGGACCCCATCTCCGGTAGTCTCCTGGTCTCTTTCTACCCTCTTCCCACGCTTTGGGATTTCTCATGGATTTTCTCCACTTATATCCATTTGCTTGTGCCACAAATTCCCACCCAAAATCTGGTTATACTCTTGCACCTCATCCCAGGCTTGGTTCTAGCCACTTCACACAGCCCATGTAAATTTAAGCTCCATCAATTTTACCTGTTGTCCCATTTTCCCCAGTTCCTTTTCTCTGCTTGTCTCGGTCCTTCTCTTCCTACCCAGCACCATCTCAGATTCTCTCATCACTACACCAGCGAAATCAGGCAGCTCCTCTAAGCTGTCCTTGGGCACAACACGTAAGTGCTGGATGGGGGAGGGAGGAACAGACTCTTTGGAAGTCCCAGGACTTAAGAATTAATGCATCTTTGGAAAAATATTCATAAACCCTCTAAAAAGACATGCAAATCTCATGTTAAGTCATGAGAGCCAAACTGGAGTCTCATATTTTTTTCCTCTTCGTGCAATGGTATTGAGATTGCTCAACAGAAACCCATCAAAAATAAATAATACTAATAATAATAATAAAAAAAATCACATTGACACTCAATCCCTCACTAAACTTCTCCACAACACCTGCAGGCAGGTCAGTGTCTTCACAATAAAATCCCTTTCGTCCTCAGCTTAAGCTGGCAGCGCTACTAGGACACAGTTCCTGTCTGCTGCTCCACTAGCATGAGACTGTGTGGAGCTGACTGCCTATTACTTCTCCTTAAAACAACACAATTGAGCACTCCACCAACACAATCCCAGTATTATGAGTCGATCTCTGGAGATGTCTCTTGATATGTTAAGACAAACGAGGATCAGGCATGCAATCTACCACCACCAGCACGACACTGTGATGCTGTGTGCAGGAGCTGTGCCAAGCCTTTGTGCATTTTGCTGTCTCAGAAAAAGGGCCAAAATGGGTGTGCCTGTTAAGCATGGAACAAAGCAAAATGGATGGCTGTTTTCAAGCAATAAAAATTGTTTTGTTGATTCCAAAAGAAAAAAAAAAAAATCTAATAAAAAGGAAATTAATAAACACCCGATAAGAGTGCAGCCCTTTTTCCTTTCAGCCCTTAGGTCCTGGATGAACCATGGATGATGCCCTTACTCCATAGCTTTGATGGGTGAGTACCAAGTGCTACACAAGCAGGTATCTCAGATTAATCCAAAGGAGGCTGTATCTATTTGCCCTTCATCCAGAATGACAAGCCTTCATGCCCAGAGACCTCAAGTGAGCAAAAGATTCCTACGCCATTCACCACAACACACAGAGAAGTACTGCAGCAAATACTGGGCAGTACAAACACTCTTGATAGGTGTCTTGTCTCATCCTTGGCTAGCTGATCATGGGCACTGCTAAAATTAGAACTATTCCCCAGTCTCTATATACCTCAGACAAATATTAATCATGTAATTGTGTTACACTGAAACAGTATGTGCAGACGCATGAACAAATACACTTTTGTCTGTGAAAATGCTGCAGACGCTCCTGTTTTCTTCTGAAATGTCTTTAAATGCAATGAGACACAAACACATCGTGTTTTTAAGCCAGAACCTGTGAAGTAAAACACTGTGTGAAGCACAAAGGCCTCGTTGTGATAGTGTCATTATTAATGCATTTATCCAGAAGTATACAAATACTTTACGTCCCTCTCCCTGTTGCAGGATAACCACAGGCAGGACACCAGCAGCATTTAAAAAATGCACCCTTGGATTCTCACCTCCTGCACTGCTGGGACTGGCTCTGTCCAAACATTCCAGTCTTGCCAACTTCCATGAAATTATATCCTATCCAATGCACTACACAAGAACATCACTATATTAAAATATTGAGTCAGCCCTACTTCAGTCCACACTAATCACGTCTGGTCCCAGACCAGGAGAACTGGAAAAAAATAGGACATTTAGTTGATATGCTTCAAGACTTCTGAGGTAGAGAAAAGCAGTGAAAATGTGGACAGACACAGAGGTTTGGTTCTGCAAGCTAGGAAAACTTTATTGTAGAGCTGCCTTGGCGAGTTGAGGAAGAGCAAAGAGAAGCAACTGAAGATGTATTTCTGAAGCTAAAAGTCTAAGGTGCCTTGCAAAATATAGCTATCACATCTAAAGCCTTCTCTCACCATCTGGTTATGATATCTCCTCCAAGGCATTTTTATCTGGGATCTGGCTGCTATTAAAGAAGTCTTTTCCATTGAAATAATGCTATGAATAACAGAGTCTCCTTCCAGAGTTATGGCATAAGACAATTCATAAAGAATGCTGCAGAGGAAAAATACAGAGGCAATAGCTGGCATAAATGGAGTTGAATCAGTATTTTTTATACGCTCAACTTCAGTTTGAAAGGTTATCTGGGGCAGGAAGAGAGAGGATAAGAAAAAAAGATTTCTGACTTTTTGATTCTTTACTGCAACAGAGAAGAAATTGATGCTTTCCCCTTCTCCTGCCACCCCCAATACTACTTTTGTTCTTTTCTCTTTCTGTTCTTCAGCATAGATAAATGAGTATCAGCCTCGCTTTCTAGTATTTTCAAAGGTGGGGAGAAAAAAGCCCAAAACCCAAACAATCAATCTATCAGATTTTTATTTTATTTTATTCCAAGAACTGAGAGGGAAAAACTTGCAGAAACAGAAAGTTGTTTCTGTACTTTGCCAGACACAGCAGGAGCATCGCGTGTTTTGTTTTTCCCTTTGCAGTTAAAGCATACAGTGGCCGTGTGAAGCACGCCGCAGGTGCGGAGCGCCGACTGCCTTTGTTGGCTCCTCATCTCCCACGCGGAGGAGAGCCACCGCAGCGTGGCAGAGTCAAGCCACGAAGCTGCCCGTGACGATACCCCGGTGCTGGCCTCAGCCACCCTTCCTGCAGCGCCAGGCTGGAGTGCCTGGATGAACCAGCTCAGCTTCTACAAGCAATGGCACATTTGCCCAGCACACTACACTGTGGTGTAGACGTGGCTGGTAACACCTTCCCCTCTTTTTCTGCTATGGAAAAACCACCAATAAATACTGCCTTGTAAGAAAGGTAATCTATTGTAACCTTATAAGAACAGTTTTGGTATTAATCAGCTACAGCTATGCCTGGAGCAAACAGGATTTAACTTGTGACGCAACTGAGGCTGTGGGGTATGGGGTACTACAGTCCAAAACAAAACACCCCAGCCAGAGAGGCATGACCGACTCTGCTACCAACCCCGCAGTTACAGGTGTGGGGGATTCTCCTGTTACAGAGGAATTCCATTTGCTGCACATCTTACTGAAGAAATAAACCTCCAGTGTAAAATGTGTGCTGCAGATTTAATTGCAAAGAAAAACGAGGAGCAGAAAAATGGTAAAATATTTTATAAGGTTTTTAGATTACTTTTTAAAATTTATGTGCCAATACCCCAACTGACTTTTAAATCTGACATCTAAATACTCAGTACTTTGGGTTGGGGGTTGTAATCAAAAAATGGGGAATAGCAACTTCCCTGATAATAGTAACAACAGAGAAAGGCTGAAGCTACAACACTGTGTAATAAATAGGTTTTTATTTCAAGATACAGAAGCTCCAGCTCAGATATTTGTAGTGGCAAGCCTCACAGAAGTGAATTAAGGACACCACCTTAAGTCAATGAACATAAGCAGCAGCAATGTTGAAGAAAGATGATTCAGAGTGCTGCTGTGTTTTGGTTGCACTGTGAATGCAAACACTAGGGCACTGGGCTGCGATGCCACATTTACCACACAACGTTGGTAAAAGAAGGCGTTTTAAGAATGGATCTGCTGTCTTAATACCATGCTCTTTCTTACTGACCATTAAGTCAACAGAAGAAAAACTCAAAAACAATCACAGCCACAACGCAAAGGCCATTAAAAGCATCAAAAGTCTTTCCATTGACTTAACTGCGCTTTTCTATTGACTTGATCAACCCACAGTGACAACAGTCTCTCAAGCAGTTATGTTCCTCTGAACCTGAAAAATCTTAGTTGCTTAGCATCGTACCAGGATTACCACTATGATAAAAAGATAATAAAAAATGTATTTGTTTAGCATTATAGGAAAAACAATGAACCAGCTCTAACCTTGGTACCGGTGATCAGGTGGATGCACTAGTCTGGATGTCCCACTGTCACTTTCTCCTCAAGGGTCAATTCCTAAACCACGGAACCATTTCTTAACCTTGTAGAAGAGACTCTGGCTTTTCTTATTCTTCCCCCTTTGCTGCATGTTTGCTAACTACTGTTCATAGCTACGAAAACCAGTGCATTTTGGTATCACACAGAAAATGCTCAGAATGCTCACCAGCCTGCTACCCAAAGGCGGGTAGATAGATAGATAGGTAGAGAGATAGATAGCAAATAGTCTTTTTGATGTTAGGAGGGGGTCTTTCAAGGTCACATTACCTTTTTTTGCACCATTAAAGGTTTTCTTTCACAGACTAAAAAAGAGTTACCTACAAAGTTTATATCTGAACACCATATCACCACAACTAAAAATTATTTCTGTGAGCTTTCAAAAAACACACCTCCTAACCCTCTATAGTCTTTTTAATGTCTAAAACTTTTACTTCTAGACTCTCTGAACTGAAAACTTGCAGGTCAAACATAAGTTCATTTAAAATATAAAATACAGGCTATAAGAAAATTGTGCAAATTAATTAACTCTGAATAAAGGATTAATCTTGTTTATGAGAAATCTATTTGGGGGTGGGGTGGGTGTGTGTGTGTGTGTGTGTGTGTGAAGCACAACTAACTGTCCTGGGAGTAAATGCAATACGCCACGTTATCAAAATTCACAAAATCTGCTTTATATTCTTGACAACTCTCTTATTTGAGGCCAATAATAAGTCTCCTTTCCAACTGCTCTCACTTTCTGGGAATAGCTCTAAATTTAGCAGTTCTGTGGTGTGACATGTCTGTATATGTGCACCACCTCAAGGCCGCTAACCACGGAAACTCAAAACTAAGAGGCTAGTCTGTTTTGCCCCCATCCCAGTTTCTGACTCACAGGTCCCGGGGGAAATCAAACTACAGCTGGCAGGAAGCAGGGCATGGGTGGGAAGGGATATAGTCATTAGCTTACTCTGCTAACTGCCCCATCATCAGCAAGGAAGAACAAAGCAGAAACCATAGTGGGGGTCAACAGCGTTGCCACCTCTGGGTAGAAACTACCTAAGAACAGTGGCCACTTGGGCAAATTCCTGCCACGAGTCAGCCTGTGGGTGCACCGTGGCTCTCAGCATGACCAGCAGGTCCACCATCAAGCAAGTCAGAGGCAAGTGGCAGCCTCAGTTGCATTGCACTGAAGCATTTCCCAAATCATCCTCCGCAAATGCCACTTTAACCAACGTGCCGTGTCAAGAAATGTAACTGAGGAAGAAAGAGCTGGCCTTACACTGAAAGCAAACCACTGAACTGGTGATGGGAGCTTAGCTGGCTCAGCCACAGGAAATACTCTGCCCTCAAAGATGCTCATTTCCTCATAGTGAAGTTAGCCGCCTGCTCCCTCAGGTGTCACTGGGAAGAGCGATGAGGTGTCAACAGTCATCCTTTACTTTTGGGCTTCAAATGGGGGGCATCGCAGTCCTGTTTACTTACGTTTGAAAACCAGATGCCAACAAGGCAAATACAAACCAGTACAAATTTACTCTTTCCAACCACCTGACTCCATGTGCATTTTTTCATCTTGGCAGTATTTGTCTGCTTGAGAACTGCCCTTCATCATTCCCTGATGCATTTGCTTCACTGATTTTCTACTGTGTGCACACTTATTGGCTCCAGCCACATTTGTGACAAATGAAGAGCATTCGATTTAAAGATACTTTCCAAATCAGACTAACTCAGGCCTGAGAAAATAATGTAAGTTATAGCAAACAGTAGGTACCAATCACAAGCTCCTCACAGCCTGGGAGAAAGCCATACAATGTGCTCTACCGACCACAGTAGGACAGCAGCTCAGTTTCAGACCACCATTGCCCTCCTTTCTGAAAATACATCCCAGTAGATCTGGGCCAACTGGTTCAGCCAGTGATGCTGATGAACGCAAGGTTGAGTCGCGGTGTTGGTTAAGGCAGCTTGCTGTCCTCTGCTGCACAGAAGAAACCCCAAAGCTCCCCCACCTCCCTTGCCAGCCCTTGAAAATGTGGCATACCTGCCCCGCTCTTTCGACAGTACATCATCCCCTGTTACTTTATGCTACTTCACTGTCACAAGAAAAATGACAAAGGAAAAAATAATTACAAAGATCAAGGCTTGCATCCACTTAGTAGGATGGGCTTCACAAAACCCAGATAGAGGGGTGGCAAAGCAGAAGAGGAGCAAACCCCCAAATATTTCCTCTTCCTTCCTCAGTCATCATGTTCCGACTCCCCATGGGGGCCAAAAGGAGTCATGGATGCAGGTGTTTGCCTGAAAATGTCTTTTAACACAACTGCGCATCACTGTTACCTGCTGAAGCCCAAGAAAAGAATGCTGTGTTTGCTTTCTAGCCAAGAACAACTGAATCACAGAACCAAAATATATAGATTTATAATGTCATTACCCTTCTGTGCCTATAAATCTCAGAAGATGTGAGAACCGGAGAACAGATACATAGGGCTATTTTAACAGGAGTAACCATCAGGAAAGAACCTGGACTCCTGGGATATAAACCTGCCATGGAATATTAAAACTGATTTACAGTTTCAGTTTGGTCTTACAGCTGTGCACAAGGTGGAAAAACTGGAAGAATTGTCTTCTGCAAGAATGGTTCTACAAATATTTGTATTTATGAGTCCTGGAAGGACATTATTTTGTCACATGCTTACCTCCATAAGGAATATGGTTTATGCTGCATAATCAGTATGATATTTGAAATACTGGGAATTGTTCCCTCCTACACCTTTTTATGTTAATCTAGTACTGCTTCCTTGTGTGAGATAAGATGTGTGTTGCCTTCCAAACTTCAAAAGCAATTTGCATTTTCCAAAAACACTGAAAGCTTTTTCTCTACACTTAAAATAGTTCAGACTGATGAACTGATTTTCTCCAAAAAGTTAAAAAAGTGACCATCAGAAAAAATATGGAAAAGGTTAATGTAAGAAGTAATTCTTTATGCACATACTCAATAGCTAAAAACAGTGGCTTATAACTGAAAGTCTATCAACAGTACTCAAAATGAGCAACTTTAAGGGTAACAGCTACCTTTTTGCTGTTGAAATGATGACTTAACAGTGAGTAGGTGCAGCGCTCCCTTCACTTGAGTGTTCACACCACCGAACTCCCACTAGAAAACCCGCATTTGTTGAAGGAAACAAACCACTCTGAACGTAACAACAAAAACAAAGAGGCTACCAGAGGTGCGTGAAACCGCAAGTGCAGGCTCCCTGCAGACCGCAGCACTTGCGAGACAGCCCAGCTAACCTGCGCTGTTAAAAAACCAAAAAAACCCATCCCAAGTTAATATCCCAAAAGAACATCGAGGGCTGGTTTCAGCTGTGCTACCCTGGGGTGCCCCCCATCCCTTTTCTGAGCTGGCCCGCAGCGCTAGGAGAGCCAGCTGCTCGCATCTCACCTCTCCCCTCGCCCCGTTCAAGGGTCTCACTCACCGATCCACCCAGAAGCAAACCCTTGGACGTTGATGCGTTTAGTTTTTCAGGCGATTAAGTCTGCAGCACGCTTTCCTTTGCCTTAAAGGGAGTGCGTATTCCTGACACATCAGCAGGCAGGGAGCCCAGAGGTTGCTACAGAGCATTTATTTATACTCATTTGGAATTTCCTGAGACAGTCGCAGCCTGGCAGCCAGCCCAGCGCAGCGCCAGTGGTTTCCTTCACGGCACCTCAGATGCTGCATGACGCCTCTGGCTCCCCAAGGGTTAAAATGCATGAAATGGGCAGCAGGACAAAAGGAACCATACCAAATGACACACCAAAAAGATATTCTTCTTCCTCTAATGAAGACAAATTTAATTCCCAAGAGGGAATTAAAAGTTCAGGTGACTTCTCTTCCAGCCACTCTCCCTTCCTCCCCAAGCCTTTCACCCCCACCCGCCTCATTTCTCACTCCCACGTGTAGACTGAGAGCACAGAAAGGTTCATTGATATAATTTGGGCAGAACAATTACCTCTGTTGTAACCCCCACTGCCTGCAATTCTGCCTGTGTTACGTTCAATTTTGTTTACTCTTCTCAAATGTAACTTACAATTTGAGGGATAAAAATAAAAACTTTTAGTATAAAGTTACAGACACAAACAGTTTTCTTTTTTTCTGAAACACAGCCAAAATACGAAATGTCCTTCATGCTAGTAAAAGCATTTTCAAAATGATGCACAAACATACTTGATTTTTCCATATTCAATCCTGTTGTTTCCACATAACACCAGGTATTACATCAAGTGAAGACAACGGGGATTCCAGATGCAAAAAGTGTCACTTCTCAGCTTCATGAAGAGACCCTCAAAGGCCTCAGCTCCATCTCTCTTCACTTCTGCTTACAGTTACAGTTGCTGTAGCATAGCCAAACAGGGACTCCAAAAGTAAATGGACAAGGGGAGAGGCTAATTTCACAAGGATAACGGTCCTAAGACTTCACAGGACTAAAGGAAAATAGTTTTATTACCGTGCCTTCCATCCAGATTCCCAAGAACACTTAAAAGAAAAAAAGAGGCATGAACTGTTGAAATAATTTCCAAGATCACTGTGGATTGGAATAGTTGTGCTTCAAACAGAGTGAGATCTTGTGCTGAAATGACAGGAGAGAGGTCCAAGTCCTCCACAGCGCCTTCAGCTAAAATGGCACAGACTTCCAATAAAAGTGTTTTCTGAACATGTCTAGTAGCGTCAGTGGCATTTAATATGAGGCGAAGTAATATTTAATACTTACAGGCATCAGTTTTTGGACTATAAACTAGGTCCTGCCCTCTAGGTAATTTTACATTTATTTTCTTGAATTACAAGTCATTGATGCATACACTGTAAAACATGAGCTCCCAAAAAAAGTCCGAAGAAGGTCTCTAGACATAGCCAACTTGTTACATCTATGGGCCATGACGGTACTGAATTTTAAGAACTTGGTTTAGTTTGGTCTCTGCTCTAACCACACCGTCCATAAAGAAAAGCATAAACAATGCTTTGGGAACAGCTTCTAACCATGCTCTGAAGTTTCTCCTAGAAGACAGAAAAACTCTAGGGCAGCTGAAACCCAACCCACGGTTCTGTTCAACCACCACTTTGCGCTCGCTGCCCTTTAAGCCCCGTCTTTCAACCTGCAGAGTGAGTGACCAGCCAGGTGATGACAAGCAGTATGCAGCAGCACTGGCTGTTACTGCTGGGCATCTCTAGCTCCATCAGCAGGTTCTTCACACCTGGAAGCGGAGAACATGAAAATACCCATCTAGTTTTCTGCTGCGAAAACTCCCGTGACATCCAGGATAAGAATATGAGAATAGAAGGTATGGCCAAAACGTCCTTCTCGAGAGTTAGGATTCTGCTCAGAGAGAAAAAAAAAAATTCTCTAACATTGTATGATTTTATTTTTCTAAAAAAAGACAGCATGATATCCTGTTTAGAGAAGAACAAATTTTAGCAGCTGTCTCCACATGCTCCATCTGTTTATCATTACTCTGTGGTTTCAAGGGCTTGACATCTGAACGAGCCCTGCATCAAGTCACGCACCTTCAGTGGACTCTTCTCAAAGCTTGTTCAACTCAGCAGGCTGAAAAAGACCTGCCACCAGTGCAAGCAATAACTTATAATGTGTATCCGCACTTCATCCCTTGTCCATCAAGTCAAATATAGAGGCACATATCTGGGCTGGCACCAGTAAAACCTAAAAGCAAAGAGCACAGGCATATTTATTCTCCTGGCCTTTGAGACCATTACGGTGCCAAATAAACTCATTCAGCTACTGTTTACAGTAGAAACAAATCTGAGGTCAGAGCACAGCTCCCCAGTGACCAAAAACCCTGACTTGGTCTGCAGCAGAGTGAATGTAAGATTTGGTGTATGGGCAGCCATCCAGCTGGTAAATTCTTATCTAAAGAGCAAGTTATTTCACACCCCTTTTGAAAACAAAAGACAGAGAGTGCACAATGGATCTGTGAAAGGTGATGGATGAAACGCAGCCCTTTAAAACACTTGCCTCCACCAGACCATTTCCTCAGCACTGGCGTGGCTCTGCTTGGAAAGAATGAAATAATCTGCCTGACTATAACCATCTGGTCCAGAGGAGCACAGACCTTGCCTTGACCCACCACTGTCAGGTTTATGTTCCTACCCCCAAAACCATGGCTGATGCATTTTGGTGAAGGTTGGTCATGGGGTTCTTCTCGGTTTTATTTTGCTGGATTTTGTTTTGGGAGAGAGGGGTGGCATTGCTGTGGGGTTTTTTTTCTTTATAGCCTTTCATAATTTGGCAGCTGGTTTCCATAGCATGATTAGAACCCACCACCCATTCGGGTCAGACCTGAGACTGATCTGGCCTACCCACCTTCCCCTCCCTAACAGATGCCTCTGGAAGGGCTTAAGAAGAAAGCAAACATACGGCAACATTTATCCTCTTGGCTTCGAGAAACATGTGACCCAGAGACTTTCTGGGCCAGGGGTGGTCCAGGATGGGTTTTAAGTCAGTGTCAAATGCTTATTTTCAGGGTAGCTGGGAGGTATTCAATAATTGGGTTCAAAATGTCAGACTGCAGCTGATGTGTTAGTACTCTAAGGAGGTGTACCAGTCAAGTGCCTGGACATACAGTTATGGATGATTATCTGACCCAATGAGTACTTAACACTCAAAACCTCCGTATGAGAGACTTTGCACACTACAGTTAGGTCCCTCACTAGTTAGCATCTACCCACAGAGAGGATGCATCTGAAAACCGCACCCTCTATCACCGTTAAGTGTCCACCTGGTTTAGCTTCACACAGAATGAATGTCAACTACTTGGTATTTTGTGTGTCATGAGGCAAGTCATGATTTCTACTATTCTCCCAACATGACTGCTTGGAAAAGCTTATGGTAAGAAGTCTTGTTGTGGGAGTAAGTAAACTATTCAAGCCTTCAGAGTTGGTGAAATATTTTTTTTCTTCTTTTTTGCACAGACGGTCAGACACACTTGCTTGTTTCTATTCAGACATTAGAACTGGTGAGCTAGCAACTTGGCTTGCAGCTCCCAGCAGGGCTTTACGGGTCAGCTTTGCTTTCCCATTTTGCAAAGATGAAAACTGAATGACGCTGAACATGAACACAAGAGAAAGGAAAAACCCATGGCTGTAAAAGAAAAATACACATTCTCAAATCTGGAAATACATGTACAGGCTTCTTATGCCACAGACAAGGATGCAAAGTGAACTTCTGCCTGGTGGGAACTCAAGTGGAGGTGTCAGCCCAGCGACTGCCTCCCGGTGCATTTGAAAAAAGCAGACTCAAGTCATTCGGGGTCAGGTGGCGGGTCCTGCCAGTGTGGAAGGCATCCCATGTCCTTTGGTCGTCACCCCCCACTTCTGCAGCTGAGCAGAGGCAGGGGGTGCAGGAGGGAACTCACGGCTTTGCCAGGGAGACTGTACAGGCGATGCTTTTAGGCATCTCTTTCCCATTTGGATCAAGACTCCACAATCAAACATCATGGATTTCTAGTAACAATCACTAATCCAGAAATACTGCATTTCTATGCACAATAACTGATTATGCAAAAGGCTGAGGCAAGGAAAAGTGCCATGCAAACCAGGGGGAAAAAAACGTGCTACACATAACTAATGCGACCCGTGGGCAAGACTATGCATGTCCATTATTAATGTGCCATATAACTGATAAACAGTGCATGCAGTACATCACGCAGCAGCAGGATTGGAGAAGGACGGTAACGCTGGAGTGGAGCAGGAGATGCTACACTCAGTTTCGCACAGAGATGTCTCTCCTGCTGCTGCTGTGGTCTTGGCTGTAGCTGGTGTCTTGTCCTACAGGGATATGGGCTGTGCGCTTGTAGAGTTTTAGCCTTACAACTTTTCTCTGCAAAGGGAGAGGGAAGTAATCTTCCCAGAATTGTCAACAATGCATTTTCCACAGCACTTGAGGACGGGTTGTGAGGAAGCCTCTGAGCGTTAAAGGCAGAGGGGGGAGCGGAGGAGGGTTGGATATCAGGGGGGAGGCACAGGCTGTGCTCCCCAGGGACTGCATCTGGGGGAGAAGCCCCTGTGTGTCCTCAGGGACAACTGGGGTGAGACCAAGCACTGGAGAAAGGGGCCGAGAGGAATATCAGGGAACAAAAAGGAAAGGATGAGCATCCTGGATGGCAGACGCTCTGTCTGAGAGCGGAGGAAGGGAACAGGACTGTAACTAACGGCAAGGGAGAATGGTCAAAGTCTAAAGGGCAATGCAGTGGATGCACAGCCTTGTGAGCGCATTCAAGTACTGGCAAGCTTAAAAGCTGTGTAACAGCCATCTGTCTCCACGTAGAAAAACTGAGTACAGGAGCGGAAGAGAATGATTCTAAAATACACTTTTTTTAACCTTTTAACTTACGATATGGAAAAACATAAATAAAATTTATGAATCACAATTTCTGCTGGAGGGAGGGGGAAGGAGAGAAGAAAGGGCTTAGCCATGGACTTCTTGAAGTGAAAAAACACTGTTGATCCTTGTAATCCCTTAAAACATGACTGCTCTGATCTTGCCTGTGTGTTTCTGTCATATGCAAATGTCAGTCCACTTTTTCAACCACAACCATGCGTTTTATTGTATTTTCTTGCACTGTACTTTTTTGCTTTTGAAAGCTGCACACTTTAAGATTTATCAAGCAGTGTACACGAAGTGTTAAAACTTGACCTGTTGCTAGGATTAGACCTGAAATTCCAGTAACAGCAGCTAACCTGCACAAGTGTTTTCTTTTTATTACTGTGTATTCTGCACCCTGTAGGATGGTGCTCCAGGCAGAGGGGTTGGTTCTGTGAAGAGAGGGTAGGGAAGGGGCTAGCAGTACATCAACAAACATGCCCGTCAGCTGTAAGAGACTACTCCAGACGAGCCATGTCTGGCTTACAGAGGGAGAACAATCTGTTCCCAATTATCAGTTAATTTGATCCTCACCCTAATCTGACCAAACCTTCAAACCCAGCTATTATAAACAGTTTCCACCCCCTCCCTCCATCCCTCCCTCTCCTACTTTCAAACAAATACTGAAGGGCAATACAGAAATATCACAGACAGCTCCTATATGTTGAAGGAAAGCAACGTATTGTTATGAAGAAAAACTATACAGGAATATATTAATAAAAAAAGGAGAAGACAATTACAGGAAACGCTCATTACAGCGTGAGATAACTAGGGAGGAGAAATTGAGCAAGAAAAAGGGATGGGCTGTGAGAGGGGGTAAGGGTCACATTTACCTACTTCTACAGGGAAGACGGCTTTGCAAGTGGGGAAGGATGGACCGAAAGCATGAAAGACTATGATGGGATCCTACCTCTCTGAGCGCCTGAGCACTTAGTTTTGCCAAAGTCAGTGTGAAGAATCAGGTGAAGAAAAATCTCAGGAGACTGTACCTAACACAGACTTGAGTATATGCTATGAAGAGCTTTGAAGAGTTAGACAGGGGAGGGGGAGAGCCCTATTTGGACCCGGTTGATTTGCTAACCCCCAGATACTGTAAGCTGCAATGTGCATCCTACAGCGCAGGTCAACCATCGCTTTCCACCGATATGGTAAGTGTGATTTCCGGATGAAATCAGAGGAGGGAATGGGAGAAATAAAGGGGAGGATGGCCACAAGCACACTTCTGTCCTGAAGCTGGTTACACGGGGACATCCTGGCAGGAATCGGTACTCTGCCACCAAGGGGAGTCGTGTTTCCAGAGGAAGGAAACAGAGATACAGCAGCGATGCCAACGTGGGCAGCCCAAGTGTTCCCTCAGCCCCTAAAACTGCTGTGGAAATGTGATACGGGAAGGACTGCCCTTCTGTCATCTCTAATCCAAAGCCTTACAAACGGCACAGAAGGGGGGGAGGAGAGAGGCGGCCGTTACAAGAAGCTTCCCAAGGACTTCTGCTCCAACAGTAACCCTTCTGCAAAGAACATGTCTAAATGCAGGCACTCAGTGTTCACGAACAGAAGACAACCAGCTGTAATCAGGCTATTTCCATCCAAGCCATTTCCCTGAGGGACCGTATCCTTTCAAAGGCAACAAAATCCTCTCCTTCCCCACAGGGAGGAGATTCATACACATTATTCATAAACTGCTTTCTGCAGGAGAATCCGGGAAGGGAGTGAGGAATACTGTAGAACAGTTTTGGAGAAAGATACACTCTTTTGGGTTAAATGGCCACGGGGAGATTTGCTGAGCTGTGTTATCTTGAGAGTGGAGGGAAGGAAGAAGATGCAGAGAGAATAATTTTTCAAGTCTGGAAAAAGTTTATTCTTGGTGTTTTTCCCGTGACACGTGCCTGCCCTGCTACCAGTGCCCGACCCTCAGCCAGCCCCACGGGCTGCTTTGCCACACAAGCACCTCTCACCTGACCGCCACCATACCAGTGCAAAGCAGTGACTTCCATTACAAGACCACTATTAATTGCCACCAGTTCAGTGAGGTTGCAGGGTACCATAAACAGCAAGGCATGCCTGTTCAGTCCCTAGAGCATTATTGGCTTTAAAATACAAGACCAGCACACTTAGCTGCCTCCGAGGGTGTAGCGGGCATGTATTTCCACAGGGAGCAGCAGCAGGCCACATGAGAAGGTCCAGGTGCTGCCCACACAAGTGCAACTCAACAGCTCAGACAAGGAAAGTGTGCGTTACTCCACGTGCAAGCCTGTGTCAGAGACGAATGAACACAGTCCTCTGTCTAGGTGAGATGTGAGAAGCTTCTGGGCAGCTGCAGAAGATAATCCAGAACAAGACACAACTGCAGTAATCTCTGAACAAAAGACAGACCAATTAAATCTGTTTCATTTCTCACGGCACTTTGTCCTTCTGCAAAGCATCTGCATCTTATATGACTTTGTCTCCTGGGCCATCTGCTTCCCACCACGTCCAATTTCCATACCTAAGGACTGGGCTATCTGGGCCAGTCTGCTCTATCCTCAGCTCCTACTGACACTATTTACTGTATTCTTTCTAACTCCTTCCTGCCCCTTCCCTTTCCAGCAGATTCCAAAATCAGGCCTGAAGGGCTTTCTTCAGGCAACGAGTCCTATGTAAAATAAGACGCATGATCCCTGATCCTCTGTGGTCTGATAAAGGCCTCTAGGTTGGGCAAATGCAGATCAATGTGTTTCCAAGCTTTCTGTTGCAGCGGCAAATGCACCCTTGGATTACAGGTATCAACTAGCAATTGCAGAAGAAACAAGTATTAATTCAAGTAGAAAGCTGGCATTGGCTGTGAGATCATGGGCTCCATCTCCAGCCGTCTGTCCTTAAGGCAGATCTGGCATCAGTGAGTGTACTACAGCATACTGATGGAAATTTTGATACGCCTTATGATAGAGCTGATGCGAAATCACTGTAGGCTCACTCATCCTTCACCCCACGGATTTCAGGGTCCCACCCTAGCTTGTTTTTAAATACTGGGCACCACCAAAGTGACTCACTAGATCACTCGTGGGTGAGGCAGGAGCAGGATCCCAGTGACAGCCCGGCATGCCATCTGCCTATCAAGAAAGCACAAGACTATATGACAATTCAGGAGGCTCTTCTGATGGCAAGAGCCTCCCACCTGCTGTCAAAGCACACCTTCGGCATACACCCATCCCCATCAACTCTGCTGGTTATGGGATGCAGGCTCGGAGCAGGGAGCATGGTAGGGGAGCAAGCCCAGGCTTAAATAGCCTCTCATCACACAGCCCTGACTCAACCAAATTACCATTGCTTGCACGGCTGATTTGATAAAGATACAAACTCACCTGAACCCTGGTCATTTGCATCTGCTAAGCTCAGCAAACTCGGTGCATTAAAGGCTGCTAAGCTCAGAGTTTGGGGTGTCAGTAGCACCACAGTGGAGCCTCGGTGCCACCTACCCTGCAGGAAAGCAGCGGAGAGCGGCTGTCAGCTGGGCGCTCATGGCAGGCGCCCGCAACGCTCGGGACTAAAGGCTCTATCGGACTGACTACTGCCTAGCAATCAAACACTTCCAGTTGCTAACTTCTTCATGTCTGTAAGTTCCCATTTACTGACTGAGGGTCTGTAACAAAAACTGGTGGATATTCTGCTAAAATTAGTAATAGTGGTAATGTTCTGGTGCACAGCACTTTCTTCTTAGACTATGCTTCAGATCATTAGGCTGGAAATCATGCAAAACTCCATGCATATTGCCTAAGATGATATACATCAGGAAAAATCAAATCATAGGAGAGACTCTAACTCAGATAATCCAGAAATTGAAAGGAAAGTGTGCCTACAAATGTTTGGTAAGAGTTGTCACAAATCAAGGCAGAGGACGTGTATGATAAAAACATTTGCTCTAAGCAAACGTGTGTTCTATCTTTGGCTTCAATAAAAAGGGTTAATAAGTCAACAGGGGTTTTCATAATACTTTACAACAGTTGCTTAAGCATTTGTATACCAGCAGATGGAAAACACATTTATTAGACATTTGGTCTCTGAGTCACACTGACGTTAGTATCTCAAACAACATTAATTCAGGCAACAGTCTCTTGTAATGGCCTTATTCTTTGACTAACTGGTCCACAGTTATAACTTCACTTAGGAGTCAAGAAAACTGCTCAGACACAAAGAAAACCTAACCAGGGGCCCACGAGGTGCTGCAGAGCAACTGTGCATATTTAAAATAACCAGCGGGACACCAGGCTGCTGGAGGGGAACCAGCGCTCCAACACGGTTTGTATCTGCCACCAAACCACCGGCGGCCCCGCAGCCCCTGGCGCGCGCTCACCAGAGCGGAGGTGGATGCCCAGGTCTGCTGGGAGTGACGTCTCCCCGTCCCCGAAAGTGAAAGGAGTAAACGGGGAGCAAAGACACTTGGTGCCGGCACGCTGGCTATTACAGCAGCAGTTCCTTGCTTTAAAGGTGCAAAGAGACCAACAGTAAAAATGACGGTGAGTTGCTGTGATGCCACTGCTTTAAGAACTGTGTAGCGATCTGACAGAGGTCAAGCGTATAGCTCAGTTAAACACACAGGGTAATAGTTCAAATTAATCTGTGTAAGATCTAGTACTCCTGTAAGTAGAAGCATGTTAAAAGTGGGATGGGAAGGCATGGAAACACAAATCCTTAACAAAGAGCGAGGGGGAAGGTGCAGACAGAAGGAAGAAAAGAGAAAGGATAAGGGAAATCTCAGGCACCATGTACAGAAAACTATGCATTTGCTTCACAGCAAAGTAAAGAAAGGGTTTGTGCAACAGCCTTGCTGTACTGACCCCTGCAGCCCGTCCTACTCAGGAGAACTGGAAAAGCTTTTCTTCCATTAAAATGCTTTTTTACGTCCCTGTTAAAGAGATGACTGACAATTCTGCGGTCTCTGGAGACAGAGCGTGAGGTGCTTAGGGAAGTCAAATAAAACAGATGTTTTCATTATGGTTAGAAACAAATACAGTTTTTAATCCTTTATCTTTTTTCATCAGCCTCCTATGTTTGTTTTGCTGCTTCCTTGTTTTCTACATCAGAATAAATGGAATTGGACTGGAATTTCACACCAGTCAGTGCCTTTCAGAACATATGTTTTGAAAACAAAGTTTCAGCTAATCAGGTATTAGTCAAAGGAATGAAAATCCAGCCAGAAATATTTCTAAAGTGCCTGCTAAGTCTTAGGCTGGTGTGCACTGTGCTTTTTGTAGCTGTCTGGAGGACCTTTCTAGAGATACCACCAGAGAAATGTTTGCAGAGCCTCATTAAATAGATGATTTATGCATCTGTCCTAGCAAGCACAGAAGCTAACAATTACTGGAAGTTTCACCCAGCGGTTAATGAAGACACTAATACTATTTCAAGAAACAATCACCTCATACTTCTTTTTTCTTGCACTATGCAAAGACAAGCTAATTTGTACCATGCACCAAAGCAAGTCCAGCCTCCCAATAGCTCCCCACAGATGCAGGGTATTTCCCAGCTCCTGCAGCAGCTCCTTGGAGGAGTGCATGACACGCTCTGGACTTCCACTGCACTCTTTAACCCTACTGAGCCTACCAGACTGAGCAGTAAGCTCACATCCCACCAGGGCAGACTCAAAGCAGCAAACAGTAGTGACTACCCAGCACCCAACTGATAAAATAAAGCACATCCAACTGATAAAATAAAGCACATCCAACTGATAAAATAAAGCAAATTCTTCTGCAAACACCAATTTATCTATCACCAGTGTTAGAGAGACTTTGGCTATTTTCTGAGCAGATGGCACAACTTTGACAGAGCCTAGTCCAAAACCAGTACCAAGTCTCTAAACCAACTTCCAAAATGTCTAAAGATGAACAAGTTTGCAGCCCACAGAAATACAGTTCACTACAAGACCTCTATGCAATGAAACAGGGAACAGAGTGATAAAATTTTAAGTCAGCAGCAAACAAAACTATTGACAAACAGTACTGAAGTCTAAATCACAGCCTGTTATTTATTTGCCGCAATTAAATTTCACGTCTTTACCGAGATATGTAAGAGGCAGAGAAATTTATGATAAGTGGTTTCATGATAAAGTCAGCACTTGCTTTGTAGCTTATCTCGCATACACACTCACTGAAAATATTTACAGCAAATGTACTTCCCATAAACATCCTTAAAAAGAAATAATCTCTATACAAATGCAAAAAAGCTCGATCCTTTCCTGGAAACAAGTTCCAAATTCAAGCATTCCTCTACAGATTTTATCTGCAGCAGCAGTAATCCATACAGGCTTGTATACTGAAAAAATTGACCGAAATGGCACATAGGCATAGTCATTTAACAGTGCAAGTACTCACATTCTCGAGTTAACCAAAGCAAACCACTGCTCCTTAGTCACCTTGTACTTGAATGCAGCTGAACATGTGGTCAAACTTGCCAAAATATTCAAGTAACATAAACGCAGCTTAGTAGTCCATAACAAGTCTTTCTAGTTCTTTTTCCTGTTGCTGATTGATTCAGAGGGTGCAGAAAACACCACCCCTGAAGTTTGTCTTTCCACTCTTAGAGCTCCATGCAATTAAGAAACTTGCTTCAATACCTCCAACGCCCAAATCAGTTCCTGCTCATCCAAAGGCATTCTCTCCCAGGCAGCACAGCAGGGTAACAAATCATAGGTATTTGCAGCCCAATACTTTGTCCATTATGAACTGCTGGGGATTTGAAAACACGGGTGTGCATAGCTGCATGTTAGAACGCTGGCCTCAAGGGTTTGCAAAGCCAACAAGTCCTGACAGTCTCTGCAAAATGTTGTCCAATTTAGTTTTGAATTAAATACTCGCAATTCATTATAGCGTCTTTCTACGAATAAGGGAACAAACAGCTTCTACCCTGCAAGAAGCCTTGTTTGCATAACAATCTTGAAACTAAAATTTCAGCTTGCATTAACACATCCCCAGTAAACACATTTAGCTTCTTTTGCACTCACATGTCAGCTTATCAACTTTTTCAGTAAACAATTCTACGGCAGGGAGGGCGGAAAATTAGTAAACTAGTCAGTAACAGTCCATGCACAATTCTTCTTTCCTTGTAAGCAGACAGAATTGTTCTGCATGACTTAAGTGAGAAGTTTATTACTAAAAAAAGTCACGTTACATGGGGGGTTTAGGCCGTAAACAGCAACAATTAAGTCACACAGCAGAGGTTCTGATGTTTGTCTTCGCAGAAGGATTACAGAAGGTAACAAACGGATATAGTTTCTTTCTTAGAGAATATACTTTTAATGGCATAAAAATGCAGGGAGGACAAAATATCCTTTTTCAGCAGTCTTGGGATTTAACAACATTGGTAAATTCAGCCTTAAATCATGAACAGATAAAAGTAACTCCAATGTTTTAATGTAACTTCCCCTAGCCTTTAAAAAAAGATGTCTTCTTTTGCATAAATTGCAGATAAATGACACCCCATATTTCTAATTTCCTGCACACAAAATGCTTTAATCCTTTGCACTAATTAGAACAATGCTACAGTGAGCACAGTGAGTAATTCAGGATGTTTCCATACCAGAACATACTTTCAAAGGAGATTGGTGCTAAAATCCACCAGATAAGCCAATTCTCAGTATGTGTGTGTCGTGATCTGCCGAGTAGCATTTGAACATGAGTGCGTGAGCCTTAGGGGAAAAAAAAAGCTGAAATTTCTATTTACATGCATAACAAAAAAGATATTTAATGTTCCTTCCCAGGATATTCGAAGTGCTCCCAGCCACCCCAGCCTTCACTGATAAATCCATTTCCCATCATACCTACATCAGGAGGTCTCAAAAGAGCACCTACAAGCTCCTGCCATGCACTTGAAATTTTCCATATAATCCCACTGTGGCAGCCTCAGCTGTAGTGAGCTAAAGCTATGGTTGTGCAGTGATCAGGAGAACAGGAAAATATTGACACAACTGCATGAGGAACACTGCTGCTGTGCTATTATCAATCATTCCGCAATCTCTGCCCCTCCTGACCCGTCAGTCCTCCTCAGCAACCTTTGAACATGCCAAGTGATCTATTTCACAGAGTATCACCCAACCAAAACAGACATCTTAGGAGCTTCTTAAAATAACGAAAAAGTGAAATGAACTGAACACCTCCTCTTGATGTGGCTTGAGAAGTGCTTTTATGTTTTGCTGAGAAGCAAGACACAAAAATTGCCTGACCCATAAGGGTGACCAGGAAGGGCTGGGGATTCAATGTACAAGAGCTGGTTAATCTCACAAGTTAATTGCAGACACAGGATAACAACCACATGACTTTTTACACCAAACCCCCAGGCCTCTCAGAGGCTGGTGTAAGCTAGCGCAGGTCCACGAAAGCAGACAGCGCTGCACGCTGAACAACCGAGTGCCAGCCCTTACACCTTTGCAAACAACTTTCCACACTTGAAATATTTAAAAGATTATTGGGGGTGGTGGGAGGGAACAGACAGGCTATGTTCTACCAGGAAATTAGTTTTCAGCATTTGGTTTTAGCTGCTGCTACTTCCCTTTTCTGCTACTTTCATAATTTAAGAAAAAAGTTTTTTTAAAAAAAATTAATAATCCAACGGGGGGAAAGTATTCCCGATTAGTTACCTGTAGCACTGCTGTTAGTATTTGCTGGGTAGGCCATGTTTACTCAGTGACACATCCAGAGCTAGGCTGTTAGGTGTCATGCAAATGCCATGCATCAAGTCCAACCAGACATGCAACCTGAAACAGACAAGAAAAAGGCAGTTAAAAACGTACAGTTTTAAGAGGTTAGGTACATTAAGCAGTAGGTGTTTCTGAGTGTTCACGGTCTCATCTTCAGGGCAAACTTCACCATGGCAGTAAATATATTCCTCTTAATCAGCATCCTAGCTGTCACAAATTCCACCCCTGTCCTGGCGTCTTAAGTTGAATCGCGGTGCTCTGACAACCTCCGAGGAGGACTGCTGCTCCAGATCTGTCCTCAGTGAGGATGTGACTAGCTGAATTTGCAATTGGCCTTGGTTTTTTTGGTCTGCCCTGAGCTTTTCTGCAGTTTGTCCCTAGCCTCCCTTGTACCAGAGCAGCCTCCTAACATTTGCTGGCACGTAGGTAAGTTTCAGACTACCCGAAGGGGGACGTAGTCAGGGTTGGAAGATTTTCAGGTGAAAAGCACCTACCAAAGAGCTGTAGCAGCGAGCAGGGGACCAGTTGCAATTTCTGAGCTCCTGTGTGCCCCAGGGAGGCGAGCGCAGAAGGACCCCGCCGCAGACGCAGCCAAAGCAAGCATGTGCATCCCCACCACCCGACAAACCCGGCGGCCGATGGCTGCTGCATGGGAGCCTGCGGGGTGGGGGGACCAGAGCTGGCACAGACCCCGGGCTGGGACGGTGCACGGCTGACTGCGAGAGATGTCCCCTGCAGGTCCCAGCGGTGACAGGTTTTCTGGGTGTGAGGTTTTCTTTCAACCCACATGTGGCAGATTCATCCGAGAAGCAGTGCTTGCCTGAAGCTCAGGCTGCAGGTACAGAAAACGGGTGCTGTCGTCCTGCTCGGGTGGCTGCCAAGCAGAAGCCAAGTGAGAGGCAGCAGAAAAACCAGCAGCAGCTTTGTGGCGAGTTGGCCGCTGGCTGGCTCTGCAAAGCCCGCCTTGCTGGCTCTGCAGCGGTGCTCCTGTTCCTCCTGCCCTGTCCACCATGGGGGCAGCCTGATCACAACCCTCATGCTCAGAGCGACAGATTTGACTCGGCCAGGGCTGCAGAGACGCCTCCTCTTGGCTCTGCTTCAAGTTTTCTACAATCCAAACAGCATTTCATTTTGTTGACTCAGATAGGTGGTGTATGGTGTATGAAGAACACCCTGCTTTGCCGACCCCAGTCTGACTTAGGCTGACAGCTCCGCAACAAACCAGTCACATTTTTCCAATTATATTTGATTTGGCTCCAACAGTACGTCCGTGGAAATACTTAAAAGCTAAGCAGATTAGCACAGGATCAGAAAACCCAGAAGTGAATTAGTGCGAGCACCATGTGAATCTGAGTCAAAGGTATACTGACTGACAGAGAAGCTGGCTGTCTCTTACAACTGATGGAGCTCCGTCACACCGGCTAATATAGCTTAGCTTTCCCTTTCGAGGAACACAAGCACAAATCACTTCATTTTTAGTACAGTCCTGGCACCAATTTTCCAAGAACGTGGAGAGACCTCCATTGCAACTCCTCCTCCCCAAGCTTTGCCACATACTCTTAAATTTACGATCTCTTGTTCAACAGAGGGCAGGACATGAAGCTGTCATAAAGACTGTACAAGCAAAATGCTACAAACAACATAAAGCAGACATCCAACACAGACCATGACACAGAGAGGCCCATCACAAGATTCCAGGCATAACAATAATAATCAGATTTCTGAAACAATGAAGCATGGCAAAAAAAAAAAAAAAAAAAAAAAAGGCACCAGCATGTTGCTGGCTGAGTTTGCAGCCAGGACCAAAGTTTGAAATCTGTAAGCTTTTAGGAAAATATTAACTACTTCCTTTCAAAGGGAGAAATTTTAAAGCATCGCTCCCATCTCTGCCATTACCATCAAGATATAAAGCTATGCTTTATGTTCAAGAAAGGCCATTTTTACTGAGTCACAACAAATGCTTACTGAAAAATTATCATCTCTCTCCATGGTAAGTTTCTCAGGACAGCCACTGTCTCAGGGCAGGCTGCACTTAGCTGGGCATCAGAGTCTACCAGCAGTGCACCCAAGGGTCAACAGGGCTGAATTAATTCATCCACTTCTAGTTTGTTCAGCACAGCTCTACGCTTCTCACTAGCACTCTAACAGGCATGCTTCCCTGCTTTCACTATATACGTTTATTGTACACTGCTACGGCAGAAGACTTGCACCACTGTAATCCTTACCAATGAAGCACAGTAAAATACACGCACTAACGTACCCCTTGCTTTATCAGGCAACCCATGTTCTGCCCGTCTGCAGCTTCCTATCCCACTAGAAGCAAAGAAAGCTCAAGGGAGGCTGCTCAGGAAAGATCTGCATCCATCTGGCCAAAGTCCTCCAGGATCCTGTCTCAGCGCTTCTGCAGGGCTGCATGTTAGCTAGTTGCCTGGGCTTGCTCGGCTCACACCACCACCAGCTGCACCGCTGCTAACGCTTGTGCAAGGGGAGACAGGCAAGGATGCACCCAGGGATGGGTATGGGCAGATGGGTGGGAGGGGGTCCTGTGGGCAACCCACCTCTTTCAGGTGCAATGCAGTCCCACATGAGAGCGGGTCAACCACAGCAGTGAGCCCTGACTTAAAAGCCATGCTGTGGCGAGCCTGGAAACTCGTCGTGGGTTTAAAAAGTAAAATCTGTTAAGCTTCATCGTACCATTTTCAAAAACACTAGTCACCATCACGGGCACACATGAGGAGAGCTTCCTAATAGCGAGAAGCAAATGCAATTGAGGTAAGAATTGACATAAAATTAATAAAGACACTGCTGAAAGCCAAAACAGGGCCTCAGGTCTACATTTTGTTGTGGCATAAAGAGATGTAATTGACCTGGTACAAAACTCCCTTCTGGGTACGCTTCTATTGGTTTCAAAGCTGTGCAGGCTTAAGTACCTCTATTAAGAAACAAACTCACCTTTAGTTAAAACAATGATGCTTCTAAGCTTAGATGAGAATTAATAAAATAATTTAGGAAGCAAATTCAGTCCAACAGATAGGAGAAAAGAAAAAAAAAAGAGTAAAACATAGGGTCTAACAATTTGCTACCTTAGACAAGTGGAAGAATTGGTTCCTTTCTTTTTTTTAGACTAAATGTAACTGCAGCTGTCAACCTGCCTATTAAACAGCTGTTAAAGTATCAAAAAAATCTGATCTAGCTTAGCAGACTCATGGAAGAAGGGATTTCATACTGCTTTGAGCCACAACAATGCATTAGGAACTGAATTTCAGAAATTGCACCGACATGTACAAGGACCATTTTTAGAAAGGTATCACATGTGATTCCTCAGCAACACATGCCCCAATAGCTGCACTTTGACAGAAGTCTCTTGTGTGGGCAAGGTGCAGGACGAAACCGGAGGCCAGCTAGAATACACAGAGGAGAAAAACTTAGCCTGCTCTACAGTGAAGCGTGCTCTCCAGTACAGACATCTTACAAAAGAAAATCAGTAGAGGAGCTTATATATTCCATTCCCAACTCTTCAACTTTCTGTCCATGTGTTTTTACATGCTCACCCCATGCCTGCCTGCAAATACTGTGATTTACAGACCTTAGGGCAAATGCAAAACAAGCAGAGACTAGCTATATGAAGTGTTATTGCTCAATGAAGCGGTTGTTTAAAGTGTTTTGAATTAGATAGTCAAACTCTCTTCTGCCCTGAGGTTCAATAGCAGAAACCTTAAACACACATGATCCTCAGTTTCTACAAACTATCATGACACCCCAGCTTTTGCAGGTTTTTCCAGAATGGTGATTCTTTAGGCAGAACATAAGGCCCATGTCCTAATCATAGGGACCAGAACCTTGCTCCTCCTTTGTGCTGCGTCTTGTCAGTCACCTACACCTATGCTAGTATTTCTGCATCAGAAATATCTGAATATATATACATAGCAGTTCTGGCATCCACACAGCAGAGCTGTAGCCTCAAGAGGCACAGACCTTGCAGAAAATCCAGGCTCCCGCTTTGGAATGATGTCTGCAAGAGAGGCTTACGACAGAAAACAGCTGAGGTTTGATCTAAGAGCGGTTGTAGAATGGCATGTTGGCAACACAGTGATTAGAAGAGAAATACAACTCAGCTCTTAACCCAGAAGAGCAATCATGAAAGTCCTCCTGTGGAGGGGCCGCAGTCACGTGTGGGAATTGGTGATGCACACACGCTTGTTTGTGGGATTCAAGAAGACAGGCCTTGGCTTCCCAGGCAACAGGACTTTAGGCTAAGTGGATATGCATATAACTTTTCTTATTTCTCATAGCACACACAGACTGTTAAGAGTAAATGGTCACATCAACCACTCAACACAAGCTCCCGATCTGCGGATATCTTGAACCACTTGCAGGGCGAGTGTGGCTGAGGCAGTAAGATGCTGCTGCTTACTATCCTGTGCAGGATTCGAAGGTACTGGCTCCCAATTCTTCAGATGGATGCAGCCAGAGGATGGTCCCGGGAGGGAAACCGGCTCTACAATCCTGTCCAGCAAGTGCAAAGCGGTGATTAAGTAGGCCTGGGATAGAGGGATTTGACAGAGCAAGCTGACCCCCGAGATGCAACACTCGAGGAAGAACTGGTACTGCTCCATTCCTGTTTGTTATACATCAGTGCAACAAGACTTTTGCCTGAGACTTCCCTCTCACATGTGGGTCGTCCCAGCAGTAGAACTTGCCCAGTTTCATTCTCTAAGAGACTGATAACATTTGCAAACAAGAGCCAAGATACATGCAAAACCCATCTAAACACATGGATGGTAATTTCTCTAGCTGCAAGAAGAAATTGGCACGGGAAATCCCTCCTCCTGCTCAGCCAGAGGGGCAAGCACTTTCCAAACTGGTGCAGCTCTACAGGAAACAGGAATGTCTGCAACCTAATTTGTATCCTCAACCAAATATGCCAGGTGCAATTTAAATGAAGCAAGGGCAGAAGCCAGCAACAGCAAAAGAGAAAGTATGTGAGGAGTTGCTCTGTGGTTGGTATCTACCCTGGGAGAATGACTGTGTATCTCACTGATACTTTCTTTTCAATCTTACCCCTACTGTGGTTGTGTTCTTCTTAGCCATACGCTAATCAAAACAGGTGGCCAATAAACTGAGAGGCAAAGTTTGTAAGGGATAAATATTTTTTTGTTTGTTTTTTATAATTAAAGTTAAAAACCAAGTAAGAATGCAGGCATATGAGGATTTTTTTTCAGGTCAGGCACAGAGCAGTCAACTTTGAGATAAGGGTAAGCTGTGAGTGATTTTAAATTCTACTTAATTATTTAATAATGTAAAAATTCACCTATTCACATACTTTTTAGAGCAAATGTCTTTTTAATGTTGCATCCAAATCACAAGCAGAAGTTCAAGTTCAGTTGCTGCTTAAGTCTCACTAACTGAACAACATAAACCACTAGCACAGGCTGTTTGCCCAGGCCACCCTAAAATGCAAAAGTAAAAATTGCCTGGAATCAGTGTTTCCTGCAGCCTCTCTCAGGCAGCAGTCTCTTGTGATTTAGCCTCCTCCATCAACAGAGATGATCCAGAGGCGATTCTTACTTACTATATGCAATAACAGGCAATTTATTTTGGACTATATTTAAGCAGGCAACCAAAAAAGCCACCTCTCACTATGGCATGTTTCTTTCTGCAGGATCTGCAGTATGATGGAAGCAAAAGAAGCCTTGTAAATCCTTTCAACAGGCGAGTTAATTAACAAGATATGGCTACGGTCAGCACGAATTTACCTGCCTGCTTTCCTCACTCCCTCCACTTAATGGCACTGGCCTGTAAAAGGTCTCTGTTTACAGCAGAGCTCCAGGCAAAAGCTGAGCTAAGCTCCGTTAAGAAGAGAGTGATGGCTCAGAAACTCTGGGACCTGAGTCAGCAAGCTGAAGAAAAGAACAGTCAGAGTGCTCCCAGACAGGGCACGTGCTTCCCTTCTGCCACAAAACCAAAAAAAATCAGACCCAGCTCTGAGCTTTGTTGCATTTGAACCACAAACGCCCAACTACTGCAATGCCAGGCTCTAATTCTCAAGTTATGTTGGAATTAACCATTAGTCACTTTCATGGGGATGTCCTAAGCTGTCTTCCCCCCTGTCTTAAGCAGACTTGCATTAAGCTGTCTGCCTGTCTTGTTATTTCTGCGAGCAGAGAATAAATGCACAACCTTCAGTAACATAAGGGTCTGAGGGGTCATCTTCTGCATACTTGAAAATAGTCTCCTCCTCATCTCCTGAGCTGAGTTTCTACAAAGCTTCTACTTCACTCTCCCAAGCCACCTACCTACTGCGCAAGAGCTGGGCTTTACCAGGCAGCTTTCGGTACAGAAAATACCCCAGAAAATGGATATATATATTAAAATCTTTCAAAGGCATCGGATTCTTCTAGCTACCCTAAATAACCCAGCAATTTTCTGAATTTCCCCAGGATTGCTTTGTCACGTTTGTTAGCAATGACAGACATGCTCTACCATCAGCTGTTGGGATTTAGTTTCCCTTCGTATTGAGTTATCCCAAGTGGGTCTGGAGGATCCAGAAAAGAAATCAGCTGTTCTACACAAGCTACTCATTGACTTGCCCATACCAAGCAACAGGGGAAGGATTTCAAAATACTACCCAGCAGACACAAACATAACAAGCATGCTGTGGAGCCAGACAAATGGTCCATCTAGACTATCCTGTTTTCAGTAGTGTCAACAAGAGACACTATTTAAGGAGAGTACATGTGCCTGATGATGAGTCCATGCTTCTGTGCTCTCCCAGCACCAACAATGATTGGATTGGGAATATCTAAAGGTATAGCCTTACTGTGTCATTTTAATATCCAGATAAGTCGCCTGTGAATTTGACTAATACCTTTCCGACCCTGTTGATGCCACCTGCCTCTGCTGCCTCATGGGGCAGGAAGTCCCAGGCTGTCAATACCCACTGCATACTTTTTTCTTGTTTTAAACTGATGTCCTACAAATTTTACTGAGTGCCACCAAATTCTTGCATTGCAGGGCTTGGTGAACATCAGTGCATATTCAGCTTATCCACACCCTTCATGATTTTATAAACCTCAATCTTCTCTCCCAGCTCATACAGCAACTCCACCCCAAGATCATTTTACTTGCCCTATTTGTACCCTTTCATGTATACTCACCATGCTGGAGACCCTCGTCATGAACAGCATCTAACTAAAAATTTGTCTGCAAGAACGATCTTACAAAATCGGGTAAAGTACATTTAGTACTTTTCTTAGCGTAACTGAGCTTGGCTCTAATAACCAGCTAATACATGGGATGGAAAACCATAGTTTTAGTAATTTTTATCAAGCAAGTGAAGAGTTAAAACAGAACTTACCTGCAGCACAAGCAGCTTTCCCTAGTATAGGCCAGAGGTTGGACACAGCCCTCCCAAGTATCCAAATGCACATCAGGTCAGCCTAATGGACTTCAGGTAACCATACCTGTTCTCTGAGATCCAGCAGACTCGCTGTCAGCCAGGAATGGCAGCTCTCACTATTTTCTATCAGAATCATCATTCACTGGTAAAAGGAAGTCTTTGTATGGATTCTGTACATCACAGGTGGCATGCTTCTGTCACTCTTGATAAAGAGGACACCCCATCCATACAGAACTGAGCTAAAATCTTCTTGCTGTGTCCAGCCTGCTGACTTGGTGGCCCATGTCTAATATGCAAGAGCATGATCTTCGCTTACGTGCTGTGAGCCTGAACACGGGCTGGTATATTCGGATGACACCCATCACACAGTGCTGCAAGGCCCCCCACACCCTGCAAACAATCTCAGACCACCCATCTCTTCTGGAAATCATTCCTGACAAAATCATTGTCATCACATTACATTACAGAAGGAAAAAAAAAAAAAAAGTTCAGAAGGATGCACAGTGTTGTAACTCAGAAACCAATTTCTGTTTGTATTAGAGAAAAAAAAAATCAACTAGAAAAAGAAACACAATCCAGGACAGAAAAAAACAACTTTTTTTTTATACCTGAAATTCCTAACAGGTGATGTAGAAGACACTCCCTTTGGTTTATGCCAGTGAATAATGAGTCACATGAAAGTACACGAATTCAGGCCAATATGATATTCCTATGGGTTGTAAAGCTTGCTGTGACTGGGAGCCCAAAGGATGCAAGTGCACTATCTGTATTTTTCTTGTGGAAAAGCAGGAGGGCTGAGACTTCCACGGCTTGAAGTAGTTCAGTCTGATCATTCTTCAAGAAGGAAATGAAACAACATCTGTGCTGAGGAGCGTTTTCATCTGCCATGACAAAGATGCGAATCCAGCACCAATACCAAATGAAAAGGCTTCCAAAACAGGTCTTAAGTTAGGAGAGGAATGAATGCATATTGGGGATGATGCATGCATGCTAGCTGCAGCATACCTGTGGCCTCCCACTGCTTACAACCCTGGGAGCTACTGTTCCTGGCAAAAGAAGCAGTGCCACTTTCTCTTCTACAGCATGTACATAAACTACCCACCACATCTGTTCACTAAGTGGGGCAGGACAAAACACAGGATTCTTTTCACTCTCTTGGATTTAAACATTAACAGTTCAGTAATAGTTGTAAAAACACATCTGCAGATTCCAAAACTTTAAAATTAATTTGCTTATTTAAAGTGAATTTAAAGGTAGATAAACTTGAAGGTTGAGATGAATACACGAATCAAGGATATTTACAAACAGCTCATAAAATACACTATATCTCATTTAGACTTTGCATCTAAGACGAGCTGCAAGGACTTTAAGGCACAAACACTGGTAAAGAGACAAATTTAACTCTTCTACAAAGTGCCCAAGTATTTAGTTCTCGGTGACATGTCATATGCAGTGGCACAAGCATGAAACATATTTAGAGGTAGACGGCCAAATCTCATCTGGTTCTTCTGATTTTAGGTCTGAGATGCTATACATAGAGCAACCATAAATCTGCTGTGACAAAAGGGTGGCATGCATTGCAACTGTGATGCTGTGGGACAGTTGGTAAGTTCAAAGACTTGTCTAGCAGCACTTGCCCATGTAGCTATTCCATGGTGGTCCCAGCTGAAGCTGTATCTTTATGTGAGATGGCTCCAGCAGCAGATGAGCTTTGTCCCCATCTACCCCTAAGTGCTGCTTCCTGCCCCAGAACAGGACCCAAATCCCAGTAGCTCTTTCCCTTTTTATCCTACTAATAAGGGTACTGTGGACTTCAGTATCAACCAGACCTTACCATACAGGAACGGAGAAATTACAGGCTTTTTCCACAGTGAAAATGGAAAACTCTAGGGGCAATATTGCAAAGGCCAGCCTCTTACTTTTCCTCTATCACAGTTTACAACAGAGGACTGTAAAGTCCTACTCTCCATGCAACTCTACAGCCCACACCGCCAACATCCATCACTACTAAGTGCTAGACTGCATCTACAACCTCAATAATAACATGGGCCCATTTCTCTTTAAGTTGCTCTGGCCCTTCGGAAATGCAGGGGGACACCACCCCCCACAACTTTTCCACTACACTGAGACCACAAACACACAGCTTCAGCTTGGCCAGGGAACACAGGCGAGACATCCTCCAGGCTGCTTTCCCCTCCCATCCCACCACACAGCATCCCTCAGGAACAGCCAGCATGCGTGACCAATTTTTCTTGCCTCCTCCCGTGGCCACAGACCATCTCTCTGAGGCTTTTTGCATTCACCCCAGGGGTGAGCAGGTTTCTCTGGTCCTTCCTCCAAAGCCACCGTCTCCACACCACAGCCTGTTGACTGCAAGCCTGCGCACTCCGGCGGGAGGGACAGAGGATTTCACGGCAGCAAAAACCTGCCAGCCACCCCACCACGCGCAAAATTGCCTCTCGTTATTGAGCACACAAAGAGTCACCAAACCCAACTAACATTTTGACCTGGAGCTGGCATGAACCAGCTGGAGACCGTCTGGCACCACCCGCAGTGGAGCGTGGTGGAGCCAGGCTAGCTGGGTATCGCCAAACTCTTCCTGCTCAACAGCTCGCTGAGAAAGACTTGTCAGCTTTCTGCAAGTGTCATACTGCCTCTGCCTTGCACGCGGCCAAAAACATCTTGCTGCATGTGGCCACCTGCAGAGAACTTACCCACCCAAAGGAGGGGACCACAAGTTGGGGCAATGCACTTGTCCCGCACAGGGGGTGTTCCTCTCTGCCGGCTAGTCAAACCAACATTAAAACAACCTGTTCCTAACGCTCAGGGACTTCGTAATTTAATCCGAGTAATTTAAGTCAGCATAGAGTTCACACAACCTGTCCTCTTCCTTCTCAGCGAGAGGGTGAGCTAACGCTTGTATTAATTATTCAAAGCGTCTTCTCATGCTCATGCCCCCCTTCTTTTTCAAACAGCTGTACAGTGATGAGTGCCAGCGCACACAAAAGTGTGCTGATTGACCAAGTGCACAAGAACTTTTCACCTTAGGGAGCCGGGCATTAGAACTTGGTGAATTATGTCTCTCACCTACAAATTCTAATCTAAAGCCCTGCACCTGGTCGCTGGCATGATGCACACACCGCCCCGACACAGGGTGCCAAGAAGGACTGGTGCTCACAAGCAAGCGGGTGTCCGGCTGCTGGGACACCCGTAGTGCTGCTGCCACAGGCAGCATCCAGGCTTGCAGCACTGACGCTCATTTTTGAACCAGTCACTCACATCCCAATAAACTTGGCTTTCATTCAAATTGTTTATTAGCCAAAACTACATCTCTGCGCTGACACGAGCAGACACACTCTAGGAACAAGGGGCCATCTGTATCTTACAGCACACGCCAAGCTGGAATCAAATTTGTAACTCCCCCAGTTACGTATGGATCTGAAAGCCACCTTCCTATAACCCTGAGACAGTGGATGAAGTCCAGCAGAAACTGCAAAAACTGTCCTTTTCTACGGAGATCCAATAAATATGGTACCTTTAAAAACTTTTTTGTTGATTTATTATTAGATAGCAGCACATTAATAAAGAAATAACAAAATAAGATGTATCTTTATCAGTCACCATATGAGCACACAGACATAAATAGATGGCAGTGCATCTTCCACCACTAACCAAATTCTGGGAAAAAAGCAATACAAGAATTTAATCTTCTGAAGAGCAACACAGCAGGACTGTCAATGAAACAATGCATCTTCAACGTGATTCATGTGTTTCTTCACAGAACCCCACTCCTAGGCAGGGAACTATGTGGCATGTATAAAACTAAAACTAAATCAGATGTTCTTAGTAACAGAAGAATGGCTTTCATATTCACTCGCCTTATCCGGAGAGCAAAATAAGCCGCTGCACAGTTGTCAATGCCCTCCTCAAACCATACCACCAAGGCCTTAGCAGAGGGGCACTTTCTTTGTGGAGATTATTCCCATGCACATCCCACTCCCCCAGGAAGTTAAGCCATATTTCGAGCTCTCCCCAGCTCCAGTGCCCATGGATTTGTGATAAACACCCAGTCACAGTGAACGAACCAATACAGAGCTAAAAACAGGTCCATCTGTCTTCTTGGAAGAACTGCAAAGCAGAAAACACACAACTTATTTATACCCATCCCCCTTTTCCCTCACTCCATGCATAATTAAGAACAGAGCAGCTGAATTTGAGCAAGGGCTGTCACAGCCAGATAAAAAGGAAAAGTTTTTAAGATTTAGGTTCTGGTTTTCTGGGTCAGAGCAGAACTTAAAGGTCCCTTCTGCAGCCAGTGTAATTTCCCTACAAAGCCTAAAAATACCCTTTTTTAGCAATACAGATACTCTTTTACTGATTTTAAATCTTAGGAAATGTTTTTATAGGAGAAGGGTGTTAAAGCAGAAGTTCTCTCCCTGGCTTTGTTCTTAGATATGCTGAAGCTCTTTCGCCCCTACCTTATTTACTTGGAGGAACTACTTATTTTCACTACTTCTGTCATCAAGCCCTAATTTTGATCTGTTCCCGTTCCTCAGAGCAACGGGTCCAGTGCCAAAAATCAAGCAATGGGAATTGCTACACTTCTATACATTTTTACTGAGAGGGAAGAGAATAGACAGCCAAAAATGTTACAAAGCAGCATGGCATGTTAGGATTAAAGACCTTCGCAAATACTTTTCCTCCTACTACTTTTAATTCCTTAATTTTCTAAAGCTATGTAATCACCATATGAGGAAATACTAACTTTTACCCTTTGCTCCTCTTCGCTGTACTGGAATGACTTTTTACTTTTTTTTTCCTCCTCACCATAGAATAGCAAAAGCAAGCATAGAGGTTGCAATTGAACTTCTCTTGACACGCTTATTGCCAATTATTAATCCATCTTTTGCCCTTTGGTTCTGACAACATACATCCAGCAGCAAAACGTTGCCAAGGAAATGAACAAAAAGAAGGCAGCATGCTGATGTTAGCCTGCAGTGAAGTTTCAAAAGCAGAAAAGGTATAAGCCAGGCAAAAGTTTCCTTAAGTAATCATTTCATTTTCCATTCCGTATTTCTGAATGCCATTACATATCTTATCTATACATACTTACACGTAGGGCATATCCCATGTTGTGCCATTAAGCCATACAGTAAATAAAAGACTAGGAAATTAGATTGCATGTATTTAGAAACATTCTACATTTCCCTGCTCAAAAAAGCAGTTCCACTTTCAGGGAGGAAGGCTGCCACCAAGATGGAAGCTCTCTGCAATTGTTTAAGCTGCGGAAACACCTTGTTGAGAAAAACATGATCTGATTTTCAAAGACTACAAAAGTACAGAGTACAAAAACTGCTACAGTTTACCGCTACCAGTACAGAATTACCAGGATAAAATACTAGCTTGTAAACAGGCTAACAACTTTTCCAACACAGTAAAAGGATATCTGCATCACCAGAAAAATGTAAAAGGAAGAAATAACAGGCAAACAATGCTAAGACAAAGTTTGTGGAAGAGAAACCTTAAGAAGTGAAATATTGAACACTGTGTGTGAATTATTATTTTAAAGCTCTGATTTAAGAAGTAGACTATATTTATGTATGTAACAATATTATACTTCAAGTGTTTGTTTTTGCTATTTACTAATTATTTTACAGCACATTCAGAATTGGAAAAAAGAATACAAAAAAGATGAAAGTTACCCTCAGTTATCTGAGGACATGAACAGATTTAGGTATGCTTCTTACCTGCTGCCATCACACTGAATGCTATGAAAATAGGACATTACCAAGAATGAGAAAAGGCTAGCTAGGTCACACATCAAAATAAAGTTCTTAAAGGGTGAAAGTCAGCATTAGTTCCCTTGTAAGTATAGCTAAAATTCATCATATGATAGCTCAGGCACATGAGCCTTTAAGGACACACAGACAAGCCCTATTTTCATCAGCAACTGTCAAGTAAGGCATGCTCTTCAAGGGCGACTTTTAAGAAAGGTAAATGACACTTGAATAACAAAACTCCTATGGAAACTTCTTCAGTTTACATTGTCTCCACTCCCACCAAAATTAGGAAAGCAGATAGTAAACACGGACAGATCTAAACTGCTGGTCAAGCCTTCCTGGGCACCATGCATCTTGCAAATTGATGTGCCAAGTCACACCACATTCTTCACTACGAACTACGCTCATGGCTGACAGCAAATAAAGAACTGGATGATTGCAAAATTTATCCTTAACTAAAGTCCTGTAGTTGCAGCATAAAACCTCACAACTTTGTATGCATCTCTCTATTTGTTCAACTAAAACCAGCTCTCAGCTAGTTTTAAGAGAATTGTGGTATTTGTATTTTGGTGCATAAATCACACTGCAACAGTTGCTTCAGAATCATAACTAGGTAGCTATGATTACTGCTGAGATTTGTAGTGGGTGGCTTTTTTAAAAAAAAAACAGGTGGAGGCTTAACATGCTGCAGACTAACACAACAGAGTCACCAACCACTACCTTGTATTAAATCTCAGGTACCAGAATACATTCTTGAATAAGTGCAATAGAAACAAGAAGGGTTAACTTAGCAGTGGACCCTGCAACTACAAAAACCAGACTGCAGCTCTTCAGAAGTATTTGGCACTTCATTTGCCTTAGGGAGTTCATGCAGGACTTGCAGAAGCAGCAGAAGACTTTCAAGGCGTACTCAGAGAACCGCTGATAATTACAGCAGGGAATCCCCGAGCCACGAGATGGGAATATCCGGAATATCCATCTCTGTGATCTAGTCTGCTCCCAGGTGCAGGGAAAGGCATAGCATAAAAAGCAGACAAAACAGATTTCTTAGCACCCATGTTAACAGCAACATTTCTTGTTCCATAACTAATGGGATTTTTGTCTCAAGTAGGGGGTGGCCTTTCACACAAGGGCTGTAAAGATGCATCAGTATTTTCCAGGTGTCTCCCACCACCATCTCCCCGTGACCTCAGTGACACCCACGAATGCATGGCTTTTCACAGCGTTTACTCTCTCTGCTGAGAGCTCGAGGCAGGTGGCCTTGCTGCAGGAGGGGCACATAAACCCTGACTCCCTATATATGGTGACCTACAGTTGCTCTGGTGGTGCTCACTTACGGTAGTGTATTTTGCAGTTGGGCAGTTTTCAGCTCATAATGAAGTAAACACAGCTGTGCACGTGAACACCACTCTATCACCTCCCCTCCTGAAGCGTTTTGCATGCGGCTGCTATGCCCCAAAATGTTACAGACACAAACCTTCCCTAAAGTGCCAATTAGCAAGTATGTGGGAAGGCAAAACCTGAAGAGGCATAAGATTTGGCAGCAGCAGCTCTCTGCTGGGAAAGCAAAAGCATTAAGGTTAAAAAAAAAAAAAAAAAAAGGCAGCTTTACAAAATTCCACTTTGTTTTATTGACTTGCAGCAATGAACAGTGGCAGAAGGAATGAAACTGCTGGGAGAACATTTGGTTCTCAGCAGCACACAGGTTGCTGAGGCAAGGTGGGACAGAACAGCAGAAATCGCTTCCTATACTCTCTAGTCCTGTGAAGACACCAGCCAGCCCCTCCCAGAAGCTGTGAGATTAGTAGATATTTACATTGCTGCAATAATAAAATAGCATTCAAAAGCAACAGTGACGATATCACACTTTAAAAAAAAAACCTCTTGGAATCACAGCTACTCTATGCATATGGATGTTATCTGTAAATAGAAATTTCATTGTATTAAAAAGTGTTGATAAATACTTCAAGTTAGTGTTGATAAATACTGCAAGTTAGTGTTGACTCATGATGGAAGAAAAACCCCGCTGTCTAAAGATGTAATTAATTTCTCCCTGTGAATAACTTTCAAGGCCTTAGTTACAGTAAAAATAAATATTGCAAACTGAGTTTTGTAGTTAGTTAGCAATTATGCATTAATCAGTTTGCCTCTCTGTGAAGGAAGGAAGGACAAAATAGAGAGACAACAAGCAGCACAAAGATACTTGGACAGTCCTTCAGAAACATTATTAGTCTCATCCATTCACCCTGCAGAGCAAAATACTGTAGAAAAACATGTTCCACAAGCCACCGTGCTCCTCCGTGTTACCACTCGCTATGAGGATGACGGATGCTTGAGCTCTTTCCTCCGCAGCGCTGAGAAGCACTGGTCTTACCAAACAGACTGCTGCACAGCTGAGTACTGAGTAGAGCTCACCTTAACAAAATCCAGTCGGGGCTGCCAAACGCCATCCTCTCTCCAAAAATGGGACAGACTTATCTCCACAATGCACTTACAATTCTGCATGGTATGACTTGAGTGGTAGCTGTACGGCTTGTCTATGCATAAACGAATTTTGAAAAACCTGACCACAATCAAAAACAGCATCTCCGAGTAAGATTTCAGAATACCAAAACAGAGACTTTGAGAACAAAACAAGATGGCTTCCACAAGAACAAAAGTTATGTCCCATGCACCCAGTGGTGATCACGTTTCCTATAAAAATTAGCTTTGTGTTTTTAAAACAAATTTTCTCAATTCCAGAAAGTGACCTCATTAAAAAGGTACTTACAGTATCATCCTCTTCAGTGTCCAAACACTGATTAATGGCAAGAAAAATTCACTTCTAACATTCAAACCACAACACTTGAAACCTGTTTGTGGGACACTATGAAGGAATTAGATTTTTTTTCAGCTTCTGGTGTCAAGGCAGGCAGCTTCTGATCACCACCAGGTGGAACCTACAAAGTTTATTCCCAAATTTGCCAAAATCTATCAGTGGGCACAGCACTGCATACCTCTACAGAGCAACCACTAAAGGGAGTGGGGGAGGAACAGACATCAGGCTTCTCAATGTTCCTCAGGAGCAGCTGTATTTTGCACCAGCTTGTAGTTACAGCATGGGTGGAAATTTGCATTAGTTAGAAGTAGGAGGCATAAATAACAGGAGTAAGAGCTAACCAAATCTTCCAGTGTATGTGTTTTAATTATTTCCTGCCAACTCTCTCACACCAACCTCTAATCCTAGATGACATTATTTATTAATTTCATTGATTTATTGTCTTTATTCTTTATGTCCTAATC
This sequence comes from Gavia stellata, assembly GCF_030936135.1. NCBI lineage: Eukaryota > Metazoa > Chordata > Aves > Gaviiformes > Gaviidae > Gavia > Gavia stellata. Next base: position 30,106,746 of record NC_082637.1, on the reverse strand, counting down.
AGCCCTATTCTTGACCTTACCAGATCTGCTGATTAAATGAAGGTTATTTATCTATATTACAAAATCAAAGTGTATCACATTGACTTGTGCTGGACTTGTGCTAGTTTTAGCAAACTTTCTTCAGAACATTTCTGAGTCTCTGTATGGGTGGAGCCTACATCACAGGTGCTGCCGTAGACTGCCTAATATTCCCAACTAATGCAATTCAAAGTAAAACAGGATAGGGAAATGTGTTGCAAGCCAAGAGGCATGCCATTTTTGCCAGGAACATTTTCTACATGAATACGGAGGCTCCTCAGCTAATGAGGGGCAGACTGAAAGGAATTACGAAGATGCTGTTTGATTTTCAAAAGGCAGGAATCCACGAGAGCAGTTGCATCTTATATAGAAAGTGATGTTAGGAGAATTAGGCTAGGAACTTGCTAGGTGTGCATGCTACACCTTTACGTTCCTACAAGCCTCTGAATTTTGACCCAAATACCTATGAGATCTGTAAGCCTCCTCTGGCTTTGAGGGGGGGAGTTTCACAGGAGATGGTAAAGGGACATTGCAAGCGCTCATCACCAAGACCAGCCCCACTTCCAGCCTTCCCAGCTTGCTGCTGGTCTGCACTGCTACCAGTTTGCACTACCTTGCCTTCGCTCCTGCAAGATTGTAAAATCCCACAACAGCCTCATTCAGAGAGTGAAAACAGCAGCAAAAAACCCCACAAGGAGACACTGCTAATTTAGTAATTGAGTAAGTTTGTTCCTCGACCAGCCTGCAGTGCTGGGACCTGCTGAAGGCAGCGTGCACGGTGCTGCTCGCCCCGCATATGCCCCCAAACCGAAGCCTGGGCTGGGGTGCCTCCTCCTGCCCTCCAGCCCAGCCACTTCTTTTAGTTTAAGCCAGCGGGTACCAGGAGCTGATAAACTAAAAGCTAACAGCAAGCGCCAAGGTATTATTCCCCCCTATTTCACAGAATGTCGTGGGGAGTATTAACAATAGGTAAGTACAGGATGCACAAATACCCAACTTTCCCAGGCATTAGCGGTAAAAATGTGCAAGCAGTGACCTATGCCAAGTGATAAGCAGCTGTTTCAGGAAATTCACAGCAGAGTCGAGCCCAGGTTCCAAGCAGTCCCTGTGCACACACTCCGCTGAGATCAGAGCTCCCACGTGAACAGCGTGGCTGACCTCATATGGGTCAGTTTCTGGGCATGTAACCCATTCTGAAAATGTTTTAACTGCCCAAAAATTCACTGATTGATGAACTCCGCTAAGCAAGGTGAAAACTTTCAGACAAAATTTCTCTCAGCTGCAGATGAGAAGTCCTCAGAGTTGTAACCCCTAATTTTGCTACTCACTTCCTAAGCTTGGTCAGCCCCCCTGGGCAAAGCATTCAAAGTGATGACCACCCCACCCAGCTGCAGATGCTTTCAATATTCTGCAAGGTGTGACCATTTTCCACTGAGTAATCTGAGTCTCAATACTTAAAAATGTAAGAGGATATATACGCACACACACACGTGTGTATATATATCTATTCTCTGATCAGCCTGGAAAATAGGAGTTTTTCAGCACAATTTCAACTATTGGCTAAGGCAGTGTAAAAACTGGTGATAATATCAATCTTACTTACTGCAAAATGGTGGCTAATCAACAGATAGGTAAAAGGACCACAAATCTCATTTCCCAGCATTGTGGTTACTCCTTCAGGGAACTGTATGCTCCTGTCAGTTCAAAGTAATTCAACCAGTATCGAATCAAGACAATTCCCTAAAAATCTGTGCTGAGAATACTGGGCAGAGTTTTCATTGGAATAACCCGATCTTTTCCTACAGAGGCTTCACTTCTGCAGGAGACATCATATCAGCGAGACACAGCTGCACAAATCAAGCTTCCTTTTGCCCCTGGTCAAAGCACTGGCGTTTTAACAATTGTTCTGTCAACAAATTCCTCCTCTCTTACTCACAGAAATACACTTGACTTCGAGCATACTCAGCCCAGTGGTTACAGCATGATGTAAACCAGTTATTACCCAATTTTCTGTAACTTTTATATTATAGCATGTATGTATTTCCATTTATCTTTGGTAGACCACAACCTTTTCATTGGCACTGCCAGCTCTCTTTAAGGTCATCTGTCACTCTAAATTGGGAGGAGGGGTTGAGGTTTCTGCTTGTTTGTTTAGTACCACAGCGTGAAACAAATAGCAATGATTCTTAATAAGCACGCCTAGGGAAACAGTTTTCCAGAAATATTGCCCTATAATGGTTACAGCGCAAATAATGTACTGGTAGAGGAGATCATGAAAAAGAAACAGAGAGGAAAGGCAAGGGGGTGGGATTTTTGTTTTTTAATCTTAAAAAGGGGGAGGGGTAAAAGTAAAACATACTAGCTTTGTTACCCTTTTCCAAGACAAGACAGGCAGAGAAAACAGAAGGTTAGTATGAGGTAAAAAATGAAGCATCCTTTCTCCTTTTTTTTTTTAAACTTGGACATGCTGTGCAGTTCACAGACGAACCCAACTGCGTTTTCGTTACCCAGAATATCTTTCCTAACATTTTCTATGAAACCTGTCACTGCTTATTCACTTCAGAAGGACAGCTGGACACTCAACATAAATGTGCACTAATCTGACGACATAATGTATTGTGGCTCTAACCTCGTTATCTATCTCAAAACAAGATGGTAAGGTTAAAGATTGTTTTATTCTGTATTTAATTAAGCAAAATCCTAGCTATTTAAAAGAAATAATGCAGTCTCTTCTCATGATGGCAGCTGTATGAATTACACCTTTGACTAAACCACAACATCAATTAGTTTAATAATTTAGCAAAAAGAGACATTTTGTAAGTGGTTGGAAGCCCAATTTTATTAGTAGCATGAAGGATGGCAACTTTCAGCATGGCTGTGAATTGTGGCGGAGACACATTTAAGGGAGGGGAGCTAAGCAGGGGGATGAGAAACCGGGCAGGTACCAGCAGTACCACAGACTGGTACCAACTCTCTGCCCAGCAGCCTGCAGAATTGCCACAAACGTTAGCTGCAATCACAAGCTGTGCTTAGATGTGACATGCTCCTTCAGCGAGAGCCTAATCTTTGTCTATGTTTTCAGTTATCTCCTACTTGCAACAAGAGGTCCTTTTTCCAACCGCAAAGATTCCCTTGAGTAGCAAGATAAGAGTTTCATGTTCAAGTGGTAATTGTTTTACATAGTCCTCTAGCTTTGCTACTCAATTAAAGCAGAGCAATTGCATAAGAAGTTCCTTTGTAAAGTCTGTGCTCCTAATTTGCCTGCCATGTCTTCCCACAGCAATACTTTAAATCACTGCCTACGAGGACAGAGCTGTAACAGAGCATCAGCATTCGCCAAATTTTCGTTCAAGGCACTGAAATCCAGACCATTTCACAGCAGTGCCCCTTTCAGTCACTTAGAGAATGCACGTAAATGTCATGCAATTTGCTCTCTTCGCTTGAAAGAAATGTAATTTTTATCTGCGTTTGAGTATCTAATCCAGCCTATATCACACTGCAATTTCTGCCTGATTAAGAAACTTAATATTAAGAAATTTAATAAAAAACAGGCAAAGAGCCATGGGCAATAGAGAAATAACTACACATTCCAACAGCATACATTTGTAGATAAACTCTCAATTGTATCCAAATTAATGAATTATCCAATGCGTCAAACTAGCAGACACCTGAACAAGACAAGCAAAGAATATGGACCCTGCAAATAGGGAAATTAAGCCTGTTTAGTTAAGCATTCTGACCATTTTTTTTTTTTTTCTGCTTAACTGACCTTGAGGATTAAAACATTTTTGCATTAAATACATTGCCCAGGCCAACAACTTCCATTAAATAATTTTATCTTTCCCAAACCAGCTTGGTTTCTTCTCAGTATTGTTACAAAAAACAAGGTGCATTTTTATTTGAAAGCTTTACTTATCTAGAAACACATAACATTATGTGTATTAATTAGCTTTTGCTTAATAGATGTCAGATTTGATAGTCTGCAAGCCAAGGTTTATTCCTTCTGTTAATTGTCTGCTTTTTTTTTTTTAATTTAATCTTTTATACTTTTATCTCACGCAGCTAGCACAAGTCATGGAAAGATGCCATCATTTCAGCATAAGAGCATCTGGATACTGGCTGCCTATTTGCAATTAAAAATTTCATCATTATCTATCCTACCAACATAATTAACTTGACCTTAAAACCTTTCTGATAATCAGTCTCAAATAATTAATTTAAATTTCTTATTTGTGTTATGTACGAGAGCTAAAGGACATACCACAAAATACCTGGTGAAAATACACTTTTGCATATCTAAGACAAGTAAGTTTTCCACAGAATTGCCTGCGTGGTACTTTTTCTGCTCAAGCTACCTCTTGCGCCTAATTAGAAACAGTTTCTTACACTTGATAGCAACTCTTTTTCCTAACTCAAAATAAAAATGCAAGTGGACTTGTCATTGATTATCTTAGGTTCCTTTCCAGAAGAACTCCCCTTCTCTCACCTGGTAGGCAGGTCTTGCTAAGGAGAAAAGGTAGAAGCACAAACTCCACCATCTCACAGACAGACATGCTTTGGCGTGAATGGGTCAGAGCACGGGCCTTTACTTCTTCCAGCGTCTTAACAGGTTCATGACCATCTACTCAGAAAGGTACTTCAGATACCACGTCTCAATTCAGGTCCGCCCTTTAACATTTTTGTATGTAAAGTAGCACTACTGAATGTCAATAGAAGATTGCCAGCTTTCACCGGGATTTTACTCTCATGTTGATGCTCAAGTACAGGACAAGCATCTAGTTATTTAACTAAGTTTATCTATTGTGCTTAATATTTTTATATATAGAAGCATGCCGTATTTTTCTTAACTACGGCTTAATTTTGAAAGCTCCTTCAAGATATCTGCACTTGATACACCTATTTATCCACTGCTAACCCTTGGCCAGGAATGTGTAATCATAGCCAGTAATTTTAGCATACTTCTCAGTATTTAGCAATTGTCCCTATTCCTTCAGCAGAATCTTCCTCTGGGGTTATGTATGCAGAAGTGCAGCAATGCGTCTTGAAAACCGAGTAGATGAACACTCAGCCCTGCAGGACTTCAGCTCTTCCGAGATGGGAGAGGAGGAAATTAAAAGGAGAAAAATGCAATAATTTGCAACTCTGAGAACAGGCACCTCCTACCAAAGCTTTTCAGACCTGGAACACCCATTCCTCCTCAACATGGATGTGTGGCGGACAAGCAGTGAAAGGTGCTTTTGTCATCACTGCAGAGTGCTTTTTATGCTGAATACTGTTTACCATCATTCTTACAATTTTTGCAAATAAAACAAGTTTCCCATAGCACTATCCACACTGCCATCTAGTGCAAAGAGTTGCTTTTAAAAAAAAAAAAAAAAAAAAAAAAAAAGAAAGAGGAAACTGCCAGTTTCAAGGCAGAAGGCTGTCAGGGTGTTTCTCCCATACATAGCAGCAAAAGGAGGTAAGAACTGCAAAACTCTCCTCCCCTTTCTTTTCAGTGGTCAACACAGCTATCTCCTACTGTTGTAACTGCAGACCACAATACCCAAAGACGTGAGATGAGGGTTGGAAAGAAAGACTCATTCACAGACAGAAATGAGAGTTTATTCTCAAATCAGGTACTGGGAACAGAAGATGTTTTTCTGTTCCCTTTTTAATAAGCACATCAATTATACAGAAACCAGGGTGTGTCTGGGAACCTAATGAAATGCATCCAGCAAGTGTCAGCCCACGGGGAAAACACGCAGCCTCACCCCAAGAGGGTGGCAGATGTTACGACAAAATTACTATTTGCGTGTTACACTAATCATTACGCTAGGTCTGAAGCCAAAGCACCGCTGGCTGGGGTTGCTGTCAGAAGTAAACCGCACAGGACGAGGGTTATGGAGATGCTACATGGAAAAACTCAGCGCCGGGGCTTGGTTGCGGCTGCCAGCGGGGTCATCGCGGGATGCTGAGGGGTCCACACCGGCTATTTAGCCTCCTTCTGGTCAGCAGGATGAGTAAGGAAATCATATTGCCAACTAGGTATCGAGTCTGGCTGTTTCAAGCATCACTGTCTAGCATCCCCCCCCAAAAAAGCATCTTTTTAGTATGGGCTGTTTCCTAACCAAGGGATTTTCATGTCTCTAATATTTAGCACCCCACTGACGTGGTTAAGTGTGGAGGCCTGCCTCTGTCCAGAGGAGGGGGAGATGCAGCTCCTCCCAAGGGCAGGAGTAAAAACTTCCAGTAAATGCTGTAACTTAGCCACTGCAGGAGTCTGCCTGCTTCCCCCACCAACTCATAAAGGGAAAAATAATGAATCTTCAATTAACTGCTCAGGTTACATGTTGTTAATATGAGGTTTGCATTTCACTTGGGGTAAAGCGATGCCTCTGCAGGACCCCCGAAGGCATCCAGTTTTTGGCATTTTGAGTTTTTCTAGATGAAAATCAGGAACGTTTGCGCACAAAGTGCAACGCCCTCCTGCAGTACGGCATCTGAGAAAGACACCCGTAACAGTGAAAAAAAAATCCTTAAATCAGCAGCCTGCTCACTGTCACTTTTATTTATTATGCCCTGAACTAGTCACCAAAAATTATACCAGATCTGGTGTCCAAATAAGCCTGCCTACCCACAGCTCTCAGGCAGGATGCTCACACAGTTACTTTGCTCAGCATCCCTGTGAGAGGAACCAGCGTGGTTTTCCTGCTAGGAAAAGATGGCTCTCCTTAGAGCCAGTCTCGTGCATGAGTTTCCCTTCCAGCTTGGGGCTGCAGACCGAGAGCAGTGATGCTTGCTCTCTCAATGGCATCCCAGAAGACACTGGAAAGTTCTTTGGTTTTGTTATAAAGAAACAAGGTCCACCAATTTACAAAAAAACCATATAGGTGTGGAGTCTAAATCTTTTTAAAAGAACAAATACTTTGCTGCTGGCATAGTCTGAAGGAGACTGCGTTTTGATCAATTGCTAGAGGTTTTCTGTGTCGTGCCCTAAATATCCTTGGAGAGGATCCCATGGAGCACATGTACGTTTGTACACCATGGAAAGTGGTTACTTTCTGTGCCACTTAGCTCACCGACACTGCTAAACAGCCCTGAGAGGCAAGATCAGCAGTGAGCGGACATGCCCCAGTCTGGCACCCTTCTTTCAAGTGGAATTACAAGTTTTTGCTTGGTAATAGGAAGGAGTTTGCTTCAGGGGAGTGGATGGCACTGCAGAGAAAAGTAAACTAGTCCATGGCATAGACAGCTGCCTGGTAAATCCAGTCACCTTTGTGACCAGCAGACCAAGCCTTGCTGCATGTGGGCAGAGCAGCAGTCACTTCTATCTACCCTTCTGCTGCCCTTCAACAACAGAAAAGCTTTGTCTAAAATGGAATAGATCCATTACCTACCACTGAGCCTGTATCTAAAATTCAAAAAAAGACTCACCTTTCCCGACTTAGCAAAAAGTAAGGGGGGAAGGAGGCTAATGGCCCAGTCTGGAAGACACCATGGTAGGGAAGATGACAGCGGTAGCCTTCCAAAAGCAGTCACCACCCATTGTGCCAGCTCCAGGGGCCGTGGCGGTCATGTATTAGAGCCTCTCTCAAAGTCACAGGGGTCAGCTGGTACCGTGAATTTAAGAGGCATTATCCTCACCTGCAGCTCCACTCTGCCACACCTGGCTCCAGGCTAGCCACAGCCCATCAGGGCCACCTGGTCACAACCCAGAGGAACACTACTCAGGTCACTTGGTACCAAGAGGACTCCTCAGTGACATTTTACCCTGCCAACAAGTCCTACCGAAAAGCTGATGAGCCACAAGCTGACGGGAAGGGAAACAGTCTTTTAGTCCGGGAGGGAGGAGGACTTGGCAACTCCTTGGCCAGCGCACCACATTGGCAATTCAGGTCTCACCATCTGCAGGCAGAGCTGATGAGTAGTGTCACTGATGATATCGTGGCAATTAAGAGACCAAACCTGAGCAGCAAGGAAGGAGAGGAATTTCACTGGCAGAGTAATGTTTCCTCCTCTCACACTAAAACAATGACTACCAAACGCTATGAAAAAAAAGTAAGTCTTTGTTAAATATTTAAAACCCCTCATCTCTGCTAATGTATGAACAAACAGAACAGGATCTCCTTGATTCCTGCTCTCCTCTCCTCCTTGTTCAGGGCTAGAAACACTCAAAAGACTTTAAAATGGAAGACAAAAGAAATGTATTTAAAAGTTCTATGATCATATTTTTACCAGTTTATCAACAAGCCTCTGGCAACAGCAAGAAAAAACAGGTATTTTTCCCAGTATTCAGCTATCAACACAAGATTGGGTAGGAGGGGGAAATTCTGTACAATAAATACCAACACCCACCCCCATTTTCAGTATTTTTTAAAATTTCAATTTCAGTAATTTTTTAAATTATGATTTGGGGTTTTTTACTGGTGTATCTGAGAGAAAATTGAAACTTTCATTGACAAAAAGACATTAAATGTGTAGCTTGAAAACTATGAAGAGGGAACAAATGTTTCTGAAGTTTGCAAAAACTAGGCAACGTCAGGCAGGATAAAAAGAGAAAGTAAAAATGAGGTGCATTCACAGAACCTAAGTAACCCACAAAACTCCTTGCCACAGGATGCTGACTGTGCTGAAAGTCTACAGGCAGTTAAAAAAACCTGGTATGGAAGAAAAATACAATGTATTCCTCCACCAAGGGCTACTGAAACAAACAAACTACATGTGGCTTGAGAAAGCTCTGGACCACAAATTGTTGGAGGCTGGTGGCATATTCTAGGAATACATTACGTGCCTGCCCTGTTCTTATGTTACATTCCCTGGGCACTTCTCTCTGGTCACCGCCAGAGAACAGACTGAACCCTGTGGACCTTGACCTGATCCAGTACAGCCACACCTGCATCAATAAAACAGAATAAAGTGACAGAGGGAAAGCACCACTTCGGATTGTTTCTTCCACTAGCAGCAGCATTAACAGAAGTGGTTTGAAGTGACTGTGTTATTTTTAAGTATTCAACCTCATCTTTTTTTATGGACAAAGGCATGCTAAACTCTACAACTCTAGAAGGAGCCTAAGGACAGTGTAGTGAGCTTGCACTTCTCTTAAAGCTTTCCAGACAGCTGGCTTTCTGGTTTTCTTTTTAAAATCAACACTTAGCATTTCCAAGCTATTTGGAATGATATTTCAAAGGAGGCGCAAGCTCTGGATCCTATCTCCATAGACACATGCCAAAACTTATCCAGAATTGCTAACTAAATTTCAAAGGCATGGAAATATTTGACTAGCTCTCAGTCAGGTTGTGCGAGAATGCCCACAAACAGAACTTGTTTGTGGGGGTGTTGTTCATCTACAAATAGGGCATTTTGCTAAGGAATGCCTAATGTAAGCTACATGTTTCTTTAGAAGCCTAGCAAATCTAGGGATTATCACCGACTAGGAAATAAAGGTCCTTTTCACACCCACAGCATGTTGTGCTGAAAATTTGTTCTTCTCAGATGGAGAGGAAAATCTGCTCACCTTTGTAATCAGCATGATTTATTTATATACACAGCACGTTATGAAAAACAGTGTTTGCAAAGGAGGCCATCCTGTTGAACAGAGAGAGAGAGAGAGAGAACATCCTTCAGGGCATACTCATGCAGATTTACAGAGAGATTACCTGATAGCTCAGTCCTAAAGCAGCCTGGCTCTTGAGAAAAACAGAGGTGCTTGCTGCCAAACTGCTGTGGCTGCTCACGACTGCTACAGGCTCCTGGGAACCTCTGGAGGTTGCCTTGTTTATTCTTGGCTTTTCTTCCTCACTTTAAGGTGTATCTTGATGATTACCCCATGCAGCACCTTCTTCTCTGTTGAGCTACCTACTGCACGCACCGGGACTTTCGTTGAGAGAGGGGCAGAGCCCTAAAGGAAAGCCAAGCCTCTGGAGTGGTTTTCCGTCCAGAATGTTTTAACATTTAAGCAGCAAAGACTTTAACGTATTTCTTGGAAGACTGTTCATGCAGCTTTACCAGGAGTAAAGCACCAGTCCTGAACCGCACCGCCTTCCCTCTGCTGAAAGCCCAGTGGCCCCACAGCAAAAGCCGTCTAGGGGTTGCAGAGAGGTGGGTGTTGGCCTCTTCTCCCAAGTGATGAGTGACAGGACAAGAGGAAATGGCCTCAAGTTGGGCCAGGGGAGGTTCAGGTTGGATATTAGGAAAAATTTCTTTACTGAGAGAGTGGTAACACAATGGAATAGACTGCCCAGGGAGGTGGTGGAGTCACCCTCCCTGGAGGTATTCAAGGAGCATGTGGACAAGGCATTGTGGGACGTTGCTTGATGGGCATGGTGTCTGGTGTGGTGTTATGTGGTGTGTGGTTTTTTTTTTTTTGTAATGGTTGGACTTCATGATTTTACAGGTCTTTCCAACCTTAGTGATGTTGTGATTCTGTGATGTGGAATATCTTTCTTGGGGGCTGTATTTCTTCCCTAGACCCGTTCAGCACGCTTGGGGAACACCGACCAGGGACACTCCACCCTGTAAAAGAGACACTGCTGGGAGGTGTGGGGAACGCTAGGGTGACAGAAGGGAGGGTGTGTGGAGCACCCTGGGGTAACACCACATTGAGAGGATGCTGCAGAGCGCAATGGTGTAGGCTATGTCCCACTGCAGCCAGAAGAGGCTGGGTGACCTATGGAGGGACCATGAATTGCTACATTCATAAACACACAGTGCTTAACAGGAAGTACTGCACAGTGGTAAGAAAACCCCACACTTTCTCTCATCGGGTTTCCAGGCTTACTCTGCAGAGAAGCACAGAAGGGGACTTAAGGACGACACAGCATTCAAAACACCCACCAGTGAATGGCTGTTGTGCTTGTTCAAGGCACGCCCTTTGTCCAGAGCTCTGAAGGCACCAGGAATTAGGAGAGGTATTGAAGCAGCACGACAGCACAAGCTCGGCTACAGAGCAATTGTGCCAGAGAGAGCTTTGTGTAACTCCAGGGATGACTGAGCAGCAGGCTGGGATCCAGCCCACTTGGGCACTCCTGGGCTGAGGGGAAGTACCCCAGTGTACCTCTAACTTCCTTCTAGTTCCAGGCTGTAAGCCTCAGTGGTCCATAAATGAATGCCAAGGTCCACCCGCTCCCCTCTTCCCCCTAGCAAGAACATTTTTGGTAGTGTTGATATGGATGGCTCAGAAGCCCTGGGAACCGTCCCACTATATATCACTGCCTTTAATGCTTTCAGTGTGAAGTGAACCATGCTTCTGAAATCTTACAGCAAAGTTTCAAAACTTGTGACTATTTTGGAAGCAAGTTGTGCTTTTATGCATACCTACCAGCAGACAATAGAAAGACTGACAGAATTCATCAAGAAGCAATATACACGCTCAGAGACACTGCTTGGATGCAACTTTTAACCTTCTCATTACTCAAAACTTGGGACACACAAGTACATACAAAGCCTAATACAAAAAAAAAAGTACAAGGAGATTTCTCCGATATCTGTAATCGCTGTCATCTAAAACCTAGAACAGGGCTGCCAAGACAATTCTCTTTATTAAGGACAAAGTCTGCAGTAAACACAGAAGAAACCATGAGTTTCAATTCAGCCAAGAACATGAAAGCTGCCAAATTGTCTCTCCTATTTAGACAGAGTTCAGACACATGATCTAAGGTCTTCTGTTTCCTTCATACGTTATATGCATTTGGTGACAATTTTGTAACAAAGATTTATGAAAATGGTCTCAAGCATGAAGTATAACACTGTTGGGATTAACACTAAATTCTCATAAAAAAAGAACATCCCACCAGTGGAACAGCTGTGGGTTACTAACCTGCAACGACTGAAGCTGTCCAGCAAACTACATCCTATGTAGAGTATCAAATAAGGACAGAGTACACAAGCTGCCTTTCAGAAATTAAACCATTTTGGCAGTGCTACATAGAATGTGCATGTGTATGTACTGTCACAGAAGACACATGGGGAATCATGTATACCAGATCCAGTATAAAATTTGTATGTTTGCTGAAATAAAAACACCAGTTATCTGCATACTGTCTCTTGGTAAGGCACCAAAACCCGCAACAAATAGAACTATTCCTTGTAGTTTGTCTCTATTTCGCCACCGATAGGTGACTCTCAGAATCTCGGTTTCTCTGAAGCTTATCTCCTCCCTTACAGAAACCCAAGCCAGCAGCCCTACTTTCCTTCAGAAGGACATTTGATACAAATGGCCGAAAAGGAAAAAAGTCTGTTTCCCCTGAGACTTCCTCCTTCAAGAAATGTGGCCTGTGCAGCACAGGCATGTAAGTTGCTAGGAAAACCCCCATCTCTGCTCCCTGGACAAAGCAGGAGAGCAGAGCAGACAGCAAGGAGTCCCCTTGCAGAGGGCCAGCAGCTGTCCTTAAACCAGGAGTCCTGCAACACACCTCAGCTGATCTCACCACCGGCTGCTAAAAGGAGAGGTCTTTCCAACCCCACCACTCTGCCTGGATCCGCCTGCTCCCTGGGTGCCCCACTGTAAGCTGATCTGACAGATGAACAGCTAGAAAATACTGGGTTTTTTCCCCCTGTAGTGCTGGTTTTATTCCTGTTTGGTCCTCAGACCCAGCTCACAGACAGGCAGGCAGAGGGGCTGGTGCGCTGGCACACAGGGAGCTCACGGAGCTGCACTCTCTGGGGAGGCTTTAATCCAAATCAAACCTGAGATGCACAAACAGGGTGCCCCTCTTTGCCGGCCAGATCTCCCAGCTGCTCTTCCCTGTGCCTGCTCTCAAGATGACAGCAAGGAACCAGCAGGAAACTTGTGCCTTTCCTCCCTCCGCTGTCCCCCAAAAAGGTCTGTTTGTCCTGCTTGCAAAGCACGGTCAAGGCAAGTCAGCGCTTCCAAGGCTTCTCCTTGGGCTCCCACAGATATCCAATCTGTGGAGGGATCTGCAAGACGTAGAAATAAAGCCTGTGGCTGTGCCGTATTGCTGCAGCCTTGGGGAGTGAGGGACTATCACACACAGCCTTGATCTTGCTCCCTTCTTCCACAAATCTTGAGAGCAGCAACTGTGGCAGTACCCACAGCATTGTGGCAGGCAGTTTCAGCAGCGTTTGCTTTGCATGGAGGACAGCACCTAAAAATCAGCCTAACCATCATGGACCAAGCATGTAACCGTGCATGTGGTAATTATCACATATTCGAATTGTAATCATTATTCTCTAGGATTAACTGCCCAAGGAACAGAAAGGGACAGATTAGTCCACTCAATGGTTGCTCCAGCATGTCTGCACATTCAAAGGAGTGAACATCACCTCCTGCTTTGAACGGGGCTTCCTCATTTCTGTACCGGCTTTTAAAGAGCAAACAAGAAAGCAACTTGAGTTTTGCAGCAGCCTTGCTCCACTTAGGAAGGAGTCATAACCTGCATTAGTGCTTTTGTTACCTTTTCAGCTTCTTATGAAAGACGTTTTTCATAATGAAACATCATAATCGTTTTCCAGTGCCTTGTAACAGACAGTAATGCTATCTCCAATCACCTTACCTCACTGGTAGAGCCTGCAACAGAGAACAGTTTATGAACAACAGAAGCAAGCAGAGATAGGGCAGTATTTGCAGAGCTGTTCAGGATACCAAAAGCTGACAGCTTTTGAGAAAGTCTGAATTTACAGCCTCTTGATTTCTTCTAACCGCATGACAGGACACAAACACAGCTAATGCCTTTTAAAGTTAGCCTGCACGTAGTTCTATGTGCCACAACCAAGAGCCACCTAATGGACACCGCCTGCTACGTCCACCCGGAGTGCAAGTCCTAGCCTCGAAATCATCTTCTTCTCTATGGAGTAGACACAGGATAACCCCCCCGCTCCTGCAGAGCTGCCACGGGGTTCATGACTTCAGGAACTGTGACCTCAAAATCTCCTGAATTCCACAACAATTTACCACCTCGGAAAACAGACTCGCACAGATTAAGCGACAAAAGCATACCAACAGTCTGCTGGCAAAAAGTCTATTTTCTTTCTAAACATGCACATTTTTATAAGCACAGAGTGTTAGAGTCAAGAACAAAATAATCCCTTGCTTCCCAAGAGAAGAGGGAAAGCAATCAGACTTTGGATATATTAATAGCTAATAACAACCCAGACAGAAATGCCTGAAAAACCTCTGCAGGGATTCTAACTTTTCCTGATGACATAGGAGGAAAGAAGGTCACAGGTGCCAAAGATTAACAGTAGTCAGATGAAAACAGCTTTTATTGGTTACAACAAATGAACAAAAGAATGAACACATGATCTTGGACACGCCTGAAGGTCTTCTCTCTAAAAGACTATGTTTATGGACTGAAGCTTGAACTGCCTCCCAAAATGAAAGTGAGTGATTTTACATTTCAGTCTCCCTTGCCTAAGAATTAAACTGACTTTTGCAACTGCAGACTGAAAACCAACATGCAGCATTTCCCTGAATTCCTTTGTGTGAAGAACAAAACCGTGAACGTCAAAACAGAAAACAATTAAGATAAATTACCATTGCCATGCAGTTCTGTCCTATTCCTTACTCAGGTTCTCCCTCTGAGCCTTACTCAACTGATTAATTTCATTAACACAACAGAAATCTTTGTTTTGTCAGGTTAGTTTTCTGCTGAGCAGCAGGCTGAATTAGCGTGGCTCGCTATCCGAACCATGCATTTCTCCTGCCCTCCTTGCCTCTCCAGGGCACAGCTGTCCAGCCTTGACCCAGACTGGGAAACTTCTCCAGCTGAAGAAGAACCTGCTGAAGGAAAGCCTGCTGTATGCAGAACTCACACACATGCTTGCCTCCTCTTTTTTCCCCCCTAAAGAACAGCATTTTCTAGTTACTTCCCTCTTTGTGTGACATGCCCCCCGTTCCAGATCTGCTCCTTCCAAAATCACAGTGCAATACAAACATGCGTTTCCTGCACCCAGTAACAGCAATACCAACTCTGTCCAAAAACACGACTCTAAACATATGCTAAATATTTACAGGGAAAGCAAGGCCATTCTAGCTTTTAAATCCAGTGCTAAAGAAAGGTGTATGTTTCATAACCTCGGTAACTGTGAGGTTATATACATAGGGTAGGATATACAACCGTTAGACCTCATTAGTAAGTTCCAGAACATGAAACAGCCTTGCAAGAATCATGAATCACTGGCCATCTGCTAAGGTACTATCACCCGAGGTCACTCACCCCTCTACCCACCGAAAAGCTCATAACCAAGGCTGACCTCTGAGATCATGGTTGGACTTGATGATCTTACAGGTCTTTTCCAACCTTAGTGATTCTGTGTGATTCTGTGATCAGTGCTCCCCCATCTTCGCAGCACACACAGCTGAAGGTGCTCCGTAAACACTTGGCACGAAGCTGTGGGGGGACAGCTCCACACATGACCAATGTAGCAAAAATTTTACTAAATTCTAATGCCAGGTGATTGCTTAAAATCTGCATCTATTGCTTTCCTGCAGGTGTTCTGTGATACGGTGTACTAAGAGAGACAGGGTACTAATACAGCTCTGTGAATGACAGCTCCTTTAACTTATTTGTTAATCCACTTTACAGCCACCACTGCTCTACAGGGAACCCTGGCAAAATATCGTGCTACAGCAATATTACTGATAAAATACAGTTATTGAATCAGAAGGCCTTTCCAAAGCACTCAGTGGAGAAAATACAAGGAAGACTGAGAGATTATAGAATATACAGAGAAAACAGAAGAAAAATTTATGGAACATAAAGTCTTTTACACCCCCACCTCCCCTTTTTTTTTAAACCTCAAGTCTCACATGAGGAGGCAGGAGCCATCTGTAGCAAAACAACAAATAAAAGCTACTGCAAAAGTTCTCAATGAAGCTTTTTGAAAAGTATTCATTCCTCTAGTCCAACTATTGTAGTTACTGAGGTCTACAAAGCCAAAACCAGTTAATCTATACAGCCTACAGCTGAATATCAACACATTCCCTACTACAAACTATTTTTAACCACATCATTACTACAAAGAAACTCTCATAACCTACATTTGGGATTTACAAACTAGTGACAAACTGAGTAGCTTTCATAATTTAAAACACTTATTTTCAATTCCTCCCTGGCCTGATCAGAGAGCCAGAGATCAGAGATCCTCCACCCTGTCTGAGGAGGTGTCTTCCCCACTGCTAGCAACTCATATGAAAGACAAGGTCATCTCCATTTCACTATACTTCACTTTTTTTTTTTAAACTTATGGTGAACTGCATACCTCCTCAGTAAAGAATAAATCTCTTTCTCCTGCTTCACCTGAGAATTGTTCCACAGAGCAAGGGGCAGGGAAAAACCTGTCTTCTCAGTCTCTTTACAAGCTAGCTGCTACTGAGGTATTCACTGTGTTCAATCTTCTATTTCAAGTCCTGTAAGGAAAAATAGAAAACTGCACCCAAGCTTCCCAGAAGACTGGTTTTCCACTATGATCCGCACACCATCACAAGCCTCACACTCCATCAAAAGTCTTTGCAAGTGGAACAGTATTGTGGCTTGGTGACTTCTCTGAAGTCCTGTTATCTCCTATATACTCTTCCTTCACACCTGTCTTCTCTTTTTACAGGCTCTCACATTGCCTTTTTATGTGGTCCTGCCTGTATATTAATTACTCCTATATGAAGGGCACATGCATTTGGAGACGAAGGTTCAGAGCACAGAGTTCTCCGGGTAACAACTGCTGTTGTCAGCTCCTATCTGAATTAAATGAATTATCTGTACCATCACTCTCAGAGAGCCTCTTCACAGGTGCCCTACCCGAGAATAGAAGATTTTGTAGTACTATATTAGGCAATCCTTAATCACCTACACAAGAGGAAACATGAAAGTCAACCTCTGAAGCTCTTTACAGCTGAAATAATGCTTATGATATTCCTTTCAAAATCTGGGCTTTAGAGCTTTTGTTGCTCAATATATTAGCAATCTCAAAATTAAAAAACAATTATCCATCTCTAAAGCACATGCACAAATCTTTACATAATTAGTATTTAAGTCACTTTACGTGTTCAAAAAAAATGCTGTGCAGACAGGTTAGCACCACAGCTAATGCTGGGCTAGCATGAGTTAAGCAGATACTTTTCTTCTGAGGGGCAAACCTGATACAGAAGAGGTGCTCAAGGCTGCAGAGTGAACCAGCAGAAGAAAGCTCCTTTTCCTCTCTCAACTCCTTCAGGCCACAGTTCATTGCCCATGCATGTCCTCAAGTTCTCCTCTGTTCATAAGACTCCTTTGCCTTCAAAATTCCTTGAACTTCTGAGCACTTTTTTTCCTAGGTGTCTAAAGAGAAAACCTATTTCCACCACAGTTCAAACAATTACTCAGTGACCACTGATAGATCATAAATTGTTTCAGATACCTAGCAAAGGACACAATGCCTCAGTATCCCCCCCGCTCCTTTTTAACATAAAGAAAAATTGCTTGTGCTGTCCAAAAGCAGATTTCAATTTTAAATAAATTACCAATTCTTATTTCTATGCATTTTCAATTAAAAGCCAAGCCCAGCTAACCAACCTCAGCCAAGCCACACTATTATGCATTTAAACCTATGCTTACCTGCTTAGTCTGATCTCGGGCACGACTAAAAGGAATTTTACTGACACCTTAAAATGCACAGCCAAAAGTTAAATAAATATAGACACATAAAATAATGAGATGCATATTTCTGCTGCAAAGTTACACTAAACAAGCCAAACTGCTCCCTGAATAGAAATCCCATCAATTACTGACTTTGAAAGGCAGTCTCCTGGCTTCTCTGTTTCTAAGACATCAAGAATCCTGCTGAAATACCCATTTCTTTTTTTTTTCCCCTTTTAAAGCACAGGAAAGTTGGTACTTAATGTTACACTATAGAACTTGGAGTGAAACGAAGGGAGCAGTTAACTTGAAGTGATGTGACAGAGAAACATGTTTGGGATGGTAGCATCACTCACAGATGAGGGGTAACCTGGAAAAAAAATACTTTCCTTCTTCCCCACAATTTTTAGTTTGGCCAGAACAAGCAATAATCCATCCTTCGCTGAGGACAAATTTAAAATGAGATGTCTTGCCACTCTTTTGAATTTGGCATAGGAACTCTTTTACCCTTTGGGAATCACGGACACATTCCAGCAACTCTGAAAATGGATTTTCCATCTACCCTATGAAAGTTATTCTGAAGTTTAAAAATTGGTTCAGAAAATTAAAATTAACATTACCTGTTTACCTCTCAGAGAATTAACTCTGATGTTTTTGAGGAATATTCCAAGCACAGTAGCTATTAGCCCTTCAGCAAAGTCAATGACAGGTTTTCTTTTAACACCCTGAGGACTGACAGCTACATTCAGCTCTAACAAGTCATAAATGCCTGTGCTTAGATCTGTCTCAAACACTCCTGACATTGCTAGCGTCTGAACCTTCACATTGATCTTTGGGAAGGAAAAGTGTGCATCTTTCCCTTATATCCTTCTTTATCAGGGAAGATAATTTATCATTGCTGATGCATCTCTACTGAGGCAGCTGTGACCCCTCATCAGCTGCCACTGTGTAGAAGCAAGGCAGCAAAAGATGTCAAAACACTTTCGAGGCCAAGGCAAAGAAAGCAGTGAAAGCTGGAACAAAACCTGCTGAAGTGACTTGTGATTTCACTCCAAAGTAAACAACAGGCTCCATCTCAAGGTGGTGACTCCTTGATAGTTGTACTTACCTTAAAACTATCAAGGGGGGAGGGGGGATGGGGGGGGTGGGGGTGTGTGAAATTCCTTGGGTGTAAGACACATTAAGCCCAACCATTTGTGATGTCCCCTTAAAATGGAGTTCTCCAGCGTATTCTGTATTTTTTGACATCAACTGCCAGCATTGCCTTTCCTACAGGCACACTACAGAAAGCTTTCAGGAATACAATTTGTCTTGCATAAAGTGAATAAAACAATACAAGCAAGACAATATAAACAAAATTCTGCATTTTTATAGCACAGTATTCCAGGTGCACAAGAATATCCTGGGTTAAACTAGAAGGAGGAAGGGTGAGGAACCTTGAAGAACAGCTTAGGATCATGCTGGATCCAAACCTTATTTACTCCATTTTCCATTTCAAAGCAAACTTCAGCACTAAAAAACAGATCATGTTTCAGATACTTAAAGCTTGCAGTGAGGCAACACATAACTACTTAGTCAATTATTTTATAATTAGTCAGAGGCACAACCATTTTCCCAAATAACATAGCTCAGTTTCTACTTACTGAGCAATTCTTCTGCCATTTCTAACCATGTTTGTTTATACTGCATACAGCTTAGCCACGTTTGTATTGATGCATACTGGGAAAATCTGTGCAGCCATCCCTGAGCACCTCATTAAGAGCAGCATGAAAGGGAAGAGGAAAGGGGGAAGGGGAGGAAGCAGAACAGGAAAAGCACCAGAGGCTGTATGTGCTATACATAGCAGATGGGTAACATGCCTTGGCACACCACATTTCATGGAAACTGCATGAGAGTTGCCAGCCAAAATGGTTGTTGGGAAAAGAAGGGTTAAGAGTGCTCACTTTGGAAAAAAAAAAAAGGACTCGCCAACTTCATTGTGGAAAGAGAATCAATAGAGGCCTCTAGAAGGACAAAACATGATTAGTTATCATGGTTACAGACATTAGGCAAGGACATAGCTCTACTTACAGCAAGTTTTGCAGAAAATTCATTACTTCAACAGCTGAAAGTTAGTTTGGGCTAGGTATCTAGTGAATCCATTAGATGGTCTCATTAAGAAACAGTTTCTGCCACTGCAGAGCCCCTCAGAGCAGGTAACAGCATTGTTATCATGGTAATTCACTAAAATCAGCATGTAATTCATTATCCTCCTTATCTCTCTCAAATTAGTGGAGGGCAATATAGTGTAACAACAAAAAAGAGAAGAAAAATATTTTGTCCATGATGATGTCCCTGTGATGCACAGGATGAGTGGGTCCTGCAACCTAGCTGGCAGAACCAGTATTGGTACTGCAGACAGGCTAAACTACAATAATATATATACACAATAATATTCTGCAATAAGCACTAATCCCACCCAAAGCTTCGCCTGCCTGTGTGGCAATGGGCTGCCACGCTGCAGATTTCAACACTGAGGTAATCAGAGCACAAGGCATCTGCGTTATAACCAAGACAGGTTTTGCAGCACTGATCAAACCTGGAATTGGCTGCTGAAGTTTGTCCCACCCAAACAAGTTTTATACATCTTTTTGTACCAAGAGAAGGGAGAACAGAAAGAACAGGAGTTTTCTTTCCCTTGTAATAGGGCTTGCTGCAACTTGTCAGAGACAAAGCACTCAGTGTTACACCTGGGTGGGGATGGATGCAACCACACATGTTTTATTCTCCTGCCCTATGCTTTTAAAAAGAGAATATTTTAGGCAGTACCTTTCAAAAACAATCGAAGGATGTCCCTGTCCCATCCCCACCTTAATACTGGGGAAAAAGAAATTAACATATTTTGACACAGAACTGGAAATACCACCTTAAAAGTAATGGAAGGTTGTCAGATAACTTTTGTTCACAAGCCAAGCCCACCTGCCTCACCGCTCCCCTACAACTTTGCACTTATACTGACTGCTAGAAAAGCCTGTGTTTTCCCTCAGGAAAACTAAAATTTTTAAAAATGTATTAATTTATTTTTTAAGTTAACTACTTTCAGGTCCTTTTGCGTCATGCAATTCCTGCAACACCTGTACTGGCTGTATGGGATTACAATCAAACACTAATTCGTTCCGTATCTTTTCCTCATATTTTTGAATTCTTTTCCTATCCCCATATGAGGAAAAAGATTTTGCTGCAGCTGTCCCTGTATTTTGAGCATGGCCTGCAGAGATCAGTCACGTGAAGCTGATGTCTTACCACCTCACCCATCCCTCAAGGCCTCCTCCACAACTGCTTTCCAGAGGGTAAAGAATTTGGGATGGTAGCAAGCAACATTCAGGTCACTTGCACAGTACATTTCTAATCTAGGTAATTTTCTGAAAGTCACTTGACCTTTCTGGACTAAGGCATATTTTGTTAGTATGAAGAAATTAAGAAAGGTGAAATTCCATTAAAGCTCTTTCGTATTTGGTCAGACTGCTTCTGATTGACTTCCAGGGGGGTAAATGAAGAGGACAGAGTAACTTCATCCATTCACTGCCTGTGGAGAGTGTGCAGATGCAGAGAAGGAGAATCCACTCCCACTGCACTTCATGATGTTTCCTTATCTCACAGTTTCTCATTACATTAGTCATTAACAATGCCAGTGAAAGATGCTGTTTTAAACAAACAGCAGGAACAAGGAATTTTCAAAATTCTATTTCATGACCAAAGAATACTTGTTTCAGAAAAAATTACACACACTCATACTCCAAACTGTCTGAGCAGAAGGTGGTTGTAACAAAGCCAGAACTGTAGTAATATGGCTGAAGTCTTGTCCTTCTGTATGAAAACACAAACAGCTGCACACTTGCTGCAAAACCAAAATCAGGCACGTCAATGTCCAATGGTTTGTATTTTCTGTAAGGTCAAATCAAAGGTATCCTTTTCAAGCAGCACAGAATTTTTAGTTGCCGTATTACATCTAAATTGCGTAAACATTTAGACTACTGGAAAACTTGCCCCTTTGATCAGTCAAGTGAATTATTGCAGACCTATCAGATGACCTATGGAAAACGTCCTGTTCCCCTTCCGTAACAGCTTTCTATGCATCAAGCAAGCCACAAAATTCATGATCTTGAATATCAAAACAGTCATCTTCAAGACGTTGAAGCTTTCATTTAAATCCTCACAGCCTCAAGCTCCCTTTAAGATAAATGATTTTATATTAGCAGTGAACGAGTCAGAGATTGACAAAGTCAGTAAGAATTCATAACTTTTGCATTTTAATCATTCATAGCCACCATATTTGATTTACCCCACAATTTCCATCACAAAATGAAAAAGTTTTGAAGAACGAGTTATTCTCAATGTAAATCTCCAGCATGCCTCTGTCAATCATGTTAGTCCTTTCCCCGTTCGTTTTTCCTGCCTCCTGGTTGAAACTACACAACCAGTTTAATTACTTCATTACTTAATGACTTCTTACCTTAAAAGGCTGTAAATATATGGAAAGCTAAACTAATACACAGCAATTCTCCATGGAATAGAGCAAATCATTATAAACAGCAGTACAGCTCATGAAGATCAACTATATTCATATTTCTCACTACCCTAACACTTTTACAAAGGAAAAAAAGTAAGTCTGTAGTGGTCTGGAATGCTTCTACCAATTGATTATGTATGCACACACATAAAAGAGGGAAATAAACAATTCCATACTCAAATACAGTATTTGCTTGCCACAAATTGTACATTCCCTTTGCTGTATTAGAGTAACAACTTGTGGGAAGCTACCATTCCAGAAATTATAGCTTAAAAAGAAGTTTCAGTGTTGAACTTTTGTTGGGAAGACTTAGCCTTTGATAGTTTTGCTGGCAAGTTTTGGGGTTTGGTTTTGTTTTGTTTTATTTTTTTACTTATTTATAATTTCCAGTTTATTGAGCAGCTCATTGTACCTTTGTTCAACTAGAGGGAAAGAACTGCTTCGTTTACAGCACAGTTTTATATGCAAATTATATTCAGTAGACTCTCTACTAATCATAAATGTCAACAGGAAAAAAGCATGACAGATTTAAGACTGTTGAGATTTGTTCATGAACTTTGAAGGAACACTGAAATTACAAAGCAGGCCTGTACTCAAAGCAGGCTTTACTCACTGTAAAGCATCTTCTCTAAGCATGTGCCAAGTCATGCATGTTACAGGATTTTTTTTCCTAAATATACGATGACACTTTATACTCCTTTTTCCATTTCTAAATATTTGTGACAATTAATAAAGTCCTGTCTTCTGCATACAGTCAAACTTACTGTTTGCTTAGCTCTCCCAGAAATGAAGCTTGTTTCTACTCTGTGGAAACACTTCCATTAGATTTACTAGCAATTGAGAAAAAGCAAGTTTTCACCCCTACACAAATCAAAATTCAGGAGGAAATTCAGAGTTCAAAATGAAGAGATATTTTACTGCCAATAGGGGGAAAAAAAGTCTTAACAAATCAGCCAGCTGTTGCAATAACAACATCAAATAAAGAAATTGTAGAGCTTATTCTACCCTTTATCAATAATGCATGGCTGCGCACAGACAATTTATAGCTGTTTTCCATCACTGGGTATTGTGTAGTACTAAATTAAGTCTACAAAATTCAAGGACAGTCCACCCACACAGCTACTGTAAGCCAGCCAGGCCACTTTGAATAAACATTTTAAAGGCATAAAGTGAGTTTTATTAGCATGCTGAGCCACAAGTTCCTAGTGGACAAAGCATCTCCTTTGAAAAAGTAAAAGTACATTCAGCAGAAGGAGAGATGAGTTACTCTTGTGCCTTACATGTACAGAAATAGCAAAAAGGAAAAAAATATATACATGCAACAACTCAAACCCCTGCATTGATTAAGATTAAAACACGAAGCAAGCTAATTTGTTTTCTATACCAGAAATTGATTGTCAGTCTCAGAAAATCCTGAGAGGTGCTGAACGGGTCACATTCTGACAGCAAAAGAGCCAAAAACCAAAGATGGTTTTGACAGGTTTTGTTTACATTTAGGTAGATCCGAATATTAACAGACTTATTTTCTGATACTTCACAAGTCGTAACTCAGAAAAGCACACGTAAGGCTTTCATCAAGACAAAGAACTAGTTATCATACTGAAATCGCCTCAGCAACGCCAGTCAACAAGTGAGAGGTGGGGTCCCTTCCGCAGGCCAAATTAACCATGGGGTGGTAGGGCACGAGTTGGTTGCTTTCGGTCAGTCCCACCTCTTCCTACCACAGCAGTCCCAGCACTCAAACACAAAGCATCAAGGGACCTGGAACACACGAGCTGGCCACCAGCAGCAAAAGGTCTGCGCATCCAACAGTTTTACCCAGGCTCTGCTCTGGCAGGGGGCAATGTGCTGCCCGCATCCTCCACCCCGGTGCTGGCTGGCTTGGTTTCAGGTACGGAGTCAGGTGTAACCAGCCAGGACGTGGATGGCAGCTCCACCAGGAGGTGGGCTTGGGTCACGCTGCAGACTGCTGCTGCTGTTCCTTTTACAGTCGCGCTGCCCAGCTTCCCTCTAAAAAATACCGGCAAATGTGAATTTTGTGACAGCCTTTTCATAACCAGACCACCCTCCAGGTCTCTCCGGTAACTGGCACAACAAGACGACATCCTGCCTGGAAAAACTACTTTCGTACAGTGTGGGAAGGTGGAGGATGTATCACAGCATGGCTGGGCAGCTTGACGGCTTTGTGGCGTGTTTAAGCGCAACCACAACTAACAGCAGGAAGGATGCAAGAGATAGGACTTAAGCCACATCTGTTCTAAGTTGGTCAAGTGGAAATACCTGGCCAAATAAAAAAACATGACTGCATTTATTGTGCAGGTGTGGAGAGAAAAAAATCAACTCTGATCAGTGGTATTTAGATTTGCGGACACCTTTAATTTTCTAGTTAAGGTGTATACTACGGTACAGCAAAGTTTAACTTCACTTACAACAGGCATGCTTTCTCAAAAATCAGATCCCCTTTGCAAGTATCTCAAGGACCTCTGAAGCCAACTAATCAGTGTTTAAAACTCTGATTTATCTGCTCCAGCAAGCCCAGAAAATTCAGAAAGTGAAGAGCCAGACTTGACTAGATCTTCTCACTACATCGCTGTGCCAGGGCAACCAACCCCCAGCCTCTGGTGAAGCTGCTTCACTGCTGTGAAAGCAGAATCTGTCTGCTCTGTCCTACAGGCAGAAACTATTCCAGATGAAGTTGTACTGAGATTTAGCCATTTTTTTTTATAAAATCTTTTTTAAGATTTTCAAGACAAGCAGAAGTCTAGAAGACCTAGTTTAAGACTTAGGTCAGGAAAGCAACTGCTGGGTAGTTGTATTTTAACCTGTCAGAAGTGCAAGGTTTTCTTCAGAGGGTTGACTGGGGTTTTCTTCCATTTAATAGGCTGAGTTTCTGCTGTGAAAAGTGCAACTGCTGTTTTGAAGTCTGGTGACATTGCAGTAAAACCCTTGGCTAAATCAAGGCTACGGAACACAGCTTTGAGAAATCTCCCAGACAATCCCATTGAAGCAACCATGGCTTTATAAAAGAAATTAATTTTAATAACTCTGTTGCTCATCTAACATTGCCAAAGTCTGTGATCCAATTAGAAGCGCACTGCTTTAATGACCTGCACAGGGATCACATTCGGTGAAGTTCAGAGACACACAAAATGCTCTCAGGCCCTCTCCACGGAGCATGTTGCTCCAGTGGGATGTTGGCTTTGTAACTCACAGGCAAAAAGCACTGAGGTGGTCACATGAGTATTTCAAAGCCACAGTTAGCTGTTCAAATGCAAAATGCCTTGAGCACAACTAAATGTTATTGTGTTACATGCAATCATGGGCACACGTGATCTTCAAACACTGTATTGTATGAAGAGAAATTGAGCCCACTTCTCCAAAGACTTGCTAAATTAGCAGCCCTAGTGTACAGACCTTTAATTTGTAGTACCCCTCTACAGCGATAGCTATTGCCATTAATGCTGTACTTCCCGTTCTCTGTAATAGAGTTACAGCCCAGCACTACTCAAATATACAGCGGGATAGTTTGCTATGCCACTTGGTGTAAGAATATGTGAAGATATGTATGTATGTAACATGAGGGGTACTTAAATTCAGAGCATCTGAGAAGCCCATCTCTTCATCCTGCTCCTCTCGATAGCCACAGCCTCGTGAGGAGAGCTGTCAAAGGACCTGCCTTTACTGTCCATTTCTTAGTGACTGTACGTGGTGCTACTGTGCTTTCTGAAGGGCCACCAGGCAGTCAGCAATCGTCGCTACTTTGGCTCCCCGACAGCAGATGCAAGTCTGCTCTGGGTTTTCCAGCCTTTCTGCAATCATACTCTTCCTCTCTGTCTGCATGTGTTTCCTTACAGCCTCCTCCCCTCTTCTCCCATCCTGTACCTTGCACAGCCACCCATGCATGCCGACGGACATTCAGGCTGTGACTACACCAGTTTACTGACACCTGCAGCAGTGCACTGGGCAGACAGGTCTGGGGATCCGCAAAGGCAACCTGAGAGTCCTTCTAGGCACACAGCCACGCTTCCTTCGCTTAGAAGCCCACACTTGGCTGAGGGTGCACACTTCTACAACCAGTACACGGCTGTGGCACGCAGCCACAGAGGAACTGGGACAAGCCTAGTCACAGTGATAAGAAGTTTCCTTATTTAGCCTTTTTCTAAGCATTTCTCCTCCCTGCCAGCTACAGCCCTGCCTTGGGGCGCAGAAGCAGTCATCACTGCTTTCCCCCACCTCCTGTACAAAGCACTTCTTTACCACCAGAGAAGACAAAATTCACCTACAAATGCTTTTCCAGGTGAAAAGCAGCAGCTCCGGAAGAGCTAAAGCCTTGGTACACCGAAGCGAAGAACAGCGTCCTGGCAAGGAGGGACAGGCACCGCTCTATGAGCAAGAGCCCAGGGCCAATTTAAAATGTGCTGGAGTGAGGTCTGCAGTGGAAGGGCAGGCAGGCTTCCCAGTCACGGCAGCTTGCCACAGGTGCATTGCGGCACCCTCTGCCCCCTCTCTGAACTGAGTTTCACACAAGAGAGCCAAAGGGAGAGCCAGTGGAGTCTGGGTGCATGCACGTACACACAGGCACACACCCCACGTAAATGGCAAGTTCAGAGAGTAATGAAGAAAGGCAGGAGATCTGCTCTTCCACACTTAGTGAGTTTCAGAGTTTGGAAAAAAAGCTGGTGCCCCTGCATCTTTGGGATCACTAGATTCAGTAGGCCTCTACCTGTCCCAACAGCTGTTAGCAACTCAAGGCCACATCTGAAAGCACAAGATTTACTCCACACTCAAAAGCCAAACAAGCTGTCCGCCACTGCTTGGTTTCACTCTGATTAAAGCAGCAAAAGCAGCACGAGACAAGAGTTAATCTGCAGTGAGCTATCCCAAATAGTCGGAATGGCCAAGAGACTAAATCTTTGCTCTTCAAAAGATGAGTTCAGTTGTAGGTGTGTCTTATCTCTCATCCAAACCTGCAGCACACTGCAGTACACATAAGGTGCGCAGTGACAGTCAACAAAAGTAAATAAAAATAGGAGTCAGCTGCCACTTCAAACACCAGCTGTTAAATCTGAGGGTATCCAGGAGTCAGTAGCAAAGAGAGCCTTTACACAGGAATTACCCATCTGGATTTCTTTTATTACAGATTTCATTCAGGCTCTCCCTTTGGTGTTGATCTTAACCTGATTTGTATTTTTGCACAGCAACGTTTCCACACAGCGCTGTAGCACCAGGGTGCTTACACCCAGTCCCTGGTCATGGAAATGACTCTGCATTAAGGGAAGACTCTGGTGTGCACTGGGCATTGCATAAACATACTCTTCGTTGGTCTAGTCTGCAGCAGGTCTACTGTGCTGCTGAGAAAAAGGAGCAGCAGCACTACAGTGCAGCAGACAATCCAGCTATGAATCCAAAAGATGGGTACAAAATATGGGTAATTAACTAATGAAAATAACAGCAGCAGCAGCTTTAGTAAAAGCAAAATGGTCACTTTTCCAGCTACAGTTGTTTTTAGTTTCTTACCCATATTTTTCCTGGTGAAGAATTTGTCTCAGCCTGACATCCCATAGGGACTGAAGACTAAATCTTTTTACTACTAAAACATTATTAATACATAGATGAAGGACTAAGGCATTCTAATGGAAAGGTATACAAAGTGTAGAATTGGTGATTTCGGGAAAGAAACCAAGTCATTTTTTCATTGCATCGATCTTTACCTTACTTAAGTCAGTGAACTGAGTCATAACTAACAAATACTGATAGTCAGGTCCAGTCTAAGACTTCTTGTTAATATGGTTTACTATGGAGTAAGAGGTGGGGCTGGGACAGTCTGTGGGACCAAGTCTATCCTCTTCCTCTTCTTTTGCCCCCTGCAAAAGAAGTCACATCTTACCTTAAAACATTGTACCAGAAATGCCAGTCCCCTAGTTTCCTTTAGGCTGTTTTAAACACCAGAAATAATGCAGAGGATTCAGCTAGTTCAATGCTTCAGCATTTCACAGCACATTCAGTAACTTGACAGTCATCCTACAAGAGGAGAAATGAAAAGCACCAATTAGTCATTGTACATGTTGGGCAATATACCACATGCGTAAAAGGGCTGATGCCTGGTAAAGCCATGGTGGTAAACAACAATGAAATCACAAATATGAAAGGCTAAGTCATTTTTTGCTTCCACGGTGAAATGCACAAGCAATATTTTGGTTACAGCGCCCTGGAAAGAAAGCACGCATCTTGCAATAGATATGACACCCTGCATTGCCTTCCCAATTTAAGTCGCCTTTATTCAAACAACAGTCTGTGTGAATGCACAGATACAAAGCTCCAGGCATGGCAGGATACACCAGACATGCCAGTTACAGAAACACAACAGTGTTTAAGGAAAGGTAACCTGGTACTAGCTTGAACTGGGAAAGGCAGTAGAAGCCCATATGAGCTAAGTAGTAGCACTATATAACCCAGGATGCTGGCGTACATGAAAGACACATGGAAGTATTTCATAGACTGCAGTAAAAGGAGAGACATCTACAGACTGGTTTGTCTCATTTCTGTCAACAGGCTTTTTAAAAAATTCTCATCTTGCAAGGGCTCACACGTACTCTCAACCCTTACTGAGTAAAGACACTCCAACTGCAGCTAAGTTCATGCCTGCACTACTATGGCACATAAGACGGGTCTTTTCCTCCACAGCAATTCAGCTAAGATGTTCTGTAACCAAGGTTTAGACACTTATTTTTCAGTTCCAACTCACTCGGCATCTCCCAAATGAGCAAACCTCCCAAAACCATAGGCACACACCTGTAGAGACACCACTCCTTGCACCAAGACATCCCACCTCACATCCACTCACAGGTACAGACCAAGTCAGCTGCACCCTGAGGCTGTGCTGGTGTTGAGTAGTTGCACGACAGACACTGCTAGGACATTCAACAGAGGGATGGACAGCAGAACAATTTATCTATATCTAGCATGGTTACTCAAGAGAGTTCTGAAGATTATTTTCAGGGAAAAGACACTTCTTATCATCCAGGTTTCAATTAAGTACTTCCCCAATGCTTTGGTATGAAAACACATGCTGATCGTTGTCCGAGGCTGTAAAACTGCAGAGGTGTGGGCTTAAGTGAATCCTACCAGGTAATAATTAAGGAGATTTATTATAAATTAATAAATGAACTGGCACAGAAGGCATGGTACAGACCAATGTCCCTACATACACATATATATTGTTCTAATCCTACACTGTTTACAAATCCCTAAAACAGCCTCCTAAGGGTTAATTGTCTTCACAAACTAAAATAACAAGTAGCATTTGAAGGGAAACTACAAGGGTCTGTCTGTGGGAGGAGGGGAGTGGGGATTAAGAGGGAGACCTTACACTCTGGCAGATAAGTGTAACATCTGTTACAAAAACAGAAATCCCAAAGCCCCAAGCTTAGGTGACCTTTAAAATAGTATTCAGTGCTCTTAAGTTACCCCAAGGAAATGGGAGGCATCCCCCCCTCTGTCTAACACTTCCCCAATATGTTTAGTTATACTTTCAGCTATTTATGTAAAATACGAATTTGTTTACACTGCATGTTAGCTATTCATGATACCCTAAAAATGCTTTCCTTACATTTCAATGGGAGTGCATTCCAAGATGATTACAAGTATCTCCACTTACATATTAAAAACTGTAATTAATTAGGAAACTTGAGATGACAGAAAACAAATTATATCCTTGGAGCTATATATTCACAGATAATAGGAAGTACCATGATCATTGTATTTCTGTATAACCTCGTGCTCTACACTTCTGTATAAAGCGTCACAGCAGTTCCCTGGGAAAATTCTGAGTATTTCAAGACTTCAGCCTTTATCTTCAAGTTGTTCAGTCGATAGTTACACATCCTGGACCACTGTTCAAGGACACAACAAAACTGATTTCAAACTCCTACCACCACACCCAGCATGCCGTGCCCCCGTGACATGGTGTCAAGATCCTTCACGTATTTCTCATGGGTTAATTTTGTTCCAATAGATTTCACCTTTGCACGTTGTCCCACAGCTAGCATAAACGCTATACCAGGTACTCTGTGTACTTCAGCTGAAGGGAGTGCTTATGCCCACACCTGATCCAGATCAGTTTGAAAGCACAGTAACTGCGCAATACCAAAGGCCAGGACTAGGACACAGCTTGAGCTCCAAGATGAGCTAGTGATAGCTCTATGGCAGTTGCTAGTCTTTTGAGAAAGAGGACTGAACAAGTAAGAAATCCTTCAGGAGTTAAGATTTATCACATACCTTACCATTTTCCACACCAGATGGAAAGAATGCCTCAGTTTTGCTTTTTACCCCAAACAAATCACAGCATACATGCATACACAATCATTTGACTCCTACACATCCAAGTCCAACCAAAACAAAAAACATTATGCTGCACACCCATTTCTTCCCTTAAGGAGAGAATAAACCACACCTAACAGGTATTAACAAAAACACCAAACATTAGAAAACATTTTGATACAATGGGGATTTAAAAAAAATATATGTAATACTGTAAGCAAAATTTGAATCTGTATAAAACTTATGTATCTCATATCAAAAAGTAATTGCTCTTCTCAACTGCCTTGCAAATGGCAATCTAAATTCATTCTCGGGCAGAAAACTGACTCGGTGATTAGCACAGAGTGCTAAGTAGAAGCAAAGAAAAGCAGAAATGAAAACAAACATGGTAAAAGAGTTAAGCAGAAATATTACATATACAAGGGAGAAAATTTGTTGATAAAATTGTCCTTTTTACAGGAAGATTTAACCCTGGTAACATTTTACATTTAAATAAATCTTGCTGTGCAACAGGTATTTCTAAAATTCCCAAAGCCATGGTTTCACCAATTTTTCACGGAAAGTCTATGTACTTCACAGCGTACTCTAGCTTGACAAGTTCTCCCCAGGTGGGTAACACACGTATTCCGTCTTCTCCCCTTTTTGATTTTAATATTGTTCAACACCTCCTCCCACATGCTCCAACACATGCACCTCCCTCCAGCAGCCAGATTCACTTATCTAAAGAGGAATTTATGCTGGTCTGAAAAAACACCAGCCCCCTCAACTGCAAGGACATGCCTGGATAACTTATTGAGATATGCCTCAGACGTTGCGTCAAACACTTCAAAGTCAGTTAAAGATGCACTGCATAGCACCAGAAGGGTAGCTACATTCTTGCTGGGAAGGAGACATTATTTTAAAGTAAGTTTGAATGTAACATTTCCAGTGGTAAAGACACTATTTCCTGGCGAATATATTCTAAATTTTTGGACAGAAAGCCTTTCAGTAGTCCAAAGCAATACTCAATCTTGGTACACCTCACTGGCATAAGTTCTCATAATTGCTAAAGGAAATAACTAAGGCTATGTCTGCATGGCACAAAGCACCATGCTAATTAACCCTGCAGATACACCAATTAATCGGGGCAGGGTGACAGGACTACCCTGCTGCCTCAGGAATCTCCCCATGCCGATGTACGCTGCCATTTGGTCACACACACTCCCCCTGCAAGCGGTCTCTTTCACACGGAGGAAGTCTCACACCAAAGATGAAAGCCCCATGGAAGGGTGCTTCCCCTCAGAAGCTGTCATACAGCTTTGTTTTATTTAAGCCTGTGAGCTACAGCAGACAATAGCGAGCTGTACATTGCACTAACTCCTACAAACGGTGAAATAACTGACAGGTATTACTGAGGATCCCGGGCTGCTAGGAGGGGGAATGTGAGAGAGTGTATCTATGGACAGTCTCCTTAACCCCAGCAGAGAAGGTCCAGGACAGCATCTCAGAGGAGCTATGTGTAATGATAATGGTGATTGTCTGCCAATCACCTGCAGCAATTCACCCCACAACATTTTAATTTCTCAGCTGGTCTCAAGAGAGAGCAAGGAGAAACCCCCTTAGTGCTGGTGTAAACATTCGTGAGTTAGTAGGTTCTAAATAGCAGATAATGGTGTGGTTGTTAGCACATTAAAAAAGTTAAATTGTTGCCAAAGCAACTTTCCTTTCAACATTCTGGTGATAAAGTCTTGGGCTAAAGCCAGAACACCTTATCTGCTGTACCTGATGCCACCTCTTGCTACAGAGACCAGCTCTTCACGTACTGCAAATGGACTTTGAGCTTCTTGTGACTAGTTAAGACCACATGCCATAAGGAATAACGTACTCAGCAGTAGCGTGAAGTGCCTGTGCCAACAGGAACTGGTTTCTGAGCAGCCAGAGAGCAAGAGGGAAGGGGAACATCTGACATGCAATACAACCCGCAGCAGAATGTAGCCTCATGGCCTGACCAACAACCACAGGATGTAAAGACGCAGAAGGGTCATTCACTGTGGCACAAACAAGCCAAAGGCAGGGAAAAGTGCCAAGCAGAACAGGCAATTTCAGAGTCTGAACAGCCTCTGTCCAGTCCCCCTTCCACCTCCCCACCAATCCACACCCAAAAATGAGGCATTTCCAAGACAATCCTGTTCGTATGGCCTCTCTCAAGAAATGCAGACCTTCTGCAAAGCACAGCCCCATGAATTTAATGCATGAGTTACTTTAGCGAGGGGAGTCACATTGCTGGTAAATGGGATAGACCAGCTCAGCTAGAACCTGGCGGGCAAGGCTGGCTTCTCGTGTTTCAGTCCCGTCACACAGGCAGAGAGGTCACAGCGCGAGAAAGGGCGGCTTCACCTTGGTCCAGGGTTTGCACTACAGTGATCAGAAACTGGTGACAGGTTTCAACAAGTAGGCTGTTTCTTGCGGCGAAAGCACAGGGACAACTGTTAGCTTAGTATAAAGCACTCTGCAGTGAAACAGGGAGAAACCACATCAAAAAAGCAGCACCAAAACACTCTTGAGCCTTTCATGCTCTCATCGGAGTGGACAAGTACTCAAGTAAGTCTGCCAGGTCCAGCATGGTTGAATACAAATCCTACACCACTGTAAAAAGCATAATCATTAATTTACAGGAAATTAAATCGCCTTTGATAAGTAGGTGTTAAAGTAGCGGTGCTCACACTTAGACCCAAAGTACGTCAGCTCATGAAAAATGGAAAGGTGTAATAAGACACATTTGCTACCCGATCACTTTCAAAAACAGTAAGACTTTTTTTACAGGCATCTGGTGCACATGTAAATTTGAGACTGACTAATAAAAGGCTGTCTCCTTCGAAGCATTTAGGGGGTTTTTTTGACCCAGAGGCTGAGTGTGAACTGTACACAGTAGAAGTCAAAATCTAGGTAAACACTTCAGTCTCCAGCAACAAAAACTGGTCAAGACTGAGAAAACAGTAAAACCCAGCAAGCCATACAAACAGATGTGCTGAACCTTAACAACTTTAGCTGTCAAGTCAGGTGAGATTGACTCACCATTCACTGTACCCTGAGAGGCCAGATAACATGACCCACTCCCTCCTCCAGTACCTTCCCTATACAAACTGTGGAGTTCACCATGGACTTTCTCAATGGAGATTTTTGCTTGGCAGGACAAACAGTGCCGTGACAACCACCACTGCAGTGGAGATCTTCAGCTGGCAGACATCAGTCTGAGCTTTAACCAGACATAGGCAAACTCCTGAAAAGAACTGGCACAAATATCCACTCTAACAACTGAGGCTGCTGCCATAGATGAAGCTTCACTGACAGTGCCAGAGCTCACCCAGTGCTTTCTTTTATCCCATCTGCAGAGATGCTCACGGACTTCATCACCCATATATAGGGACTCCTGTCCAGAGAGTAAGAGGAAGTGAAGTCATTATCACACCCAAGTTTTGTTTGTGAGATTTTTTTCCCCTTCTTTTTCAAGTGTCCCCTTCTGCAGACAGATCTAATTCTTTGTTCTCTGTCTGCAAGACTAAGCTACCAAAACTCAGCCCAGATTTAAAAATATAACGCATCTCCCAGGGCTCTAAAGCAGGATGGGCTTTACAATGCCAGTTAAGTTGAGATTTCGGATGTTAGGCAAGGAATGGAGGGAGAAGGGGGTGCCACAACTGAAGCACTGGTATGAAGTTACCTAAAAGTGATTAAAGAAAGAAGGAAAACTGGGAGGACCTTCAGCTACAGATCACCTTCATTTTACCTTTCTCAATACTCCAGCTATATCCTGTACTACATCCTTTATCCAGTTACATCCTTTGCTTGTTCATATTACCATATCATGAAACAGCTCTGACAAGCAACAACACACATGATAAATCTGTGCTCGCTTCCTTAAGGAGAGTGATATTAGGGAAGGGCATGAAGGTCATCCTTTTGTCTTGCAATGAAAAGGAACTGGCAAGGTGGAGAATGAAACTGAAAAGGGCCATAAAACACTATCTTGCTTGCCTGGTCTCTAGGTCAGATAGCCTCTCACCTGCCTGTGGGACACAGGCATAGAGACACAAGCTGCTCCTGATCAGAGCCACCTGCTTACTCCTCTGGTCCCATCCGAGCTGGGCAAGCAGAGGAAGGGAGGGAAAGGGGCCTGACAGCTTTTGAAAGGAAGATGACACTTCACTAAGTAATTTTAACCTTCAAAATTAACTTAAAGATACAGAGCTGATGGCCATTATCTCCAGAAGGAGCAGCTCAGAAATACTGGTAACCTTGACAGACCCCAAAAACTCTTCATTACTGGATTTCAAGTGACAAAAGCAAACCTCCATAAAACACTCTGCTTGCTCTTTGTGCTGTTTTCCCATCCTCATAGAAAATGAAAACATTCCCCAGCTACCAAGCATCAGTACATATCTTCATGGGCGCAACACAGCTACAGCTAACAACAATGAAATAAGCAGCTGATCTGCTCTAGAACCACGCACCAAGAACCTGCATCTTAGGGAATCCATATCCCTTACATATCCATCTCTGTATCTAGGCCTGGAGGCTGAAGCTCCCCTTACTTTGGGACAGGCTACATCCCAAGGCTTCGAGTTGTCAGGAAAAAGACAACAGGAGTCACGTCCTCCTCTGGCACCAAGGCAAATCTTGGACCAGGTGACTTGGCTTTGCAGCTCAGGCTTTCCATATGCATGGTGTTTAGCTGCCTTTGGGATTTTCAAACGGATCTTACCACCATCTCCCTAGTGATATTCCAGAGCTTATATTCCTAAGGAATGGGATTTTTGGAGGGACTATGGTAGACCAGCCTCCAAAATGCAACACTGTTTGGGAATGACCCTCAATGCCCATCACACACTCCTCCAATACATCTGATAAATTTCTGGTACTGAACCAAGATGAGAATAAGCCTCTGTCATATTTTCAGCCTAAAACTTTGAAAATGCAATGAATTGATGAACCCCAAGTTGCACAGTGCTATTTCGTGGTATGCTCCTTGCTACAGCAGGCTACAATGAGAGGGATCCTCGAAAGTGTAAACATAGTCACATATCACTGAGGGCTACTGTCATGGCAATGCTGTTCCCCTTGTGTAAAAGGAAAAAAAAGAAATATGACAGCTGTTTCATCAGGTGTTCTGAATCAATGACTTGAACAAGAAAGCTAGAAATAAAGTCATTTTGAATTTACCTCCTGTGAAGCCAACTAATCCAGAATAACCACTGTATGTACTCACACCTTCAAGAACACCATGTCCTAGACATGGTGATTTTGGACAAGGGGTGATAGACAAAAATAAGCATTTCCAGGGATCCAGTGACCAGGAAAATTAAGCAGACAAGCATGTGGCCTCCAAAGTAAAGGACAGATTACTCTCTAGAGTCCCATTGCTAGCTCATAAGAGAACAGCTTTCTCCAATTTCATTTCAAGCCCTATCACTCTAAGACATTTGTCTGTGTCCCTCAGAAATGAAGCAGGAGAGTAGCTGGTCCTAGCATAAGCTAGAAAGACTAGCAAAGGAAGGACAAGCATGAGACATGCAATGCTGGTCAGGATGTTCTCTCCCGAAATTGTTATCACGGCTGACATTCAGCAATGGCACAGATTAGAAACTCCACAAAAGAAGGCATACACAAATGGCAATATTCCTGTCCCTTCTGCCAAAAAATAAGTAGGGAGACTGTCATTACAATAATAGTACTATATATATACACACACACACACCCCCAGTAAACACTGGATTTTCAGGCTCCAGCTCACAGACATTAATCAACAACCTAATCTCTCAAACTAGACTGAGGGAAAACACACATGTGATCTTCAACATATGTTTCCCTTGAACAGCCAAAAGAATAACAGAAAATTGCAAAAATCCCCTCTACGCACACAGTCCATACAACACGAAGGTCAGTGCAAAGCGACCTCAACAGATTCCGCCTGAAGAGTTGCAGGCTCTCAGTTGCAAGCGCAGTCAGCAGAAGGCGGGGGAGCGAGAGGACGGAGTGGAAAAGCAGATGAAAAAGCCAGTGCAAGCTTTGCAACACTGCTTTATCATGTCAGTGTGAAGGCTCAGCACGCTTGTGGGTACTCAGGGTCACTGCGGATAAAAAATCGCCAACTTCATCGTTGTCCCCCCGTGGCTTCTGCCTAGCAGACTTCGATTTGTGCGGGACTATCCGGGTTGTTGCAGCAGCTTGCAAACAGTTTGTCCACCGGAAAGATGCCGACGGCGGGATTTCACACAGCGGTATTTCACACACACACACACACACACACTCTCTGTAATACTTCCTCAACATTAAGTACTGCCATTCAAAAACAAATCACCACTTCAAGCCACAAGTACTCTCCCTTTTAGATATATTTTAAATAGTCCATTAGATGTTAACACCGAAAACTACTCAGTGACACAAACCAGATCAGATTTCACTATTTCATGAAAAGGCAAAAAAAAGACTAAACTTACAGGGCTGTTAGTCCACCGTTTCTCTCTAGCACACCGTACATCATTGAACTGCAATGCCTGAAACAGTAACCTGACCTCTCTGGGAAGGTGGGCGGTATTATACAAGCTGAAACATTAGAAACATGCATAATTACGCTGGGTATTTGCCACACATTCTTTCATCCGTGAACAAGTATGAATGGAAAAGTCACACTGACACTCCAGGCTTAGATTATGTCCAAACCATCAATTAAGAAGATTTTTCATGAGGCCCTGAGAGAACAAAATTTTTTAGGGCAGGAGAAATTTTCTTTGGACTTAAGCTGTGCATATATTACAAAGACACAATGATAGTGCTGCCAGATCAAAGCCAAGCCAAGCCAACAGTGGGCTACACCAGGGATTTTCAGTTTTCTTCCCCATGACTGACAACGTAGTGTCACTTTGTTCTCCCCTGAACCCACGCACCCATTGCACCCACTCATGCAGCACTTCTGAGGATGCCTGCCAGGGCACCAGCCGCATCCCCTCACTAATCATCCACCTGTTCCTGCACAGTGATGCCTCTCATACACCTGTGCAGTGCCTGCCTGCTCCTCAGCACAACCACACACCTCTGTCAGACCAAGGACCTTCAGCAGAAGCAGGCCATCCATAGGGCTGGTTGGGATGAAAACACCGGTGGAAGGACAAACGGGGCAGGTGAACGAAGAGAAGAGACCATGCTTGCTCCTAGGTGCACCAGTGACCACAGCTTACATCACAGCTGCTTATGCTTACAGCAATACCCCCTTCACACCAAGCATAGAGTACCCTCTCTGTATGTAGCCTTCTCTTCCCTTCAAGGAAAGCAGCATTCACTTGGGTGGCAGAACCAGAAGACAACAAAATACTGCAAGCCAATATTCACAGCCAGAGCCTAGTGAAACACACAACACTTTCAGAACTTAAAGCTAGAAGACAGCACAAAATGCAACTTTTTCTTAACAGGGAGAAAATGCAGTTCCCAAAGACAGAAGAACTGTGTGCACATGTCTAACTACAGTCCTCTCCTGTTACATTAAGTCCTCCTATTCCTCAAACTCAAGACCTAGCCACACTCCTGATTAAGTGAGATGCAGCAACATACATAGTTGCTGTGATCCCAGTTGTCCCTCAACTTATTTTGATACCAACATCTACATGTTGCTGTTCTGGGCAACTAACTTGCCCGTCACCTTTCCACAATGAAACACTTCCAGCATTCTTGATTCAGCCCATTTCATCCCTGGTGCGTGCCACAAATAGATGTGGAATACAGGGTATTTATTTCAGCTAATTCCTCACGCACTATGTACAATACATGCATCTGGAACACTGTTCCAGCAGAAACACATGAATAATTCTAGAATAATTCTTTTGTTTTGTATTTCAAACAGCCCAGCTCCTGCCATCTCTTCCCCTTCATTATATACTCCCAAAACCTCTGAAGATCGTAGTGATGCATATAGTGAAGTACCCCTCGATATATGTAAGTCGAATTTTGCAATTTCCAAGATTGTGTTTTCCCTTTATGCAGGATAACCATATATGCCAGGGAACATGAGTTGCCACAATGACTACATAGAAAGAAAGTAAAAACTTAACAGCAATTTTTTTTCTACATGTATCTGAAATCTCAAGGTATGAAAGTTGGTCAGTGTCAAGTTATTAAGACAGTATAAGCAGAACTTCCTGGAGATTTTTTGTTAGTTTTAAACCTGCTTTTGCAAATAGTTGTTTATTCAAAGGTTAAACCCTGCATACTTTCTCCCATACTTCCGAAAACTGCGGGCAGCTTTATTTTGAATTTTCTCTCCCGCTTCCATATAACGTAAAAATCAACTAAAAGACTACAGAGCAACCCTCTTAAGCCTTACCTAAAGTATCTATTCACAATGTTTGAGCTACGTGATGAAAGTGCTTTAAGTCAAAGAAAAGTGGTTTGTAGTGAAAAGAGGAAAATTGATGTGCATTTCTGCACAGATACTGCTACAGAGCAAAGATCTGCGTTTGCATCAAATCCTGCTTGGAATCATTTAATTACCAATATGTAAAAGCAGGAATTTCTCAAGTCTTTTTCAGTATTTGCCTTTCCAGTAAACACAAGAGAAGGGAAAAGTCAACACTATAGTTTTAAGATCCCAATTTAGAAGTGGTTTGATAACAACCTTCCCCAAGTCACTCTCCTGGGAAAGAGTTGCTAGAGCACAGAGCTTAATTAGGGCTTGTCAGTTAAGCTCCTTCTCCTGCTTTGTTCAGAAAACCCAGACAAATAGCTTATCCATGGATAGACCTGGGGGCCTTTCACAAATATTTTGTATTCCACTGCAAGCTTAGGCACATTACATAAACACCTGGAGCACCCAC
The DNA here is from genome assembly GCF_030936135.1 of Gavia stellata. Taxonomy (NCBI): domain Eukaryota; kingdom Metazoa; phylum Chordata; class Aves; order Gaviiformes; family Gaviidae; genus Gavia; species Gavia stellata. Next base: position 30,067,468 of record NC_082637.1, on the reverse strand, counting down.
TAGAAATGTGAACACCTCCCCCTCTGCCCTGCAGTGAGTGTCTTCATGACACTGTTTCATCAACAGTGACAGAAAGAAAACAATATTATAGAGGGCTTCCATCCAAAAAATGTTGTAATCTATACATACACAAGGGTTTGGGGGAAAAGGGAGGATGGAAAATTCAGGCGCATAAACAAGTTTTCCAATCCTCCTTATCAGTGCCTAACTTCTGAAAGAAAGAAACTTGTATCATTAGTAATAAGAGACTGTTTCCAGAGGGGCTGGAGATGAGACTGCTCTGGGGAGAAACAGCAGTGACAATCAGGTATGTTCATCTTTTCCCTGGAGGTGCAGTCCCGTTTGGAAGTGCTGTGAGCATCCAGAGACTCAGACAGCGCCAAGTCATCCTGGCGTACTCTGACACCGCCGCAGACCAAGGGCATAGAGAAAACCACAGACACTGCATGAAACACGGGCATCTACAAAAGCTCCCAGCTGTGTTGACCATGCCAGGGCTCACAATTAATAAAACAGTTGCTCACAATGCAGCAGATACTTTGATACCACATTTCACAGCATAGCTGGATTGGAGCCAAGGAGCTACTTGCTGTGTGAGCCAAGCCATAAGGAGGGAAAGGCTCACAGTTCTCTCTGGGACGCTTTCCCCAAAGTCTTAAAACAGCATCAGCGCCTTCAGCTTAGACTGCAAAGATGCCTGCAGAACTGCAGCTATCAAGCCTAACCACTGGGCAATTTTTTATGTATTTGTTTATTTTTCAAACCTGTACCTTACTGCACATTTCAGCAACTGCATAATAGGTGCAGCTTAGTTATCTCAAAACATTCCCTTCACAAAACCAGGGAAACAACGTCTTCCTCTTCACTGCTACTCCACAGGAGACCACTGAAAGCTTCTAGTGCGACAAAGGCAGTAGCAGACAACCAGTGCATTAAACTATCATTCACATTTTATTCCAATGAGTAATAATTACATGGCTTAAAAATACACAAAATCCATGCATACGTTAAACATGAAAGAAACTGACTTCAAGAGCTAGATGATCTGAGATCACCTTTCAAAGCAATGCGGTATCATTCTGTTAATCGTTTGGGAAAACCAGCATGGATATTCCGCTTCAGTGTGATTAACGCAGGAATTCCAGCCTCTCTATTGTGACCTTCCACAGAAACCTCGGGGGTCAAGAGTAGCAGCTTGTATGTGTCGTGCTACAATGCTAATATATCTGTACTATCAACAAAAGCCTTCTGTAACAATAGGACCAACAAGTCTTTGGGGGGAAAGGGGGATTCTCCATATACACTCTAAGACTGCCACAAAACAGCTTCTACACAATCGTAAGTGAAAAGTTGTTCTTCTACAGGTAATTGCAGAAATTTCATTTTTGCTATGCAGTTGGAAAAAAGTTTAGAGATATACTTCCATGTTTTATTCTCAACAAATACCCATATCCTATCAAAACAGTAACAACTGAAAGACAGCTTTCTGAGAGCGGATAATGGATATGAATGATAATGAATAATGAACAAAATGAAGCTGAGAGAAAGGCTACCTCTTGCTCCAACAGTGAAGTGCTAGGCAGAGAGAGGGAGGGAAAGGTGTTGGGTTTTTTCCCCTTGAGCCACATCACAGTAAATCCTTGGTGAAACCTGATGAGCACAAGCAAACCTGCAGCCTGCAGTGACAGTGCTAGTTCTCCTTGTCCTACATACCGAAGTGGCCATGCCCTCCTCCCCCAGCACCTCTCAGCAGAGTGACAGACAGGGACGGCTCCAGGGGAAGGGAGCAATGTGGTCAGGTGAGGAGGCGATGGCACCTACCCTGCTCTGCAAAGGCCCTGGGCTCCATGAGAACAGCTGGTGAAAACTTGAACTGAACCCCACTCAGCATGCTTGGCATAAATAGCCCCCGGGTGACCAGCATCAAGCCATGAAAAGATATCATCAGAAGAGTTTTTTCTCCTCATTCTTACCCTTTGCAATCTGAGAAGAGTGAAAGAGGACACCAGCTAGTAAGAAGGCTGCTAATTAATTCCTCCTCACCCAGGCACAGCAAAGCTTCTAGCTGCAAAGTACCTGCTTATCTAGGAACAGGCATTTGATAGCATTTTAAGAAAGAGGCTTGATTCTTTCTGAAAAATGCCATTAAAAAGAGAAGCAATCATCTCACAAGATCAGTTTGTAACATTCTCCCTATCAGCAGCGAGAAAAGACGAAAGAAAAGCAGCATCACTCTTGCCTACATTGTTTTAAGCCTGGTTAATTTTTCAGAACAAGTTTCCCTGAAATAAACAATCTCCGAATAAATTGCAACAGGGTAGAAACGTCTTGCTGCAAGGGCAGGACTAGAATGCAGATTGCAGGTGACATGCCAGTTTAAGACACAAGCAACTAAAGCACCTTACAGCTAAGGAAGCAGGACTCTGTTGTCTTAGGTGCTCAGTTAACCTGGATCAAAGGCTATAAAAAGCTCTTTGGAAATAGCACTAATACAAGAGATGATTCAGACAGAAGGAATAATGGAAAAACCCCAGTGGACCCCAGAAGGAGAGATCTCAGCACACTTTAACACTGAGGATCTCAAGCTTTCTGCGACCAACAATAGTTTGTTTGCCTAGCAAGGCTGCTCTGTTAGCACTATAATACAAATAAGAGAAGTCCCAACAGCAAGAGCTAAACTCCTGGCTGTCAGTAGGCACATACAGCCATAAGTCAAGATCCATCTGAAACACCTGCAGCTCAGCTGTAGCCTTTTGGAGTGCCAAAGGGACATCACAATCATTAAAACTCTGAAGAACATATCCACCTGCAAGCACAAAGACTCAATGATCCAAACAACTTTCATCCTTCTCACTCTATTTATGACTGTGATGTCCCTCATTTTAGCTAGGACACAAAGCATGGAGTTACTTAAATTAATATTGTGGGGTTTTGATGAGGCAGGACAAGCTAAAAACTTGTGCAAGATCCAAAGTAGCTCAAATCTCATCACCCTTTTCTAGTTACGTTTAAATGCTCCCAGCAATATTTTCTCTTCACTACCTGCTTCTCCCCAGGGCAAAGTGTGAGCATCAAGACCACCTCTTCACACTGCACGGGTACAAGTGTCCAACAGGCCAACTGGACAAACACAAGCAATAAAGTTTTTTTGGTTTTTTTTTTTTTTTTTTACAGTGTTATCACCTCCTGGGCACACAGAGCACATGTTGAGTGCACAGCAGATGTGTAGCCTAGCCAGCTGTGTTTTCTCACATCAATTCTTCATCCCTTTGTCCCCATCCTGAAACTGCTTTTCTTTCTACCCACCCAGCAATCTCAGCCACATATTTTCCCCTGAAAAAAAGGATTATAGTTTCTGACCTTACCACAGCACACAAACTTCACTGAAATCTGAGAAGCAAGAATGTTTTATTTGGTTTGAATCTGAAGACACCTGCAGTTCGATCTCAGGTGTGCAATTCAGAGCCAACAGCAAAAGAATGGAAGTGTCAAGGACCAGATACTTTCTTACACATACCAGATTTTGCTCTGGGCAAACAATGGGAATACTGTTTGCTTTAGGGTTTTTTTCTTTTTAAAGCAGAAATCCTCCACTGTAGGTTGATCAGTTCCGGTGTAGAAGCTCCTCTCTGACAAACTGACTGGCTTCAAGCCCTGCTTTGGACAGGTAACCTGGAAGAGGTTGGCCAGAGGACCCTGAAGATGCAGACAAGCGGGATCAGGAATGCCAGTGGCCAGAACCCAGGCTGGGTGAGCAGGAATTACACAGCTATCCTCTGGGTGATTCCTGAGCATTTCACACCAATGCTATCAGATCTGAAGAACAGGACAGAGAACAAAATGCATAGGGACACATTCCCTACTAAACCCTGTTGCTCCTTCTCAAAAGCAATAAAATGTCCTCTTTTGAGTGTCAAAGTGAGGGCGAGTCCTTCCCTACTTGGAATAAACACACTTGTTCACATTCCTTCCTTTTACACTGTGTACATCTCTACTTGGCATCACAAGCTGTTGCAGGATGACTGAATTTGTTACTGATTAACAGCTCACTTCAAGTCTTTTCTGGGTGCTGCAGTCCAACCCTGCTCTGAACATTCAGGCATCCTGACACCATCCGTTTCTTACGACTTTGCCATCAGGTGTATCAGACAAATACTAACTCAATAGCCCAGAGTTCACCATGTACCAGCAATCTTCATGCCCCGCTCTCTGGAGCGCAAACCCCACCTGCTCAGGGAGCACAAACCCCACCTGCTCGCAACTACACAGTCCTGCAACACAAGCCTTTTGCATACCCAAAGGCTCTGCAGGCAGCAGAGCAGGGCTGTGGTCCTGCTGCTATCCCAGATTTCCATGCATGAAGAGACTAAGCTGCGAGTCAAGAAGAGGTGTCCTGTCAAGGGAAGGCTCTGCCCGCTCAGGTACCTGCAGATACCCGACAGATACCAGCAGATGGTAGACGGCTAGACCAGCATGCAGTGTATCACCCATTTGCTTCTGCAGAGCAGGGCCTGGCCCTCCTGCCCAGAAAGGGCATGTGTGCTTGTATGGGGAGGGGAGTTAACTTCAGGGTGACTGACAAACACGGTGCTTCAAATCAGAGGCCAGAGGAAAACCAAGGTACTCCAGTTTTGGGTGTATTTCACCCAAATGAAATTTATTTTTTAAAGAAAAAAAGATCACCCTTTTCCTACACATTGGAAGCCACCGTGTATCCTTCATAAGTACTGGGACTGCTGTCTTGAATAGTCATCCAGAGCCATGTCCTGGCATGGACGAAAGGCAGCATCCCCCAGCAAGCTTTGTTGTAACAGCTACTGAAAGGTGATGTTAATCAGCCAGTACCTCACTGCCTTCCACCCTGACACACCCCACACCCCCCCGCTTCCCCACAGGCACCAACACTATCTCGTTCAGCTTCATCTCCTCGCGGCACACAGCCTCTAACCCAAGACCACCTCCATCTGTGCCTGCAGCTCATGCTTCTCCCACCAGCACTGTCACTTGCACGGGCAGGCACACACCTGCCGCTACAGCAACACCCTCCCTGCGAAAGGGAATCCCAAGCACAGGATCTCAACCCCTTCTCTCACTCTTCTTCCACAGTGTGGTACTTCCAATAGAATGCTTACAAACACACACACACACGCTGAGCAAGTCCTGCCTAGGGGTCTTACCCCACCGCATATTTGCGCTGCGCAGCGAGTGCTCCTAAGCCCTGCCATTGGCACGAGAGCAGCGCAGGGGTGACGTCACATCTTTGTAGCATCACAAAGCCTCCAAAGGCCAAGGCAGTGCCAAGTGACACGCAACTGTCTTGCGGAAACGGAGGTAGAAGAGGAGGCAAAGAGTCAAGTCACTGCCAACACTGGAAGTTTGGTTTTGCTGGTTTAAGAGTTGGTTATCAGCAGATAAGCTAAAAGACCTCCTCCTGCCCATCTGCGTGCAGCTACCGGCACACGTGGTCTTATTTCCAAATGCAGTCTCTAACAGTCCATGCAGGCTGCTCTATGAAATTAGTCGTGCCAACCCCAACACGATTTGGGTGATAACCAGAAATCACTCCTCTGTCAGGAGCACTGGTAGTCCCCCATAAATACCAGGCAATATTTACATCTGCGTCAAACCCGTGGTTTGGCAAAAAAAGTTAACTCACTCAAGAGTGCTTTGATCCTCTGACAAAGCGTTTCCTGAATCAAGTTGAAACAACACAAAGGACTTTGGACACCAACCAGCTGTCGCCCCTGTGTTGTGAGCTGGCACTAAATCCCACACAGCCAGGAGAGGAAAGATTTAGGTGGTGGGAGGGGAGCAAATGGGCCATTTGCATTCACAGCATGTGAGAAGTTCCTTCTGGAGAAGCAAATCCTTCTCTTGCTACCTACCTGATGCAAGCTGGCAGAACAGGGATCCATCAAACTCAAACAGGAAAGCAGCTGCAGGACACTTGGACAGCACTGAAGTACAGCAAAACCTGTTGGATGTACTACAACCAGGGGGGTGCGAGGAGATGTTTTTTTCTTTGCTTTGCTCTCCAAAGGATGCTTAGACACTGACAGATCTCCAAATGCAATGACCCCTTTGCGACCTTTGGGCCTGAGCTGAGTGAGAGAGAGGAACAAGTGAGCTTAACAAAGATCTGAGACAGCAGCTGGGAAAGCAAAGGCAGAGCTGAGGTTTAATAGCCATCTCCTTTTGTCCTGTTTAAAATGAAGCATTCACACACTTACTCACAACCTAAAAAAACTCACAAAAAACATGATGGTAGCAGACTGCTTTCAACATCCTCCCTCAGATACTCTCTCAGTACAGATATATTCATGTTTTCCAGTGTTTCTACTAGAAAATATAGCACTTGGCAATTAAAAAGAAATGCAGCTTGGGGGAAGCAGATTAGAAGCACAACTTGCTACATAGTTCTGGTATGTTGAACTGTTAAAAAACCTTATTAATTCAAGGTGTTGAAAGAAACAGTCCACAGAACTAAGTACTTTCCTCCAGTCTCCATCATCATTTTAACTGATGTCTTTTATTACCAGACTTTGAGAAATTGAATCTACAATCTCACTGAATGAACAGGCCATAATACACAAGCCAAAAAGAAGTGACTGACTAACCCTTGAGATGCTCTTCATGTTTATTAACTTAGTTCTACTACAAGTGGCATAAAACTGACCTCCTGAAACTTCTTCTTGTGACAGGCTTGTTACTCTTCTATTACTTCTCATTAAAACAAGTTTTGGTGGCCAGGCAACTCTCAGATGTGCTGCCTGACCTGCCACCTGCCTAGACCCAACTGGATCAGTCTTCAAACTTAGCAGCACAAAGGGATCAAAACTTGATAAAACTCACGCCTGGCGCTTTGAACTGCCTACCGCCAGATCCAGAGCTGACGGTACTCCAAGGCTCTCATGGAGCTCTGTTGTGATGCAAATAATGTACAATCCCCAGACACAAAAAAGTCATTAAACTGGAATTAGGAGTTATAAGTAACAGGCAACTTGAAGGAAAAAACAGGGTTAAAAGGAACACTGAAGAAAGATGCACAAAGAAGAAAGTAGGAAATGGCTGTTTACAGTTACACTTCAGCAAAAATTAGGAGACACAGGTACAAGGACAGCTCGGCTCTGTGGCGCGCAGCCTCTGCCGCAGGCTCAGCCTGCTGTCCGTCCCCAGTGCAAGGCATCCACCCGTGTCACCCCTCTCCCCCCATAAGCCTGACGGACTTTGCCATCCAGCCCTGCCCGTGAGCACCAAGAGCATTTTAACTTCGCAGCCTCCTGCTCAGCCCGCCAGCCGCATCAGTCGGCGGACAAGGCTAATACCACCAACAAGCCAGCTCTGTGTGCGACCTGGAGCCAAGGCCAGCACACCTCCAGCCAAGCTCCCAGCAGCTCCCCTGCTGCTGACCAAACGGGATGAGCAAACCCGGCAAGAGCAGGGGAAACGCACACGGTATTAGCTCAGGAGTTAAAATATCTCAATGACCTGCAACTTCCATCACGAGCAGGCCTGATGAATGCCAGAGCCACAGGGAAGAGAAACTCATCTACAAAAAAACCACCCAGCCTCTGATGCAATTTCTGTTGCTCCAGATAGCCAGCAAGGCAAAAGTAAGAAGCATCTCCTCCCTTCAGACAGAAATTAAACCATGACTCAAAATGAAGTTTAAGAAACAATCGAGGAAATGGATGGAGCTAGTGGAGACTTCCTAGATCAAAGAGAAGCTCAGCATCTCAGTCTAGCAAGACAAATATCCCTTCTGCATGGTAGGAAAGATAACTAGGAGCCTTCTTTGCCTGCAAGTCCATCTTCAGCTTCAACATGAGCACCATCATTCACCTCATCTGACTTCAGTCCTGATCAGGCCATCCAGGATGAATTATAAGCCAGTCATGAAGCACAACAACTTTTCTTCCACAGTAACGAAACGTAATTCATACAGGAATGTACAACACAAATTGTGGCTATTCTTCACCCAGAACGTAAGCAGCCCTGTAACAACCAGCTCTCAATTAACAGGTTCACAGTGAAAGGAAATCAAAAAGGTCAGTTCAAAAAAAGGTGCATAAATAAGGCTAGAAGAGTGTTCACAGCTAAGAAAATACCAGATTCCTGCAGAAAGCAGGAAGAGCTTGAGAGCAGCCGGCCGAGCAAACACACGCTTTGTGCCGCAGGCTCAGCGGGTCACAGCCTGCGGCCAGCGGAGAGGGCAGCACGGGGGCTAGCCACAGCCCACGCTACTCAGCTGCAAACAACGAAGGCTCAACCGAGGCTCGAGAGTACTCACAAAAGCACCCATGGCACCTCAAAGCATTTGCGTGTTGTGGCCCCTGGCCACTATGTGGTTTACCCCAGGTTGGATTCTGCTCTGTTTCTGAGAAGATGACAAAAACACAAGTTCTAGACACACACGGACAAGACAAGATTCAGGCCAACGTTCCTTGCCAGGAAAAATTTCCTCTCTGCAAACTGCCGTGAAGTAGTACGTGTATCTTTTATTAGATACACATAAATTTTCTTTGCAATGCTGAGGCTTGAACTTGGTACCGAGAATAGCCCGGTATGTCTTCTTTTTCCATTTCCAAAGCAGAACACCTTGCAAGACTGCAGCAGCCTGAAAAGTTGCAGCGGTTGCCCACTGCTGCTGTGTTACAGTGAGAGGCAGCTATGTCCCCTCCCCTGTCCCCCGACTTGCAATGAGGAGTAAAGAAATGGCACAGCTGGCTCATCACTTCTGCTCCTGCAATAGCCCCTTGAGAAAAAGTTCAAAACTAGCAGAAATTTGATGACAGGCTGAAAATGTGAAGGGAAGGACAGTTCCTCAAGAAAGTTTTACTTGTCAGACTAGACAGAGGAGCCTGAATTCTGTCAGGGGTGGCTCTTTCACTTCTCCCTTTTATTTCTTCTGTTTTCTTCTTGTTACCCCATTTTCTGTCTTGCCTTAGAGACTTTGAATAAACAGAGCAAGCATTCAGGGGCAGGATGAAAGAGGAGGAGCAGGCACGACTTGACAGGCAGCGAACAAAGCATGCGCTAGATAGAAAAGTTACAGGAAATAAAAGGAGTCTAGAGAGCCAAGACAGAGGAATAGCAAAAGCATGAGAACGGCCAAGATGCTTCACAGACACGTCTGGGCAAACGTTCAAGGCCACGAGGTAAAACTACCAGAAGCCAGGAGTTACATCGTGCTGCTTTGTACTGCAATAAAAACTACCCTGAACATCTCCCAGGAGGGACCCACAGGCAATGCTGCAACTTCCACTCCAGCAACTTGTTCAGAGCTGGAAGAAACCAGTTGTGCCCTTCATCAACAGGCAGCTGGTAGTCAACCTGGCATAAGTGGTCAAGATGAGGCGATGGGCACGGACAGGATGATGAACTCACAAGCTTAGTCAGGAGGGTGGTCGGCTGGCGCGGACCAGTTAGAGCTGTGTGTTGAGCATGTTTAACCTCCAGTATCAAAACCAGTATTTCTAGCAGGGATATTTTAAGAAGCCTCATATCTCTGCAGTAGTCAGAAGCTTCCTGATAACTCTCCAGAACTATTCTAATTCTCCAAAACGAGCAGGAAATTTATTTCAATTTTTCTCAGGACACTGTGCTGAAACCCACCTCTCCATGAACTGTTCAGCCATCCCGGGGCAGGCAGATGACTCTTGCTATGTGCCAGGCTAAGCAGGTGGGAGGAAGTACCATTTCAGCTATCTAACTTTAATTTACCTCTGCATGCAAGTTAAAACCATCTCAGCTAAGGCCAATCTCTTTCTAGCAAAAGCTAGGATAATATACTCCAGTTAAATCTCCACCTGCAAGCCACCATTGCTTTAATTAGATTGTCAAATCCAGGTCTTTGCAGTCTAGACATGGTTTAGCAAGTGCTTTTATGTGAGTAATTCATTGCGAGAGAACACAATTCTTAGAGGAATTAGAAAGATAACTCATCACATGTGAAGTTTTATTTGGAGCTTACCTCAGTTTTGGCAAAGAAAACCTCGCTGGATTTTGACAGGGTAAAGACATCCTAACCTAAGTATTCAAGCATCAGTCCAAGTGAAAATTTTACTTGGGGAAGGAAGGAAAATAAAACGTTTCTCTTCGAGCCCAGCGCTTTTCCAAAGTTTAGCCAGCCAGAAAAGGCTTTCCGAAGAGAGCGAGAGCATTAACATTACAATTTTGCAAGACAGCACAGAAACATGAATCTTAAGGCAATACAGACTACAGACTTCCATCCCTTACTCTGGCCCCTTCTGTAGCCTCTGTACTACTCTGGGTTTTAGGCAAAGGTACGAAGATTTATACACAGGAGAGAAAAGGCACATACAGAGTATCTACTGCTTTTGACCTACAGTACGGATACACTGGTCACATTTTCAAGGATCTCCCATGCTCACACACCTATTTACACAAACTTAAGGCAGGAATATCAGAGCAGCTTTGTGGCTTGACAACTCCTGTGTTGAAATCGAAGTGATGAGATGCTCCAGCTCCGCCAAAGTCAATTTGACTAAGCTTTAATATATATACAAAATGGCTGTTGGAGGACAGAAAATCGTAAGTGCCAGCACTACTGTGCTCCTAGCTGTGCATAAATACATTATTTTATTGCTATTTTTGATTTGCTCAAAGAATCTCTGGCAGAGCATTAGTAACACACGGGGAGTATCAGGCGAGTGTTTCTGAAGACTGGATGTGCAGGGGAAAAGGCCTTACATACCCAGCTAGTTCTTCTACAGGGCAACACCAGTATCACAGGACAGCCAGTCCTCCTTGTAATGAGGCTCTTTCAGCACTGACACAAGAATGGCTGTAACTGGAGGTTGCGGTAATACAGTATTAACCAGTTCAATTAACAGTTGTACGTGAATGCACCAGTAAGCATAAAGCAATCCATAAATAGTCTCTCATTTTTACTCAAACAGTTGAAGAGATCTCATTTTCTGCAACTTACCACGGAGACAACCCTGCCTCACTTTTGTGATGCAAATTAGCACGTTGCTTGGAGGAAGAGGGGAAAAAAAGGTCTTTTAGCTGAGATTACAATGAAACTTCCTACACAATAGTCACACAGACACCAGCACCCACTGAGCCTCCTCCTCCAGGACTCCACCACTTCCCTTCAGAGCTTGCACGGCCAAACCTCTGGCCCCGTGATTGCACACCCTTCTCACTGCTGCATGCCTCTGTCACCTCACTCACCAAAAAGACCTGGAGCCACCCAGAACCAGCTCCAGATGTGTTAAACCGCACTTGAAACTGGGGGACGTAAACCACTACCCTTCCACCAAGGCGTAGCTACAAGGAAACTCCTTTACCAAGCAGCAACAGCCTCCAAAGCAAAACACTGTCCCAAACAAAATGCGGCTCAGGAATGTGAGCTATGTGGGCAGGGGGGCTCTGACGGATATTGAGGGAGGACAGGAGCAGGCAGGCTGCTTTCACAACCGCAGCGGTCTCCTAGCCAGAGCCGAGGACCAGCCTAACTGCCCTCCCTCGCCCCATGCGTGCACGCACAGGCACGCCGGCACACGCAGAGCTTGGGAATGTGAGCAATGCAGACTGGGGGCCGGGGGGGCTTCGCTGCCCGGCAAAGAGGTATGGGAGCAGGTACAAGGGAAACAACATAACAAGACCAAGAGGTAGCTGGGGTTGCTGCAGAGCTGCAGGACCCCCTTTAAAAGGGGGTCTGTGGAGGGGTTGCAAGGCTCGACTGCAGGCTGCAAACCAGCGAAGGGTCCCTTCTTGTCCCACTCATCCCGTGCTTGTGGAAACAAAACTTTACACGCAACTTTGCAATAAACCTGTCTGTCATTAATTTCTACCAGCTGAAACAAACTGCAGGTCCCCTGGTTTTTGGCTAGTTGGTGACATGAAAAACATACCGGCATTAGGAGTAATAAACACATGCACTTAACGCTTCCTGAGCCAGGGATTTGACATTCAGCTGTACAAGCACAAGCCTCTTCTCCCCCAGGCTAACAGAAGATTGAATTGCTACAGATAAAACAGACCTGAAACCCTCCCAAGTCTACTTCAGCCAAAACCAACAATTCCTTACAGCATGGAGAACACATTCAGTCACCTGCTATTTTTAAGGTTCTTGAAGAACTCCATTTCATTTCTACCATATTTCCTCGGTCCACAGGTCTTGGTCCAACCAGAGAGCCAGTGAATGAGCACTGCCCATCTGGCTGGGGCTGGAGCTACCCAGGAGGGGCTCGTGCCGGCGGCCAGCTGGCACCTCCCACCGCCGGGTCCTGTGGAGTGAGCACCGACTGCATCTCCCTAGCACGCCTACCGCACAACTCGTGACAATCATGATGTGTGCACGGACACAAAGAAGGGTTTGTTTTCCTTAAATTTCCCCAGCTGAGAAGGCTCCCGGCAGCCACTAGTATTTTTGTTGATGTGACCGATCTCGCACGTTGCTTAAAAACACGACAGCGGTCACAAGCAGCAGTAGTGATGGGGTGAGAAACTGCAAGAACAAAAGAAAGATAAAGACCAAGTAATAAATCACAGATGGGATCAGGATTGAGACTACGGCAACTCCCACTCCGCACACGGGCACACATCAGAGCCCTTGTCTACTTGACAAAACCATGAGTAAACCAGCCCACAACACTGAAAGAACAAAGAAGCATGCATGAAGTTTGTCAGCCCGGTTAAACGACGCTGACAAGATACATAAAGTGCAGCTAATCATGCCTACATCATTTTCAGCACTTCCTGGTTTCAGAGAGATTCAATCCCAGGGTCTTTTTGCAGGTGATTTTATCTCATCTGAGAAAGTTACCGACTTGCCACACACAGAAAAGAATCCGAGCAGACTGCTAGTAAAGCACACATGTGGAGAAAATGGTCAGTGACAACAGAGTAAGACTAGCGTTCACCTGAGGAAAGAAAACTCTTCAAGAGCATACCATAAAAAAAAAGGCAAGTTAAAAGTTTAAGAACGAGTTCAACACCAGATGTCAGGCAAGAATGGAACTTTAACTAAAAATCTCTTCTTATGTTGCTTTTTGCAAGTCTTAAGATTAGTCTGAGATAAAGACTGTTGTTTTAAAAGTGAAGTTGTTTATTGAAAAATATGAAGTGTGGTTTTAACAAAATACCATGAAGCAGCTTAATTCTAATCCCACCCATGTAAATCCACACTGAACATCTGAAAAGAGCCAGATGACTTAATGCCTTTAAAAAAGAAACCAAAAAAACTGACTCCCCTGCTCAAGAACCCTAACATTTTACAGTTCGTTTGTTGGTTTTGTTTTTTTTTAAATACGAAAACTGGCTTTTCAGCAAAACCATCCAAGGGCTAAAACTGTGAGAAATTATAGTAAAAATGGAGACTTTCTGCTTTTTGGTTTGTTTGTGGAAAACTAGAGATTATGAACAGAGTTTAGAACAACTTTAAAACTTTATTTCTATTTCTATTAACATCTTCATTGTGAAGTGGTTTGAAAGCTGAGTGACAACTGCTTTTCACTCAGCAAGCCCATTTTTGGTTGCCAGTCTCTAGAAGACTGCAAGTCTCTGGCCCGATGTTACTGTCAGATGAACGGAAAGCGGGAGAATGCAAAGCAGGTTTAAGAGAGCAAGAAAAGGCTCTGAAAAGCCCAGGAACTACGGAAACCCTACTTCGATATAGCTGTAAAGTCCCACCTTGGTATAGCTGCGTGATATTCCATAACATCCATATGCAGTTTCGACAACAGTCCTCCACTTTGTTAGTATGTCTCCAGCCATTCTGCACCCATTTTTTACTTCTGCACTCCTGTGAACGCACTTACACCACACAGAACAAAAAAGCTAAGCTTAGCCTGCCAAATTACTTCTGCTTCCTGTCCCCATTTGCCCCAGAAACCCAATTACAAAGTTAACTCATGCTAATGGAGCCTGAAGGGATGTGCACTCACACTCAGCTACATGACAGGTCACAGTGAATGCACAGCCTGATTTTCACCCTGGTTTGGTATCTGAAATGTAAACAATGCACAATGAAGTTATCTATTGCAGATACATCTTGGTCTATCTGTGGGTAACTGGAGTGAAAAGTCAGATTCCAATAGATCAGTCATTATCCATTAAAGCACTCTGCTCAAAAAATACCCCACAACAGTAGGATTGACCCCAGCATCAGTTTCTTCTCTGAAGAAAGATTCAGCTAAACTAAACATCTTCTTTCAGCAGGTATTTTGCTGTGTCTATTGAGGTACATCCACACAGAAAAAAAGCAATGCTCTGCTCTAGGGTAGCCCTCCAAAAGCTGGACTGCAGTGGGAAGTGGATTATGTCCTAATGTATCAATCTACTAACTTTGCAAGGATACTGAAGAGAGGGAGTTGAAACAGTACAACTTGTCTATCTACTAGTAGCTGGGTTAGTAACAAAGCACTGGTGAGAAAAAACTCAAAGGCTTAAATTGCTTTTGCCAAGCTGCAAAACAGAGAAGACCTATCAACTCTTTCACTCCAATTTTTCTTCTGTCAGAAGTCTGGAAATCAGAGACAAACCCTGCAGTATTTTTTCATTTCATAATTATGCATGGGTCATGTCCCCATATTTTTGTCTCATAATCAACATCTTGACTGCCCTTTGTTACTTTTTATACTCTATTTTTAAAACACTCAAAAGCCAAAAATAGAGAGAAAGGCTCTCTAGTCTGAATCCAAAGATTTTTTTTTTCCCTAATCACTGCACTGCTTGGCAAATTCTCTCTGGAGAAATACTGAAGAGCCACATAAAACACTCATGTATCTTCCTTTCTCTGTCCAAACCAGATTAGTTTGGAGTAACTCTTAGAGATCCACTGCATCACCATGTGCTGAGTCACAGATGAAAAGAGCAACATTTGCAGAGAATTCACTATTGTCTGAGGTCCTTGGGGGTTTCTTTGACACAGCTGTTCCAAAACAGCTCAGGAATGAGCCCCATCCTTTTCTCATTTAACAGCTCATGAAGTGAATGAAAACACCATGATGGAAGCCCCACCATGCACAGCCACATCTATGCACCTAAACAAACACATTCAGCCTCTGACGTGGTCTCACTCCAGGGGAGATTCCCAGCGTTAAACTGGGAAAACAGTTGCAGTTAAAAAAAGAGAAAGAGTCAAAATAACTCAGGGGAAATCATTGCTTTAAATTCAGCTCTACCACCTTTGAGACAAGTAAGTTGCAGGCCTGTGGCATGCATGAATATGAAACACAAGGCAAGGAACTTTCCCAATCCCACCCACAGACCAGGATCCTTCTGATCATCATCTGCCAAGATGGTCTTAACGGACCAAATCTTAAGAACAAGTCACATTGGTTTCCAACAGTTCGCAGGCTCAAGAGGAAATCATAGTACCATGATTTCATGCCTATTAATTTCTGACACAGCCCCGTACTGCCGCTAAGAGGCTTCCCACCCTCTCCTGCTGCACTGGCACAGCGCGTGGGATGCTGTGCACACGGAGAATAGCCTGGGGGGGTATTTTAGCAGGTTTGTTTCCAGCCAGATCAGTGCTCCGATCTGTTTCGTCCCACAGCCACATAAATATTAGCACCATCACAAAGAAGCTGGCAGCAGAAGTGCAAGAGAGAGCTCGCTGCTTGCAGCCAGGCATGGATTTATTGCCTACCTGCAGCCCCTGTAAGGCCCCTGTGGCACGGGTAGCTACAGCCAACGGGAAAGAGCCAGGAGGTGCAGAGATTTGTATGGATGCCGAATAAAACAGAAACAGTTCTGATGCCGCTTTAGGAATTCATGGTGCAAAACCATCTGGGTCAGTCTGGGCAGCATCCTCCCCCTGAATAACGACACTGCAGAATTGGGAAGGGATCAGAAATATGTAGAAATAATGTAAAAGGCTTTGGAAAAACACTTCAGCTTTTAACAAGAAAACATTATTTGGAAGGGGCTGGGGAATTATGTAAAATAACAAAAGGTGCACAAAGGCTAAATCAGTGTTTCTCCTTATCTCAAGAACCAGGGATGATCAAGCCATGTAATTATGAGGCTGAAACATATGCGCACACACACTACAGAAGTCAGCAGCCATGAAGGCTACCAGCTCAGTGGGACCAAGAGAAGGATTGGACACCTGTGTGGGTAACAGCCCAATCTGGAGCTACACTTAGGAATACTAATTGAAGTCTTTGGGGGGAAAAAAAAATTTCAGTCCAGGGACTTAGGGCTTAAAAGTCAATGTCCACTAATTACAGACCCATACAAGACAAAGTAAGGGACAGATTAGTCCTCAGTCTTAGGTGTATGGATACCACACATTTCTCAAAGCCTCTGGTACAAAACCTCTCAGTGCAAAGCAGCCTTGCCAGGGCTGGCACCTGATCTAATAACCAACATTTTGACTGGTTTTGCCTCCTTGGACTGCACTGGTCACCCTTTGGGCAGAGAAGATGGTAGACCAGTAAGAAAATGCCAGGTCCCTGGGACAAGGCATGGGTATGTTTGTGCAGTGAAGAACTCAACAGTAATGCTGGCACTTCAGCTCTGCAAAAGCAGCTGCGGCGAAACCCTTTTGTATTTCCTCAGCATCCCCCACCAACAGCTCAGGGCACCTACAGCCACAAAGGGCATCCTCTCTTTACTTCAGAGCACTGGCACATGATGAAGCAGGTTTAAGAGGTCACCAAGCCAGACCAGACAGGCAATCCATCCTGGGAAGTGTGGTGCTATGAGTATTTGCCCAAGAGACCCAACAAGGTGTCCCCACTGCCCTCCTGGACATCAACCACCACCACCAAAGTCGGAGATGCCTATAGCTCACGGCATACACAGCTGCAGAGAAGGTGGAGGAACAGCCCACGTTTTGCGTGTAAAAGACTCTTCTGTCACTGCCATTTCTTCCTCCTGGGCTCTGCGTGCCATGCAGCAACACCCCGGTGCTTCGGGACAGCACAGACACCTCCCTCTGTGCCAGGAACGGCACAGAGGCACCACCCCTGAGCCCAGAAACAGGCTGGGACACCCCCACCACCCAACACCCTCCCACCATCACCTTCAACAGAACGTTTTCTGGAGACGCCTTGTTTCATGGAGACGTGGTTACAACCTCCAACCCATCAGGGCAGATATCCGGGACTAGTTTTGGCTCCTGCGTGCAACAGGGAGTCTAATACACCAAACAAGTATGTGAAGAGCAGTTTGGCTTATAAAAAGGCCAGACTCTCTCTGACAGATTTGCTTACCCACAATTAAGTTCCAACTGTTCTTGTCGGACTCCTCTGTCTTCAGTCTACTCACATCTCTAAAGAATTAAAGGGACATTCAAAACATGCATTCATGACTCATGTTTAATTGTCAGCTGTCCTTCCCCAGTACAGCTTTAATTAGAAATCAGAAACACATTTTTGAGCAGAGAAAGACACAAAAAAATGGCATTAACTGCCAAGGGAAGCCTGTGGCAACATTTTAAGTCTAACAGGATGCCTTCTTCTAGGTTGTGCTTTAGCCAAAGTAGTCATCGGGCTTAATACAGGGGTAAGAGCGCAGGGCCTGTGACAGCCTGGAAGTGAGATCAGACACTCTTGCCATCCATCCTGAATGACAGAACTCTCTTCATTACTAGCAAAGCTCAGAAAGCATTTTCAGTATTCACTGCAGCACCTTAAAAATAATTTCCTCTTTTCGTCATCACGGAGAAGTACATCTTTAATGCTGAAGAAGTGACTACCGCCATATACATCTTTCTGCTATTTTGCAGTTTGCCAGGGAACCTTTGGCAAAGTAAAAATATAAATAGAGCTTAAGCCAGTGTTCAGATTTAACTACAAGTCTCAACACTGCTGTAATGATTGCAGACACAGTTTCCCAAAGTAAAATACATGGGAAGCATTCAGAGTTAGAGAATGAGCTAGACGTTAAGAGTATAATTCACAATACAACACTGCTAGGAGTAATCTGCATAAAATATATAAACTGCAAAAAAATAATCAGTTATGCTGGTTGTTCATTCTTGACGCATATTATTACTTCCCTTCAGGTCCCAGTCTTTTGACAGCTGGAAACAGCCATATAATTTGCATGTTATTTCCCCTCAATATGTAGCATCTATAATGGGAGCAAGAGAGAACTGTGGAGTGTCAGAGTTGACAAGCCTAAGTGGTTTCCCCAGTTTCTCCATGAGATGCTTAAATGGCTTTTTACAGCACCACCAATTATTCAACCACCCAAACAGACACTATTAAGATACTTAAAATGAATCATTTCCCACTAGAACCAAACACATTACAAGTTTGATCATAAATCTGAATCTCTAGTCAAGACAAACTTATTTCAGTGCTTACATAAGGTTTATAAAAAGATATTGTGACTTTTATATATTTTTATATAGCTCAAACAAAAACCTTTTCAAGTAAATCCTGTAAAAAAACTGTACCTGGCATTTCAAACCATCTGTACACTACATTTACTGCATCTTTAAGAAGTTAGGTAGAATCAAAACTTTTCGCAAGTTGTTCATTCCTACTTTGTGTTGCAATTCCACATGAACTTCTCCTCATCATTATGACATAACATAGTTATTAGCTTAACACTTGCCATCTTGCCACAACCCACAAAAATTCAGATAAAATTCATACCCACGCATGTATATACACACAAATTTTCAAGCCACTTTGCAAGTTCTGAGTTTCTTCCCTTTCTAAAGCGCACAGGCTAATTCGGATGATCAGACAGTCCGAGCAGTGACGCCTGAAACTTCTCCTGTGGCCCATTTAGTCAATTCCATTAGCTAAATGACTAGGAAAAAAAACTCCTTCTCTGTGACCTACCACTGCCATAGGTGCTGACACCACAAGAAAATCTGCAACTGTCCTCAATTAACAACTAATGCTTTAGTAACTAAAAGCACTATCAGCTGCCTGTTTCTGACAGCTCCTCACAGTGGCTCTGCATCATTTGCAAGAGACTCTTCATTTAGGCATTTTCATTTCACTTTCAGCATCTATTATTTAGACATACAGGGCACTGCAGAAACTGAGACCGCAAGCTGTACCGGAGGCTTACAGGCCTGAGAAAAGCCAGAGTGGGAAAAGGCAAACAGATACTGAGGGGGAGCGACTGAACAGACTCATGTCATACAGAAGTCATTCCTGGTATGAGAAATACATCCATCGCCAGTTCTCCCAAGGAGGCGGGATTTTTAGAGACCCGCTACACTGCCACCTAAAACCAACCCACATTCAGTTTTCAGTGTAAGGACCCAGTTTTATTCTCAGTTTCTCCCGTGCAATTTTAAAGTGAAGCCTAATATCAAAAGAAAGCAGGTGTGTACAAATTTAAAAGCTAAGACACCGGGGACTCCTGTATAGGCTGGAGTGGTATGGAAGTTGTCACCACATTACCCAGAGTGGTCATTGGCAATCTATTTAATGGCAGTATCATGTTTGCCACTAGAGAACCATCCACCTCAGTTGATGAATTTCCATCTAGTTAGAGCTCTGGCAATAAAAGGGGAAAAACCTCATTGTGACGTCAGACAAATGAAACACAAAGAGTTCAGTATAATGTCAAATCCCACCAAGCACAAGGTCAGCAAAGCCACAGATTTTGAGGTGCACAAGAGCCTGCATCCACCTACACTTCTGCCCAAGCTGCTCTCTGGCAGCTGGAGTTGTACTGCTGCTGGGGGCTACTGCCCCTAGCATTGGTGCGACCCACGTTTCCCCACACCCAGCACTGTGTGGGATGCTCACGCAACAAGTTCTCACACCCAAGCACCTCCACACCTCGTACAGCAGAGCTGCAACCTCTTTCACTCAAGATGGATTGAGGAAGGACCTGGGCTTGCCCGCCACAGGACAACACCTTGCCTTCTGTTGAGGAGGCAGTTTTGGGGTAAGATCCCATTTTACCTAGTTACTAATATGAAGCAGGTGTTCCCAGCCAGAAGAGAGACAAGACTTCAAAGATGCCGCTTGCAGGATGGATTGGGGGCAGCCCCACCACTGCCAGCCAGCCTCGCTGTGCCCCACTGGCACCCGCTCCCTTTGGAAAACTCACTCCAGATCCGAAGGCCCAAGCAGCACTCCCAAGGGCTTGAAATCCCACCGGAACGAAAATGTCAGGGCTTTCTTTGCACACCTTAGGCACTTACTAAATTAATTCAGCCTTTCTTAAACTCACACTAACCCAATCAACCTCCTCGCACCTATCTCATATTTTCCTTTCTTCACAACATGCACCCACACAACCTTTAATCAGATCCAGTCACCCTGACAGAAGGGGTGAAATAAAAGGATAAGATACATCCAGTATTTTTAATCAGCAAATTGTCATGGTCACCTCTCTTGGCTAGCCAAGGTGCAAGGTTGTCAACTAAGCTACAGAACTGCCAGATGGGCTCTGCTATTAATTACATGTTTGAGAGCTTTGATTTAACAAAAAGCACACTACGCCTGGCCTTAACACCAGTACAAGGAAGTTAAACTTAGCTTGGTCTTGTGTGAAACCCAGGGCCAGAGAAGTCACAAGGAAGTCGCTTGTAATTATGCCTGCATCAGTTTTTACCCACACCTGTGTATCAAGCTACAGAGCCTCACAACGCTCTTTGTTTCAGAAAGAGTGAGGTGGTTTTCAAACACTTCAGGATGTCTTTAAGAGCTTTTTGAGACCCGTGAAGAGCAGCTGAAGTTAAGGCATATTCATAAGCTGAGCATCAAAGCCCAAGACCTTCCCCCGCCCGCCCCCAAAAGGAAAATTCTCTACTATCTTTCTAAAGCGCAGCTCACGAGTTAGACTATATCCAAGACAGTCCATTTAAGCAAAGCACCGACGAACACAACCCCCGCTGCGGATGCGACCCGCTCCCCACAGCCGGTACCCGGCCTCCCTCCGCTCCCCCGTACAGGCGCTCCCCACCCCGTCCGGCCGCGCCGCCACCCCCAGACGAGCAAGGAGGCGGCAGCGAGCGCTCAAGGTGGGGGGGAACTGCCGAAACCTGCGGTGGGCGTCCCGTGGCTGCTCCGAGGAGCTCCCCGGTCAGACGAGCAGCGTGCGGAGGGCAGGGCTGGGCTGCACCTCTGCCGCTCCGACGGAGAGACGGGAGGCAGCGATGCACAGACACGCCCGTCCGTGCCCCCCTCGGCAAAACCACGCATTTTTACTCAAATCGGGGAGCGGGCACCGGTGCCAACAACTCTCCGCGACGCGCTCGCACACCGGTCCACCGGGACCGCCGCCTTCCTGCCAGCGGGGCAGCGCCGTGGCGGATCGCCCGCTCCCCGCGCCGGAGGGACCCAGAGGCTGCCCCCGGGGCGGGCTACCCCGCCCGGCGAGAGGGGCAGAGGGGCAGCGCCGCCACCACCGCCCCCCCCATCCCCATCCCCCGCTCACCTCCGGGCTCCGTGCCCCGCCGCGGCCGCCGGCGGGGGGGGGGGGTGGGCAGGTGGTGGGGCGCTCGGGACCCCCGCAAAACTCCAGCCCCCCCCCACCAGCCCGCACCGCCGGGAGCCCGCAAACTCCTCTCCAGCCGCTTTGTACCCGCCGGCGGCCCGCACTGCGGCTGCGCGCTGCCCAAAATCAACAAGGCGCGCTTCCAGCCCCCCGCCGGCACCCCCGGCCCTCCCGCCCCCCCCCGGAGGGCCGTCCCTCCGCCCAGGGCCACCCCTCCCCCCCAGCAGTGCAAATCCTTCCCCCTCCCCCCACAAAGCAAATCCTCTGCCCCCCGCCCCTGCACACTCCGCAGCCCCCGACCATGCCCCCTCCGGCCGTGCGAACCCCCCCGCACCCCGGCAGTGCAAGCCCCAGCCCCCCAACAACGTGGTCCCTGCGCACCTCAGCGCATCCCGCCCCGCGAGCCCTCCGCCCCGCCGCGGGAGGGGGGACGGTTTGGGGCTGGTTTGGGGCGGCGCGCCCGCCCGCCCCGTGCAGCTCCGGAGGTGCGGGGGGCGGCGGCGGCGGCGGAAAGGCGTTTTCTCGCCTCCGTCTGCCAGCCCGGGCCAGCGGGAGGTCCCTGCCGGGGGCAGCAGGGCTGCCGTCGGGGCTGCGACTGAAGACGCCGCATCCTCGGGAGAACCTGCCTGGGGCTAACCTGGATGCAGCCTTCCCTGAGCTCGGCTGGAGGGACTGATGCGTAGCCCGCGGAAGGAGCGTTGGCTTCGGCAGGGTTTGGGGCAGGTCCGGTACCTGGTCGAGGCTGGCGCTGCCCGGTGCCAAGGGAGTGGGATTCCTCACTTGGGGCTGTCAGGTGAAATGCCTTTTTCGGCGTCGGAGCCTCGGCAGAATGTGCCCACCCGCTGCCAGCTATTCGGCTGCGCGGGGCTGGACGGGGTCCCCGGCCAAGGCTCTCGAAGGAGAGCAAAGTGTGCATCAGCTCCCTCTGCATCGCTCTGTGCATCTCAGCTCAGAAGCGATGTTTTTAAACTTGTGCCTTGATCTCTGCTGGCCAGAACAGTCTGTCTCTAAAGCCTTTTCAGCTGCAAAAGGGAGCAGGAGTCCCTGTTTTGCGAGCCTTGAGTTTTTTGCTGAACAGTTTGAATTCGGTATGGATTGATGCATGGTTTCTTTCACTCCTCCCACTCTTATCTCAGGTGCTATCCTCATTGACCCGGGGCTCCCAGATCCCCAGGAGCAAATGCTTCAGAGGCTTTGTGGGGATGCCAGGAGGGGTTTCACAGCTTGGAATCAGACAGCCCCTTCCCAAACACAGAGAGGTCAGCAAGTGAATCCGCAGGCCAGGAGTAAGCAAGATGCAGGAGACTCAGTGAAGTCAGGAGTGTGACACCACTTG
Organism: Gavia stellata; assembly: GCF_030936135.1. Taxonomy (NCBI): domain Eukaryota; kingdom Metazoa; phylum Chordata; class Aves; order Gaviiformes; family Gaviidae; genus Gavia; species Gavia stellata. Next base: position 30,044,730 of record NC_082637.1, on the reverse strand, counting down.
GTCTTCTTTTCCAGATCTGGACATGGGACCCTGCAAGGTGATTATCGTGAGCTAACTTCACAGCACAAAAACACGCAGCTGTGGCACATCTCTCCTTGCTTGTTCTGATTTTCCCTGTACGGTGCTGTCAAATGCTGGCACCTCCTGACCCTCCCTTCTCATTTCCTTCTATTCTGTGTCATTCCTCTGCTTTTCTTCTGCCTTTCCCTGGGTAGTTCTCCTGAAACGCTGCATATTTCCGGATGTTTTTTTGGAGACAATGATACCTCAAGCTCATGAATGGAGACCAGCAAAGATTGTCTCAATGAATATTGATTCCAGAATAGAGCAAGGAGGATATTAAGGAAATTTGAAAATCTCTCTGTTTTTCCCAGTGGACCACACACACTCAAGTAATGGTAGACAACAAATGGTAGGGGTTTCTCCTTCTATAAAAAGCTAACGGCCTCGGTGATACTTCCATCTAAATCATTTCCAGTATTTCTTCTGAAATCTCTGAAGCCATTAAAACATTTTAGAGTTTAAATCACATCAAGTATTTTTGTAAGTAAAGCTGCTATGACGTTGATATAAACCATCTCTCAAACCACTAAGCTTTTATTAAAAAAAAAACATTTATACATTTTAATTCAAGAACACATATTTTTAGAAATATTTGCAGTCCAAATCTGCAACCAGACCCTGCAGCTTTTTAAGACACTAATAATTATTAATCCTGACTGTGCTAACTTTCCATCCAGAAGCTATTTTTTATGGCTGAGTTACCAACCCTAGAAAAAATGGGGGACTGATGAAAGAAATAGTTGAGACAACAGTGAACACCACTTACCATTGTTTATATTAACAACCAAAACCAAAGTATACTCAGGCCAGCAAACAACTCCTTAGCATCAGCTCATTCATCCGAAGAGTTGGGTCAGGACCATGTTGTACCAGAAACCGTACAAACATAGAATGAATGCACTCCAGACTACGGCAATGAACAGAGCAAGCAGATAGGGCTCCTTCCACTTCTCCCACTTAATCCTTTCTTTCAGGAGTTGCCAGCTCTTGACAGTTTAAACAAGTGAAAATAAATAAAGAAGTCAATTGCTGCGTTACCTGAGTAAGAGTGACAGGAAAAGACTTTCCAGCATGGTCATGCAGTAGATACGGCTTCTTTCTTTGATGGTGCAATTAAAACCACCAGGTCTTGGTTCACCCTTCAGGTCCTTGAGGCTTGTCTGGAACTGCGAAGAGCTGGCAAAGTCCACTAACTGGCAACCTGGGGATCTGCCAAATGGGGCAGAGGGGGGATGTAAGGGAGCAGAAAGCGAGGAGGGCCAGTAAGCACCTGCCGCCCTGCTCTGTCCGCCCTGGCCTCCCGGGCTCATGCACGGGGAGAGGTTGGGAGAGGGGACGTAGACCCTCCATAGACTCCTTGTAAAGCACCAAGGAGAGAAACTGGCTTCAGTCTAAACTAACCCAGGCAAAGCTCGAGGAGGGAGGGAGATGAGGATGTCAGTGTCTTCCTACCCCTCCACAGGTGGGAGTGGTGAGGACTGGGGTGCTGCTCCCCAGCTATAGGCATGCCCTGGCTGGGGCACTGCCGTTGGCCGTGTCACCCTCGGAGATGCCTATGCAGCCCTCGGCGTCCACCCAGGGCTGTGGGAGTGAGGGAGTTTTCCTCGCTTAGACCGAGCACCAGCGAGAAGCACAGAGCAGGGAATAGGTGCTTTTGCAGGGCTTTTCTAGCTCCCTCGCGTTCTTTTCATTTGGGACCTGCTCTGGCAGGTAGGAAGGCTGGACACACCATTAACATTTAGAAAAACAAACCCCATCCCCCCAAAAAAACCCAAACCCACCTATTTCCTTCAAAAAGCCAGATGGTCTGTGTCTCTGTGTACGTAAGTGGCATGTCCAGAAGTAAGTAAAGGTAATACTTGAAGAGGGAGAACACATTGTATTCTTCCATGATCTGGATCTGGTCCAGTTAAATGTTGTGTATGCTTTGGCAGAGTTTTCTGTAAGATTTTAGGTTGCACACAATACAGATAAAGCCTATGCACATACAGCACATATGTTAAAACCGGGAAGGACTTAAGAGAAATCATCCCACCCAATGTAATTTTCGGTGCATTGAGCAGAGGCTCAGGCAGAATGAGTTCCCGTGGACTCTCAGGCTGCATCCCTCTGGGTTTTAACACCCACCATGGCTGAAACCTGTTTTGTGTTGAACATCCCGCACAGCTTGCTCGGGAGCCATGGGGCTGCTGGAGCATCAGCAGCCTCAGAGGCTGGAAGGGCACCTGAGTGCAGGTGGTCTGGGGGCTAAACTTGGAGACAGGTTGCACCAACCCTACTCCCAGCTGTGGCCCATACGCTGTTTGGATGTGTGGAAAGAAGGGGAATCAGACATCCCCTCTGCTGCTGTATTTGTCAGCAATTCTTTGCTTAGCTGCAGCCATACAGGAGCACAAGAGGCCACGTGTATCTTAGCTGAGTTGCCTTAGGTCTTCCTCTAACTGGGAAGCCATCTATGGCTCCACAGCGAGCAGCTCTTCAGCGGGACAGTGGGTGGAAAAGGCTGAGGCTAACTCACTTTTAGCACAATGCCCCCCCCCCCTTCCCCCAGCACCCCCAAAATCTGAGATGCTGCCAGTCCCACAGGGCTCACAGCTCCAGGGAAGTCTCTGAAGCCACAGCAAACTTCACCTGATTTGTTGGGGCAGTGGAAACAGCCCTGCCCTGTAAAGAAAACAATCCTGTTTAAAATCCTATAAACAGAATAATTCTGGTTTTGCTAAAACAAAACAAAAAGTTGAAACGCTCTTTCCATAGGAAATGGCAATGCTTCCCTGTGCCTTATTTTGTCCATTCTAGAAATACCACTTACCTGAAAAAACCCTGCATTTTTACGGAAAAGAAGTAGGTTTGGTTTGTAGGAAGCCAAAGCTCACGGCACCTGCCTAAGCCTGACCAGAGCATTACCACCTCCCCCCGCCCAGTTCCTCCCTGGCTTTGTGGGGTCTCACACAGAGAGGGGCTGAGAGGCTGCTGGCAATATCTCCCTTCAGGGGCCTGGGGTGCACTTCTGCCTCTGAAGGGCACTTTGAAGTGCTGATCACTGCCAAGCAGCTGCCATTGCCAAAGCTGAGTAGCAGCGTAAGGAATGAAGTAAACCCCAATTTTAAAAGCACTGGACCTTTGCTGCCCTGAATATTCTGCAAACCGTTGTGAAAAGCAGGGGTAACACGTTTCACTGGTGTGAATGACCCGACACGGTGGGCATGGCAGCTGAGAGTTAGATTAATCCTCTCTGTTGGCAAGCCTGTAAAAGCCCAGCTTTTTCTCTCTGTGCATCTACCGTTCTGACTTGCTTTTAGGGAAGCAGCAGTTTCAGTCGGTGTACACGCTGTCGCTCCTTTCTCAACGTAGCACACCACTAGCAAATCACACCACATGGCTTGTTTCTGAGCACCGTCTGCAAAGGAGGGATGTTACACAAATGCGAAAGAAGGCAGAGCATTTTTTCTGCCCTGGTTCATGACTCACATCAGTGGCAGCCTGGAAATAGTACCACATGCTTGCCTGTCAGTCCAAAGTGAAATGAAATGATGCAGCCTGCAGCTGAGTTTTCCATCGTCTGAGTTTTCAGTGCTGGAGGGTATGTGTTGCTGTTTGCCGCACATTGTCTTGGATCTCACCATTAGGCCTACGGGTATTTGAGGCACAACAGTGTTCTTGATTTGTGCATGAATGCACAGGAATGCAACTCCAGAAATCATTTACTAGATGAAATGTAGCCTTTCCCCTTATCTTTAAAGGAGCAGTGTCAAAATACTATATTCCCCAAGGTTTCACCAGCTCTAATAAGGTAGAGGAAAAGTTGCCATAACTTTGCCTTCTAGATTCTATCTACGTTTTATCACTGAAATATTGTAAAGAATGCTCGATTCTCCACAGCTCCCAGACCTTTATTTTACCTCTGAGCTGGGTGAAGAGGCCACTGCAGTTTAAGTCAAATTGACAGCATCATGTAGTTGTATTACCAAACTTAGTCTCCACAAAAAGCTTTACTTGGACTTGACGACTGTCATTAGTTGTCTGAGAGATTAAGATAGTAATTTCCTTAATGGGTATGTGCATACAGCAACTGAGGTCTAGAACTACATTGGGGAATTATGCCAAAACCTAAAATTATCAACAAAGGTCTATTTGCACGCCGGTGCTGGGGGAGACGAGCAGGTCCACATGCCAGCTCATGAGAGGGTGAGTTGGCTTGGATGAGTTCACAGGATACTGTCTCACATGCCAGGGCAGGCAGAAGACACTTCACAGCACCCCAACAGCAAACTTCAGACCCATAGTAAAAGACAAAAGCAACAACTATAGGAAGAAAGCAGGAGATAAAAAGCTTTGGCAATTTCTTGCTGGAGCAACAAATTTTTTAAATGAACTCCCAAAGTCAGACTCAGCTGGTGCGATCCTAAATTTGTGCATGTTCACCCCAGGGAATGGCAGAATCAGGAAATTAATGACGCCAGTATTCGTTTCCCTGATGTGTGACTCCTTGGAGGAGTTCCTCCCTCATTGCGGATTTTGGCTCTGCAGCAGGACATAGATAGCACCTGAGGGACACTTGGAAGGACCCCTGCATTTTACATACAAGACTTTTGGAGTTCTCTTTCTATCTTTGTACACTGCAAATTCTCAAATTAAAATGTGCTCTGTGCCAGAATTGGGCTTGCAAGGACCACTCTTATGCACAGACAGATTTATTTACTTTGTATAAATGATGATCTGGTTTCTGTGATGATGATTTGATTTCATCAAATTCATTAGTCAATTTTCCTCTTAGAATAGGATTTCTCAACCTTCATCTTAGTTTCAAATTCACAAGGGGATTTTAACTTAGAGGCATGGTACCTTTTTTTAAAAAATGTGATTAGGATACGGAGGGCCTTGACTGTAAAAGTGCAAGTGAAAAAACTTGATGTACTTGGGCATTTTGTTGAGAAGGGTGGTCAAGCTATCTTCTCGTGTTTTTCTCACCTGCCGACCGACTGAACAAATAAGGGCCCATCTGATAATCATTTAGTGACAACTCTGAACACTGAAGGTCTCACCTTGACCAGTGATCAAGCTGAAGAGGAGAACAGGTTCTTCCTTCCTGTTTTGCAGACATCAGTGTGAAGCTGCTTTAGCAGAGACTGGGGAAAGTTTTAGCTGTTCTTGAAACGCATGCCTTGCTGATAGTCTGTGACTTATAGCGCTGGAGGTGGGTGTAGGTCCTCTCTCATAACTCACAGAGATTCTTCATCCTGAGCATCTGATACTGGCTGCTGCACAGGTAGGAAACTGGACGAGCTGAACGGCATGCCAGGTCTGATAATGCTGTATTTATGTTTCAACAAACTCATGACTACCAGTGGAAGTCTTCAGCCTTCAAATGTACCTCCTGACAACCCAACCTGGCGCAGACAGTAACCATGGATTCCTCCATGAACTAAGCTGACCTATCGCTTTGTTTTTGCTAGCCAGAGGCTCCATCTGGGATCTGGAAGCTGTTTTATAGACACAGGTACCCTCTCTCTGTTTCAGACCATCCTGGAACGTATGAAGAGCCCTTGTTTTTAATACATGGTGTGCAATTTTCCTCTCTGGATGTAGTGAGTGCATTTTGGTATTTCACTGATGCAGAGCACTGCTGAGGATTCAAAAAAATGTGTTACTCCTCAACACATTTCTTGGGTTTGGCAGTTTTCTGCCCTCCTTCCAGCAGTGGCGTTGAGCAGCCCCCTCGGCAGCCTGTGCTGGCGTGTCCCAGCTCTTCTGCGCAGTCCCCGCAGCGTTCCCCTGTAGCCGTGACTGCAGAGCTGTGTGCCACACCGACACCTTCGTGGCCGCTCCCTCCTACACGGGACTGTCCTGCTCAACCCACGTGTAGGTTCACAGCGGTTGGGTACGGGGATCTTGGGCAGGGGGTGGGTTACAGCAGCATCGCAGGGAGCGGGGATGGGAACTCTTTGAAAGCGAACTGCTGAAGTTAAACAGAGCTCCAGTTGTCCAACCATGAATACCGTGTCTTAAATGCTTTTCGTTACCAGGCTGTGGGAATGATCAGCAGTGAAGGAAGGCTTAGCTGGCCTTTCCAGGAAGATTGCCTCTGAGTGCTGGGACGGCAGCCGGTGCTGCAGGGTCAGTGCCCCAGTGATGGTGCTTGGCTTATGAGCAGGACCCCAGTAACTGCGAAGCTGCTGGTGGGTGCATTTGGGTGCATCCTCCATCAGTTAGTAGCAGAGAAGATTAGCAGTGAACCAAAACTAGCAGAAATGACAGGACATTCTGCCTTTGCCCTCTGCTTCCTCAAACCATGCTTGTCTGTGACTGTATTTCCAAGCTGAATAATTTCCATCTGCAGCATCCCTTTTGTGCATAGGCCGTGGAACCAGTGGTCCCTCTTGGCACCTGTTACCGCAGCAGGTGTGCGGGGCCGTGCCGCTGCTCCCAGCCAGCTGTATCCCGCACTGGAAGTAACAATCCCGACACTTACTCTGCCTCCTTCGAAGGAGTGGTGGGAAAGCACAGTGTGCCTTTTGTTTGTTGCTTTTGCAGTTCCCCAGTTCTTGACAGAAACCAGCAAAACCCAGGTAGTCAGCATTAAAAAACAAAAAACCAGCCTCCAGAATCCACAAAAAACCCCAAAACCTAAGAATATTTTTATTAGAAAAATTAGAGTTTTCCCTATTTTATTATTTTTTAATCTTTTGTGATTACTTTTTGCCTGACAGTTTCCACTAAAGCACAGCAGCCCTCAGTTTGGTGCTGAGTGCCCCACATGGTCTAGAAAGTGAGATGCATTCAGCACTTTAACCTGCCCTTAATTCCATTTCCATGGTACTACTCCCTTTGTTCCCCACAGTGTGCTGGGTTTTTAATCTTTTGCTCTCTGATTGCATACTTATTTCTTTATGGACGGATTTCTTTCACTCAGCTGCAGCCTTTGTCCTAGGCTGCAGCAGGCCTTGGGGGCAACTGGGTTTCTCTACAACCTGAGCTGAGCAATCCTTTCTACACAGTCACGGAGGACTGGTTTTATTCTCTTTAACCTGCCAAGATTACAAGTTTTGTTCTTCCTAATTTAATCAATGGTTGAAGTCTATTACGTAAGCCAACCTCTCTCTTTGAAATCTTTTAGACCCTGTTGATTTAATATTATTCTTGCAATGTTAAAAGCTGGCAGCATGAAGTTACAGCGAAAATGGCATCTTTCCAGGTTGCCAAGAAATCTCGAACCTCTGAGGCAAGCCCTATCAGCATAATTTGTGTAAAGCTGTTCTTGCTGGCAGCCCCTTCCCCTTCCCCTTCCCCTTCCCCTTCCCCTTCCCCTTCCCCGCCCCGCCCCGCCCCCCCCCCCCCGGCAAAAATGCCACCCTAAGGGTTTAGGTTTGAGCCCAGGATTTTATGCCTTAACACAAGAAGGAGCACACTCCTTTGGGAACACTTCCAACCTTTCTTTGATACCTGAGAAGGGCTTGTTCATTTCCCTTCAAGTTGAGCTGCAAACAAAGGAAAGGATATGGTTTTGTGCCTACTTCCTTTTTCACTGTTTATTAAGTCCAGAAACACTTGTTTGCTTACGGTTTTAAGACAGCTTTCTGGCACTTTCATGTTCTAGATGTATCAGCAGTGCTAAGCTTGCTTTTTCTGTTTTTTCATAGAGCTCTCCTTGGGGAACAGAAATTTGTGCAGACATTCACATTTGGGAAAGTCGGAAATGTGTGGTAGGAAATCTTCCCTTCCATTTTTTTTACAGGTGTTTGTTAAGTAGTGCAAGACATAGTCCTCCTGCCATCCAGCTGAAATACCTTGTCCCTTTGGTTATCAGTTTACCTTCCTTTGTAATTTGGATTTCACCAGTCCTAGTAGGCATCGAATCTATGTTTAGGAATACTTCATTAATAGAGGCAGATAGGGAAAAATCTTATTCCTGTAAAAATAAATAGTTCTAGAAGAAGTATTAGGTCCACAGATAGACAGAAATATGAAATAAATTTTATAGCATAGGAAAAAAAGTGTGTAATGATTTGCATTTAGGTGTCTTTTCATTTTGTATATATGGCATTTAAACAAGTACATACCAATTTTCCCTCTCACAACTGTTTCCACTGAGAAGGTATGTAGCTTATAAATAGTGCATCTGTGCAGTAACAGGACTAAATGCATGGTTAGCTCTGGACACCATAGCGTATGCTCTGTTAAATTTATTAAGGGAAATAATAAAAAAAAAAAGTAGAATGCAACTTTGCATTTTTTTTCCTAAAGGGAAAATTTTGTTCTGAAGGGTACAAAGCAGCAGATTGCTTAGAACAAACAAGCAGAACAAAATGTTATCACTTTCAAGGCTTTCTAAACTAATCCTAGAAAAACTGCTATTGAGGGTCTTTGGGTTTTTAGTTAGTTTGTTTTGATAAGCTAAACATTTAGTTTGATGTTTTCAGGATTTTTTACTGAGCAATATTGAGTGACTACATTGTTTTTGCAAAAAACTTCATCAAGGTTAGTTTTTTGATTTTTGAACACTTGGAAGACAGTTTTTGCATGAAAATGCTTCCTTTAAACCAATCGCTCACTAAAAACATAAGGAGTCACAGAAACATATTCAATATGTCAGGCACTTAATCAATGCCAGATTTTACTGTTACCTTCCCAAACACTAATTGAGCTCTACTGTGAGTGTGCACTGCCTTTATTCATGTAATCAAAAAGGATTTTTTCCACAGGGGCCCCTTCTGCTTTCAGTGCACTGATTAGACCGGAGCGTTACCCAACCTGAGATGACTTATCAAGAACTGTTGATTATTTTTTAATTACTCTGTTTAACTGGTTTAAAAGATGGTTAAAACATAGTCAGCTGCGCTACTTCCCAAATTACCCCACTCCCAAATTCAGCACTAATGATGGCAACACCCTGTGAACACTCCTTGTACGTGTCCCTGCCTACCAGAAGGCAGCAGCACTGTCATGCAGTGTCATGCAGATAACACAGTAAAACACTGTTATCATGTGCTTCATTTTCACAACAAGCATTGCTTTGAGAGATTGTAACACCTTAAAAAGTCCTAGCTGGCTCTGTGTCAGGGTGTCTGCTGAGCTTTAATTCCCCTTTCTGAAATATTTGAGATGATGATACTGCAAACAGACAAAAAGTAAAAACAAAAAAAGGAATTAAAATGTTTGCTTTCATCTTTCCAAGTCTTCACATTGGTGGGAAAGCGAAGGAGGAAGCGTTCAGCTTCCAGAGAGAGGTCGTGTAACACAGACATGCCAGTTGTAGGTGACAACACCTCATTTCTCTTTACCCGGCACAAGTGTGACTACAGCTACTCACGGTCATGCCTGTTGAGTCCAGCGCCTGCTGAAGCCTTGAATGTGTGATTTTTTTCATGCCGTGTGAAAGGTGTGCTCCCTTTATGGCTGCTGTTCTGCAAACCAGGAAATCTAGTGTTAGGGCTGCCCATGCAGGATCAGTAGTGCTGACCAAAAGCACCCACCTTGACTGTTCAAGTGTGTTCAAAACATGCTGAAAGGTTAGTTTATACTTCTGGGCATTATTGTTGGTCTGGTCACAGCCAGCATGGACTCCTTACCTACGCATGCTGTCTGCACGCTGGCAGACGTGCGAGTGTGTGCTCACACCTGATTTGGATCAGCTGTGCTCTGATGGGCGATGGGGCTATGTACAGACCTGACGCTGCTGGTCACAGCCTGCCCCTGCGCCCTGCAGCGGGACGGGGCACGGCTGGGGTGGTGAAAAGAGAGGCGCTCGCGCTGAGCTAAAGGATTCCAGCCCCAAAACCAGCACCACGCTCCTTAAAGCCAGTGCTCGCTGATGGTAAATGCAAGGAGTAAGTGAGCTATGGTGAACTCCCATCCAAGACACCTGTGGGAATCTCTGGACCGGGATGGGTGTAGTTCTGTGCCTCGCTTGCTGGTTCCCCTGTGACAGCCTCAGTAGTTTAGCCCTGGTCCTAACTAGTGTGGACACATGCAACTCCGCTTAGTCTTGAATCACCCAGATGGTGTGTCATGCAAGAATCAGGCATGTTTCTGCTTTACACCTACACACCAGAGGAAGATAGGAGAGCGCTACTGTCGCTGAGCTTTTCCCTGCCATTCTTCATGGATGCTGAATGAAAAAAGAAGTTGGGAAGCAAATTGTTGCCTGTTACCCCTGCAACAGACACAATTTATCCCAAAGACAGACTGACACCTCCCCTGCCCAAATCTTTGTATTTTCTGCTGAATGATGCTTCTTCAAGGAAAGGTTGATCCTACTGAAATTTTCTTTCTGGCTGAATTCTGTCGAGGTGTAAGGTGCAACACAAAGGCACTTCTGAACATCCTGTGAAACAGTCACTTTATTGGAAAATTAATATGATAAGGTAGAAAATTTACATTTCACGTAGTTCAACTCTTGAAAGAAATGTACAAACCACGTGGAAGGGACAACACGAGCTACAAACTGAGGGCAAGACTGGCCAACCGGTTGAGGGGTGCTCAGCTTGTAAAATGTGAGTGAAGAGTCCTTCAGCGTTCATATTATCCTGAGCACTCTTTCAGTTCAAGGACCACACAACATGAAACACTTCATTACTTTTACCTAGCATGTTGTACACCTGTAGGGGTTTTTTGTTTACCTGAGGTTTCTGTTATTTAGGCTGTAAAGGATAAGCATCTTGTAAACAATGAGGTTGGATTATGGGGTTGATAGATGACAGCATTCTGACCTTTCTCCCAAACAGGCTGTTAAAAACAATAGATAAGGGGCTAGGTTCTGACAGGCAGAGATCTCATAGCTTCAAAGCTTTGGGAAATTAATCATCTTTTCAACTTAGAACTGTTTCAAAGCAACTTGAATGCAGAGAAGCCACTGCATGGAGGCATCTTTTGCTTTGAGCTTTTTATACCATTTTCTTACGTACTTTGAATGCATTCACTTCAAAATCACAGAGTACTTACTCCTGAGTATTGCATTTAACAATACTATGAATGAGGAGGGAAATGCTTTCTTACACTCCAAGTGCTATGTGAGTAAAGGGTTTATTTCACCTATTTTCACATCTCATCTTGTTTGATCATCCCTATGAATCTTCTACACAGCACATTCAAAATCTGACTCGCTCAGATGTCAATGAAGTGCTGGGAAAATTCCTATTATCAAATGGCAAGGCTGCAGATGACCATAAAAAGTCAAAATCCTTCCACTAAAAGCAGCAGCCCGAATCTCCCTTATACTTTTGGAGCAAAGACACTTTGCATTTAGAAACACGTGGCATGTGAGAAAGCTCTGAGAAAGTTCATGGTAATTTTCTAAAATGAAGTTCAAGGAAAAACTTAATTCCACCATTTCATTTAATTTTAACATTAAATTCTGTGTTTGGGCAAATGGGATTGGTTACTTTAATCAGCATTAAACTATAATTTCCAAAACCCTGATAAGGTGGAGGGAAGGAAGTAATATCAAGGGATGCTTTCATGGGTCTTTGTTTCAAAATACAAATATTACATGGTAAGCATGGTCACAATACAAATTGTGGCTCTGGCATTGTCTCACTAAATGAGTTCCAAAGTCCTAATCTCTCTCTCTCTCTCAACATCTTCATCTGCAAAATTGTAATAATATTTCCTTACTTCAGAGAAGTACTGTAAAGATTATTTAGTAAAATGTTTGCTCAGGGTTCAGAAAATACTAAGCATTAGGTATTATAAATTACATGCTAATTTCTCTTAAGCTGCAGTAAAGCCTGAGTGAAGTGCTTTGTAGGAAATCCTCACTGTGCGGTTCTGTGGTTAATTTTGAGTAAAGTTATCTACATAAGAGCATTATATAGTAAAAGAATCACTCATAGCTTAGCATCTTCTTTTTAAACTATTATTTGTTAGCTTTGCTAAACAAGACACTGATTATTAAGAAATCCAACTGTGGCCCTATACTTAGAAAAAAATTTAGAAGATCTATAAGAATTATTTATTGCTACTTTTTGCTTTCCAAGCTTTGGTTGAGAAAACGTGCAGAACTCTCCCTGCAGTTAAGGACCATGATAGAAACTGGTGACAGAAACTGATTGAGAAAATTATTCTTTCCTACAGCTCCAGCTCAGCAAACACCGAGCAGGGGACCATGTCCCTCCTCATTAAGACAGCATTTTAGCATATGATTAACTTGCAGAAAGTGCTCCATTGCCAGAAGCACCTGGATAAATGCTGTCTTGGAAAAGGACCATAAATAGACATAATTTGTCAGTGTCCCTTAGACATGTTGTTTCGATTCACCTAACACCTCAACCAAACCACACAGAGTTCTGTGTCTGTTAGCTAGTGGTGACTGACCTCTTGCCACTGACCACTCTAATGGTCCACCGCTCTGCATTATATGATTATTTTACAATATATGCAAAAGTATCTAAAAAGCACCCCCTTCCTTCCCAAGCCCTCATGAGATGTGGTTGATTAGGAGTCATCCCCCAGTTTTCATTCAGTGAACTTGTATAAATGCTTTTCTGTGTGCTGTCCAGAAAGTGTACATGCTGTCTTGTGAGATTCCCGATTTCATAGGTGCTGAATACCCCATCACTTCTGGCTTGCAGCATGAAGCTCTTCCTTGGCCAAAGCAGCTATTCCTTAGGTGCTTTGTGAAGAAGTCTGGGCATCATATTTCCTAAAACTGTGGTTACGAAAAGATTCCCTGCAATGAAACAGATCCATAAATAAAGTTGGCAAATGAAAAAGAATCCAAGAAATACCTGCCTTGTGAAAAGAAGCAGCTGACAAATCATCAGCTGAAACATGTTACGTGTTGGCAGGTCAGAGGCATATTCCTTCTTCTGCTCCCACCCCACACTGGACACAGCGGCTTTGTGAAGAGGTGTATATTCATAAGTAAAGAACGTAAGTTAGGACTCTTCTGTCTCAGTTATGGGACTAAATTGGATTATGTTATCTGGGAGTGAAAGGATCGCTCTTACTGCATGCTGGCTAACACCACATGGTGCCATGTGTTCAAAACAAACCCATACCTGTTCTATCTCCTTCCTGGCTTAAAATGTTGACAAAATGGCAAGATTTCATTAGGGCCCCTTTTCATTAGGGTGAGGGGGAAGTCTTCTCTAATGATGCATTAAAATGACATAAATCCCATACCGCAGGAGTAAGCAGCTTGAGAAACACAGTTAATAATACATTCAGCTCCAGTGGAAGTCAGCAGACTTGTTTAATCAAGTATGAAGTTGGCAGTGTATATTATGGCCTGTTTTTAGCTGCCAGTAAAACTGCCTTTCTTCTTTGCAAAAATGTCATCTTTTTGTATAGCTACAACAGATAATCCTGCCCTAACTGTACCTTGTGCTGTGGACTTTCACTACAGGTTTGTACAGCTCTGGGATCTTCCTCTCAATCATGGGCCTAAGGTTCTCCTTCAGCTTCCCGTAGTTCTTTCTGAGCTCTAGTTGATATTCCCGCTGGTCAGCAGTAATAAGGCGCTTGTTTTTTTCCACTGCTTCGCCACACCTAGGCAAAAGGAAAGAAAAAAAGGCATGACATGTATCACCTACTTCTGTTACACTCATTAACTTCTGTTAGGTAATCTGTATAGCCAAGGATCCAGCTTCTCTGGGCTAGGCATTCCTCTGATAACTTGTCAAGTCCAAAATTATAATGAACTAATACGAAACCTCTGTCTTTTCCAAGTACACAAATTGAGGTTATATTTTTAAGACATTAGAAATGCATGAGGAAGCTAATAAAAAACAAATTTAATGATCGCAGAACACTGAGGTACCTGCCTACTTGCTGTAAACAGACGCAATGACAACAGCAGAGAGTAGAGGCTGTGTCTTCTGCATAAGGCTCATTTTTATTTACCTCAAACTTATCCTTCAGCAGTTATGCCTTGTTTGGACTAAGGAGATGAATATCTTGCTATATGTACGTATATAGCTTGTTAAGATTTATAAGCATAACTAAAGCAATGTGTATGCTTCACAGAGGGGGTCAAATGTTTTCTTATGAACAGCTTCCTACATAAAAATATCATTTTATTAAAAATAAAATCAAGGCAATAGTCTGAAATGCTTGATTTCTGTAAAATGTCAAAAGATAAAACAAATGGAAGATCTTGATTTCTACATAATTAGTTTGTAGTGTTAAAATTTGCTCCCATTTGGGATGCAAAGCCTACCAAAGCATTGACCATGAAACAGATGTAACAAGTCTGGACCAAGTGTCTTAAGTGTGAGATGCCAGGACTCATGATGCTAACTTGCGTAATTAATTGCACAGTCATATTATCGTTGCTTATTGGCATTATTTGCTTTATTGATACAATTCAGCATTTCAATTTTGTTTTACTGACCTCATTATAAACTCTTTGAAGCACAACCTCAGCTTGTTGTGATGTCGATAAAGTTTGGGGTCTGCTGGAATTTCAGCCAGGAACACTTGTGCTACCTCTAGCGGTCCCTTATAGGAATAACATAGGAAAACGTCAAAAACAACTGCTTAGACTAAAAACAGACCACACGTTTGGTTAAGCTGTTTGTTATTTCATGAATGGAATTATGAAAGAAAAGAAAACTATGCCTAGTCACCATAACAGGATGGCTTTTTGCTCCTTTTCCCCCCCTATTTTTCCCTTGGCAAGCAGAGTTTTTGCTCATCATATTTTATCCTCTCCTGTTTTTATTTCTTCTCCAGCCCCACAAAAAAGGGAACAGACAAATTCTACTCAGAAGAGAAGAGCTGGGATAGCTCTACAGCCAAACCTGCTTACATGGGAGAAACACAGCTCCTATGTGTGGCATTACAAGACCCAAGGGAGTTAAGTAAGCCCAGCCCAGAAAAGGACCACTCTTTCCAAAGCTTACAGCAATGTGTTACTTCAGACTAGAGGCTTTGGTTGATGAAGTATCTGGAGAAACTGAGAGTATTTAGGCTTTCAGCAAAGAAACCAAGCTTTGTGAAATTGTGGATAATGCCAAGTTTTCTCTCAGTTATGTTTTCATTCTTTCATTTTACTTTTTTTTTTCATTGCCTTTTTTTGTTAGCAGTCATATGAATGTTGTAATTATTGCATCTCAGTTTTCTTTTGGGGCACTCAGGTCTTGATTTCATGCGTTTTCTGTGAAACTGTGAGTTTGTGGTGGTCCCACAGCAGAATTGTTATTATTATTCCCATTCCCCAAGGACAGACCTGGAGTGAACAAAATGGCTGAGATGGCTAGTGTGCTAGAGATGGAAAATCTTTGGATGCATTCACAAGGCTGCTGTGAGTTTCTGCACCTACAACCAAGACTGCACTTCCACGAGCACTTACACCAAAAGCATACCTAATGAACAGTATGCAATGACTAAATATCAAGGGATGAAGTTTAAATGCACTTTGTGACTAAATGTGTCTGACTAGAGATACTACTTCCAGTGCAAGAGATGAGAGCGAAAAAGAAAGCACAACGAGAAAAGTATGCAGAAACTCTTCATCTGGCTTATTTGGATCCCTTACCTGATTTACAGTGGCTCCAACTGAGCCCTGCAAAACCATCTGGAGCATTTTGGCATCTGGTGGTTCTTGGTTCGTGGCTGCAGTTAATTCTTGTGTTTTTTTCCGCATATCTTCAATAGCAACTTCAATTGGGGTTAAAATAAACTAATGGAAATGGAAGAAAAGATGCTTCATTACCTGAATCATGCATGCAGTTGACCTGTTCTAAATCTGGCAATGCCGCTATTATTGTCCCATGCCAAAAGCAGTAGTTGTGAAATCCAGGATGACTGTTCAATCGTCATCTTGGTAGACGCTGCATCTAATCCAAAGCTCTTTGACATCTTACCATTTGCAAGAATAGGATGTGGATCTAACTCCCTGTTTGCATAAATTTGCTGTTATTCTAAGTTACTGACTTCATGTCTGAAATGGTTTTGCATTTCCTACCTCTATAAAGCTTCCCTGTCTCTAAACCAGCTCTGAGCCCAATTTAGTTCTTTGAGTGTGCTTTATCAGCTAGAAGCACAGCCATAAATAGAGCTCCACACATCCTCCTACACAGCATTACAACCGCGAGGTCAAAAGAAGAATATACACTCACTATCCTCTCTTCTCCATAGTAAATACCCATCTTGCATTTGTCTACCCATTCTGTGCCATTCCTATTTATGAGAGTAAGATGTCTGAGAAATTCAGCCTTCTTTTTTTCTGCCAAGCATAGAATTTGAAAATCTTCCCACCCAGAGACTCCTTGAGCCCCTGAGAAATTAGATCTGACCTCAAAACCCAATTACCTCTTCTTTTTGGATGACATTGATTCTAGTTTTGATGTAGGGGAAAGCATGCATTGTTGTTAGGATGGTGTTCCTCTTGTATTGCTCGCTAAGCTCTCCTCTGGGGCGCCCATCCATGGTGAAAGGCGTAGTGTACATGAATCGACAGAGGTTGAAGTTCTTCTCAAAATAGGTTACCCTGTCTTTCATCTCATACTCATCAAAATATGGCTCCACAAAAGTAATCTGTATGTATGCCTGAGAAAAGAGGGAAGAACCATTACAGTACATTACAACCCAAGAAGTGTAAAAGGAACGGCATATGTGAAATACCCCATAGTTCACATCGGCTAAGCATGGTCTGGAAGAGCACAGAGCTGCAAATCCTTCAGGGCTCCTTCTCTTCTTCACAGCTGACAAAACTTGCCTCTGGCAAGGGGCACAGCTTAACTCAGGATCAGAGCCAGAGCAGGGTCCAGGCATTAGAACTTTAATTTCCACACTCCGTGACAAGCTACCAAACTAAGCCTTTCACAGAGGCTTTAAGGACATTCCCTAGGCACAGAGATACAGCCAAGTTGGGGGTTTTTTTGGTGCCTTAATGTTTGAGCACAAAAGTTTCAAGGGGATCCCCCTCCCATCCTTTCTCTTTTGTAACAAAGCACTCAACACTCTCAGCAGTACTTTCCCTACCTTATTGGGATCCAGCTTTCTTTTGTCTACAGGAGCGGAGTCCTTAATCACTTCCACAGCATCCTCCCCAAAACACTGGCCATAAAATCCCTGGAAAGGAAACAGAATTATCCCGGGGTGTTTTTAGTCCTTAACACAATGCTAATGATCTGCATGCCTTTAGGAGAAAGGAGTAACCATGACAATTTCTGGGCTCTGTACAGCCAGTATACTGCTTCATGAACGACAGCTGGCCAGGGTAAGGCATCTTTCTGACAAATATCAGTGTGAGTTGCTCACAAAAAAGCAGAACTCGAGGTAAAGTGATCAGAAGGGAACATTGCAGTTCCATGAAAAAGCTGAAAAGATACCAAAGCAAATATCTGGCATGCTCAAATCAAATAATTCAATGTATTACAGGCCTGCACATAAGAGACATGGCCTCAAGAGAATGGATCACTTTCATCATTATGCTGTAAAAAGGGTTACAATGGAAAGGATATACACAAAGGAAATAATCTATGGTACAAATCAGTTTGTTACTGGTTTTTATATAACAATAATACTATTAGAACTGTATGGGTTCATTAGGAAGTATAACATGACATTGGAGATCATATTAACATAATGGGTTTTTTTTACCTCTAATCTGTGAGAAATCTCAGGAAGTTTGGTAATTGCAGGCTCCTTATAAACAAATTCCTGTTCATCCAAGTCCCCAAATTTGGATCCATAGAAACCAACACGGAAGTAAGTTCCAAACATTCTCTTTTGACCCTAATTGATAAAAAGAAAGAGGAAATTTACAATTACTTATTTTTTTATGTCAATGTTGTAGTATTTGGATGCCTTTTTTCCTTGTTGATGTATAAGAAAACCCACTAATCCTACATTTTCCCTATTTCAGAGCTAATTCTATGAATCTTCAGTGCTGATGGATTAGAAGTACATATTCATGAAGGAAAGCATACAAATTAAGGGGACATTTGACTGAAATCTAACTTAAAATTTAAGCTAATCATGAATTGACTTTTGCAAAACAAAATAACTTATTGTTTTTTAATTCCACTGGATACACATTAACAAAATAAAAATTTTGCAAGGAAAACTGATAAGAATTTGAAACTGACTAGACTCAGCACTAAAATTCTTCTGGAGAAAGAGAAGGAAAGGGGCAGTATGAGTGCTGAGAATTTAGCTAGGCTTTTGCATTTCTTCCGTTTTATAGCTGAAAACACTAGTTAATTGACAATAAAGTTATTTTTCTTAAATAGATGTGGCCAGGTGGAATCATGCATGTTCTTGTTCTAAGTTTGACCTGTTCAGCTATTTTTCTGTAACTCTGAAAGAGTTTTATATTAACCTCTGCTTTTTCCTGCAGAGAGGATAGAGCCTCTTTTCACTGTAGGTACCCTTTGTAGGTAGAACAAAGCAGATGGAAGCTTTTGTTAGAAAAAGGAAATGGATCTATTTCACATGAACAGTTTTATTATCACCAGTCTTAAACAAACAGTGCAACCCAGCAATATGTCTTGCTAGCAGTGCCTTGCCTCACGAGTACCTTATTAATAATGCTGTCAAAGGCCTTCTGTAGCTTGCTGTGTGTCAAGGTAAGCTTCCTGAAGTCTCGATGTGCTTCCAGTATGGGGATGACAATTTTGTACACCTCATTCACAGTTTCATACAATCCCCCCTTGGGAGAAAAAAAAAAAAAAGGAAAAAAATAGAAGAAAAGAAATGAGTCCTCATGCACTCTGAAAAGAAACTAGATCTCCATCAATGGCCTGTCTGAAAAGGGGATTTATGGGACTCATCTTTTAATCTGCTATGTTGCTTGTTTTAGCTTTCTAAAAATTAGTAATAGTAAATGGGTAGTTCTGAGCTGCAAAAAACAACCTGGATCTAATTTGGATCTCTGATCTGTTGGGCTCTCAAGCCCAAATCCCTGCGTAAAGCACACAGCTTCTGCTCAGGGTGAGCAGGTGAGCAGAAGGAAATGGATTTGTTTAGCATGTATGGTTCACGGCAACCAGAACTGCATCTGGACAAAGGAACCCAAATGATATCTTCAGAGATGCTAAATCATATGTTCTCTGTAGCACTACAGCAATATGATGAGCTGCTTGAGTATTAACATTATGACTCTTCACATGATAAGTGTAGATTATGAGGCTGGTGGTTGTATGCTCTGTAAAAGCACAGGAGTAACTCTCACATGCCTTCTAAAATCTATAGTTTAAGCAAGATCTTTTTCTTAAATGTATTATTCCATGAAAATACCAACCAAAAGTCTTGGTTCATGCCTGGGACAATCACTTTCTGCTGATGCTACCTGTAGTCTGCACAGTAGAGGTGGATATACGGCTGAGCTAGGCTACCTGAAAAGCTGAGCTTAGCCAACCTGGCTGAGGCAGGGCTGGGCCAGCCATAAGATGTGTCTCTACCTCTTGTTGTTTGCAGTGGGGCAGATCTGTGGAGCCTGCTTTAGCAGTAAGACTTTGTTTCCTCACGTGCAGGAAAATCAGCTATGGATCTGGCCCAGATAGCCCCACTCCATCTCCCGGTGATTTTGGCCCTCACTCACCGTGCTGAAGAGCTCTGCTGCTTGTTCCAGTAGCCCTACCAGGCCACTTTCTGAGAAATACCTCCCAGAACATATACCATCTTCATCTGGAGACAAAACATCATCTGAAACAGCAGATTCCTCCAGCAGATTGGACGATATATTCTAAAATACATTACAGCAGAGAAATCAGAAACCTAGATCAATAGCCTATCATAAAGATCAAGGCAGAAACAGTTTCAACATATTTACATGATGGGAAGAAGAATGAGATTATACAAGTGCAGCCAGGGAGTTTCGCTACAAGAATCCTAAACTTTCTTTCTCCCCTCCAGTTGAAGAGGCAGACTCCTGTAGGTCGCAAACTGGCCTCCCTCTGTCAGCTGGGTTTCCACGAAGCTGCAATGAGCGCAGTCTCCCATGCTGCAGGGGTCATGGTGCCCGGGGGTGGGAAATTCCAAGCTACACCCTGGACCTCCTACCACCTGCTTGAAGAAGTTGAACTTTCAAGTTGTTGATTTGACTTTTGCAAGAAAAGGAGAAGTAGGACACAGACAATATTGCTCTAAAAACTGCAATAATTGAATGCTGCTTCTTGTTTCAGCCTCTGCCATATTACACCTTGATCCTGCAGAATTTACTCGGTTTCTTGCTAAAGTTACTGATCTTATTGTGTGTTTAAATAAAGCTAGATAAAGTACACAGTGTCAGTCATTCTTTGAGATTCTAGACCATGAAATAACATGTCTACAGTTCTTCAGGATCCATTTGAATAAATGACATTGAGTAGAGTCAACATTAAAAATTTTATAATACATAGAAATATGTGTAAATGAACATTAAAATATGTGTACATACTGTATGGAACTAGCATAGGTAACTTTCAACAGCAGCAGAAGTGCTAAGCTTCGATTTGCTAGTAATTGAAAGAAGTTAAATTAGTGTCACAGTGTCTCACTTCAGCAGAAACTGGCAATGACAATCTGTCTGAGTGTAGGATAGATGCCAGCTGGCTAGCTAGCCGAGTCCTTAAAGCCAACTTTATAAAATTGCAGAGACACTGAGGGCTGTTACTATTGATCAGATTTCAGATAAAGAATTGGCATGACATATCACTAGCAACATGGGACTTTACCCTGTGGGTTTTGTTGATGTATTTATTTCTCTATGGGTGAAATTTGCTCCAACCATGCTGCCATCACAGTGTCTAGTCTGCACATCACGTCAGCTCCACTGGAAGGGTGAGCACAAAGCTCAGGACAGCATTGGCATGTGTTAAGAATATCTCTGAATTTCAGCCAGAGGGAAAACTGCAGGACATTTTAGCATACCCAAGCCACTTTTTACCTACCAGTCTCACTGAAGATAGTGACTTCAACAAGAGTTAGCCTCCCTGGGCACATACCTAGCGCAACTCATGCAATCTATGCTGCAGCTCAATTTCTGATTTTCCCTTTCTGTAACAGTAGCCATTAAGGACTGTTTTCACAGAATGGCATGTGGCCTTTGGTGGCTTTTTTTTTTTTTTTTTTTGTAGCAAAGGGAAAAGAGTACAGAGGAGTGATTTATTTATGAAAGTAACCAAGAAAGTCACAGACACCAATTATCTCTTCTTTGCCTGTAAACCTGTAATAACTAATGTCAGGTGTGTATTTCCAGGTTTTACAGTCCATGCACTGTAGCAGGAGAGAGCCTTCATGACATATTCCTGGTGCTTGCATGATCTTTTGCGAAGTGGACATGCCTCATCCAGCTTTTGCCTCGATCTACCTTTCATAATGAAGAATTTTATATGTCCCTTATATAATAGAGGCAATACACAAGTTACCATGTATATCACCAGCAATTATTTTGGACCTCACGAGCCTACTTTTCTCTAAGGAAAAGAAACACTCGTGTAAACTCAAGGGGTTTTACTGTGATCCCCAGCCCTTATCATGTTAGGTATGGCTAGGGTAGCCTGCAACCTACATCCCCAAAACAGCACAGTTGAATTAGGCTACTGCTGAGCCCAGGCTAATTAGCCCTGTGCTTCAGCAGGTAGACACACACACTGAGTCCTTGTCTGTGGTAATATAAAGAGGCTTTAAAGTCAGTCCATATGCAATTCATACTCTCTCTAAATCTGTCTTATCACTTGCAAAGGGGATTTAGTGTAAACACGAACTCAGCTCAAAGGTAATTTCACTGAAAGTGATCCTGTTCTGATTTCGAGGGATAGTTCTGATTCCACAGAGGGAAGCATATACAGTTTTGTCTAGCACAGTACAAGGAAATGTGTTACTCTATTGACAATCAGTTTTCTGGACGCTAACAGAGTCACTGTGGAAGACCTAGGTCAACTGATTTAATACTTTGCTGCCTCATTTTACTCATCTGTAAAAAGGATATAACAGTTCTGCTCATCCAGAATAATCTTTTTTTATACACATTATTTTTACCCTCAATTCCACGACTAAATGTATATCACCAATATTAGTTAATTTCATATCTGAACTAAATGAA
This sequence comes from Gavia stellata, assembly GCF_030936135.1. NCBI lineage: Eukaryota > Metazoa > Chordata > Aves > Gaviiformes > Gaviidae > Gavia > Gavia stellata. Next base: position 30,022,694 of record NC_082637.1, on the reverse strand, counting down.
TGAATGGACACAGGAAGCATGAGTAAGTGAGATCTGGAACTCCAAGTAAAGCTGAGACAGTCTGAGTAGTGTTTCTCTCTTTTAACAAGGTCATCCGAATAAAATCTTCACATATGCTACACAACACAAACCTGTTGGTAAAGAATGGGAGCTTTTCTCTTGAAAGGCTTTGTAAAAATGCAAAGTGTTATTATAGTTAATTATTGTTATTGAGCAAACTGAAATTCAAAATTATGCTGTCAGATAAAGAGTTATGCAATTGTGTTTCTGGTCATTAAGGCATTTCATTACCTCTCTCCTATGGAGCAACTGTTCCTGTGGCAAACACGTATTTACACAAACATTTTGATGAGAGAAATTGATTTGTTGCTTTTAAACTTCTAAGATTTTGCTTGCCTACTGCCTTGTAGAATAGACTCCAGTTCTCTAAAATAACTGGAAATATACCCATTTGTGGCAAGGTGCATAATCTGGGAGCAATGGAAGGAGGAACTGCGTTAGGGTCAAGTGTGTGAGATTACAAGCATTCAAGGCAGACTGGGAGCAGGATGACATTGGGAAGGGAATGCAAATTTCACCTATATCAAAATGATGATAGTATGTAAAAGTAGGGAGAAAAGAGGAAAATAGAAGTAATGAATGGAAGTTGGAAGTTAGGAAGCATGCAAAACTGATAAGGGATGCAAAATGGCAGAAGTATAAATCCAGGGCCAGAGTTTAGTCAGTAAAAAAAGTATACACAGCTATCTTAAGAGTAAAGGAATTTAAGAATAACACTAGTCCATCATCTGATTGCTAAGGTGTAATTGCAAATACTAATGCCCAACATACTAAAAATGCAAAATGCTAAGTGGTTTGATCATGTTCACATTTACTATTCTGAAGGGAGAAACAAAACCCCTGGTAATATTTACTATTCTGAAGGGAAAAAACCCCAGGTGGTATGGTTATATCAAGGGATGATGTATGTACCAACTACTAGTGTTAGCCATTTCAAAATCACCTGGACCATAAAATGTGCTCCTCAATAGTTTAAAAGAGCTAAGCAAAAGGGTATTCAGGCAGCGAATACTGAGTTGCCATATATTTTAGAAAACTGGGGAAGTTTCAGAAGAGGAAATAGGCTTTGGGGACCACATTTTTCTAAGAGCAAACAAGATGAGCAGATATGAGCAGATAGTGGTAGGTTTATTTATCAATCTGCATCCAGGACAAACTGGTGGAAATACTGGTACAAAATTTTACTAAAGAAAAAATTAACAGTATTGTAATTAATCTGAATCAACACCAGACTACAGAAACCTGATACTTTTAAAGAGATTACAATCTCATAAATGCAATAATGCCCAAACAGTAGATGTCTATACAACACCTGAGTTGATTCTGCAAAACAGTTCCACTAATTAGTTGGAATGATTCATAATCATTGCAGCAAACACTATGTAAATGAACAATGGACTTCACTAGTATTAGAGAATAATGGTAAAGGAGGAATCATCAACACATGGGAATATTTTAAGGGTTCAGCCATTTCTACTTTTAATAAAGTGTGAAAAAAAGAAGTAAAATTACTGAATTTGCACATTAAGTCAGTTCAGGTAAGGGTAACCAAAACTGCATAATCTGATAAACTATGTATAAATATCTGCATTTCAAAATCTCTAACAACAAAGGGTTATGCTTTCATCTATGTGATGTAGAAAAGAAGTGTGAAAAACAAAACCCAAGAAAACTCTGTGGAAAAGATCAATGTATTAATGAGTAAAGAGCTCAACAATGCCAAAAGAACCAGTGGAGTTTTTGGAGAGATAAACTGAGAGATACCTCCCAGGCTTAAAGAAATTATGGGACATTTTTACTTGACTTTGGTGTGACTGCATATAGACTTTGGTGATTGTGTCATTCATCAATCAAAAGGGTGTCGGTTAGTAACTGGAGGACAGTCAAAGGATCGGAGAACATGCCTAAAAGAACTGAGTAGCTCCAGCTATCTAGATTAAGAGATAGAAGTCTGAAAGGTACATCATTCCCAGTTGATAAGTCACAGCCCTAGGAAAAAGCATGTGATAATAGAGGGCTTCTACTTAGCAAAGAAGAGATTACAGTATCCAAATGCTGGAAATAGAAGCGAGATACTAAAGTATCAGTTTTTATCAGTAAGCATAAATCATCAGAACAACTACCAGGAATAGTGATGGATACTCTATCTACCATTGTAACTTTTCCTCCCCATACATGCACTTCTACTCTGCTTAACACAAGAAGGAATACACACACCAGAACTGGTCATCCCAGCCTTATGCTGTCAGAGCTTGGGTGCCTTTGCTTACTTGAAAGCTGACACTGCCCACTGGGAGATAGTTTCGATCTTCAAGCATGCTGAGGTACTCTGCCACCAGTGCTGCAGCATGGACCAGACACATAGCTGCTTCTGTGTAGCACTTCCTCTTGGTGTGCTTCTCTGCCATGTTCTGCAGCCAAGTCAGCCTCAAGTCGGGTGATGTCTGGTATCCTTTGGCAATTCTAACAAAACAGGGAAGAAAGGAGGTGTGAAAGATCACTTCTTCTCAAATAACAGAAAGAACCTTTATAATTCTCCACCTGGGCTGAACAGAAGGAGACATCTCTGTCTTTATTCTGTATAATTCACTAAGCACAGGGCAAAAGAAATGGTTAGACAGGGATAGGCAGGACACACAGGGCCTGTGAGGAGAGTAAAACTGCTGAACCCAAGACTCTTCAGTGTTCATCAGTCCCTTACTCCTGTCCTTGCCCAAGTCTATGTCCACCTCCCAGTGGCTCCACTGCAACATGCTCAGTCCTGCAGCCTGGGCCCCCTGCGACAGATCAGCTGTGCTAAAGCGGGAAATGTACACAAACAGAACAGCTAGAGGGTTTGTCCACAGCTTGTCCCTAAAATGCACAGTTCTTGCGCTTACCTCACTGCAGAATTTTCTCAGTAGCAATTCTAAATGGATTCACCTGTACATGAGATCCATGAGCATCTCCGGATCTTCCTGAAATTCCCTCATTTTCACTGTATCTGACAGGATGCTGTTCAGATTACACAGCAGTTCCTCTACCTGCAGTAATACAAAGATCAACATTAATTCCTCCAGTGTTTTTTTTTTTCCCTTCTAGAAAAATAACAGCATCTGCACCAGATTATGTTAACCTCTTTTAGTCCCCCTTACCTGAGAAAATGTCAGGATGCTGAATTGCTACAAGATATGTTTTTCCAACTCTATTCAATGCAGTGAAGACTGCTGATACAGCAAATATAATACACACATTTTAATTAATCAAAATGAGCTGGAATCCTTTGATCTGTTTATTTATGAATGAAAAATAATCAAACCGATGTGCTAATTTTCAACTTTAGTTGATCTGTGATCTGATAACAAAGAAGATGTTTTTATAGGTCTTCAGCACAAGCTGAGTTACTGTAAGCATTTTAGCAAAGCATCTGACAGTTGTCTGAAATGTTTTTCATTATTGCTACTGCCACCTTATGAATTGAAAAAGGGAGAGAAGTTTCCATGATGCTACTTGTCTGAAAACATAATGAATCACATTCTGTCTTGAGAAAATCTTCCAGGGTATAGTTCCTGCTGGGGTCTAGAAGAAAGTTGGACACAAAGCTATGAGATGATTCTCCTGTAATGTGACTTAAGTGGAACTCCTTAAAAGTTTATTCTATGGAATTATGTCCTCCACTTCTTCTCCGCTTATTGTTGTGTTAGAAATAAACTCATGCAATAACCCCTGCATCCTTATTTTCACTGCTTTGGAAGACCAAGATCTAGGACTTGCTCCAAGCACATTCCTACGTGAAAGCTCCTGATAAAAGCCACAGATGTCATAAAAGATCTGACCTGGATGGGAAATGGAGTTGCCTGCATATCCGCATCTTCCTCTGCATAGGCTAGGATGGTTCGTAAGGATCGTCGAAGGAATTCCTCATTAAACTCAGGTGATTTGCCGACCAGAGAGGCTAGTGACATGGTCACCTGCATCTTCACTCTTGCAAAATTCTTTCAGAAGAAAAAAAACAAACCTGAGAGAATGATGGCTGCGCTGCACCACGCATATCAGTTCATGCATCTCTGTCTACTGTATAAACCAAACCCACTTTTTCCTGCCCACATGAGTGGCCTCTGGTGCATCAAAGCCAGTTCTGTTTTACCTGGCTAAGCCAAAGCTGCCTGATTCTGACATGTCTGTACTTTTGGGCAAGAATGTACCTTGGAATTAGTATGTTTGCTAGAGGCAGGGGGAAGTCAGAAGCCCCTCTTTCCTCCTCTGCACAGGCCAGTAGATGTATAGATCAGGCCACCCACAGAGGAGAAGAGGAGGAAGCAGGACTGGAAAGCATTCTGGAAACAAGTTTGGGAAGCAAAAGGCCTCTGAGGGTTTCACGTGGTGATGCACTATGCCTTGCTGATCATGGTGTCTCAGAGGCACATTTTCCTCCTGCAAAGCCAGTACTTTTTACATATTCAAGGCTTTTAAAGTAACAACTAGGGAAGAAAATGCTGTGCAAGATCAGATGCTATCTAAAATGCTAATGCATGTCCTTTTGTGCTAGGACATTCTGAACCTACATGCATAACATACATATTTTTCTCCCTGTGTGTGGTAAGAATCAGAGCCTAGTCCTGAGACCAAGGGGCCAGCGAAGAATTCCCATTAATACAAGCATACAGTAGTTTTAATGGGGTTGTAATTGCATTAGAATAGAACTAGTCTAAGTTTAAGTAGTTCTGACACAGGAGTGGAAAAAAATAAAAGTGACAAAATGAAGGGTATTCCTTATGCATTGTATAGTCCTTGGTATCAGAGGCCTAATGCTGTTCCATTTGAAGATGCATTTACAGATGTTGCAGAAAAAGTCATGTTTTCCTAAACAAAATAATCACAATAATTAAAACTACTTTCCTCCTACACTTCTAGCACTTCTTCTGGCTCACATGTGCGAAACAGTAAAACATATGACTATTTATCTGCGGATGCATTCCATTTGCTATCACAACTTTGGTTTCGGTTTCAGTTGATCACAAAAAAAGGTGGCACAAGACATACTGCTGTTCTCAAAATCTTACACTGGTAGAGCTGAAGCTGTATCTCATGAGGAGATAAAGAGTGGCACAGGCTTGAGTCCGTGTAATATCTATGCTGCTGCTGCAGTGATGTAGAACTCTCTGACACAGGTCAGCACACTGTTCGACCTCCTCTTCAAACAGGAAATCTCCAAACTAAGGGAGGTAGAAAAGAAAACATTGATTACTCTAATTTCCGGCCATTAAAACGTCATTAGCTTAGTGCACAAAAATCACAGGATTCAGACAAAGACCAAAGTTTGCAAAAACTACATTTTATACTTTTTTTTTATTTGGACTTCTGATTCCTGTGACACTATAAGTTCCATTTTCAAGCTTTTCTACAGAGAAGAAGGGTTTGAAAATAGTCTTTAGAAAAAGAGTGGCATGAAGAGAGGGAATAAAAAGATTTCTTAGAGTCCCAAGGCTCCAGAAGCTTTTGAAAACATCAAATATTGCAAAATTCTTAAAAGCATGAAGAGTTCCTATTTTCAGAATATATAATTGTTGATGAAACATGCAAATACTTCCTTAAGCATAAGGACCAATTAATAGCTTTTTGCATCAATGCCCTACCCTTCCCCAGGCCTCCAGCATGTTCTTCCTTCTACTTTGTGCCACAAAATTTCCACTGCCCAGCTTTCATGCCAGACCCTCCTTTACACTGTCTCCACAATGCACCTAGCAGACAATAAACCCAGAGGGCAGGATGTCTCTCCTAAGAAACTCTTACTGAAGACAGTACAGATGCACCAGTACTGTATGTACATACATAGGACTGATAAAGGTGTGTGAGCAGAACACAGGATGTTATTTCTCATTTGCAGGTCCATTTCCCAGTCCTCAACATTTCTTCACTCCATTATCTCACTGTTTTATGTCTAATTTATATTACAAGCCTGCTGGCACAGGGTTCTATCATTTTTATTTGTAAAATAACATCTGTATACCTACAGTGTAATAGAAATAATTGGAATGATTGCTTCATAAAATACAGAACTGAGTCAGCTTAACCAGAAAATCTATTTCAATGAGAATAACGATTGCTTCACAAAATTCATTATTGTAGTTCGAAGTTAGCTTTCAAAGATAAAGTACAATGAAAACATAATTATGAGTTTCATAACTACTCAGATATCTACCCTGTAATTAGGCTTTGTCAGCCAATGTGCATTTAACAGCAGACAGGCATTAATTGGACAGGAGAATCCTGTTTGTTATTTACAATTTAGAATAGTTTAGGGAAAAAAAAATAATGGATTTTCTCCTTTGTGGAACTGCTTTTCTTTGTAGGACAATAAATCTTAAACAGATTTTAGAGAGTCCTCATGAAGTACCTAACCCATTATGACCCATATTATAAAAGTGTTAGGTCAAATTCTGCCCTCACATACGTTTTGAATTTTTTTTTTTATTGGTGATAGAGAAATGGAAAAGAGATTAGGATTTGGCTTAGTTTTCAGGCAGAATGAAGATGAAACCTGTCAACACTTTAGAATCTACTTAGAATTTTGGAAAACCTAGAATGATCCCCCTGATCTCTGATGAGTTAGCTTTGTTTTCTCTGCTGCCCAACTGGTTGGAAACTAGTCCTGATGATATAGTAATTTAAATTGACTTTATGGAATCTGTGCAATCCCTGGCATTCAGAGTCCTAATTAAAATCAAAATGTATTTGAAATATAATGGGTGGAAATGTTTACCTTTTTATTAGTAAATCTTCTGTATTTAAGAGTAGACCGCTAAAACCACAAGTTTATTCAGAGTCAGTTATTCTATCTTGTGTGGCCAATAAAATTACCTTACAACAGCTGTAGAAGTTCCTTAACATCCCTATAGATAGGTATTTGTATTTACTTACAGAAAACATATTTAATGAATGCCAAAGGAAAAGTGGTAAGTGAATACACACAGCTCTGCTCCAGAAATGCTACTCTAATAATTTGATTGGAAGCATGAAAACAGAAGTATTTCAAGAGTATACCTTAGCAATGAGCGCTCTGAGTGTAGCAAAGCAATGAGTCAGGTAAGTGGTGCTCTGATCACAGCCAAGAGAATTTACCAGGACCTTCAAAACTCCTCCCAAAAGATTGTCTCTGCACTCTGCCGCAAAGCTTGCCTACACATGGAGGAGAAAACCAACAGTAACTGCATGAGGTAATTCAGCAATGAACTGGCACATAGGAACTGAAGTTCCGCTCTCCTGATGTTGAGAAACATCCAGGTGTTTAGAGCTTCCAGTTTTTTCATTTGTTAACATCTGCTTCTGAGGAATTTCAAAACACTTTTGTAGTGATCATGAAGACAGAGGGGAAAATGTTCCAAACACTTCTCAATATCCACAGACCCTCCAATGCATTTTTAAGCTCAGCCAGCTTCTGCAGTGACTCTTGAAGCTCTGTCCACCTTCTGCCCAATCTTTCATGTACCTTGGATCAGGAAGTGATCCTGTGGCAGGCAAGCACCATCCTTCCCCTTGCCTCCTCATGCTCTAATTTCCTGGGCATATAGGCTCAATAGGCATACTGGTATGCTCTGATCAAACTCACAACTAAGTAGTGGGGAGACTAGGTGCTATGAGTGGTGTCATGCAAAAATCACACCCAGTACTACAAGAGTCTAGTAGCTAAATGCTTTTATACTAACAGGTTTTCAAGAACAAAGTTCTCTTCTCGCTATCTATGAATATGCATGTTGCTCCAACAGTAGTATTCCCCTACCATGAATATGGAGTGTGTCTCCTAAACCAGGAGACCACGTTTAAGCAGAGTCAACTGTCATGGTTCCACTGCTGTCAAAGGACCTGTGAAATTTTACTGCATCTAACTACTAGAAGTTAAGTAAGTTCTGCGCATTACATTGCTCTAGGGGAACATATCTCTTTCCAGGACTCCTTGCAGGTGGAAGATACTTTCCTGCCCCAAGCAGTCTGTGGGAATCAAGGTTAAATTCTTTTGTCTCACAGGATCATACATGCAAGTATGACCAAAGGCCACCTAGCAGTCCAGTTCCAAATTACTAATAACTTCAGATACATTCCTAGCATAAATTAAGATTTTTCTTCCCTCATCGTCTCCAAACTCCCAGATTATAGTAAGACAGTGGAAATGGCTACTGAAAACAAGGTGGTAGATCTCCCTTTCATTCACAGTAGTGCAATACTCTACACTAGAAGGGGCTTGTGGCAACAGTGTAAGGCAGACAGCAATTTCATCTTTGGATTAATTCTTCTTCATCTTTTCTTTTCCTTCAAGATTATCAAGTTTACAGAAGATCTTTAGTTAAAACATTTTGCACTGCCTAAGAAACAAAAGGAGAAATTAATCTTGCTTCCACTGGCTTCTGAGGGAGCAGGGATTGGTACCAAGCCCGCTCTGCCATTTCCCACCTGGATGATGTTCTCTTGCATATCAAGAATGATCAAGTTAGCTTCAGTTGCCAGGTTTCCACTGATCAGAGCTTCTTGATCTAGCTCAGCTTTTGTCCTGCAAAAAGGAGTTCTAATTAAAGCATGCAAAGAGCACCCCAAGAGTTAGATGGCCTGCTGTTTAAACAAAGCCAAAATACAAACGATACCATTCTGAACAATCCCATCAAAGCAAACAATGAAAACAGTGTTCAGAGGTGTTTCTTGAGAACTACGGAGTCAAATGAGGAGAGCTGATATCGTAGAACAGAAGTCCCCAAAGGGGACACCTGAAAACTAGGCTTCTGGATAGTTCAAATAGATGCTTCTGCTTCCTTAATAGCAATCTGTGTAATGGCTACTCTGCGCTCAATATCACGTTCAATTGTTCAATATGCAGTAATTTCTGAATGCATTGCCTGTATCAGGACACCAAAACCCAAAATGGACTAAAAGACAACTGCAGGCTTGGGCAAAGGGGAAATTGCTTCAATGCCATAGCAGCAGTGTTTAATGTAGGCAATTTAAATTGTTGATTCTTGAGACTGCTGACAACGTAAGACAGCAGGACCAACAGCTGCAGAATCAGTACAGCAGTGCCCCAGGCCATTTAAGAGAGGACTGAATCATTTATAAAAGACAGAAGGTGGTGGTAAGGTAATGCATGATACCCTCTTAGCTGAGACTTAAGGACGAGGTCTGGGACACAGCTGCTCTGCAGCTGAATGCTGTAAGCATAGGTGCAGCTCCTAACAAAAGTGTGTTTTCAGAGATTCCTCCTATGCCAGAAACACAAAGGGGAGGCTTTGTTCTTTTTCCTAGATGCTCAGAAAAGGGCTGTTGGATGGCCAGAAGCTGCTTTCTAGAGTTTTAGACTAGAGCTGCTCTGACTTGGGCCAAAGTTCCTAAGGTACTTTTCTGTGGCTGGAGCAACACCCTTACAATCACACTTCTGAGCGACTTCAAAATCTGTGGCTTTTCTGACATGTTCACTTCCCTTTTCTGCTCAGTGGAGTCTTACCCAAAAAGAAAAGCAGAAAAGTAAAGAGCCATCCTTTTGGTCACAACCAGATAATTCTGGGGATGGCTAGGAAAGGAAGTCAGGGCAGTCGCATGGTTATTAATTACAGTGACTCAAAGCAACAAAGAACAGAAGAAGGGCCTGCCAAAAGGCTGGTGCCATAATCAAGTCAGGGATCACTAAATATGAGTAAGAATTGAACAAACAGCATAGCCGTTTGAACCATTTCCAGCAACCATTCAGCCTTGCACATTAACCATGCTAACCGGATCCTCTCTGACACCACACTTAGCTTATACCTGCAACTACAATCCCAAAGCATGCTGGACTCAAGGAGAAGCAGGCTGAGAGAGACTGAGTGGCCACCTGTGCAAACCTGCTGTGCCACGTACTACCTGCAAACACCTTACTTATGGAACATATACACTAAAGGGATCCACAAAGTATGATAGCAAAGATAGCGCATACCACAGTAATGAATGCTGGTTAAAAGAGAAAGGCCTGGACAGCGTGCAGAATTTTACTTATGTAACCAAAAGTTTTATTTCAAGAAGTAGTTTAACTGAACTACTTTAAAGAGATATTGTAGAGCTGCTGCTTGAGGAGTGTTTTAGTCTAATTTCAGTGAAACTGGCTGGGAGAAAGGAAGCTACGTCCAGGGCAAAATAAGAACATCCACACAGGATCTGCACCTCTTCCAATCTAGCACAGAAGATGGAAGGATTCTTTTTTTAAAGTTTGGATAAATTCCAAATAATAATAATCTTGTGTTCAAAAATGTATGTGATAATCATGGACGAGTGCTAGGCTACAACAAGGTAGTTGCCACAAAGTGTAAGCCAGTGTTTTCAGTTCAAATTCACACATGTTGAAGGATATCACGGGAGCTCACAGCAGCTGGACTGGTGAGAGGCCACAGTCTCTATCTGACACACAGCGGCCCGTTTAGATAGTCAAAATTCAAGGAAGTATCTATGGACAAATGACACATCTGCTTTAGGGAAAAGCAACAAGTTCCATGCTTACAGAAACTTAGCACATACCATATGAAAATGCTGTTAGTTACACAAATCATTCCCAAAATACATTTTTCCATAAACCTAGACACTGACTTGTCTGCTACATATACTGCTGATAAGGTGAAATGTACTGAGACATCCTAACTTAAAACCTGCAACAAGAAAAATACTCCCTACAGAATCATCTTCCCCTAGTCCTGCTAATAACTCTTCTCAATTTTAACATAGCACGTCAAACCCTCAACTCATTTAATGTGGCAAAACTTCTACTACAGTACTGTATACAATGAGGAGCCATAGCAACACCAAAATAAATGTTGCAGCAAGCCTCTGTGGAGTATTTGATACAACTTGTATCAATAACTAGTGTTTACCACACTGCTAATCAGAAGGAAAAAATGTGTAGATAACTATTTAAACTTCTCGTTCAAGTATTTGTGATCTCTTTGTTGTGTCATAGCAACAGTTGGATACTTCTGCTACATAAAGTTTTTCTATCTCTTTCTCTTTGACAAAGAGGGAAAGGATTGAAACTGCTAATCTTGTAAAAAAACATGCTAGGAGAAAGAACAAAACATAAAAAACAGCTTGGTTCTAATAAAAGCAATAAATATTTATTAAATGACTTACTTATCTTGTCTCTCATTTGCCTGCCGCCAGTGAGTCTGCTCCTTTCTCCAGCGCAGGTTTTCATTTAGCCCCGCTGATCTGTCATTCCCTAAAAGTGCAACGTATATCAGTGAGATTAAAGCAAAAGGGGACACCTGAAGTCTGATAGCTCACCGAAAGAAAGAGATACATGGCTGTAGCAGTCTGTCAGAACTAAAACCATTTAACTTCACAGCCTCAGGGCTCTAGTAAAAGGACAGGACCCCATCATTATTTTAATCTAGGATTTTTAGACCATTAGCTTGCTTGCAGAGGTCTTCAAAGACCAAAACACAAATTATCCCATTTATTAAATGAAACAACCTTTTTTGCTATGAACAATTTGTTCTTACTGATAGTTTTGACACCATTTCTTGGCTCTTGATTAGACATTAACACAACTTCTCAGAATGTCTTAAAACTTCTTAGCTGGTGTCATATTCTTCACCTGAGAAAAGCTCAGTCCTAGCTACACCTTGGCTAGTTGAAAGCTAGTGGTATTTTTGTCCACAGCAAAACCAAGAAAGGTCTGCAAGGGAAAGGACTGTGGGTGAAAAATATGAGGATGAAAATGGGGAGTGTGCATAAAACCCAACAAACTCATTTATGTCTAAAACCTCTTGAGGTCCTCTCAAAAGACATGGGGGGAGAGGGGTATGAAGTACCAGCTGGTATTCTGCAGCGCTTCATCATTTCTCCTCTGGCTCCTTCACCTCTCAGTAAAGCCTCTTCTAATCGGGCCTTAACATCTCGTGACTTCTGGAGTGCTTGGGTGCTAACTTTATCTGAGCTTTGTTTGCCCTGAAAGTAAAGTCAAAGCAATTAACACCAATGCCTCCATCTTACACCTCCAGAATCAGACACAACAGGAGAGACCTCTGGAGGGGGCAGAAAGCAATGAACATGATTGACTAACATTTAAAGGCTAATTAAATGTTACAGATGAGGAAAGAGGTAGTATATGTACTGCTAATAAACACAAATATGTAGGTCAGTGCTACAGAGAGAGAAATTAAAGTTCAGAGAGAGGTTTATTTGATCCATTTCAGACAGACCCTGTGAGAGAGTGGAGTCCTGGATGTCCAGTCCCAGCTCTTAACTAAAGCATCATCTACCACAACCTTGCTTTGAAATGGGTAGAGTATAAGGAGAACAGCTCCAGTATTTACAGGAGCTGCCAATATACTGCCCACCAAAAATAGCCCTCAAACCCCCAGGGAAAGGAAAATAATAAAACAATTTAACCCAACTTTGTAAGACTTCCTCAAAGATTTTGGCTGCATTTTGCTTGAAGGCTAGTGTCAGTTATTTTAACTGAATTAATTTGTCCATTTGTAACATAGATTAGACAAGAGCTAATTTAACAATTGTCAATAACAAATTTCCCCCAGACAGCTGGAAGTTAAGGAAAAAAAAAAAAAGAAACCAAAACAGGACAACAAAATCAGGCCATGTTTCATCTACCTTGTACTCAAAGCATGAGACACAAATGAAGAGGAGGTCTAAAATCCTGTTCAACTGCATGGATGGAAGGTCTGCAATCCACTTCTGTATTAGATTCTGATCCGCATTTTTCATGATCCAGAGGAAACAGATCAAAAGGTTGCGCGTAGTATCAGGACCTAATATGGCACTCTGTCTGTAGGGCTAGGAGCAGATAAAGTAAATGTCAGTTGAAAGAAGAAAAAGAAGAGGGAGGTCATTCAGGTGAAGTAATGTTATTTAAATTTCAGTGAAATAAAATCTGAGGACTGGAATTCAGTAAGTTTAACTTCTTCCAGGTTATACTGATTGTATTTTTTGAATGCATGTGTGTGTAATTAGTGACAGGACCAGTTGTATGCGTGTGAAAGACAGAAAGAAGCACAAGAACATTGATTGCTAGGTGCTTGTATTTTAATTTCCTTAGAATAATTTAGAAAAAGATTCTATAACTCTTTTGTCCCCTCTTGCCATGCAGATGTGTCAGCTAAATTGCATGTAAGATAAAAGCAACCATGAAGAAAGAGATACAGAAAAAGAAGGATCTTAAGTCCTAGATCGATGGATTCAGGGGAGACTGGGACTGGGAGGCAGTGGGGGAGTCATAGTGGCATTTGCTGATCTGGAAATGTGTCTAGGTTGGGTGTGGAAATGGAAATAGGCATGTGGGAGAAAAAGTGGACCTACTTATGGTAAAGGAGTAATTGAGTGACTAGAAGAGGAGAAGATGACAGGAGGAATATGAGGCATTCTTTGGGGCCGGAGGAAACAACACAATTTCTCATTACTGCAGTTATAAGTTGCAAGAAAGGATATAACGAGAAAACAAAGAGGAAAACAGATACAAGAAAGGAGACTGGCAGAAGACTGGACATACCAGGGACACCAGAGATATTCCAGAGCTCCTGAGGTTGAACTGATTCCCTGCAATGGCAAGGGCCACGTTTTGATTGATTGCACCTACAGACTCTTGTTCTTCTTCTGGGTTTCCTGTGCGTCCTTTTCCACTGCGGGCATCTGAAACTAGATTTGAAATATCCCATTGGAACTTCAGGAGCAATCCAGTTGTTGCCACTCACATGTCACAGTCTTCCATCGGGCTGTAATCTAACAAAACAATTGGCACCTCCACCCCTGAGACTGTTTGTCTGGCTGATGTACCAAGCAGTGAAAGAGGCAGAGCATTAGCAAGACAGACTGCAGCCATCTGCAAAGGCTGCCAAGCTGTTCAAATAAACACAGGGAAAGAAGACATGTCCAATAAGCTCCAGGTGTTCAGAGAAGCTAAATTAAAAGCAAAGGCAGTAGCAACATGAGGTTGTCTCTGAAGTTCAAGGCTAAGCCAGCGCTTCATAAGACTTGGAATCATCTAGTTCCAGCCTATTTCAGGCAAGAGGATCAATGCGAAAGCCATACATGGGTTTGGCGATATTCAACAAAGTATGTAAGTCTGCTAACAGCTGACAGAGCCAGTATTGCCTGCTGGCTAAAGAACAAGTTTAATTCCAGGCATCTAGCTGCTTCTATTCCCTGCTAGTTCTTGACATCACTTTCAGCAAATAAAGATATTTACACCTAAGTTTGTAAAAATCTCCTCTGATTCTGAGTGTCCATTTTGTGTTTTGCGAGTCCTGTTGTTCAGAGAAGGTGAGTGACGAGCCAGTCCCAGTGTGTTCAGAACGAGGCCAGCAGCCTCTTGTGACAGACACTCAAAAAGAAAGACACTCTAAAACCTAGCCATACTGGTACACCAGGGCTTCCTCATAATGTCTCTTTCTCATCTGTGGTATAAGGATAATACTCAGATTAGAAGAATAGGGTGAGATCTGATTAGCCAATGTATAATAAATGCTTTCATCCTATTAGACTGAAAGTGCTAAATAATACTTCCATAGTATTAAGGTTTTTTCCCAGACATCTAAATGCAAAATGTTTTGAGAACCAGTGACAAAAGCATATTCTTTTATTATACCTTCTTTTTCTTTATAGCCTTTATTTTATTTATGGAAGTGAAATGTAGTTTTCCAAGTAACAGAGATCTATTATCTGACAAAAAATATGAAATAGCTACTTTCAGCAGTATCATATGAACACACATGTAGCAAAATGAATGGAAACAGCTTAGATAATGCTGTTTTAAAAGGCTTGATAATGTAGAGCAAAGTTTGTTGTTATAACAGATGATAAAAATGTATTTCCTGAGTGATGATTACATTTGCCCGAGATTAATTTTGGTATCATGTTAATAGCACTAAAGAGCAATGGAAAAAGATAGAAAGAATACAATCCAATTTCTTTAATTGTGATGTAACACGATGTCAGTATCACTCTTGTTTTCTTCCTTACTGTCTGTTAAACCTATCTATTTCCCAATATTTCCCACACATCTTGCAGGCTTTATTTGCGGGATCATAATATTTACACTAAGAGATAGGAAGGAGACACTAAGAGATAGGAAGGAGTATTACAGATACACCTCTGGTCTATCATTTGCTCATGAAGTGAGGACACTGAAGTTTTTCCTGTCTTTAAAAATCCAGTTTACTTCTAAGTAAAGAAATATTCAACCTTACTAGACTGTGGAGAATTTCTGCACTTAGCGCAATCTCTTTTATATTTGATAGATTGTTTAGACAAGTCACTCTAAGAGGGTGAAAAATACAAAAGGGAAAAAGGTCTTACTTGTAAAATCATGGAGTTGCGGCAGTGAATCCAAAATGATACCAACCAAAGGGAGGTAGAGAGCTGCAATTTTAATCTTCACTTCTTTTTTGGAGCAACGCGGGTCTAGGTCATGGGAACTCAGCAGGCTAAGGATAGCACTGACAGCTTTTCTTTGCACCTTGCTAATCCTGTTAACACAAAACCCATCCATGAGCTCCATTAATGGGTCATGCACGAATTGTTTATTAATCAAAGATGTAAAAAACAGGGTCGAGGTGAAAGAAACAAATTAATACACCAATATTCGTTAGATAATCTCTTCCATTCTGAGCAAAGACTCATGTTCCCTGCAAAAGATAGCTATCTTACATCTCCAAGCCACTTCACCACAATCAAAGAGCACCCAAGTCTTTCAAACTTCCCATAAATATTCAATATGGTGATGAGAGGTGCTTAAAGAAAAGCATCAGACTCTGGCCAAATTTAGCTAAACTCTTAAGCTCACACAAAGGCAGAGGTGTTTTAGAGAGAAGCACAACTGAAATTTTAAGTTGTGTTCTCAATTCGTATATTTGGCTAACGCTACCGCAACAAATAGTATACTTTTATTCACTGGGACCAACGTACTGCAGATAAAACAGTGACTGTGTTATTGCTAAGTTACGGAGTGACTCACTGAAAAGAGTGGGGGAAACAGGACTGCCCTGGAATCAAACTATGACCTTGCAAGTGTAATAGTGTGACTCGATCCCATTCTAAAACCTTCAAATTGGGATACCCACCCCTTGCTGTCTGCATCCAGTGCTGCTGCCCATTCTAAAATCTGCAAATTGGGATACGCACCCCTCGCTGTCTGCATCCAGCGCTGCTGCCAATTCAGTGAAAAGTAAACCGGTCAGAAAGTGCTGCTGACGGTATTCGGCTGAGAGGTCAAACATACCAGCAATTTTCTGGTCCTGGAAACTAGAGCAGGAGCTAGAGTTCTGCAGAAGTATATTTGAAGTGTTAAAGAATGATCACTGAAATCAAAGCTTCTTAAAGAGGTAGTAGTCACAGTCCATGTAGCTAAGGGAAAATCTATACCAGAGGAAAAGCACAGACTTTGAAAGAAGTTTGGACATTTTGAAGGAAAACAGCTGAGTGTGAAATAAAAAGCATCTAGTTTCAAATTAGTTGCTTGCTAGAATGCAATCTCATCCTTTCCATTCTGTGTAAGCAACTCATTTGACATTTTTTGAGATTTAAAACTCCTACCCTGTATTCATTAGTTCAGACAGAACACAAAGTCAGAATTTTCTTCATGTTTACAACTTTTCACATTGCTCTTACTGTTGCAGAGCAGCCATCAGGCATTGTAAAGCAAGAGGCTGCCCCAACATTAAAAGGGACCTTGGTGTCAGAAGCTCTGCACTGTGCCTTCTCCAGCATCCATAATGTCTAGCAGGGAAGTAAGGTCAGGAAAGACGTGCGAACAGTGTTTCCTTTCACCCTGGAAATCCTTGGCTGAGCTTGCTGGCAGCTGGCATAATTTAGAGCAGCCTTCAAACTGCTGTAACTTATGGCTATGACTGATATACAGCCAGCCCAGGAATGGAAAGTTGCTGCTATATATGTGTTGTGAACTCCTTAACTTCTCCAATCATAGGTCTGTGCCACAGGTCACCTGGAATGTTTTTGTCCCCTGATCAGGTGAGCATAAGTCTTAGACTCTACTCCCCTGTGCAGCTACTCGTGTTTATGACTCCAAATTTCGCTTTTAATTTATATTCTTCAGTATTATCTCCCAATATTTCTGTCAGTCACCTGCGAATAGTTCCAGAAAACAAACACATGAAGTAGCAATATACCACACTGTGCCAGGTGTCTTCCAGCATATTGGGTCAAATGAAACTCATGTCTCTGAGCAGCCTCACATTTTGGATCCACGTACTTAAGCCCACTCCCATTTCAACCTCAAGCAGACAGGCACTGGCTGTACTATGTTTGTGTGGAATAACATCAAAGTGTAGAGCACTCAGTTAAGTGAATTTGGCTTCTCTCCAAGAATTCCAAAAGATTTATTCACAAGGCCACATTTCTTACTGAAAATCTAGCTCTAGCTGGGCAGCCGTCCTGCAGACAGATCAAAATTACTGCAAGGGTAGTCAGCTAATGTGTTAAATCACCCAAGGCAATAAGGCAAAATCCTTATTGATTTGCGCAGGTTGCACTTCATAGGTTACTCCTAAAGGAGAAAAAGAGTTGATGATGTTGCTTGAAGGAAAGAATCATTAAACTGGTGTCTGCACAGCTTTGACTTGCTAGAACTAGTTTCAAGAGCTATGCTGACTTCTTTCTTTCCCCATAAGCAGAAGAGTCCCATTTCTAGTTCTTTGGCATTCAGGATTAGCATTAAGCAAAACTATTGGGAAATCCTGACTCTAAGACCTTCATGCTTTGCTTTTAAGACCATGAAAAACTTCAAGAAAATATTATTCACTACTATTGACCTGTCAGAACCCTTAAGGTATGAGAAGTAGCACATCTTAGCATCCAACCAATTCTTTGGCAATGACACTTCAAAAAGAAACCGTGAATTTGAACTGCTCTGTTACTCAGACTGTTTTTGTACCTTCCACCACTCTTAGCTTCAGTTCCATCCCAGTGCATCCAAGGGCTGTGGCAATTATGGGTCATTACACCGAAATGCTTCATCCCAGTCCTGACTTCTGCAAGACCACTGAGGTGGCAAACAGACAGGCTAGCACCCTTTGTTAGGGGGTCTGCCCTATGGTAAAAGCAAGATACCATCTACGTGGAATGTATAGGAGAAGAGTACAAGACTGGCAAAATAGTGTGTGGCATGCCAGACAAAAATTTCTTATTGAGTGTGTTTGTGAACTCCATGCCCAGGATGACTGATGAGAGGTCCTGACATTCAGGAAGTCTAGAGCTGTGTCAGTGTCAGGTCAAGTCTGGACAAATTTGCATGCACTGAGAATTACACCCTGGGAGAAATGAGAAGTGATAAGGAGGGGCATTCACAAAAATTGTGTGGAGAGGTCTACTCAGGATACCTGAGTGTTTCCACACAGAAAAAATATAAAGTGCAAATGAAAAGGAAAACACTGTCCAGAAAACACAGCAGAGAAATCACGGGCAAAGTCACAACACCATCTGTACCACTGGGGTAGGGAGGAATCCAGAACAAAGAATGTTTCCAAATATGGAAAGGAAAGCATGATAATTGTGCTCTGAACAACACTAAGGCTCAACAGAAATCTGTGATTCCAGGATATTGAAAATTGCAGTGTTTTAGTCACTGACTTACATAGTGGTAGCATCTACATCTACTTGGAGAACAAGACGTTCAGCTAGAAGCCAAACACACGGAAAGTTTGCTGTGCATTGCTGCATGCCGTAATTCTCAAAAAAAAGGTACTGAAATACATATTTGTGGTTGTGTATGTATGGGATATGGGTGCGCCTGTCAATCAGCCTTCAGAGCCATGTTCTGTTTAGACCTTGTATGTGTACCTGAACAGTCATTTTCTGTTTGCATGTTTCTAGAGGGGCACATATCTGTGTTACGTTAACTTATGTAGATGCAGTTTTGCAGTAGTATTCCCTTAGTCTTTTATTCTTCTGCCCCTTTTCTTTCAAGAGGGAAGTTGTTCTCCCTGATCCAACAATGGCTAATTCTAACCTAAGTATCTGAATAAAGAACAACATAAGTCTTCCTCTACATGTGTGTTTCATGTGACGTTCATGCAGTATCGTCTAATGGATGCCTACCTGGGAGGATAAGGAGGGGGAGGGGGATGCTGGAGCAGACACAGAGGTCATGAAGAAGAGGTTCAGATTAAGGTAATGCTCATGGCTGCAGAGAATTCTCAGGAACTCCAGTCTCATGGAAATCAGGGTGGAGAGTGAATTCAGCTTGTTTGAGAGCTAGAAAAGCAAACAAAAAAAGTGACATGTGACGGGCGTGCACTATTTAAATTACCATGCAGTGAAATATCCTGCTTCCTAAACAGAAACAGACAAATAGCCCAGCATGCATTAAAATGCTTACTGGTTCCTACATAGTTTCCATCCATTAGCTGCTCTTTGTTTGGCAGTGGTGGTGTCTGCCTTCCCCCTCCCCAGCTGACTTACCAACTTCCCAAGAGACAATAAAATGTTTGGGTTTTTTTCTCCCAGAAGAAAAACATACAATATTTTTTCCCTTTTGCATAACATGCTGCTGAGTCTGTGGCAAACTCATAAAAAGTCCTGCTAGGCAACACAGAGAATCAGTGGTCTTGCAATTTCCCTTCATATCAACAATGACATCAGTGGAGTATTGCACATACTATAGGAAACCAGGGTGGTAGCCGCCTTGCATTGTCCTACATACCATCAGCTAACAGAGTGCCTTCCTTTGGCAGAAAAACTACAGCAGGTGTATCAGGTCACAAAACAGAAGGAAAACTTTCCCCTTCAAATACAACAAATAATTTTGTAACAACATTCTAGATCATAATTTCTTTTTAATTTTGGGAGGCTTTTAAAGCAAGAAGACAGAGATGGATCATTTTGATTGAACCCCCCAAATCTAAATACTGTCCATCACAGCAGTGCACTAGAAGAGTCAGAGACCAAAAGCTGCTCTGTATGATCTGCAGACCCTGCTGCTAAGAGATGTAAAAAAGTAAGGGAAGAAAAGTTGCTCCATGGATGCTCTGCTGCAGTGCAAGGTATGACATTTCTAAAAGAGTCTTAAACTCCACTCAATTTTTTTCTGCATATCACAAATCAAAAGAGGTTTAAAGTCTCTGCGTACGCAATAGGAAATAGGAAATTTACCTGGCCCTTTAACACAACTCAGAGGATCTTGATGGATAAATGAATCAAACAGAACAGAACACTGGACTGGCCATAAGCCAAATGCAATTCCAATCATGCATGGTACCTACCTGATTACAGTAATGTTTGATGAGATTAAACACAAATCCTCGGTCCATTAAAGAGAGAAGATCATACAAGAAAAATGCCAGGCTGATATTAATTTTTTCTGCTTGCTCACTTTCCTTTAAAAAAAAGGAAAAAAAAAAAAAAGAATTGATGTACAAAACTTACATAAAGGTGGAAGACTTTTTAGCATCATTAAAAAATAGTGTAGGGGACAGCTCCCAGAACCATCTCATGGGACATACTGGGCAAGATTGTTTCTGTTCTCCAATTTACCTGATCTTGTTAAAATTATGCAGAATCACTCCTGTAAATTATTTCAACTGTTGTAGTTTTCACAGAGGAATATCACAGGATGGATGAAAAAGTTTATCTATGCAAACCTTTGGGCTGACAACAGTGAAATGGAATTTGAGACCTGTTCTGAATTCCCTATGGGCTGCAATCCTGCTTATGCAATTTTTTTTGGTAATCGAACCTTTAACATTAGAGAATGCTGGTTTAGGTGCTTAAAACATAAAATATTGTTTTAAAATATTAATAAAAATCTGCACTGGCTCTGCTGATGGAATGCCAAGTATTTTGTTCAGGAATTTTAAGTGTAAAACTGAAAGTAAAAAAGGACTGCTAAGATAAATCTGTGGGTTTTACCATTTAGCAGCTAAGCTCTTGCATGCTTAGAATTGCCCTGATTACTAGAGATACACAGCCCCCAAGTAAAAATCACAAAGAACGTCAGGTGCCCTCTAAAATAAGACTACAGTTACTTCAAATGTACAAGTTTAAATCATAAAATCTCGGTAGCATATGTAGTTCACCAAGAGGAATTTGTGGAGGTGCCTGAGGGATCTGCACACATTTGATGTTCAGAGCCCTCAGGTGGGTTCACTCAAGACTGACAGAGGAGATGACTGAGAAAAATGTTGCCCCTACTCATGTCTCTGACTAGTGAGGACAGGTGTGCGGGACCTCAGGGTGGTTACGATTTAATTTTTCATTTTTCAAACTTTTTGTTGCTGTTCAAGAATATATATATATATATTTCCTATGATCCGGAATATACTCAGCAAAACATTTTTCGACTGTGAAGAAAAAATTAGTTTTCCACTACCCTACTGCGTAGGCTAAAATATGCCAGGCATACCACGGTAGAATCCCAGGGCAATCTGACATGCTCAACCATGTATTGAAACATAGATTATTACTGCTTGGATTTAAAAATCAGACACACATAACCAATGGCCCTAATTCTGCAATCACTGCAGTGGGATTTTCACACAAAATCAGGTTCTACACACTCACTTTATCAAAAATGTATTGAATTAACAGCCCATAAAAACCTGTGTATTTCTTGTAAGGAAGCCATAAAATACTAATCTCTTGGCAAAACCTACAATTCCATTAAAACATTTTTAATGTAACAAATTCTTATTACACAACATATTTAAAAAAAAAGAAGTCACTGATGCTTTAAGTAAACATTCATGTGGAAATGATTTCTCAGCATGTGGCTATCACGGAAGCACGCCAAAGGATTGAGCAAAGGGTAAAGCTTCAGGAACAACTTCTTGGTGGACAGTGACAATCACTGCTGCCGTTCTCTGCCCTCAGTTGTCTGGTCTTGTCCCTTTCCCAGTTTCTGCCCCTCAACAGAACAGCGGGGCACACATGGAGAAGTGGATCAAGAAACTGAGCTGGTTGAAAAGTGACCCAAAAGTGACCCAGCTCTCCAGCCTGGTCTGCACTGTGGCAGAGCACACTGCTGGGCTAGCACAGTGCATTTGGCAGCTCTGGGGCATGAAAACAAGTCGGTTGCAACAACTGAACAAGCAATAGTCACCCAGTGCCTGTCTGTGGCCTTAGCTTCATCTATTGGCCAGTGCGGAGTGACCTCAGTGATGTAAACTGACAGTATTAATGTTAAAATAGAAATTACATTTTGGGATCCTCTCAACTTTATAATCCCTTATATCAGTGCAACTTGTTAAAATATATCAGGAGAAAGGTTTTAATGGGATATAGGGCTTATTTCCTGTCTTTAATTTTCATGTGGCTAGTGCCTCTTTAAAGAGACCTGGAGCTAGATCACTCGTGGCTGGATTTTGCAACCCTCAGGGGGAATACTGCCTTCATATTACATAGCCCACCGCTATCAGAAAAGTCAAATGCGGAGTAAAACACTATGCAGTAGAAATGAGGGTAACAGGAAGGGGGGATAAAAGGAGTAAGCCCTGCTTGGGCTGCAGTCTGATGCTAACCTGGCATAACCTGGCATAAACCTGGCATAAACCTGGTATAACCAGGCTAACCTGGCATAAAACAGCACTGCCACTGAAAATGGGTGTCCAACCTTTCCGGTCGATGGGAAAGGGGATTCCCTCCCTGCACCCTGCAGCCACACCAGGAGGCAGGCTGGGGAGCTGAGGTGAATAAAAACAAACTGCCAGGGGAGCACAAGGCTGCCCCTTGCACAGCCACAACTCTTGCCTAAGGTCCATATGAGAAGACTGCCTCAGTTTTGGCCTAATTCTAGTGACACTTCTGAAGGTGAAATGGGATTAAATACAGCTCGGTGTAACACAGGGTAAATAGCAAGGACCCATGGTGCTTATTTCATGCATTTACCTTCTGTGGTTTGACTAAAAGTGCGGCAATCTCTGAAGTAACCACACTAACTATAGTGGTAATATCGTCTTTGAAGCGATCGGAGAACCGGCTTCTTCGTGGGTTGTCTTGCTTCTCTATGTTGTGAACATACTGAGCCATACTCTTTATCTGCAAAGCAGAAAAAAAATATTAAAAAAATGCCCCAGCTGGAGGTAAAACTACTGCTTTCAATTAGCCCATGGGAGTAAGATTCCCTTCTTGTTTTTCCCTGAATGTAATTACTCTCATCTTCTCAGAGCTGCTGTGATAAATCCTACATGTACTGGCAATGACAACAGAGAGCCTAAGACTCAAACACAGACAGACACTGGTTCCTGTTCACGTTCATGCAGCTGGCTACTCTTGGCATCTGAAATCAGAATCATCCTCCCCAGTCCCTTGCGTCTGCAGCTCTGAAATGCTGCTGTTTGCAACTTTTGCTCTTCATGATGACAGGCAGGGAGTGACACGCCTGGAATTAATTCTTATTTCTTGACCAGCTGTTGGATTGCTTATATGCTGCCAGTGGAAATCAGTATGTTTTTTCCACTGACATCCATTACCTGAGGGTTCTGTGAAACTGAGTTTGTGAAGCCTTGTCACTGCTCCCATGTTGTTAACAAAGTGGAAAAGACAGAAAGCGATATTCACAGAAGAGAAAGGGCTCAGTTTGATGTCTATCTTTCAGCCTTCTGCAAGCTGTGGACCACTGTGCAATTAGTTCATGCAGGACTTTGCCATCACAGGCTGTCAGTAGGGAATGGGGGTAAATATGGAGGATTCTTTAGTTGTACTTCCATTATTTGGGACCTCTCCTTTTCACACTGGGGCTGATAACTGAAGAGATCACCACCCAACTAAATCTGTGCCTGCAGTACCTGCTACATTTCACCATTAACTTACTGTAAAATACCACTGTCAAATCTTACCAGGAGCTCAAAGAAGAACCAGGCATACTTGAAGACAGATTCTCTCACCATACCCGTGCTGACCACCATCTGCAGTGCCAGCTCCTCATGGAAATGCTAGGTAATAAACACAGAGTGTTGGTAAATGACTTTTCAATCAACTCATCTTCCAGTTTCCACATCCACCCTCCTCCCTGTGGGAAACTCCCCCATACTGGGGAGTCAGCAGCTGGATAGGGATGTGTGGACATCACTGTAAGATGAGAAGGCAGATTTGACCAAAATGATGTATAAGGAATGTTGGTGGCAAACAGACTTCGAGACCCATTTTTCTGTGGATCCAGAACCCCAGATAACTAAACTGGGAAATGCCTTTGGTCTATCCTCAGACCATTGGCTGTGTGCGTGACAGGGAGCAGTCACGTTCCTCACTCCCCACTAAGCATTTCCATTTAGCATACCCATGTTTTCTCAGAGAAGGTAGAAGTAAGATTGTCTCTGTGGTGGGAGAGAAGGACACAGCAATAACCACAGCGGGGCTTGTACAGAGGTTTGTAGTTGGAGATAATACTCTTTGCAGTGAGATCTGACCATAAGACACCCAATCCCAATGATCTAAACTTTTAGGAAACTCAAATCTGGACTAAAAATTTATTGCAATGTCTATTTTCTGTTCCTGACACAAACAATAAAGCTAATGAGATTTCTAAGCATATTTACAATGAATAGGACATATTAATTCATGCAATATTCAAATTGGGTATAAACCTCTATGTTTTTTGGCAGAAATCAAGCCAATAAACAGGAGTAATACAGGAGAATTTCTCAGCTGTAACTCAGATTCTGCATTGCTCATTGCAGGGTTTTTCCCCTGCTTCTTCATCCAAAGCCACTGCGGCTGATCAATGCCAAACACAAGATACAGCTCTGGAAAAATTCTCTATGTGATATGGTATCTTCTATGTTGTTAAAAAGCTATTTGGGAATACATACTCAAGATAGGAAGGAATTTCTGGGTTCTAAAAGCTAGAAAAAGGGGAAAAGAAAAACATTCTTTATGGAAGAAAGAGAAGGCAAACATTTCTGAATGCCATTTACTGTAACATGTAAAGGCAGGTATCCAAGGGTAAACAGCAGTGGAAAAAGACAGAGGCCCTATCACCTTGAGAAAGGGAGCAAAGGGAGGATCCAGGCAGGCTGCTACTTGTCTAAATCTGTCCTGGAAAAAGAATCTAAAGACTCTGGAGCAGAAGCAGAAATACCCACTGATTCAATATGCCATCACAAATTCCTTGTTCGATAAAACTGGTTGTTATTTTGTTCTCTCTCTCCCCTTTCCTTATTTAGAAGTGCTAATTACCAGCACTGCCTCAGGAGGCTCCAGGCTCTGTTAATGTGCACCCTCACACTTAGTGGTAGGCTACCTTTTTATTGGGTGGTCTTGGGCTTGCACAAACGCTTGGCATGTCATTTGTTCCTTCAACATAGAAAGACATCCGACTGGAACTGTGATCCATAGGCTGGAGGGCAGAGCCAGAAGACATACATAATAGTAAGTTAATATATAACTTAAACTAATTAACAGAGAAGAAATCAGCAGCAGTGGTTATTTTGGAAGGTATGCAGAGATGTTCACCTAAACAGCGCTTCTCTTTCCTTCTCCCCATCCTCCTTCCCAACGGAGGCCAAAGACCACCAGAGTGCAGCAGCCGCAGGAGAGTGCAAATGCCAACACTGCCATCACGTGCCCAATTTCAGCACTGCAGCTGTGTTTTGGAAGCGCTACAATTCACCCTTTCAAGGGTAACTGTCCTTTGAGTTTAGCCGGTGGCTCTACATCCGAAATTAACTGGCATCTGGGAGCCTTCGTCCATTAAAAGTAAGGCCAATTTAAAAGGCAGTGAAATGGCAGTAGCCAATTGTAAATTGTGACATTTATCAATGTGATGAAGCTGTAATATCAAACATTTTAATTTTGTATTAAATTGGGAAAAAAAAACGCCTTGAGCTCTGTTTTTTTAGGACACAGTACATTACGGTAAAATTCATAAAACTATTAAGTTCAAATTTACATTACTAAAAATTGCTATGGATGAATACATATGCCCATTCAAATAAATCAAATAGATTGGCAAAACCTGAGCATCTTACTAGTTCTGGTTTAATTTGCTGAAGACAAGCACCCATTCACTTTAACTGGAGAGGCATGTGATCATTCAATAGAGAAAGACTTCAAAATGTTTCTGAAAATAATCTGCTTGAGAAGCAGTATTTTACATACGTAACACTCAAAGAAAAGGGAAGAAGGGGTATGGTTCAGAGCTCAGCAGACATGCTGCTGCAGGGCTCTGCCAGGGCTGCAGCTGGGAGCAAGCTCCTTGCACAGGGGAAAAGTCCTGCTTTTGTCAGAGGCACTGCTTCCTAGCTCCTGCTGAATGGGGAACTCTAGATTTTCGTTTCCCCAGAGAGCTGAGCACAGACGTCCTCATAAAGCTCTGAGATGAGCCTGGGATGCTGTAGACTAGCAAGCACCAGGTGCCAATCAGGGAAGCAAAATCCTGTTTCTCTGCTGTCATCGTCCTTTCTATTGTTCAAGCTGTTGGTAGCATATGTAGTTGTGGATGAGAAAGACAGAGGAAGTTTGTGTTTCACTCTGTGATTGAATTAAGTATTTGGAAAGACCAGGTTACAAAATATGCACATGGCATCTGTACTACTGGTGATATAAAATAATGGGGCTGCTGTCATATAAATTGCTTCCTTTTTTTTAACAGGAAAATAGCACTAAACAGGCCCTGTGATTTAAAAAAATAAATAGCTAAAAGGAGCAAGAATAAATTATTAGTGCATTTTAGGAAAACTATTTCCCTTCCGAGGATTCTTTCACACCTTTCAGAAAATGAATCTGTTCCCAGTGTAATGAATAGTAGTCTTTTCTCACACTGACTCTGTGCAACCTGGACCAGCCCACGTCACCAGACGTGAACAGGACCTAAATGTCAGGAAGAGCAGGAGAGTGAGGCATGTCAAAAACCAAATCCCTCTGTCGAGTGTCTAAGCCTCAAACAAGAGACAGAGTTCTTACCTCTTGCTCTCTTCACTGACAAAAGACATCAGAATTTAGCAATGGGATTTAACGTGTGTCTGTGCCAAATCAGATAAACAGCAAATGCTTCTGGGGATACATACAGTGCATTTACAAGAAGAAAATCCAACTCTCAAAGAACAAATCTCGATTATTAGGGTTTGGCCCGTACAATTCTCCAGATATTTGACTTTGTTCTCTTACCTTGGATGACATGATGTTTTTGACCTCCTCATCAGTAGCAGTTTGTGTAACAGCGATGTCAGGATTGCTGCAGCTTAACACTCGGCTCTGCAGGAGTTTACTGCCAACAGACACTGCAGAAGTGCGTCCAAATGTGTAATAACGAGACTCTGTCAAAATGGCACTGCTGCCTGCACCTGCCCATAAAGAGATGTTTGAACTAAGACTAAAGGACATATATATGAGACAAACACGACATTCAGGCCAGCTTTGCTCAGTGCTGTTAAAGCATCAGCCTTTTGAATAGTATAAAGCTGAAAATCTCACCACCAACTGCTTCATTAACAAATTACATAGGCATTGAATGATAAGGTGCAGATGTTTTCTGTGTCAACAGCTCACAGGGTGATTGCACAAGCAGTAAGAAAAGATTAACAGGGCTACCTGAGCAGCAGCACTATTACAATAGCTCTTTCTTCTTCCCATCAGCTCTTTTTGATTTGCTGTAGATTAAGACGAGATTCACAGGCCTAAACACAAAATATCACCTTCAACACATAGCATTTACCACCACATTCAAAGTATCCAAGGAAGCAGGCAGCACTGCCAGCAGGAATTTCACTAAATGATTACCTAGTTTTCAGCCCCGTGAATCTTATTTTTCCAGGATAAAGAATTTCCAAGCGCAGGCAAGCTCAGAGATTTTAGCACATCCTAACATTAGTCTAAATGTCCCTCAAGGGGGATTTGAATTAATATTTGAAAGAAAAAAGGACCTACTTTATGTATCTTTATATATCTTCAGCTTGGTGGTAAGTCAGTTAATACATACCAATTGATCAAATGGACCCTATAGGCTTTAGGACAATGGACTGCAGCAGAATAACAGAATGGTTGAGGTTGGAAGGGACCTCCAGAGGTCATCTGGTCCAACTCCCCTGTTCAAGCAGGGCCACCTAGAGCCAGTTGTCCAGGACCACGTCCAGACAGCTTTCTAATATCTCCAAGGTGAGAGACTCCACCACCTCTCTGGGCAACCTGTGCCAGTGCTTGGTCACCCTCACAGGAAAGAAGTGTATCCTGATGCTCAGAGGGAACATCCTGTGTTTCAGTTTATGCCTCTGGTCCTGTCAGTGGGCACCACTGGAAACAGCCTGGCTCTGTCTTCTTTGCACCCTCCCTTCAGGTCTTTGTATACATTGAAGATCTTCCCTGAGCCTTCTCTTCTCCAGGCTGAAGAATCCCAGCTCTCTCAGCCTTTCCTCATTGGAGAAATGCTCCAGTCTCTTCATCACCTTCACTGCCCTTGGCTGGTCTCTCTCTAGTACCTCCATGTCTCTCTTGTACTGAGGAGCCCAGAACTGGACACAGTACTCCAGGTGTGGCCTCACCCGTGCTAAGTAGATGATAGGGATCACCTTCCTCAACCTGCTGGCCAACATACAGGATTTTATCCTCTGATGGCATCCCTAATGCGATGGAGAAATTGGCAGAGCTCGGCCCTATGCCACTTGGCAGTAAGTTAGTTTGCATGGAAAGTAGTTTACTGATGTACAGGCCAGTAAGAAATTGGCATCTTAGGGACACTTTAATTTCTGAAGGAAATTCCTCTAAAGAAAACCTCAGTTTAGGAGATGTCTCTCCCTTTCATCTTCATGGAGCTACAGCGTTGCATATATCTGTGAAGTTCTCTCACCTCAACCCTGCATCTTGAATGAATGACTGAGAGATAGAGATTATGGGAAGCAAGTCCATGTTGCTCTTTGCAGTGCTGAGATCCCTGACCTTCCTCTGAGAAAAACAATACATCTGAACAGTGCCGTGCTTAAATGGTATGCAGTCTGGGTCTGAGAAGTTGTGTTTGCTATTTTATAGGCCAGTTCCCTAAGTCCTCCTCTCAGAAGCATCATGCTGCATAGCTTATTATCAAGAAAAAAGAATACTTTTGCAACCCTTGCACCAGTATTACCTGGTTTGACTACTTCTCTTTGAGGGTCTGGCAGACGAAATACATAGTAGACATAAGACGCCAGGAGGCAGTTCCTCCCATGCTGGTCTTTGCTCAAGTCTTTGCTGTTGTGGAGACTGTTCACTATTGCAACCACAGATTCAAAGGCAAACTGTGAGAAGTTGGCTGTGAAACAAAGGCAAAAATTAGTCTCAGCACTGAAGGGTATAATGTAATTAGATGAGGGCATTCTTTGTACCAACAACTAATCCTACATGCTTTAATTCAGTCCTTAACAAATTCAGAGCTCTAGACAGCAATTGCTACACCTGATGAGACCCAAGGTCTACATAGGCCAATAACCAGTCTTCAGTAGACCCACTGACTTTCAACCAATCACTGCTACTCCATCACTTTGTGCTACAGAAAAGCAGACTGTAACTGTTAATTATAATTTCTAGCAGCATCACACATTTCCTATAAAACACCTACTTGAAGAACACCAAGACTCATTATTCTCCAGCTGACAGACAAATACAAGCTAGCAGGTTGTTCCACAAATACTATAGTGGAAGACAAGGGTTGATAACCAAAATGACATAGGAAATAAACTACACCACTGTCTCCAAGTATGCCTTCCCTCCAGAGTTAACATATGTGATGGGCAACTGGCAGCCTCAGTAACAGAAAAGTCTGTGTGCATTACTATATCCCCTCTGTTTTTGTGCTCACCCTATTCTGTCCAAAGATCTTTGGGCAGAGGATATGGTGCAGTCAGCAATGTCAGCTGTAAGACAAGTGATTTTGCTGGTGTTTTCCTTGCAAAACAACTGAATTCCAAACAAAGTTAAACCACAACCCACTTTCTGACCTATACTTTCAGATAAGTAAACTATTACAATTTAATGGACCTCCCAAACAGAGTCTGAGAGTCTTATATGTAGGGGAAAAGGAGAGAAGGCAGGAACTCAGTTAAACCCGATTAAATTGTGCAGTGAAACTGTGTCTTGAGACGCACAGCTCTTTCTGAAGTGGACTACCCCAAATAGTAAATCTGAGCCTGGATATTTAGCAATCATTTCCCTCACATCTCTAGGTTGCTTGCACTACCACTCCAAGGCCGTGCACCAGTAAGTACCTGTCTGGCCAGCTATGACCATGGGCTGTACAGCCAGCTGGAAAAGTTTATCTAGTACCAAATGTAAAAACAAGACAAGAGGTTCAAGGCGTGAAGAATTCAAACAAATAATGCTGAGTTTCAATTCATGTTCCAGTGTAGCCTCTGTAATCTTCTGGTCCATCAGTCGAATGGGGAATGTCACTTGACTTTCCAGAGAATGGCACAGAGTGAAGAACTTCTCCAGGTGATTGTCCTGCAAATACAGTGCCCTCACAGTTAACAAAGTTGATATAGTTCAGGCTGCTGCTAGTTAAGCAAAGCCTGATTGTCCCACCTGATGGGATGAGAGAAAATATTTTCACCCTTCTGGCTTGCAGTGGTGGCTAGCCCTAAAGATCAATTTGTAAAGCAGCTGTCACAGCCTTTTGTTTGGTTTTGTTTGTTCCTTTTCATCTGGCTCAAATTCAGACTCTGGTTAGATCAGATTAAAAGCAGAAAAGTTAAAGGCTGCACTAAAGTGATAGCTTCATTTCATGAAAATATTGTTCCCTCTCTCTGATAAAACTCTGTCATGTTATAGCTTCATTTCATGAAAATACTGTTCCCTCTCTCTGATAAAACTCCGTCACGTTATAGGTCTACAGTCCCTCTGCCACCCACACCTAAGTTCCAGCTACATACAAGTTATGTACCTTATGACTGTGCCCTACTTGTATTTAAAAAGCATGCTGCAAAGGGGTGATGGACCTGCTTCACACACAGGGCCCCCAGTTGTTAGGACATAGCTATCAGGGTTAACTTGAATGGGATAATGGGTAGGAGACACTGTAAAGCAGCAGAAACAAAATAAATCTGCTCTGCCTCAAACCAGGATCCCAATAAGGTGGGCAAAGCTCCAATTTCCTACCACATTTAAATAACCAGCATGTAGAGTTCTCATTCAGCACTAAGCTTGTGTTACCACACCACATGGCATTGATGGCTGAGCTGCCTAAAGCATTCTGGCAGTATAACCTGTCCCTACAGGCAGGGAGGTGCTATGTCTCTGCAGATGTAGCATTGTCTGAACTAGCCTTGCAGAACAGAAGATGCAGACTGCAGAAACTTCAACATTGAAAATACCCTTGTGTCCTTCAGCCCACTTAATAGGTGGTGTCTGAGATGTGACTTGCTGGTGAGAGTGCTCATTTGTTCACTTGTACCAATAGATTTCATTCCACCAAAGGATGTTACTCACTGAGGATATCAGGTTATTTCCATAGCTATTAGTTGTTTTTAAACCTGTGGGCTTAAACATCTCCATTTCATAAACCTCCCAAGGCAGCCTGGACATCCGAATTCTCTTTGGAATGAAACTACAGCTGTGTGTGGTGCTTCTGATGCATTACCTGGGTGTGAACAGATGAAACAGCTTGCACTTCAATATTGAAAACACCCTTGTGTCCTTCAACCCACTTAACAGGTGGTGTCTGAGATGGAACTTTCTGTGATGGAAAAGAAATATGGGAATCACCATCTTCCTTTTAACAATCAAACAGAAAGTCTGTTTACACGGGGGTCTATAGGGTATTTGCGCTATTCACTTTATTTTAGATATCCAAATTCAGTGCCATATAGAGAACTCCAGCTAGGCATCTTCTTGTTAACATACGCTAGATGGAGAGAAGTTGATGTATTGAACAGGGAAATCTGGAGTAATTCAGCAGGGTGCCTATCACAGACAGTGCAAATATACGTCTTCTAATGGGATATTTTTAAGGTTAGAAGTTCCCAGTTAAAGCACTGCCAGAGGCATTCCATGGTAATGTGGTGCAGTTTTAACCCTCTGGACAGTTTTCTAATAGCCATATTTACTCAGAGGGCACAGTTTTCTGCTCCAGTAGCAGCACCTGATTCCATTTCTCCTCCCTCTCCCACACAGCCACAAAAAAATGAGCAAATCATCCTATGGAAGAAAGCAAATTATTGACTTGACACCCTCTAGACAAATGTATCCCTGATTAGACAGTTTACAAGGATTTGCTTGGATAACTAACTTTAAAAAACACAATATAACAATATAAAATAATAATAATACCACCAGTGACAATAATAACAAAATTTTTCTCCAGAGCTTTCCCCTTTTAAAGTACAAAAAGGAGGCATTGTCTACAAGCAGACAGCAGCGTTAGTCTGTAAAACACTTATGCAGATCTTCTACATTAGGAAAATATTATCTTTTCGTAATTTTCTTTGTTACCTCAGGAGAGTGAATTGAATAGTGGAGAGGCAGCTTATCCAATGCAACAGGAAGACAATAATGTCCAGTTTGAAGACGATCATTTAATAGAATTGGCAGCCACTGAAACAAATTAAGAGAAAACACAGCAATATTCATGACTATATATGATTAGAGCTATTTATCTGATTTGTTGTGTACAGTCAACAAAACAACAAATGAGATATTGACCCAAGCTTCTCTGCTCTAACCCATTCAACAGTAATTTCTTTGCATTTTAAATTCAGTGATAGCTACTGTAGAAAAATGTACAATACTGCTTTACAAACCATGCCTTTTGAAGAATACAGACACAGAGCTTTTCATGCGTGACATATTTTTCTAATAAATCCTACTGGAAGTATTTACCAGGGTCGATGTTTTTATTTAAAAAATCACGTATCTCGAATAGACTGATCCTTGCCTTTGAAGCAAATCAACAGAGTTGAAGTTTTGCTAAGGATAAATTGAACATCTTGGTCATGGTCACCATGAGTATTAAGGCCAGAATGACTCATCATAACTCTGTATTGGTATTTGGACACACTTAATTTTTCTCCTATTTAAGTCTGAAGAAGGCTGTGCATTTGAGTATCACAGGGCAGAAACATTTTGTATTTAGGTGAACGGAAGCTTGAAAATTAAGTCTTCACCTATGTCAAGTCTTGCTCCTGAACTACAAACTAATTTACTTCTTACCGATCCCATTGACATTGGTGGGACTATATCAGTCCATAAAAGAAAGCCCATTTGAAAAGATTCTCAGTACTGGGATCAAAAACAAATACAAACTTCATAGCAGAAACACATGAAAAGCACTTGTCTGGCATAGCTCAACTGCTGACTGTAGCACTAGGACGCTATCATCATCTGTGCTTTCCTCTTATTTTAAAATCTCGCTGGTTAAATATATTGATTGATAAAGAAAAAGGTCAAAGAGACTATGCTACAATATGTATTTCTTAAGCTAAACCATGCTAGTCTCAACATGAAGATAACAAACGCAAGAGGATTACGTTTTACCTTCTAGATTATTTTGGTTTTTTAATTTTGATGTGGGTAAAAGACATTTTAGAACATAACCACTATGTCATACAAAACCTAACTGAAAATATTGTATTACTCGTTACGTCATGTATGAACATGTTAGATAACAGTAAATAATTGTAACTGCGTATCAATGTCTTCATTGATGATCTGGATGAGGGGATAGAGTGCTCCCTCAGCAAGTTTGCAGACGACACCAAGTTGGGAGGGAGTGTTGATCTGCTTGAGGGTAGGAAGGCTCTGCAGAGGGATCTGGACAGGCTGGATCGATGGGCTGAGGCCAACCGGATGAAGTTCAATAAGGCCAAGTGCCGGGTTCTACACTTCGGCCACAACAACCCCAGGCAACGCTACAGGCTTGGGGATGAGTGGCTGGAAAGTTCCCCTGCAGAAAAGGACCTGGGGGTGTTGATCGACAGCCGGCTGAATATGAGCCAGCAGTGTGCCCAGGTGGCCAAGAAGGCCAACGGCATCCTGGCCTGTATCAGAAATAGTGTGGCCAGCAGGAGCAGGGAGGTGATCATGCCTCTGTACTCGGCTCTGGTGAGGCCGCACCTCGAATACTGTGTTCAGTTTTGGGCCCCTCACTACAAGAAGGACATTGAGGTGCTGGAGCGTGTCCAGAGAAGGGCGACGAAGCTGGTGAGGGGTCTGGAACACAAGTCTTATGAGGAGCGGCTGAGGGAGCTGGGGTTGTTTAGCCTGGAGAAGAGGAGGCTGAGGGGAGACCTTATTGCTCTCTACAACTACCTGAAAGGGGGTTGCAGAGAGGTGGGTGTTGGTCTCTTCTCCCAAGTGACTAGTGACAGGACTAGAGGAAATGGCCTCAAGTTGCGACAGGGGAGGTTCAGGCTAGACATTAGGAAAAAGTTCTTCACTGAGAGAGTGGTGAAACACTGGAATAGGCTGCCCAGGGAGGTGGTAGAGTCACCCTCCCTGGAGGTATTCAAGGAGCGTGTGGATGTGGCATTGTGGGATGTAGCTTGATGGACATGGTGCTGTGTGGTGTTGGGTGGGTTGTGGCTTGTTATTGTTGTTGTGTGGCGTGGGTTTTGTGGTTTTTTTTTTGTTGTTTTTTTTTTTTTTTTTTTTTCCCCCCAGGTTGGACTCGATGATCTTACAGGTCTTTTCCAACCGTATTGATTCTGTGATTCTGTGATTCTGTATGTTTTAGGGTTTTTTTTGCAATAAATAGCATCTAACAGAATTAGGTGATACGCTATAAAGCATTGCTGTTGCAAATATTTAGGTGCATACTTAACTTCAGTTGCGCCAGGCGAATTCATCAACTTCAAATACTTAACAATGTAAAATTATAGGATGAGGATGTAACAACACAGCTTGCATCTGGTTTCTGTGACTTAACATTAAGACCTACTGGTTTTGATGTATTACCATAACCAGAAAGGGAATATATGACAAAATTCTTGACAAGCAAAGAGTCCGTTTGCATGGGATGTAGATACATATAGATATACACACACACACACTTAAATAATACATGGAACTTACTGAATACCCAAGGAGGGTTTCCACAGATGATCCTTGCTTTGGCTGGCAGCTGATGTGATAGAACGTGAACAATAGATGGTGTTTCTCTGTGAGTTTTGCTGGCAGCTTAATTTTCACTTCTTCATAAAAGTCAGGGGACCTGTTTAAAAAAAATGCCAAGCACATTTCCAATTTAAGTATGAGATTGAGCAGAAGGCAAATTTGCCAGTAGGCTTTTAGATGCTATGGTTACAAAAACTGTATAAATCCTGAAAACAGCCTCAGAGACGAGTTAAACAAAGTACTTATATATAAAGCTATATTTAGGAACTATCTACAGCTTTGAATCAGGAAGAGCATAGATGGTATCAGCTGGAATATTTCAGCTTTCACCCATCTCTACACTTTCAAAAACATTCAATCTTAATTTTGGGTTCCACCATATTTATTGCGCAAATCCTAAATCCCAAGTCCACATTGATGAGAATGAGAATGTCCCTTCAGCTCTTTTGGATCTGTCAATTCATCAAAGTGAATGCTGTTACAAAGTTGTGCTGCTGCTTCCTGTTCCTGGTCCTTAATCTTCAGATTAGGAATACTCTCAACTAACCTCTGAAAAACTCGGAACAAGAAAAGCAACGGTCGCATATGCAATGGCCACTTAGGCAAATGCATGTAGCAATCCAAATTAGATATGACAAATCCACATGAAATGTAAATGTTTAAAATGGATTAGTAGCAGCATTCCTTGGTGAACTATGTAGGCTAAAAATTATGTAAAGAGGTCATTATTAATACTTCTCAAGTCATACAAATAGTAACAATACTTACTTATTATGATATGTGATAGCTGTGTATATTTCTTGCACAAATTCTAGACCTGAAGATTTCCCAAAAATTACCTACATTAAGAAGAAAATAAAGTAAGAGCAGTCAGAGCTAAAGCATTTAATTGTCATCATCTTATATACATTTAAGACAGTATCTGAAGGGTCAAAATGACTCTTCAATTTTATCTTAGCATGTTGACACAAATGTCTTATTATCAAGCATCTTCCCCACAGACCATTCAGGGTAAAATACCAGGGAAATGGAGCAGAGGTCGTTTCTGGAGCCATTGACTACCTCACATCACATTCTCTAGTCATGCACTAAAAAGTTAGGAATTGCAGGAATGAAGTTATAGTAAGCCTCTTACACAGTGTCACATTGCCTTTAACTAAATGCTAAAAACTTAAATTAAAATTATTTTTAGAACTTTGTTTTTCAGTTGCAGCCTGCTCATTTAGGGTGAGATCCATCTCACCTTATCTTAGAGGTCCAAAGTTTCTTTACAATTAGTGAAGAGAAATAGGCATTTTTGGTGCTTGATTTTCTTCCCTCATTTCAGGGAGCCTCATGGTAAGGTCCTGGAGTCCAGTAACTTTAAAGGGAGCCCTGGGACATGAGCTTAGGCAAGGATATCTATACAGCACAAGTCTGTATGCATTGTGATGAAGGTCTTTCACAGGGGAGAGGGAGGCCATATGAACTATGTCTGTCCTAAGCATTTGTCAAAACCCGATTGTAATATGGCCAGAGTTTAAGGAAACCAACAATGCAGTATTGTGTAAAAGACGGTGCTACATTCACATGGCACAGCTTCAGCACTGGAAGAAACGTGGCTTGGGAAAACACTGCTGGTGCTCTGATTTCAATTCCAGAGCTCATGTGGAGTAAGGCTGCGAAGTATGCACTGTGCAGTGTCAGCACGCTGATAAAGGCTGGTCAGGTGTCAGTCCTTGCTCCAAAATATTGTTGAATTAAAGTTCCTCTAAGTAATATTTCTACTCATTTTTCCCCCTCTAACACATAAAATCACAAAAGATTTTATCTCAATCTCATTCTCAGATAGCCAATTACACTGTCTGAAAATTTCCCAAAAAATTCGGGCTGAATCCAGATGTCTGGATTAGAACACTTCAAACTGAACATATGAAGCTTGGTAAAGCTGAAAAGAGGATCTTATAATGAGAAATGTTGAATAACCTGAACACAGACAGTGCTGACCACTCTGCTAGTAATGCACACATATGCCCTAATACACAGTGTTTCAAAAACACTACTTACACTGCATGGTTGTGCACCCATTCAGATTCAGGCGATGAAGATCCCAACTTCTACCTTCCAGTGTTACACCTGAGCATTTGTGTACATGTGGTGCGTATGGAGGAGTTACACTGGAAGATAGACTATATCTTAAAGGCTCTCTGAAGCTCTGTGAATTTTACCATTATAGTTTCCAACACACCATTGATTTAATACGATGTCACTCCTCTGAAAATAAGGTAGGAAGACTTAGATAAGAGGAAGTAATATGGTTCCGTTCCACTTGAGTGACAAGTCTTTGCTGTTGTGGATAAGGACTACAGCCCTGCTTTCTGATGAGAATGACAAGCTTCACAAGCGCTCTGATGTTAGGCTTCCTAAGGCTCCACTAGAAACTGTGGTGAGGGGAAGTAGGCAATGAGTTATCTCTTCAGAGGTTCCTCAGGAATGCACATAAGCAAAAGTCTGCTAAGAAACCTCAGCATTTATTACCGGCATTGCACAGGATGGGTCTTCGCCACACATAAACTGGATCTTGATGGTAATATTTCTTGCAGAGGCCAGTCGGTTAGCAAAATTCAGTCTCTGAGGATAAACATAGAGGAGATTTCTGGAAGAAAGAAAAGGAAGAATAAAAGGGGTAAATGGCAAGCATTTGTGTTTCAAAATGAAGTGCACAAACTAGCATTTTGCTGATTCCTCTCCTTGTCCTTCAATTCCACCTAGACAGTGAAAGCTTTGCCAGAACTCTATTTCAAAAGCTTACAAGAAAAAGGTAAGTTCTTGCTGTGAGACATAGAACATCCTATGTTTAAGGTTTCTCATACAGTAAGCTATGTCTTTGAGAAGGCAGTCTTCCTATCTCTCCTTTTTTTTGGAAATATGTAATTCCCAGTTACAAATGAATTAATATCTTTTCTTAATGTAATGAAAAGCAGGAATCTCTCAAGAAAGCAGCTCCCTTCTCAGATGTGAAGATTCAGATTTTGGAAGGGGTAAGGAATCACTCAGAGGTGATAAAACAAGTAAACCAGCAAATAAAACCAACAACTGAAGTTCATACATTCCTAGCTTATAGCAACAAAATGGCATACATTTCTAGATTATGCAAATAAAAAAGCAGTATCAATGAACCTGAGTAAATACAAACAAGAAATTTTGAACTCTAATTCTACCAACTGACTTCTTTTAGTAATGAATATGAGTAATACTTTAAAATACAGCATGCTTTGCTGTTTACTAGCTTCTGTACCTGGACAGATCACTAAACTTAAAAAGCACCTTTAATTTCTGTGGGGAATTTGGCAGCATAGATGGTCTTCCAAGTTCAAAAGTCTACAATTCTGGTAGAAGAGTCAAAATGCTAATAGAAAGCTTTTTCTCCA
This sequence comes from Gavia stellata, assembly GCF_030936135.1. Taxonomy (NCBI): domain Eukaryota; kingdom Metazoa; phylum Chordata; class Aves; order Gaviiformes; family Gaviidae; genus Gavia; species Gavia stellata. The sequence goes on along the minus strand of NC_082637.1, from coordinate 29,984,265 downwards.
GTAAAGTCTATGGGAAGTCTTGAGATTTCAGCTAGACCTGGATTAGGCACATTCTGGCATCATGATGATGTCTATTTGATGTCTCATTTTCCCAGTCTGGTACAGGATTCTCACTGCTTGTCCTCTCAGTGTAAGGAATAAGACCAGTGTTGGTGGAAGCATGCTGGCTTCCAATGAGAAATTATGAGAGCTACTCATGGACTTTCATGCTTTCTTTTTGTCTGTGACAGTCAGAAGCTACACACAAAATGGCACCATCCTTATCACAGGTATCTCCCCAGCACCACTGTCAGCTGAAAATGTGGAACAATTTTTGAGAATGTTGTCATTAAGTCAGACAGTCCATCTTCCATTTGTTGTATCCCAAGGTCTGCAAAACTGTGGCTGATTGTCCTTATTGCCATGTGTCACAATGTGACAGTACTCTTCAACTACACAGTCCAAGCTACTTTGTGAACAACACATGCTACCTGGGCCACGGCATGCCTTAGCAAACAAATTAGCATGTAACTTGCCTTTCCCTTTGTTCAGAGCAGTACTCCTGCCTGCCTCACCAATGCACTTCTTCCTTACCTTCTTAAATGCAATTCCTGCTCTGCCAAATTCTCTCCAAGATGATATTAGGAAAAGCTAAGTGAAAAAGAGAAATATATTGGTAACCTCCACTGAATTATGCTTGGGGGAATGACATATTAAATGAAGGATATTATAAATATTACATCTGCCAGAGGTGAAGAAATACATGTAGGGGAGGCTGCATAATCCAGTCATTGCTTCATTAATCTGCAGCCCAGCAGAAGTTGTCACAAATCCCTATAATGTTCCTGAGCACTGGATTTTACATTTAGATGTGACTTGAGATGAAAGATATGTAAAATCACAGAGAGCTCTCTGCTGACTACACAACAAGGAAGCATTATTTCAGCAAGTACCATACCAAAGACCTAAAGCTTGTGCCATTTATGTTCAAGCAGTTTTAGGGATCTTGCTTACATGTATATTAAACCCATCAGCACTGAGGAAGAACAGAGGCAAATGCTGACTCTGGATATCCTGCAGAGATGAAAGAGATGATGACTGAATTTTTAAAGCAGGAAAGCGGGGAGATGATCAAAAGAAGTTCCTTCACATAGGCATGAATTGTAGACCCATTGCTGACCACTGCGTAAGTGCTACTGCCTGCTGGCATCCGTACCCTCCAAAAGCCTGAGAGGAAGCAATGACAAGGAGCACTTCCACATGGCAGTTAGCAGGGGTGTCAGGGCAGCACATACTGCTGTCTTTTAAATAATAGGACAGCTAGCATGCCCATAAGGACATGGTGAGGTCTAGGAGGCATTGTGTCCCCCTTAAGCCTCTACGCTGAGCAGAAATACTCAAACAACATGCCATAGCAGTTGCTTTTGGTTAGTGTGGTTAAAATTCTCCCCTCACATCCCCTAAAGAAAGTGCAAGGCTCTATCTCCAGATATAGTCAAATGTGCTTACAAAAAGCAAAAGAGCTATTCAGGAGTCAGTGTGGGTCTACAAAAGCCATGGCAGTGCACCCAGCTTCACTGAGACCAGAGTCCCACAGGACAGCGGAGTCCTGGTTGAAGCATGGATCAAGACAGCTTCTCTGGGTCAGAGACTCACCCAGGAAAGGGATGGTAAGATTAGAGAATCAGTTACTTGCTGGAAAACTAAGGGTCCACCTAGCCTGACACAGGACACCATGCAGCAATTCTCATTCAAATTTGCTGGCCTTCCTACACTTTCATGGGACTTAGCAGTGGTGATTTGATCACTTCCCATGACCAAAGCAATGCAGACCTATCTTCTGCCAAAACAACATCTATGCAGAGTTTTAAGTCTGTGACCCTTGTCATTGAATATTCCCATTTGTAATTATTGGTTGTGCATACATGTGACATAATAAAATCCTTCTTCTTGCTAAATTACACAATGTGTGAGGTGTCAACAAGTGCATCTCAAGCTTCTAATGAACACTAGACATGTTCATTGATGACTGTGACAAGAACGCCATACATAGCAAAAGCCAATATATGTGCAAATAGTCACTACTGATACAAACCACAAATGTTCTATAGGTGAACAGTGATGGATGGGTTAATATTGCCATTTAATTCTTATGGTACTGGAAACAAAAACGGATATACCCGTTAGTTATCATTTTCAATCTTCATTGATTTCCCTACATTTTTGTCATGGTGGGCAGGGAATCTTCAGAAAAAAATGGTTGAAAATTACAATGCAAACCACAAACACTTTATCAAATATGGAAACCTGTTCTAGTCAGCCACTGACTAGAACAAACAGCACAATGTCAGAACTTCAACATGTCACGTTCAAGAGGATGTATGTGTGTCATATATTCTCTATCTTAGTATAGATAATTCGGATAATAGTTTGAATGATTTTTCTCGTGTTGCTAAAATTAGGAATCATCTAAAGAGTCAGTGGTCAGATCCTCATTAAATTTAGGCTGAGAGCGATTGTCACTTTATTCTGTCCATTAGCATTGGTGTGAAAATCTTAATAAATTTTCTATTAAAGTTTCAGTCAACACAAAAAAAAATGTTGCCTGAAGAACTGAATGGAAGGCTGACTCAAAACATTAGATTTCTGCAGATTCAAATCACAAAATTATGACAAAAAAATAGATATTTCTAAATTTAGAGCTTGGGGTCAAGTCAGACTAAAATTTTAATAGCTTTCTCTCCAGGACTCACAGTTATTTGTTATACATCATTGAACTGACCTACCATTAATTCAAGTATCAAATATTGCAAACAAGTAATTCAGGACATAATGTGTTTGAAAACCAAGACCAAAGGCAAATGACTGAGATTTTGTGAATCATAAAAATCACCAACAAAATAATTTCTTACCTATCGTACTGATTTTCTGGTGTGCAAATGTAGGGAACTTTTTGACCCACAATTGCCTTCTTTACATCATCTTTTTCAGAAGTTACTCTTAAAACAGTTTTAAAGTTTTCAAGTATGAAATTCAAAGGGATTACACCACCTTCTGAGGCCTCTGTCCTCTGTGCTTTGCAGTCTTCTACCAAACTAAACCCACTGTTCCATTAATAATACCCTCACTTCCCCCTGCTGGTTCCTGAGTGGCAGTGTTATTGAAGTGGATAAAATGAGTGGATAACCATGAGGTATCAACTATTGTAATATCAAGACTCTGTAATAACAACATGGTAGGTCACGCATAAGGTGTTGCCCAGTTGCCCAAATGATGTATGAAAAGCTGAAAAAAGGAAGATAGTAACTATACCATAGAGCTGTATTTTATACACCCATTTGCGATCCCAGGACCTGTGATTCCTCCAGCTGTGTAAATAGAGGTAAAGCTCTATCCCAAAATTCTCACTGAACCCTGATAATCAAAGAGAGAAATTTTTGACATACCAGATTTTTACACATAATAGTGAACCTATTTGAAGTATGACGATGCAGCTGATAATTGTGGTGACATAATTTTGTCCTGATATATTTAATTAATAAATGACACAGTGAAGGAGTGCTAGTAAATACGATAGCATACTATATTTTCCGAAAATACTAGTAACATGCCCCCCTGCAGTTACATGTGTTAGATAATGTAAGGCAATATTTCATATTTAGCAGCATCTTCTTTTTGCCACGGACACAATGCATTTCTATAACTTCAGTTGAAAATGCTTAAAAACCTTGGTGAATTACATAGGATTCAGCACCATGCAATATCTACGCAGCTAGACGTCAACAGGTGGAACCTGGATTTGTTTTAATTGTCGCATTGATGCATTTACACACTCCCCCATCCTGACCTGGGAGGCTGGAAGCTATACTGACAAACTGCAGTGCTCTTGAGTGATGCCTCTTCTCTAAACTGTACACCTCGAAGTAACCATTTATCAGCAAGAGGAAAAAAAATATTCAGTGAGAAAACTGATGTATCCTCTCTTTAAGTGCCCTACAGACCTAAGATAAAGAAGTCACTTGTTCTTACCAAAAGGGAAGTAAGTCACCTACGACTACCAGTAATCCAGCACTATTAACAATTCTTGGATAAAGCTACTGCAGCATTTTGATTGCAGTGAAAAGCAGATAAATGGTTTGAAAGAGAAAGCACAGTGTCCTGAGGTTAACAAAAAGATCTGCAGGCTTGCAAAGGAATGTTTTGGTTCTAAGAGTCCTGGTTGGGAGCTCTTTACAAAATGACGATATTCAGCATCCTACTACCTAAGTGATCAGAGTAGCTTCATTTTTCATAAGACATTCATGCAAGTCCAAAGCATAAGCCACTGCCTGCTGAAGTGGAGCTGCAGCAAAACCAAATCAGTGAAGAAGATGCTTTCATTCTAAACCATCTGGAAAGGTAGAGGTAGGCACCTCACACTACTTCAGTCTTTTGTGTTTTCAGTTATAGCTTCTCTCTTGAGAGGAAGGTGAGCATTCAGTGTTGCACTGACTGCTAATGATAATGATTAATGAGCAGTCCAGTTTTTCTGGGAAGCCATTGTGCTAGATAATGAAGTGCTTTTATCCTAGAGGAGAAGCAAGAGCGATATCCTTTACAAGACAGGGAAAAAAAAGTGGGAAAAAATGGCCTCAAGTTTGGCGAATTAAAGCACAACAAAAATGGCCAGCACTGTTTGAACATAGTGTATAAACATTCGTCTAAACCTGCTAACACTCCTACATGGTAGGTATCTTGCTGTGGATGTGAATGTGCAGTTGGAGAATATGAGATACAATCAATAAGCCAAGGCTTTGCAGAAAGTCGGTTGTAGAACTGGAACTGGATTTAAGAACTGCCATTCAGTCCCACAATCCTTATACTTTAGGAAGTTGCTTGAACTGAGATACCTACATGTTAATTTTGATCTTTAATTGCTACAGGTCTCTGGAAGACTCAGTTTTGCTTCTTGTGAAAGAAAAGAGCACTAGCTTACTTAGTATATATTATAAATGATTTGCATTTACTTTCTGTTGTTTTCAAAGCTTTCCTTAACAAGATTTTCTTGCTGATAGTGCTCTTTCGTTTCCACCCAGTAGACCAAAGAACAAACTAATACTGAAGCTGAAGAACAACAGCATCATAAATACATCAGATTTGTTTGGAAGGCAAAACACAGTATATGATAGATTTTAAATAGTATAAAAGTGCTCAGCAGAATATGAAAGCAGATATTACACTAATGATTTTGATACAGAGAGCTAGCAGCTATTCAAGACACCAAACTGTCAAGATTTTTTTAAATGTTGTGGTCACATTTTGAATTATACTCACTTAAAAGTCTGCTGAAAATAGAGTTTTCATGAATCTAATTTATGATGTCAAATTGAAATTAACCAAAATATTTTGAAGAACCTAAAAAAACTCTCTAATTAAACCACTTGCATTAGATTATTTTATTAAAGAATAATTACACTTTTCTTTAAAGGCTTTGCTTTCATCTGGAAGTTTAGACAAATCCATATTTTATTCAGAGTCTTTGCTTAGTGACTACATAGAGATCACCATGCCATGGTGACATGTTTTCCTCTCTGACTGTATTACATAATTAATGACATTTGTTTTAAGGACTCAGGTGTAATACCTCATCTGAAAGCACTGTGACAAACAGGGTGCCTATGGGAGATGGGCATGCACTTCCAGAATCCAGTTTGTGAAGTTTTTGTTTTCATTGTTTCTGCTTTGTTATGCAGTATTTGACAAAGTCATTTTTATCTGAGTAAAAAGCAAAGAAAAATAGGAAACCTTCCATGAAACCTCTTACTGCTGATATAGTATAGTAGATGCTCAGGAAGGATTATGGAGCTCGGAAAAGAGCAGGCAGCCATTTGCGTCAGGATGAAATCATATGTAATGAGGAGCAGAATAAATCAAGACACATTCACATCTCTGTCTGAAACTGCAGCAGCTAGCTTAAGCAGTTTCCTTCACCTGTGCACAGCAGTGCAATAATAAACTCCACTTTGTTTACTCTGAAAAATAAGTTAGAAGTACTAGCATCTCTGACTGGCACACAACTAGAGCAATGGCCCCATAGAAGATGCAGAGGGCTACCGTGTGCTCTCCAGATCCCATGGGCAGAGAGGCAGAAAGGAGTAGATAACGCTGTGATGTCAGTAATGGAAATAACAGACCTTTATACATCAACAGTCTTTCCTTGCTCAAAACTGGTCAAGGATGGGGTAGAATGATTACCACCAAAGCAGGAGGCCTCCAGCTCACACTGCAGACTACAGCAAGTCTGAGCACAGTGTCAAGCGGTTTGCAATTAAATGAAACAAAACAGCAAAGGAACGGGTTTTTTTCCCCCCTCCATCCAAAAATCCCCTAAGCGTTAGGCATTTCCCCTACCAAAGCAGGACTTCCTGTGCCTGGTTAAGCTGACTTACTGCTGAAGTGGTGGGACAAATCCCTCTTCCTCAGCACCAACATTTCATAGTGGCAGTAAGCAGCAGCATTTTCTTTTATATTTCATGAGAAAATAAAATTATAAATAAACTTTAAATTATACGATTTTTCCTATTAAGAATAGAAAGGTATTGAAAGAAATAAATCTTGGAATGTTTTGACATTTTCAGGGAACTATTTTTATTAAAGAAATGTAGGTACACAACAAAAAGAAGTGCTCAATTTCACAGTGCACAAAGAAGGTGGGCTGGTTGATCTCTGTGGCATAAATCAGAAATAGCATCATTTAAAAGAATGGCATTACACCAGTATAAAAACTAGCAAGAGCTAAGTTCAAAGACTATAACAGAAGACTCTGCTTCTCCTATCACAAAGGAAAAAGCTATTATTAAAAAAAAAAAGAAGACTTTTTTCCTTTGAAATGTCTTACATTGGCAAAAAAAACCCCCACCAAGTAAACAAAATCTTTGCATTTCTTTTAAACAATCAGGAGAAAAACTGAAGCTACATGTTTCACCAGTATTTGTCTGGACATGTGTAAAGGTATTATTATGCCAGTAAGAGCTTACCAGACTGTATTTTCATTTATTTGTTATTCAAGTACATTTCTGTATGTAACCCTCTCCTACATTCACGGTAACATTAATAGAAAGCAGCTAATTATTTTATCCATTTTTCATTCTTTTAATATCTAAATCTATAGCACTGGTAAAAAAAAATTGGTTTGCAGACTTACAATCAAAAGTTAGAAAACATTAAATCACCTATAACACACTAGCAGGCCATGACACTCAGTTATGACTAAATGCTAGCACATTGCTTAGTTAAGACAGGATGGTTCTACATATTAGAGGAAAGCGAATAAAATAACATGAAACACTTAATATCTGGCTCTATTCAAATTCAGAGTTACTTTGCATAGGTTAGTTTAATCTCAGGCTCAAAACAGTATTCATCATGCAAATGACTAAGCAAAGAGAATGGCATGATGGTTAAATTAAGCAAATACATTGGCCTACATACCCTAACTACGCTTTTGCTCACCAAAGGGAGCACTGGCATGATTGTGTAGCAAAAGGGTCTCAGATGTGGCTAGGTGATTCTGACTTGTGGGGAAAGGAGATGCTTTCAACGGCACTGCGCAAACACAAGTGTTACTTCCTGGACCCCACCAAGTTCCTGACTCTGCTGTTTCATAATGTTTGCAAAGCTGCCTCGTCTGACTTTCTGGGGAAGTATTGCTGCAGCTCATTGACAATTTCAGTTGGCAACTCCCCGTTCTTGCTCCAAACATGTTTGTTGTCACAAGGCAGTCGAAACATGACCTAGCATTTCTGCATTTTGTTCACCATTTCCCCAGTGTATCTAACTAACTGTCTTTAGGGTTTAATTTGGGTATTAACCGATTGAGTTTCCAGTTTACAGCATAACACTACCTATGGCATGCCAGTTGTGTCATCACCATTGATTCAATAATTAAGGTAAAGATTAATGAAGGCAAACATTCTTTATAGATAATTGCTTAATTGTTGCAAGTTAGGCTGGACAGATCCTACTTCGTTTTGTTACCACGACTTTTACTTTGGGTGAAAATCAAAACAGAGCCCAAAGAGCCTGAAGAGATTAAGCGTGCTGGGTGTGAACTCTTGCACAAAGACTGTAACTGTAGAGCTGTAGCAAGCACTTCTTCTAATGTGGGGGTGTGTATTCAATACAGACACCCCAGCAACTGAAGGATAGTGTGGAGACACCCAAACTTGCTTCAGGAGATGCACAGATTAATTTTCAGCCTGGTGGCTTTGATATTCATGATGTCTGGCTACAGAAGTTTACTTTGGTGAGAACTAAAGAGAATATTCTGTGCAGACTCAACTCTCTTTCTAGTTCAGCAACAATGCCATTGCTAATGCTTTCAATTTTCAAAAGCAGACCTTTAGCCACTACCAGGCTGAACGCTGGAGTTGACACATGCTACTCTGTATTGGGGCCAGACAATTAATAGGAAAGTTAAAATTCTGTCTTATGCTTTCATTTAAAAAAAAAAAAAAGGCATCGTTACTCAAGTTCATTTACATTTGCACTTTCAGTTGTATAAAAACTACTTCCCCTATAGAAATGTCTCCATAAAACCCCTAAAAGCTGAAAAAATAAAAAAACCAGACATTCAATTCTGTCTGTGATACACAGAGAAGACAGAAGTACCGTAACACTCTGCATTTTGGCATTCTGGTGCTGAGAGCACAAAGAAACTGCTCTCAGGAGTTTGAATATCACAGATTCACGACACAGCCCAGGAATAAATCCTCCAAAACTTCTAATGAGGCTCTATCCAAACTGGCTGGCTTACTCATTTCCCTGCTGACACCACATTGCAAGTTGTTATTGTAAGATAAGATGCCACTTCCTCTTTTTGCTTTCCTTAAAAGCTGAGACCCAAATCCAGGTGTCACCAACAGCCCCACTGGCTCTCCAATCTCCCATGAAGGTGTGGAGTACCTCGCCAGGATAAATTAGTCTGCAGCCTTGCAGTTCTGAGTTGTACTGAACCACAAGTCTTCCCTTTCCCTTCTCCGCTCCCAGGTGGGGTCAGGTGAGCGGGTGGTTTGCTAATCTCTGCTGCAAGAAGTGAGTAGCTTTTACATCCCTTTATTCAGCTTCTTCATTCTGTAATTCCTTACTGATAGTCACATCTTCGCGACTAATGCAATTCAGTACCTAGCTACTGTTTCAGGGATCAGAAAAGTCCATTAGAATAGCATCAACTACTGCTGTAAGAAGCATTCTGCTTTACTTCCATGCTTTCACTAACACAATGGTCACATGAAAGCTAGTATTTCTGTATCTATAATACAGCGATACACCTGTTTTGAATTATTGCTAGTTAGCTATTACCAATATCACTGCTCACTATCACTACTCTGCTACACAAACATGTTGAAGCACATTCTCTTGATAGTCATTTCTTCGCAGAGACTCAGATGTGCCAGATCACTAAGAAATCATGGGAATTGCTCAGTTGCATTCTACTGAGCACTGTGGTCTCCTTGAAACTATCAAAACAGAACAGATTTAATAAAAATAATGACACACTCTAGAGTCCTTGTTCATGGTGAAAATGTACACAGAGCAACACATTACAACCTCAGATGCTCAGATGACTCAAATAAACAGTAGAAACCACCCAGCACGAACATTTACCAAAACTGTTAAAAAAGGTATGTTCTACTGGGAAAAAAACGCACAAGAGGAAAGATATATATATGCGCCAAGTCAATGAGAGCTGTTAGGCAGGTTTTTTGACAATTTAGAAAAATTTTCAAAGGACAACATAATTAGGTTAGTAAATACACTATAGAACAACGTGCAGGTGTTTTGTCTTGAAATGGCTAGTGAGATTAAATCATCAGCCTAACACATAGCCTTTAACTGTTTAAAAAATATTTTTAGTTTCTATTTTTGAAAAAAAAAATCTAAATCACAATTATTTTTGAAAATGGATCTTAAGAATTTAAAAAATACATGTTATTTCTTACCTATAAATGGTATGGGGAACGTACACTTCTCTAATTGGGAATTCCAAAATCTCTTTGTGAGGACGATTACGGTTTTCTGGAAATGGCTTCACTGGTAGTAATTCTGGTGTCAGACAATAACCAAGGTTTTCTGGAGCTGGGGAAATCTCCAGTTTAAGTGTTCCTTTAAAAAAAAATCACAAAATCTCAGCAAAAACATAAAAAATAACCAATGTATAATAAAACAAAAATGAAAACAATATGTCAGGTTACATAGAAATAGTAAGGAAATAATAACTGTATCTTTGGCTTGAAGGTTGCATGATAATGAAAGCATAGGAGTAGAAAGATACACAGGAACTAACCTACACACATCCCTACACATCAGGCCAATATATAGCACTTTATGTTTACCCTGTACAATTTCAAAGAAACAGGAAAGAAGGAAGGAATACTATAGGCTGTGTTGAAGTTCTAGTATTTTTCACACACAAATAATACAAAATTTGTCTCGGAGACAAAGGATAAAAGGGTTGCTGTCTAATAGAGTTCTCTTTCACTCCCCCCACTCAGATTCTGCTCTGATTAATCTCTGCCAAAGTAGACACTACCTACCAGGAAAGCCAGGCTCGCTGTGGTGAGCAGTTAAACAGTTAACACTGGTAACATTTACCCAAATATAACTAGACTTTCAATTTAAATTCTCTGTTGTGATACGTGAAAACCATTTGGGGAACTCAGACTTGCCATTCCTGGCAATCAGCTAAAAAGGCAAAACAGCTTTGCACTCAGTTCATGTTTTTTAACCCAGAAGAGCTTGAGCTGTAATTTATGTAAAAAGAAAAAATAAGCTGGTCAGGTTTTTGACAGTAGCCAAACACTATCTCTGCTTCTCTACTTTGTCAGCTAACACTGACCCAAATACCCAAATAAGATGAAATGTGTACACATTTTAATCTTCATCTGTAAAATATGACCCATTTAAAAACATTGCAGGGAAATAGCGAAGATCTCAGAAACCTGCTTTAAACCACTGTCTTCAAACAGTTTGAATAATAACAAAAGACGTCCAGTAGATACACTGTAAATTAGGGAGAAAAGCAAATAATTTTTCAATATCAAGCTAAATATAATTCTCCATACTCACTCATACAGAAAAATACCTCAAAAGCATCTGTGCTCAGGTACACACTGGGAACCCAGGAAGTTCCACAATAGCACATACTATAGACTTAGACAAGTTAATTATATTTTGGGGTGGAATTTACAGAACAATTTAGGGGAGAAAAGTGAATATATCCTTTTCCATGCAAAATTAATTATGTACCTGGTAAAGTCTTAACTCTTCTCTGCAAGGAAGATGATCTTTTGAAATCAGCTAGAAATTTGAACAGATCTTCATCACTGAGCCTGTCTCCTTCCTACCAGGAGAAAGGCAAAAATCAGTACCTTTATAACAATACTCCATAACACTGAGGAAAGCTTCTGAGTGAACCATGTCCTTGAAGCATGCAAAGCAAGTAGGTTACTGACTACTTGACAGCACTTATCCTCTGTTCCCACACGAACATCACTGGTAATTTTTCCTGATGCAGTTCACATCACAAACGAAAAATGTCTTAGGCAATCAGAAATAGAGTATCCAATACCTGTTTAAAGAAGGTGCTGAGGGTCAGAGAGATTGTTTTGAAGTTTGATACTGGATAACTGTCTTCCAAGCTGAGACTTCTCTCAGAAAGTCTTCTCGCCTGTAGCAGCGTTGCCCTCTTGTCACTAGTGGATCCCTTCCCTTCAAAGGGAAATTAAATGAAACATCAACTTACTTTGTGTTGCTTCAGTACAAAGACTATCAGAATACACAGAAATCCACAACTTCCCAGCAACATCAGAGGATAGAGAGAGTACCTAAAACATTCCACTACTTTTATTGTGGACTATGCAAAACAGTGGAATGCCAGGACACACGTAGTGAAGTGAAATTATTTCTGCTGCAGACCGCAAGGTTATTCAGATTTTTAGTTCATGAGTTATAAAGCACATATTGGTCAATTTTGTTGACCAATGGTCCTGTATACTCTAGAACCTAAGATGATACCTATTTTGATTGCCCTGTATTGCAAATGAACTCCATATGGCAACAGGAGTTTTACTTCTACAAAGCCACTGTCCAAGCAGAATTGGGCCTAAAACATGGAAGAATACTTAGCGTACATAAAAATAAATATGCAGAGATGAAACAGTGAGCATATTAAGTTGTAAGTGTTTGCAGCACTGAAAAGGAAGGCTGAGAAGATGTGACTTTGAATCTATTTTTTACTCTTGATGCCCGAGTGAATGACATTGTTTCCTATGCACAGTCCTACTGAAGAGTGGCTTTGCATTAGTTAGAAAAGTTAGACAACTACCGTTTAAACCTTCGGCCTCAGGTATTTCTCGTTCAAGTGTTGAAAGGTTGAAAAAATTAGTTAGGCTTATGGGAATCCAGGCGAACGGCATTCTGTATTTCCCCAAACGCTGACAAAAGGATTCAGCTTGGGCTTTCAGTTTTTCAATCTTTTCTTTTGTCTAAGACAAAGAAAATAACTATTGTTTAAAAAGCAATCAGTTGTTTTAATGCTACTGTAGATAAAAAATGGAAATTACATATTTACAGTTCAGTAAATAACTTGCATTCTTATCTCTTGTGTTTTGTTGCTACATCACTGTCAGGGTCATAGCTGTTTTGATTTGTACATTCAATTCTCATTTCTTTTCAATGACTAATTTTCATAATAGAAAAGGAGAATGCAGATCTTTTTGCAGTGATCCTCAAGGCCAGCATGAGCAATCACCACGAAATGTTAGCAGGTTCTACTTACTTCATCAGATACAGAAACAATATTCTGCTGAAAGCAATAGTCTAAAGGCAAGAGATTTGTGGAAGTTCAGCAAACATTGTCAGCCTGCTCCAGGGAGGTAAATGACCATGAATTCCCTGAACAGAGCTCATACTATCTATAGATGACAGCACTGAACTGTCTACATACACACTACAACAGGTTATTTGCCCATTCACATCAATAACATGTCTCTGAGGTACAAATATTTCTGCTAACTCCATATTGCATTGTCATCTCCTTTGCTCACCCCTATCTGCTTCATGACTCAAGACTTTGTCAGTATTGATTTCCAAAGGGGTCAGCGATGAAAGTGCACCTTGCCTTCTCATGACTTCTTCCTGTCAGTCACAGACACCTGACTGCTTGCACCATGGATGCACCAACTGGCTTCCTCCCCAGTGTTCTTGGGATTCTGCCCTATTCCAAAGGGTCTGCTCTTTCTCTGTTTTTTTCTTGTGCATGCATTTTTTGATCTAAACACTCTTTATAGTTATTTACTTACCTTGCCAGCCTCACTTTCTTTAAGAACCATGTAGGGTTCTGCACAGTCTCCGATTTCTCCTTGCTGAAGCACTTTTTCTATCTACAAAAAGCAGTAAAATAAGACACTCACAAAGAAAAAATATCACCCAAATAATGACATCGCTTCTCTAGCAGTAAGAAAGAGCCTGCCTAAATGCGCAATATAGAAGTCTTAAAACTGTCTTTAAGGAGTAACTGATACTAAACCTTCTCCTAGTTTTCCATATGGTTTGTTAGAAAGCAGAAAATACATACGTGACAACACCGTCAATCAGGTACTACTGCATTTTCACTGAAATCAGGAAAATTAAGACATTCCGAATGAAGTGGTTCAGGCTAACTCAGCTTCAGAATTAAATAAACAAAATGATGCAAAGTGCACTAAACCAAAGTCAAAAATCTTCCACATAATGTAATTAAAATTAAAAAAAAAGGCTTATCTCACTTTACTTGAAATTTCCTTTAGACAGAGATAGGAAATTCTAAATACTTAGTAGAACTAGAACACAGGGTTTCAATACAACTTCTTAGCTTGGGAGTGAGATATACCAGTGGACACCCGCATACGTATTATTAAAAACTATCAGCATTCATCTCAGCTACAGGAAACTCATGTTTGTCAGCTGCACAAACTCATACAACAGGCACAGCCAGGAACAGCAAGAATGGTGTTGAAGTAGCACTGTAACATACCTTTATTACTAGGTATATATCCGATGAGGGATAAGTGACAGAAAATACTGCCGATCTTGCCTGAGTGGACAAGTCAATGGAGGGTGTATGAGAACGCAAGAATCCTCTTAATGAATCAGGGTTGAGGTCACAATGAAAATTTTCTGAGATCTTGAAAAGAAAAAGAATTAAAATGTATTGCAAAGCAAAAATGCATCAAATTTTATTTTAAAATAAGACAAAAGTAGTAACTAGAACTACAAAATAAACAGTTGCAAGCATGTGACTTCAAACAAAAAAAATCCTGGATCGGACTGCATGTGTGAAAAAGTTGCATGTTTTTTGTAAGTTTTCCTAAATTATTACTCCAGAGATAAAATCCAAGCCAACTGAACAAAAATACTGTATGCACACTTACCTTTTTTCTTTCTTTTATATCATAGAGAGCTATGCATGCAAACAAAGGTTCAATCTCTATATCAAACCTGTTAAGGAAAGACGCACAGGACACTGATTAACACTGCACTTTTATGACTCCATATAATAAAAAAATGAAGGGGCTATATTTCGACTGGCACTTCCTTTAGAAAATAAGGAGAAATATTTAGTTCCAGACCTCAGCTCTCTCAAAGCCTGGAGGATTTTTTTATTAGTGCATTTTATTAGATGATTTCAAGACGAAAAGAAAGGAAGTAAACTGCCCACAATGTATTTTCTAAATTTGTCAGGAAGGTGGTCTCAGATGTCAGTTAAAAATGATCATATCTTTTTAAATTTTTTTTCTGTTTGTCAAGTCCAGTAGCGTGTACGGAGACCAATCTAGTTTGTTGGAAATATATAATTTGGGCTCATTCCCAACTCCTTTTCACCCTGACAAGTCAAAGGATTCTGTAATGATGGACAGAAATAGTCCTCTGCTACTCTACAAAAGAACAAGTAAGCACGTAAACGCTTGCTGAACAGGACACGTGTAGTGCTGTAGCAGGGTTGCAGTACACTGGTATGAACTGAGAAATGGTGAGCGAGGCTTGTGAAGGATACTTACTTCAGAGTCTGCAGCTTCACCAAAATCCTGTTGCCCAGATGTTCCTTTGGGCGATCCGGCACCGGCCGTATCTCCACCGCATCTTCCTATCATTAAACAGTTATTCTAGTCGTACTCAATTAAAACAACTGTAAATTTACATACTTACATAACACCTCGATGTGACATTAACTGGGCCACTGCTACAGACTAGCACCTTCCCCCACTCAGCAGGCATTTCATTTCTTCAGAGACGAAAGAAAATTAGTTTATATTCCTGAATATTTACACTTCTGACCCCCATCTGGCATTTCCAAGCAAGCGTCACAGCGAAGGGTAACACCCTGGCACAACCGAATCACCAGCATGGGGCTTGACCTGCACGAAGTGGTTGGACTTGATGATCTTACAGGTCTTTTCCAACCTTAATGATTCTGTGATTCTGTGATTCTGTGATTCTGTGAAGCGGGGTATGAGGAAGCCTCAGGCAACACCACGAGTCCGAGTACAACCCCCTGCATGCACGTTCAAGATAGCTGACAGGAGCCCACAGTGACGCGCCTTCACCCTGTTATTCTCCAAGAGAGACAGGTACCCAGGCCACAAACCCTGGTTTTCGACCGCGGTGCAGCTTTAACCTTAAACACGCCGGAACAGCCAGCTCAGGAAGGCTTGTGGGCCAGCCAGCCCCGGAGCTCACCTCATCCACGGAGGGGTAGAGGGCGAGGAGCTCGGCGTGCCTGTTGGTGCGCCGTGCCTCCTCGTTCTGTCTCTCGAACTCCTCGGCGCTGACATGCCGCAGCAGGTTTTCCAGGCGGGGGTCTGGCTGCAGGCTGCGCAGGTCGAAGTCGGAGGAGGCGAGGGTCGCCCTTGAGGCCTCCTCGGGGAGCGTGTGGACGTGTCGGGGCCCCGCCTGTTGGAGAACAACAAAATGGCGAGATGTGGCTTGGACACCAGGGTGTCATGAAACATCTCTTGCTTGTCTGGCAGAGAGGACCTTACCGCCGCCTCTGCCGTGAGGCCTAATGGCAAGCACGGCTCTCCGCTTGACGCCATTACAGAGATCCTAGGATGCCTCCTTTGAGGACAGCTGCTGTACCGGATGACTTTTCCCAAAGTGAAGAAAATGTACCTGGAAGTTTGTATCGCCAGAATCCAATGTTTCCGATTCAAATGTTTGTTTTTGAAGCGTCTTGTGAAAATCTTTTCGGGATCCCTTGTTTTTCAGGCTACAAGTGTCTGAAATCCCTTGGTTCCTTCCACAGAGAAGCCCGAGCAAGTCAGGACAGCACGAGGAGCAGTTAAGAGAAAATAAAACAGGAAAGACAAATTTAAAAGAATATTAAGCAACTGGAAACTTTATTGTGCAAAAGAGCAGCACAGCACAGCTTTTATGCATAAATGTGACATTTCGCAATGTTTAATTGTTTTATCACACCATTGCAACTCTATCATGTATATTAAGAACGGTTTTAAAAGGGAGAAAATTCATTCAGATCACTTTTGCATAGACTGTGAGCCTGAGACAGCAGCAAAACCTGACCTAGGTACAAATTTAACTCTGAGCTGCTCAGTGGACACGGTGATTATCTCAGTGACCTTAAGAACATACATCAGGATCCTTATCTCTTGGCTGGCTTTTTGCTCCTGCAATTATACATCAAGGAGCTTACTGCTCTTGTCCTGGACCTAGCTGGTATCCCAAGTTGATCACATACAACAATCTACATCTTTCAAACAGTGCCTGTTTTTGAGGAGCGCTATTGCTACGGCACAATGTAACCCTCCCTGCTGGCAAGTCCCCAAAATTTTGCAGCAAGGTACCAATTTCAAGTTACATTTTTGTGGCAGATGGAAAAAAACCAGCAGGTACCCTGAGAAAAGATACCAGGTGCATCCAGAGCTCTATTTCTTCCGCTTTAGTATGCAATTTGCTAAATCCTGTGATGGCCTTTTTGCAATCATCCTCCTGAGTTACAGTATCCTGCTTCATTCATTTTCCTTTTCCTAACACTCCCAAAGTAATGTCTAAACATCTGAGTACTTCCATAAAGATGCTACGATAAGCAATTATTGATCAGGGGGACACCTTTTTATTACATTTTGGGAGTAACTGTATTATATGCTCTGGTGTGTTTTAATTTTAATTGTTTGCATTTTAATCGTTTACCAGTTCACTGCAAATGAAAACTGAAGTCATTAAAGAGACAATCCCAGCTCTCCTTGGATGTGACCTTGTTTTGGAACTGCCTTAATCATCCAGAATGAAAGACAGAAATTCTGCACGAATTTACTTTAAGACACTTCAGCATCCAAAAAAGGTTTTCTTGATTATTTTTTCACTACCTCCGGTGGCAAACAAATGATTAATGGAGAGATTTATGTAGCTGAGATCACACTTTCCCTGTGGTGTACAAGCTACACTAGAGATGCCTTTCCCCTAAAGTATTCCTGGAAAATTTATTTATATTGTTTATTTCTTTTGAAAAGCACGGTAGCAATTAAAATTCACCAAGAGGCAAACCCTGCTTTTAGCACACACGTCGATTTAATGGCCACATACTGAATTGAGAAAATGGGACGAGGAAAAGGAACAAAGGACAAACTGAAAGAAGAAACCGACAGGCACAGGAACAAGCATCCCATGCAGCCTCTGGCAAAAACACATGGACACCTCAGCTGCATCCAGCCCCTCTGTCATATCCCTCTCTGCCCTGAGGCACGAGGACCACCTTTGCGCATGCCACCCACCGAAGACTCTTCGATCTCCTGTTCTGAACCTTCACATCCATGAATGGATGAAAGTCATGTCTCTTGTCCATAGCTCACCAGGCCATGTGTTCAGCAACCTGTCCTACGAATCTTTGTCTCCCAAGCAGGCAACTACAGATCTTCCAGCCTGTCTCAAAACAATGCAAAGCTTTCTACAACTACTTTTTCTCACTTCTCCCCTGGTGTCTTTTCTTCCCCCCACATATCTTTTGAGAACAGTGTCCAAGCATAACATGAGACCCCCAATAACAAACTATCACTGGTTTATGTGACACTGTAGCATCTTTTACACTGTATTGTTCTTTGCAATTTTTAATAACTTTCTTGCTTTGTTAGCCATAGCGGTCAAAGCTCAGCTCTCTGGCAGGGCCGTTCATCATGTTTACCACAGACTCAACTGCTCAATAAAGTTTTTGAATGCAAATTTGCCTTACCTGAATGAAAGAAATAGTAAAACACACAACAAATCTTTTCACACATGTATATTTCTACAGCTGCATTCACATTTCTACAAGCACATGTAAGTGCAAAAATAGCTATGTTCTTTTCTTCACCTCACCTAATTTACTGCTTGCTCCCTGCTCGTGTACACAGACAAAGCTGCACGCTGGCTTGTTACAGCGCACTTGGAACAACACTGTGTGAAAAAGCTAGTGCCTGTGCTTTGAGCGGTGCAGGTGGAGAGCCTGCAAAACCCGCTAGCTTATTTTTAGTGATGCACTGTGGAACAGTTCTGAGAACTCAATCAATTTCATCAGCACCCCCAGAGGAAGTCTCTTAATAACCTTCAGCAGCTGCTCTGTCCGTGCACAAGCTGCACAACTAAACAATGCAATTCCTTTACAGTCACCAGGAGTCAACCCATAACATGCTGACTGCTGATGTACATCAGGTCAGAAAAACAGAGAGTAGCAAGGGCAGGTGAAGGTGCACAACAAAATGGCAGCAAATGTGCCAGCACTCTACCATTGACTGCTACTTCTGCTTCTCAAGAACAGGGCATGAGCGCAGGAGGGGCTGAACAGGAAGCAGCACAGAAAAACAGAGCTCGAAAATCCTCTTTCTGAAGAACAGGAGGGGTTGTGGGGAAGGAGGTGAGCTCCACTGGCACAGCGCATCCCTGAGAGTCTGGGGACAGACACCCCCATACAGAAAGCACTGATTAAGAGTTCCCTTCACATTTAATACATGAAATGGAATGAAATGAAATGAAATGAAATTATAAAATAAAATAAAATAAAATAAAATAAAATTAAATTAAATTTTAAAAAAAAGAAAATTAAGTCACTTGTAATGACTACAGGTTCAATTCTGTGTGTTGAATTACACTGACCCCAAATGCAGAAATCGCTTACTGATGTAAAATAGTAAAGTTGGATGTTAGACTAGTAATCCCATGAATACAATCAATCACTGCTGGGAAAGACCTTAATCCTCATTTTTTTGCTACTAGCACTCTCTTTTGTTTTCAGACACCATTAGAAATCAGATCATGTTGAATTTTCAGGGCATGGAGGGGAAAATAAAGAGCATACAAAAGTGATCTTTATCCCTGTTATCTTTCCTTCTAGTGTGATCAAATAGTAGTAGATTCCTGATTTAGATAAATCATCATTACAGACAGTTAATGTGAATTTCTTCCCAATTAATTCCCAGAATGCCTGATAATTAAGAAGCTGATGCAACAATATTTAGCTATAGCCCAACGGCTCAAACAAAACAATATGGTTATATATACTACTGAAAAGTCAGTTCTTGTCTTCAGTCACAGATTCAAATCATTATTCTTTAGGATTACTTACAATAGCATGTATCTCCTCTCTGACAAATAAGATGCAAGGTATTTTCTATTTTATTTACTTGTATGTAGCTTACTTTCGATTCACAATCAGCCACTCCCGGATATACGTCTGAACACAGTCTCTGACATGTGAGTCCAGTTCAACCCTGGGGAAAAAGCAACATATAGTAAATATTTTAGTACCTAGGTTATACCTTGACGACAAAGAAATTTATCTAAACATGCAGTTCAGATAAAGGCCTCTCTATTTGTCCTCTTCTGTATATTTATTTTTCTGCTAAACTATTGCTTGAGGTTTAAAGAATTCTGTGTACTGCATGAATTCACTGATGCAGGTTTTTGTTACTGTGTTTATAAATTAACAAACACATTTAACAGAGGTAACTATTTGCCACACTATGCATTTCATTAATATAAGACCAATATTGCTACAAAACACAGCAAAATAAAAGAAATTATACCAGGTACTCATCTCTGTGATTTTCAAAACCTGGTACCAAGTCTTAACACATAGAGATATTTTTCCAGAGGCCTCAGCTCCTGGACTCTTGCAACTACATAATGTCTTTACGCTTTTTGAGTCATTTTCTCTTTCTCATAGAAATGAAACAAATTCTAAAAAGGGAGCCTAAGCTTTTAATC
This sequence comes from Gavia stellata, assembly GCF_030936135.1. Taxonomy (NCBI): domain Eukaryota; kingdom Metazoa; phylum Chordata; class Aves; order Gaviiformes; family Gaviidae; genus Gavia; species Gavia stellata. Next base: position 29,964,015 of record NC_082637.1, on the reverse strand, counting down.
AGATACCATAATAAGATCTAAGAATATGTTATAATTTAAGTTTATGATTTTCAAAGAAGTCTCATTTAATGTAGGTGGTTGTCAGTGCTACCTGATAGACTGGATACTGATTGGAACTTAAATATTATAAGCTAAGGTCGATGTCCATGAATTTGCTGTCATGATGTTGTAGCATAATTCCCTATTGTAAAAAATTTTAGTGATCTGTGCCAAAATCACTTCTTATGTCCTCCGATCCAAGTAGTAAAAGAGTAGGATACACATGCAATGCAGGAATGGGTGAAAGGTATGACAATTTTTAGCACTTTCCACCCAGAACTCTTAACAGATTTGCAACCGATTGCCAAGACCGGCTAACAACCGATACAGGTTCATGCATGCACTGCTGGATGGAGCCTTAGCCAATACCAGACTGCTGTGTGCCCCTGCCACTGGTGGACTGATACAGCACATGGTCAGATCCTGCATCTGGTTCGGGTGGGATGTGTGTTTGCAAGCAGGCAGCACGTTAACCCAGTTTGGTCAGTGGTATCTGTTTCCTGCTCTCGGTGTAGGAAGACACCACAGACTACATCGCAGGCGAATTTTTGGTGTATGCCCCTCCTGTGCTCTCATCTTCCCTAACACACCCTGTCATGCTTGACCGGGATTTTCTGTGAAAGCACTAACATTGGTAATGGTGGTATGAACGGCTAAATGGGAAGCTGCTGTGTAAAATAATCTGCTGAAAGCATATTTGTTGGTATTGACTACTTAAGCTTTGCCACAGACTCCTTACAAAACGCTTGATGTCACCATGGTGCAAATCAGGCCTAAAACTGGTTGTACAGTGTGAGTCTATGCATTTCCCTACTGGAAAAACAAATAGAAAACTGCTGTTTTAAACAGCAAGTATGCTGGGGAGTAACCTTGGAAATAGGGGAGAAATGGTCATATGTTTTAAATCTCTTTTCAAAGTTGGATAGTTTTTTACTATTTTTGTCCATCATTTAAATAAATGGGAACTTCAATCACCAAAATATTCATTGTCTCCCACATCCATTCTCTCTCCCCAATCCACAGGAAAAGAAGAGTTCATGATAAAGATTGGAACATTTTCTATGAGTAACTTCAACTGAAAATCACCTTTTGTGCAAATGTTACAAAACCCCCTAGCAGTGGTATGATTCAAAGAGTTCACAGGTGACCTAGCATGGCACATCACCTCTACCGCCTTTGCTCTCCTGTACTTCCCGAGAGATGCACTGGGCTAAGAAGGAACTTGCAGGCTGAGATCTGGCTTAGAGACAGGGGTTCTCAGCTAGTCCACAGTTGGCAAAAATCATATAAACTGTGGTTCATATAAACTGTGGTTCCTGCTTAGCCTCATTGCATTTGGTATGTTGGGCAGAAAACACTGAACAAATACCCCTGTTGTACAGGGCTCTAGTTTATATAGCTGGTCAGTATGGATTAGAGCAGGCTGTAACAACTTCTGCAGGAGCAGAGGGGGATGCAAGTCTACCTTGTGAGCCAGGACACCATAAGCTAAGCTTTCAGCGTTCAGGTTCAGCACAGCAGAGAATATAGACTGTGTCATTCATTCCCAGAATATAGTGGAAGGAGCCAGTCCCCCATCCCAAACACGCTACACGGTTAGCTGTCTTTGCAGACATAGCAGTTTGGGGCTAAGTTGATGCTGACTTCACGTTTATCTGGCTGTTACTGCTTGCAAAATTCAATAGGCCTTTGTGGTTCTACTTGATGGTACCACTTACAGCGAAACAATCCTTGAAGAGTATTTTGTATACTGTGCATAGGACTCTCCTAAACCACATCAGAAAACTCTCCAAGGCATCCCTTTTTATCACTCTGAAAAATTCTGTTGCCCCTAGTTTGCCTGTTTATCAAACCAGCTTAAATATTTCCAGGATGGCCGAGCACCAGTATCAACACATGCTACCTATTTTAATTTAAAAGCTGTTGAAAATAGTGGAATTATTTCACTAATGTCAGCCTGAAACCAAAAGTGATTCCTAAACTAGAAATTAACACCTTTTTTTTCCCCCAAACCTTGTGAAGTACGAACTATTTCCCCCCATTTAAGCAAGAAAGGTACTGAGAAAACGATGCTTAGTGATATGATCAACACAATGTAACACATAGCTGGCAAAAAAAAAAAAAAAAGAAAAAAAGAAAGCCCCTTCAATCCTATGCTTACTACATGATCAGAATCAACTTCCACCTCTGGGATCACAGCTACAAAATTATTTTTCATACTACCCTCCTGCCCTTCTTTACTCTTCTTCCTGGTCTATGCCTACCTCAAATCTGCTGCTACCAGCTAGCTCAGGAAGTCATGTAAGCGCTTGCATAATTTTAAGTGCGCAAGAATCAACGGCAAAATTCAAATGTTTAAAGTTCAGCAAGTGCCTAATGGCTGGATGGATGGCAGAGTGAGGTGTCTGACTGAACATCTTCAAAACCATTTTTAAACCTGCAGCGTTTCAGAGGGAGAGAAAGTCTCCTTACCCATCTTCTGGCATAGAGGGTTGCAAAGTCCTGCACTCTTTGGGTGTAAAGACAACGTCCAAGTCATCTTCAGGAAAGTCACCAAGTTCTTGTGCTAGTTCTGAGTCCAAGTTGTTCAGCCGTGTCATTAGGAAGCCTTCAAAATCTACTGGGTCTACTGCGTCGTAAAAGGAAGGCTGATGGAAGAAATAACAGGGTGTTTATTTTAGCAACAACAGGTTTTTCTTAATAGTGTAATTTAGGCTTACTTAATTCTTGTCATTGTCCCTTTATTTATTAAACATTGGAAATAGACTCCTAACCTTATATGCAGTGCCACTGCATATAATATGCAGTGCCACTGCATATAATACAGGGAAAAGTTGCTAATGAAACATTCAGTTGAAAAAAGAAAGGGAACAAAGAGAGAAAAGTTTTAAAACATAAAGAAGAAACAGAAGATACTACACCTAAATCCAAATCTGCACCTATTTTCTCTGTTGAGCTTTCCTAGATGCTGGTAGAAGGAGGGTTGGCTGAGGCACATCCTTGATGCCCTCAGATGTGTTCTGCTGGATTCCCGTGAAGTGCACTCAATCCCCCTTGTCTAATCCATAGTATTAATCAGAGTTATGAAAAAGGCGGCAGTGAGTAGGAGCAACAGAGGACAAAGGCAGGTGAGCAAAATGGTAGTGACAGGCATCTCCAGCTGGCAGAGAGCGGCCAATGGACTCTGCAGCACATGTGACGAAAGGCACTGGCAATAACAAGGCCAAGGCAGTAAGTCTTGGAAGTTACACTGAGCTAAGGGCCAACTATAAGCACCACGGCTGTCATCATGAAGATGCCACTCGTTTGAGGTGTTGTGCCTGAAAGATACTGTTAGAAATAATGCGTGCTTTCAACTCCAAACAAAGTTGAGGGCAAGATATAACCAAAATCAGAAAAAATTATTATTTTTCATCTCTGAATGTTACTGGTTTGCAAATTATGAAGTACTGATTTTACTGGGTTTTTCAAGGGTTGGTAAATTAACTACCCAAAACATTACATAGAACTACTAAAGTTATTATTGGAAGCCTTAGATATCCACCATTTCTACAGCACATGGCATTGCACCTTGATAGAGACCAGTTGCATCTGATTACATTTAATTGGCCATTCTTACACAGAACGTCCAGTCAGAACGAAGTTAAACAAGTACAAGCTCTGCCACTCGTACACACTATGAAGCTATCTGGCTCTTTTTATCTGCTTAGTTTCAAAAACAGAGGCAGAAAATCTTATTTGATATTGTACCTAGCCATGTTCCAGACACACATAAATGTGACTTCATATGTTAAAAGTATATGTTATTCTATGTATAGATAAAACTGAAAATCCTTTTACTTGTTATATGGCCAACAAAAATAGCTGTATATGTTCAGAAAATAAAACATCTGTCCAGTTGAATACAGAGACCATCATCTCACATTGTTAATTTTCGTGATAAGTAACACAGATCTAAAAGCTACAGCTTTAGAAAACCTATAGTTTATGTCCTGTGAGTTCCAGAAAGGCTGAGGACATCCCAGCGCAGTGAGAGCACAGAAAAATAGTTAGAGCATTAGAATAATAGCACTGGAATAACTTAGTGACTAGGAGGAAGAATCCTAGCAAAAAATAGCTATCACATCATCCTTGTCTGCAAAGAGCAAGTATTGCATTGCATTGATGAGCCCAAATACCTTTCACAAGACTGCCTTCTGAAGCTGTCAGCAACAGTCTGAACATAGATCGGATAATCTACCTCTATGGTGCTGTCGATGGGGTGTGGGGAAAATGAGGCACCCAATATCCCTGATATCAACACTGCCTTTATATTCAATGTTACTGTGGCTACTGTCTCATCCTCCTTATACGCCAGTGTTCTTCTCCACAAACGAAATCTGTGGGTCAAAATCGTGAAGTCTTCACCCATTATTACTGAGTCCTACTCATACAAGGCTCTCATGGATGTTGGCAGGATATTCTCCTGAGCATGAAGTGACCTCTGCACACAACAGTGTTACACCTGCAACTTCAGGAATTTTGTCTCAATAGGACAATGAGGAATTCCACAATTTATGAAACATGCAAAGGTGCTCAACCGTGGCAAAGCTCTGGGTAACTCTGAACTAAAATGGCTCACACGTCTGAACTAAAATGGCTCACACGCCTGCCACGTCAGTCACTGTAGATAGGAAGATGAGTTAAAACTGATTAGTGGTAAATACGAGTTTTGGAGCCTTTTTAGTGTTCTGGAAATGTAAGTGAGGAAGTTACTCCACTAATAAAAATCCAGAAACATCTTGCAGAAAGAGAAGCATATTTAGAAGAAATGTGCTAAAAACATCTAGGAGAAGCAAAACAATTTAAACTTTTGAAAAAAATAGCTGTGGTAAATACTCCTGCAAATGATGTAGTACAGACCTTTCAACACACCAAACCATCACCCCCTGCCCCAGGTTCCCCTTTTACAGGGGAACTGTACTGGTCTCTGCATAAATAAAGTCTCTGAGCTCACCCATCTGCCTGTACATTTAAGGGATTGATTGAATTCTCTGAAAAGACCTTTGGGAAAATCTCTCTCTTTTTTTGCTCTTTTTATACAAAGGGAAAACCTAAAACTGACAGTAAGTCCAGCAAACCATGAGGCAGCCAGCTGAAGAAATACACTGTGCCGTTAATAAATTTTTTGGTTAAGCACTATCTCTGCTTTGTACCTAATGTAGTGCTGAGCATCCTGGATCAACGGTTATGAGTAAATAGTGATCTTTACTAGCTATTGATTCTTTATTAATTGTCAGCATAATATCCTTGAAGTTCACTTGCTGTACTGCCAGAGGGTAAATCATTACATGTTAGTATACATATATATGAAGATCTATTAAAAAAAAATTCACATAAGATTAAAGTAAAACACAGCTTAAATTATACAAAAGCATATTACACCTTTTCAGTTGCTGAAGATGTAATGTTTTGCATGCTTAATACAGTCTAATTTTTGATTAAGCATTCCTTTCAGAAATCACACTTTTCCATTCGGACTAGTCAAATCCATCGCATTTCATTATGTCTTCTAACTTCTTCTAGTTGAAGTGTTAATAATTAATAATCTTTAATCACGAGAAATGTGTGCTTTTGACTATCGTAAATTAGACACAATTGTAAAAAATATGGTAAATGCAGATGGAGAGTAATGGTCTCCCTGACGATTGGTGCAAATTATCAAAAGAAACAGAGATACTGTTTCAACTGAGAATCCAACACTGCTTTTCACACATCATACAAGTGTGCAAAACAATTACACTACAGAAAATGCCACAAATTTTTACTGCAAACATACCTTTTTAAGGATGATGGATTAGAGGCATGTAGATTGTGACAGCACACAAAATGGCAGCTACGGCGTAATACTCGGTAAATGCAATGTTATGAAGTTTCTCAAGAGCAAAAGCAGTTGTCTGCATGTAGAAGAAGGGACCTAGCCTCCCCAGGCTGAATAACCGCAAGGAACAAGTTAAAACACCACAGCGCTTCAGATTAAGGAAGTGAGTAGTGGCGGGAGGCTCTGACACACAGGAAGTAACTGCCTACATCTAGTGTTTCACATTTTTCACAATCACTGGTGCACAAAGACTTTTTCTGCTTCTACTTATCAGGTCTCACAAAAATAAGAAAAAATTAAAAAGGTAAGAAGAAGGAGAGTATCAAAATCTTATTCGGTTTTATTTATGGCATAGTAAGATTGCAGGATACCCACCCTTCTGAAAGGCAATTAAAAAGATCTGGAATTTTTTCCCTTTGTCATAAGGGCAGTGTCATATGGTCTGACTTCTTTAGAGGGGGTTTACATATGGAAGGCCGAAGATGATTCGGAGGCACGTAACAGTCGACTCAATTATCTCTATGCCAATCAGGGCATACTTCAGCATTTCTAGCTCAACATGCTTACTCTACAGAACTGAAAACCAGCTCAGTGTGCTGTTTCTGCTGCTAGCTTTGGAAACTGTGTATTAAGCCAAGCTAGCTGAGCCTCCACCTTTCTTTTTTTCTCTTTATTCACTGGCCTCCTTTTGCAAATCATCTGTGATCACCACACAATGCATTTACGCGATGGAGTTGAATGTTCCCAGCAAGGAAAGGATGTAATATACTCCAACACTTACTAATTAACTTTGATTTATAGTAGTATGCAGAAAGACTGTCTATTTCAGGCTCAAAGGACCATTCTCCATTTTTCAAATGCGTAATTTCCTCAGCTCACCAGGGAGTATTTTTTAACAGCTTCAGGCAGAAGCCAGTGGAAGACAACTTAAGGACATCACTTAATTTACCCTAAAAACATTAAGCAATGTAGATGTCAAACCCATGTAAAGAAGATAAACTCAGAACTTACCAGATGAAGAGCAGAAAAGCCAGGGGTACTTAAGCTTCGTTGACAGAATTGCGCAAAGCCGGGTTGGAGAGTAAATTGCTTTCTTATTTCTGCAGAGGAGTGCCTTTAATTAAGCAGAGAAAAACCCTTATAATTACAGTTATCCCCATACAAATTCCAAATGCCAGACTTTAGCCAATTTAGTCTCCTATCCCAGTGCTGAAAGAATAACCTTGACCTTAAGTGAAGTGTGACTGCAACCTGTACAGCAATACTTGCAGATACATTTCTGCAAAGCAAAGATACAGGATAATAGAACAGAAAAAGAAAAATGAACATCACAGGGGCAAATATCTTAATGAGCTAGTAATTGGCCAAGGGATGAAAACAAGACAGGACCACTCACTGAACATGGTAAGCCCAGACTTCTGCTAATAATGCAGTCTGCTGTGAAAAACACAAGACAAACCAAAGCATGAATTTAAAAATCAGCCTATACTGTACCAGCTGAACATTTGAGGAAAAGACTTCTTAAGTGCTAATTAATTTGTTTCAGGGGGAGCAGAAAGAGGCCAGTACTGAATTCTTCAGAAATCCCAGAGTGACAGTACAGTTACACGTACCCAATCTGAAAAATCAGTAATCAGAGTAGGTTGGTCATTTTTCATGGAAACGAATCAATTAATATTTAATATGATTTAAGAATAATCAGCCATGAAATGGTAACAAAACATCTACAATATATTTCAGCATGAACCTTCAGGACAAGATTTTTAAAAGAACGAGATGTGCTTAAGCAGGTTCCAAGTAAAAAAACCCTGCAACCCATCAGGGCAGCCAACTGGGAGGCAGGAAAATGCAGAGGTAAGAAGACTTTCCCTTCCGTATGAGACTCTCTTCCAGCTACAGCAAGCATTAATAGGCATCTTAGAATTATGCCACAGGACAGTTTGCCTGTTTGGTCTACACCTTCTCTCCCCTGTGGCTTCTTGATTTCTATGGCTGCTATACCTATACCGTGACAATCTCTTACTACTGCTTTTCTTAACAAGCATCACAAAAACCTAAACCCCACTCAATGCAGTTCTGCTCATGTTAAGAGACAGGCATCTCACAGAAGGTGTTAAATGTATTGGAGGTATTAGGCCTCATTTCTAAAATAAAAGATGTATAAATAAGATGTATAAATAAGATGTATAAATAAGAGTAGTTGCTCATAGGTCAAAAGGCCACACCATGTGTGAGTGGGATGTTGCTCCAATCTGATGGCAGCAGCAACTGCAGACAGGAGCAAAGCCAGAGTTATAGAGAAAGAAAAGAGATCCATTTGGAAAAGCAATTCCTACTCATCAGTAGTATTCTAAAAATCAGACAAGATGAAATGGGATTTTTTTATTCAATAATTATACAAGCAAGAAGCCACGTAGGGAATGTGAGGAAGTCTGCATGTTCCTTAGATTATTGTTGCCCTGTTTTAAAAAGAAAAGCTGCTTGTATATCAAGGTTATTTTTACTCATCTTCCCACTGCAAATAATCTCTGATCATGAATGTATGTAGCACGGTGTGACACAAAACACAAATTATTCAAAACTATTGTTTTCCTTTAAACTGAGTTAGTTTCCACCCTGTGCAGAAGTATATTTACTGATGTAAATAATAGATCCAGCAGCAGATGGTGGCTTAATGTATGTAAAAAACTGTGGTACAGTGTCTTGCAGAAGTTGCTGCTGTAAACAATGATATAACACATCTCTGAATTGCACCAAATATGGGGTCATCAGGCTCTTTGAAGAGGAAATAGTGTGAATTTTCACCTTCAAAAGAGGAAACATGCATGTGCATGAAGGGCCAAATTCACTGTCTGGTAAAAGCCTGTGCAAGCCCAGCTAACTGAGAGGAAATACATTTCTCAAGAGCACCGACACTAGTTCCAGAGTCTCCCCAATATTCAAAGAAAGATCCTGCAAAACAAATCAGTCCAATGGAAGAAGCACCCTATAATCTATAAAGGTGAATTTCAAATAGTTTAAGACTAGTTCAGTTGATGGAGTTCATGTTTTTCATATCACTGAGGGAAGAAAGGGAGAAGAAATACAGTAAGAATAACAGAAGACAGCAAAGTTGGTTTCATAGAATCATAGAATTGTTTAGGTTGGAAAAGACCTTTAAGAACATTGAGACCAACCGTAAAACTAACACTGCTAAGCCCACCACTAAACCATGTCCCTAAACGCCACTTCTACACCTCTTTTAAATACCTCCAGGGATGGTGACCCAACCACCTCCCTGGGCAGCCTGTTCCAATGCCTGACAACCCTTTCAGTGAAGAAGTTTTTCCTAATATCCAATCTAAACCTTCCCTAATGCAACTTGCAGCCATTTCCTCTTGTCCTATAACTTGTCGCTTGGGAGGAGAGACCAACACCCACCTCTCTACAACCTCCTTTCAGATAGTTGTAGAGAGGTCTCCCCTCAGCCTCCTCTTCTCCAGGCTAAACAACTCCAGTTCTCTCAGCCGCTCCTCATAAGACTTGTGCTCCAGACCCTTCACCACCTTCGTTGCCCTTCTCTGGACACGCTCCAGCACCTCAATGTCTTTCTTGTAGTGCGGGGCCCAAAACTGAACACAATATTCGAGGTGTAGCCTCACCAGTGCCGAGTACAGGAGGACAATCACCTCCCTGCTCCTGCTGGCCACACTATTTCTGATACAGGCCAGGATGCCGTTGGCCTTCTTGGCCACCTGGGCACACTGCTGGCTCATATTCAGCCAGCTGTCAACCAATACCCCCAGGTCCTTTTCTGACAGGCAGCTTTCCAGCCACTTGTCCCCAAGCCTGTAGCATTGCATGGGGTTGTTGTCACCCTGTTGTAGGACTCGGCACTTGGCCTTGTTGAACCTCATACAATTGGACTCAGCCCATCGATGCAGCCTGTCCAGATCCCTCTGCAGAGCCTTCGTACTCTCAAGCAGATCAACACACCCACCCAACTTGGTGTCATCTGCAAACTTACTGGGAGTGCACTCAATCCCCTCATCCAGATCATCGATAAACATACTGAACAGAACCGGCCCCAATACTGAGCCCTGGGGAACACCATTTGTGACCGGCCGCCAACTGGATATAACTCCATTCACCACAAACCTTTGGGCCTGGCCACCCAGCCAGTTTTTTATCCAGTTTGTTTGAACCAACTCAGAAATGATTGGCAGGATATACTAGGAATAGGTAAAGGAAGGACACAGATGCTAAAAGGTGCTAAACCAAAAGCACAACTTAGCTACACCAACATGGAGAAAAGGTGGGTGTTACAGTCAGAGAGCAGCATGGAAAGTTTTGAAAACCTGAGAGCCAAGGTGGAAACAGAGGTTCCTTCTAGACAGCTCTTCAATAATGCCAGAATAGCTGTGGTCTGTGAGATGCCTGTTTTCTCATCAAACAGCTACGTCAAACACTGTCTGGGTACCTGCAGGAAAATGGTAGTCCACATTAACCTAGTGCACATGGTGTCCCAGTTTTTATGGAGGCTGCAGTCCATCTATGCCATGGCCATACTTTTACCCTCCCTGCCTGTAGAGCAGTCTTGTCTAATTCTGAGGAGAACTTTACAGTCACCTTTAGCAGCAAGGGCGGTCTAGCTATGAGCTAAAAAACAATAAGGAAAGAAGGCAAGTGATTAAGGATGAATGCAAAAGAGTCACTGAAAAATCTGATCAAAAAAGGCAACTGTATCACCAGAAAGGAGGACTCAAATAATCATGGACCAGTCAGCTGGTCTCTGACACTCAAAAAGGTAGTAGAGCAACTTACTGGACAATCAGCTTACAAGTAGCTGGAACATCATGTCCCAAACTGTGGTCTCCAGTTGAAGCAAGCAGACCATGAAATCTTACTTAAAATTAAAATATACATCACCTTAACATGTCTGTTCATTAATAGTCTGATGATGAAGTGCATGGTGGGCAACTAGAAACTGTGGACTGTAGTAAGTTATAGTCCAGCAAGTTTGGCAATTATTGGTATATTATTGGCAATTATTAGGTAATGATGAACAGCCAATATGGATTTATTAAAGGGCAGTCACATAAAACCAATTGAATATTTTTCTGTAATAGTTTAACTCACTTCAGTAATATCCCTCATGTTTAACTTGCTTCTTGATAGTATCCCTCATGACATTCCTATAAGCGAAGTGAAGAGATAGTGGCTGGATGGAATCATCACAGCTGGTTCCAAACTGATTAAAAAAAACATATTCAAGGTGTACTCATCAATAGTTCAAAAGAAGATTGTGAAGAGATTTCGAACAACATGCTACTGTAAGTGAGAAGCAAGTTAGTTTTTCCTCAGTCTAGTTCCAGCCAGTATTTTATTTTACAACACTGATGATGGTATAGGTAACATAGTAATAAAATTTGTGGATCATACCAGACTGGAAGGAGTTGTGAGTGCTCTGAAAGGCAGGACTAGCACTCAAAATGATCTTGTATTTTAGAAAGAGTCTGAAATCAGCACAGTTGAATTCTATAAAAATAAATGTAAACCCCTAAACTTAGGAAAAAAAATGCAGAAATACAAAAAGGGAAATGAACTGTTAGCCATGCCACAGAAGAGGTTCTGAGAGAATATACTGGGACACTTACTAAAAAAGTACCGTAAGTGAGGAAAAAGAGAAGTTATTTCTGTTTATTTATGCCAATGAGACAGTATTTAGGCTGATGTACACACTTAGAACACCACACAGCAAGATGCAATCAAATTTAAAAGGCTTCAAAAGAGAGCAGTCATAATGCTAAAAATTTTGGGAAGGTTGACCCATGAGGAAAGATTGAAAAAAATAGATGTGTTACAATAGAGATGACTGAGGTGAGACAGCAATTGTCCTCAACTATGTAAAAGGTAAAAATCTGTAAAGAAAACAGTGAGCAATTCATGTCCATAAAAGGAAGAAGAAAAAGTAATATGCTTAAATTGAAGCAAGAAAGATTTAATAAGCTATTAGGAAAAATGTTCCCACTGCAACAGCAGTAGGACACTGGAAATGGCCATCTCGTGATGCCACAGTGACAAGAGCACACTGGCGATGTACATCATGTCTCTGAACTACCTGGAGAACAGCATCTGGGCAACTGCAAGCCTTTCAGAGACCAGCAATGGGACTAAGCGGTGTTAATAGTTCTACAGACCTCTCATGTTGGTACCGGTCCCTTTGTTTAGGATGAAGAGGAAACACTAGCCGAAAAGAAAAAGGTGTGGATCTGGGGGAGTTTTTTTCCACAAAAGTCACTGCTGAATTCACAGTTAGTCAGTGTTCACACGACATGTTGCAAGATAGCGTAAACGTGTGGGAAGATGGGAGATTATGGCAGCCTAAGGCTCTTCTAGACTTTTTAGATCCTTGGCTGCTCCATGGTGTTGGAGCAAAATAACGTTAATTGGAATTCATTGCTCCACTCTGTGTTGCCTTGGCCCTACCTGAATAATGATGCCATAATCCTCTGGTGTAAATCTTGAAAAAGCTGGAACTCACCAGACTTCCTGATCCACCCAGATGGGACTGGAGGGTAACAAAAAAAAAAAAAAAAAACAAGCCAAAAACTGGTGCTGCTTAATCAGAATTTCATCAGTGTCTGTCCCACCAGTAGATGCAATCCTCCAGCAATTCTCCTGAATTGCTAATAAGAAGTTGAGACAGAGTCTATATTTTACAAATCCTTTCCAATGCAAAGTGTACAGTTTGCATAATATATTAGAACAACAGTGTAACCGAAGTAACAGACTACACCTGGAGGTTCTTGAAATTAAATTTAACTTGTAGGTCAAATTCTGAGATGTTTCTCAGGGCAGAGCTCATTGCAGTATTGGGAACTTGTAGATTTGGGTTATTGGTTGGGCCTAGATGAGGTATCAGGAAAGGAAGATGAAATAGCCATTTATTTTCTCTCTCTAACATATGTTAGATTTGTGGCTGAACATTGCTGGGTTCTATAATTAAAATTATATGAATACGCATAAAGCTGGTTCTGTAGTTTCACTGTAAATTCTGCTCAACAATACAGTTCTTTGAAATACGTAGTTTAAAAGCAGCCACAATGGGTATTTTGATAGTATGTAGATCATATGAAAAGAAACACAGAACAGCAGTTTATAAATAAAAGAAAACAAAGAGAACAGCTTTAAAGATCATCTATTAACTGGAAATCAGAAACTTCGTAAGAAAAAACCTGATTCTAAAAGCATGCTTCACACGCCTACTGGATCAAGTCATCCAAAGTTACCCACTATTAGAAGTTACCTACTAGAGGAAGGCAGGAAGAGTAAACCTTAACACCCTTACAATCCCTTCCAACAGGCTCTGAGGAACAGTGAGTTCTATCTGCAAAAGCTGCATACACGGTAAGACAGCAAGGAAAGATGAAAAAATGAAATAAAAAGAGACTACAGTAACTATCCCCAAGGATGGAGAAACATTCACATTTAAATGTATACAGATGGTGGAATCATAAAGTAAAACAGTGAAAACTTTTGCTTAACAGGTAAAATATTCAGTCTTAGCCACCCTGAGGAGTAATCCTTTTCATCTGGCACTGACATAGAAAATTCTCAACCAGCTTTTGTTCTTTTTCTGGGCCTAACATGAAACTTCTCTAGTTGCAACTAAAAACAAGCAACAAAAACCCCTGGAAGAGAAAAAGGTAACAATTACCTACCCCTCTCCTCCACTCCCCCACACAAACACACACAAACTTTTTGGGCAACAAGCCAGATCTTTAACTAGCAAATATGGGAATCTTGCTTATAAGTTCTTTTCTTACCGCCAGTGGAACTGCCTGTTTTTCTTCTAAGTTTCTAATTAGTCCTTAAGGCACTAGAGCTCTGCTTTGTTAGTCACTGCTTACATTAGTAGTCTATCTGAAAGAGCTGCTATTTCCTTGATGGCTCAGGTAGGCTATACAGCCTCTGGCACACCCCTACTTTGGGGTCTACCACATTAAGACTCCGTATCAGCTAAGGCAATAAAGATCCTGTTGGAGACAGTTGAAATTTAACCACAATCTTCTCAAAGGAGATGATGCAGGAACAAAGAAAGAAGTCTAGGAGAGGAAATTGTTGGCTTCATTATGCTGTTACAAAGTAAAATGGGCAAGAGGTCAATTTTTATTTTTGTCCCAGGTCATGTATGCCGTTCATTCAGTGAAGATTTTTCACTGCTGCTCAGTTTTGCTGTTTATCCCTCAGGAAGAGACATAAGCAGGCACAAAAATGAATTTTCTAATCCTGGCAGTGGAGGAAAAGAACAACCGTACCGTCATGCCACACAAAGAAACTGAAGACTTAGGATTTGGTCCTGGTGAACCATGCTTTTATGTGCTTTTTAATCACTGTGCTCTATGGATAATATAGAAAAGAGATGATATAACATTTGAAAAGACATTGTGCATGTATTGTTGACTGGTTGGCTCTTGCAATGAAAGTGGTTTTAGGTGTAAAGTTTCATATGATAATTTAGTGGTACCTCCTGGAGAGCTGAAAGTATAAATCAATCTTACCTGTCATCCTATTATAGACTTAAACTGATCATAATAGTTTATATATGCAATACAAAGTTTCTAATGAATAGTTCACATGATGCTAATTAATGATGCTAACACAAGATAAATTTGTGTGAAAACAACAGAATTCTTTTGTTGTCCCCATTAGCTTAAAATCTATCAGCATACAGCAATATATACACAAATCTTTCATACTGAAGGGATTAACCTCAGTTTATCTAAGGATAATTTTCTCAAGTTGGCTGGGAGCACTCTCTGCTTGAAGTACTAAAGCTCACATTGGTGCCTCATTAAATGTTCGTTTCAACTGAGATGGCTGAAGAAAAGCTTTCTAACAATGTGACCTTGAAGTCTCCAGAAGACTCTACAGGTCTATATTCCAGGGCAAAACTTTGCAGTTAAGGCCTACCTCTTTTTTTTTTTTTTTTTTTTTAATTTTTTTTATTTGGGCTTGTTCCTTGCTAAACTGTTTATACCTCTTTCAAAATCTTAGACCTCTACAAAAACAATAAGGGCAATTTCAAAAGCATTAGTGATCATACATGCCATCTTCCTTTTATACTGTGACTTGAAATGTGACAGAACGATACCAGTTTGTGCTTTTAGATTTTTGTTTTGTCTTCGCTATCCTACCAATTCACAAAAGGGTGATTTTGAAATAAATGCAAGGATTTATCTTCCAGCTCACATGTATTATCTGAGCTTCACAAGCACTTCACTAAGAAAATGCTACCATAATGCTGATGATTTTGTAAAACCCGTAACAAGTTTAATAGTTTATGTGCTTTATTTTAATTTTCTTCCTAATAAGCAATTATTAATAATAAGTGAAAAAAAAGTCAGACATTATGAATAATAATAAAGGCCATGTAAATGTTACTCCAGGGAATTTTTTCTTTTTGCTCCTACAGGGTTGTTTTTATTTTTATCAAGTCATGCTTGGAATTTTTATCAACAAGGAAAAAAATGTGTATTTTGTCTCTTTCATGACTGACAACTTCAAACAAATTCACAATATATTCACAGATGGGTCTTTAATACTCTGAGTACTTCAAAAGCCAGAGGAGATAATGCAAATGGCACAGAACTGAAAAAATAATTTGTGCTAATATTTTGGCCTCCTATTTCCTAGGAACACAGATTTGTGGAGCTTCAGTGTGACCGTTCTGTGACAGGAAAACAGTGAGTTTTTTCCATTTACTTCTTAGAATAACATTTTTTCTTTAGAGCTGTAAGTTTAACAAGAAAAAATAGAATCTTTTATTAGGGCATTGTACCTGAAAAAAATTGGCCGAATTTGAAGTTCATGAAGAGGTACTACCATTTTTAGAACAGGGAATTTTGATTCAACTTCAGTGGGAGCCAGAGCAGTAACTAAGATACACTTGAAAGCTGGATCGGCCAGTCACACTTTTAAAAATAAGAATGCCCACACAATTTGGCATATGTTAACAACTACGTTGCTAAAAAGAATAGATTTTTGTATTTGCTGGCTATCACTGCAGGTACAAATTCCATAGAAATTATATTACACATCCTCACAAACACATTTGATTGATGCAAGACATATATCATAAATTACAAGCTGAATTTCACTTTGTGATTAATCTAGAAAATTTCAAGCTTGGCAAAAGGTTAAATTTTAATTTAACAGTATTCTAAAAATGAAGTTTTGTTATTATAAAGATTGTAAAGCTCAGATCATGCGACAATTGAAATAAAATATACTCTTACCTAATGCAGTTTGCTTGATTTTAAGGAAAAATACTAATATCAAGTCCAGGTGTGCTGACTCCTTTATAAAAAGTCTCCAGGTCATTATTAGTGAAGCTCAGGAAACTGTGTGATTCATCATGTGCAAGTATTACTCTACAAAGATCATGAGGAAAAATATTGTGGACCTCTTACAGGCACTTGGCCCAGAAGTTAATTTTCTGTAACTGCATTCATGATGGCAAACATTTAGTGTCAGTATGTTATCAGGTAAGCACAGGCTTTTTCCTACTGCTACAAACAACAATATAGTCTGGTGTGTGTTTTTCAAATAAAATAAAAAAAAAATCAAGTCAGAATAGCAAAAAGGACAACTATGCTGAACTATGCTCATGAACTGTAATTTTTAATGACCATAAAATCTAAAAGTGGTAGAGGGTATAAAATACAAAATTAAATATGTCTTCCTTGCTGGTTTTCAATTCATGTCTGAAAGTGAACACTCTTTGGAAAGATAAATAAGGAATGTTCATACCCGGGACTTGGGGACATAAAGATGTTTCTCATTTGCAACTACATTTTTCTTGGGTAAGCTTAAAATTTCCTGTACTATAAAAAAAGAACCTCATCATAAATTGCAGCCTAGACTTCACAATGCACATAGATGTCTGAAGTCTAGGAGGGTCATAAGATCTTAAAAAAGGATTTTAAAATGCAGCTCTTCTTCTCAGAGCCTAAAATCCATTTCCTGCTCACCAGCCATCTTCCAGAGACAAAGCAAAAACCTCAGTACTCTAATCATGTAGCAGGGATCATTATGTCTGATTCCAGTGATTGCACAGATAGGCAAGTAAAGTATAATACCAGTTTTCAGCAACTGTAATAGAAAATAGATGTTTGTATTTTAAACACAATTTGAGTATGCGGTCAGATGACAAGATTAGCTTCCTGCTAACAACAGCTGTCAATAAGATCTGTCCCAACAGTAACAACAGTATTTTGCTTGCATGACCAACTGTTCTCTAAAGGCTTTGTTTCTACAGCTGCCTACTTGCTGATAAAGAGTACTCTTGTATTATCGAACCTATCTTTCCTGCACTTGTAATTTTTCATAGAGATTTGGCTGGATGGGCCTGTGTTTGTCATCAACCCGCTATTTAATTGGCTACTATCACCTTGATTGTATAGCAGGCAGACCACTCAAGAAAAGGTAATCATAAAGTTTGGGGTAAATGATACAAACCAAAAGTAAACCACTGTGGCATTAGTATCCTCTGAAAAGTAGGTAAGAGGGCATTTTCTCACTCTTTCTTTTCTACTTCCTAAAAGTTAGATGTATTTTAGGCAGGAAATGTTGTAATCTTTTGCACAGTGTACCAGAGGAAAGGTCTGTGCATTTAGTCTTCGTGATGGACGTAAAATGGATGTAAAATGGATGGATGGATGTAAAATCTAGTAAAAGCATCCTGAATTGTCTTATCTTTGAAAAATGAGCAGACACTTACAGGAATCTATATTAGCACTATGAATTAATACCCTATGGCATAATCTTGATATATAATATTGCTTTCTTCCTCAGCTTACTCCTGTAACCGATTTACAATCCTCCTCTGCTAAAGGAGGAAGCAATGTTCACACAGTTCTCCATCAGAATTAGAAACTTAAGGACACACACAGTTTTGCACCAACAAACATGGCTTTGTGCATTGTTTGCTTTTATTTTTATTAATTTTGTGCTTGTATAAAACATGACAGCTTGCAATCTAAGCCTAGTCCATAATAAATATTATAGCAGTGTTCCTCCTTTCATGCAGTTGTCTCTCTTATGGCCTCCAGCTACCTTCTAGCTCATATGGTCTACAGCACAGCTTACTCCCAGGTATAATTCAACAGGCTTTGATATAATTGGGCTTAAATGCAACGATTATCGATGCCAGAATGTGAGATGCGAATCAGCTGATATTGATTTGAATTATACATAGGGAGCAGCTAAAATGTATACCGCTTAAATTTGTCATTTGCTTCAGTGTGGTTGTAAAACATGTTTGGAAGCACTGCCCTGACATAGATTTAGTCTAACTTGACTGCTCACTGGAAACACCCTAGCAAAAGCAAATGAATTATCTTCAGGGCTGATGAAAAGATAACCTCACAGGCATTAGGAAGTTCCCTCTATTATCTTTAGAGCTATTTGCAATAGATAGGATGCATCCCTAGCTTGCTTTAATGTTCTTGACTTTGTGGTAGATTTAGAAGGTCGTTATTCCTGCAGGTTACATCTCTCCCTTGGAGTGGAGAATTACCTGTAAAAATGTCCCAAAAGAAGAGAGACAAGTTAATATACCTAAGGAAACAGTAATCTGAAGTATTTAATGGCTGTTTAGTTGTTCACATGCAGTGAGCAGTCATAACTGATCCAACAGGGATGAAACCATGGTCTCAACGCCTCCTTATCTTTTCTGCTCATTCAGATTGGCTTGAATCCAAACAGTGGTGGGGTGGGAGGTAAACCATCTATGTGCAGAGGCTGCAATGGGGACTGGCCTTTATGAGTAGTATACGAAGGACCAGAATTCCCTGTCTTCTCTCCCTCCTCTGCACCTGCTGTACCGCCTTGTACAATCTATTCCTTATGCTGAATACAAATCCAGAAGACAAGAAGACAATGATGCCATAAAAACCTAGGAAAAATCAGCTTGCAGTAAGTCAGAAAGACAGGAGTGACTTTTTCTGGGAAGAAGTAACTCTTAGAAGCTGGGGTTCTTCCTGTGTCTAAAGGAAACATGTATAAAGCTGGTGAAGTATGAGCTGGATGAGCAGACAATGAGTCGGACTGAAAACTGGCTGAACAGCCAGGCCCAGAGGGTGGTGATCAGTGGCATGAAGTCTTGTTGGAGGCCATTAACTAGCAGTATACCCCAGGGGTCAATACTGTTAACATCTTCATTAATGATCTGGATGATGGGGCAGAATGTACCCTCAGCAAGTTTGCTGATGACACAGAACTGGGAGGAGTGGCTGATGCACCAGAGGGTCATGCTGCCCTTCAGAGGGACCTCAGTGGGCTGGAGAAATGGGCTGACAGGAACCTCATGAAGTTCAACCAGAAGTGCAAAGCCCTACACCTGGAACATCCCC
The DNA here is from genome assembly GCF_030936135.1 of Gavia stellata. NCBI lineage: Eukaryota > Metazoa > Chordata > Aves > Gaviiformes > Gaviidae > Gavia > Gavia stellata. The sequence goes on along the minus strand of NC_082637.1, from coordinate 29,944,719 downwards.
ATGCACCAATATATGCTTTCCACCTGGCTGGAAAGCAGCTTTGCAGAAAAGGACCTGGAGGTCCTAGAGGACCATGACCATGGAAGTCCTAGGAGACTATGGCATCAGCAAAGTCGAACATGAGCCAGCAATGTACCCTGGTGGCAAAGAAGGCTCATGTTATCCCGGGGTCCACTAGGCAGAGTATTGCCAGCAGGTTGAAGGAGATGATCTTTCCCCTCTGCTCAGTGCTGGTGAGAAATAGCTGGGTTCTGTGTCCAAGTCTGAGCTCCCCAGTACAAGAGAGACATGGACGTATTGGGGAGAGACCAGCCAAGGGCCATGAAGGTGATGAAGGCACTGGAGCATCTCTCCTATGAGGAAAGGCTGATATAACTGGGACTGTTCAGCCAGGACAAAGGAAGGCTCAGGGGGGATCAATGTATACAAATATCTGAAGGGAGAGCATAAAGAAGATGGAGTCAGGCTGTTTCCAGTGGTGCCCACTGACAGGACCAGAGGCAATGGGCACAAACTGAAACACAAGAAGTTCCACCTGAAACACTTTTTTACTATGACTGAGCCCTGGCAGACGTTGCCCAGAACGGTTGTGGAGTCCGCCTCCTTGGAGATATTCAAAAGCCGCCTGGACATGGTCCTGGGCAGCCAGCTCTAGGTGGCCCTGCTTGAGCAGAGGGATTGGACAAGATGACCTCCAGAGGTTCCTTCCAACCTCAACCATTCTGTGATTCTGCGAAAGAAATGAGCAGATACTTTGGCTAGCTTATAATCTATCCCTGTAAACCAGAAATGGGAGATACGTGCCGTGGCAACTGGGAAAAAAAACCATATTGAACTCAGCTGGAAAACTGGAAAAAAATTAATATAAAAGTTAATGAAAGTTGAAAAAAGTATAATGATATTCCTGAAAGACAACCACCTAGTATTTCCTATAACCAAACTAAGTCTTTCAAACAAAACCAGTATGCAGGAACAAGACTAGTCAGCTTTACCTCAGTACCTGGTAAGATCTTGGATCTCCTGGAAGATATGTTGAAGCATATGGAATACAGGGACTTGATTAAAGACAGCCAACATGGCTTCACCTAGGGCAAATCATGCCTGACTAATCTAGTGGCCTTCTACAATGGAGTGACTGCATCAGTGGGCAAGGGAAGAGCAACTGATGTCATCTACCTGGACTTCTGTACGGTCCCCCACAACTTTCTTACCTCTAAATTGGAGATACATGGATTTGATGGATGGACTGTTAGTTGGATAATGAACTAGCTGTATGGCCATATCTGCAGAGTTACAGTGAAAGGCTCAATGTCCAAATGGAAACCAGTAACACTGGTGTTCCTCAAGGGCAGGCATATGGACCAATACTATTTAAGATCTTCATTAATGACATAGGTAGCGGGACTGAGTGCACCCTCAGCTAGTTTGCAGACAACATCAAGCTGAGTGGTGCAGTTGATTCTCTTGAGGGAAGGGATGCCATCCAGAGAGACTCTGACAGGCTGGAGGGGTGAGGCCCATGTGAACCTCATGAAGACCAACAAGGCCAAGTGCAAGGTCCTGCACATGGGTCAGGGCAATCCCCAAGATCAGTACAAACTGGGGGATGAATGGATTGAGAGCAGCCCTCCAGGGAAGGACCTGGAGATATTGGTGGATGAAAAATTGGACACGAGCCAGCAATGTGTGCTTGCAGCCCAGAAAGCCAACTGTATCCTGGGCTGCATCAAAAGAAGCGTGGCCAGCGGGTTGAGGGACGTGATTTTCCCCCTCTTCTCTGCCCTGGTGAGTGTCCTGGAGTACTGTGTCCAGCTCTGGGGCCCCCAGTACGAGAAAGACACGGACCTGTTGGAGCAGGTCCACAGGAAAGCCATGAAAATGATGGGTGAACACCTTTTCTGTGAAGAAAGGCTGAGTTGGGGTTGTTCAACCTGGAGATGGGAAGGCTCTGGGGACATTTCCTGCAGCCTTTCAATACTTAAAGGGGGATTATAAGAAAGAATGAGAGAGACTTTTTAGTAGGGTCTATAGCGACAGGACAAGGGGTAATGGTTTCAAACTAAAAGAGGGTAGATTCAGACTGGATATGAGGAAGAAATTTTCTATGATGAGGGTGGTGAAACACTGGACCAGGTTGCCCAGAGAAGTTGTGGGTGCCCCATCACTGAAAGTGTTCAAGGTCAGGTTCGACGTGGCTGTGAGCAACGTGATCTAGTGAAAGACATCCCTGCCCATGGCAGGGGGGGTTGGAGTACGTCATCTTTGAAGGTCCCTTGCAATCCAAACCTTTCTACGGTTCTAAGATGCAAACCTGATCTTTATTCTCCCTGCACATGCAACTCCAAGCAATCTTCTCCAACGGATTTAAAAAATCAGCTTCTCATTTATTTTTAATGGAAGTCTAAGAAAACTTGCCATTTACTATAAACTGTTACTAATGGATTGTTATACATAACATATGAAACTTACACACACCCTACCTTTTTATCTTTAATCTGTTATTAATGTTTAATATTGTCTGCACCAAATACAAACCCACTACTATTTCACACATGTAGTATGTAACAAGTAGTCTTTTCCCATAGCAATTACAAATTGGAATTTTTTAACCTCTCTTAAAAGCAATAGTGCACTGTATATTTATGGTATGGATTTTAAATTAATTCAAATGGGTTATTATTTGATCATTTGAAAAAACTCTCTTGAATATAAACCTGCAAAGGCTTATTAACTTGACTTATCCCCACTTACATAGATTCCCAGGGTGCAACTCATTAGAGTAAAGCCAGATTTAACCCTTTCATCAAGTCTGCCCTCCTTTGTGACTCTGTCTTGAATTAGGCTGACTCAGTAAAAACAAACACAGGATTTTTAATGTTACCACTGTCCTGACATTACATATTATAAGGCTATGGCTTAACGGTGATACTTGATAAGAAGGATATATCTACAATCAGCTTTTAAAAGTTGATAAAGTATGAATGTGCTTTTTAGGTATGCAGCAAACACATGGAAAATGCCTTCGCTATCAGCAGACCGGTAATTTTATTAACGTTTTTATAATGTATTACTTTATGTAAGAAACTGACTATGAGAATCTACCACATCTTTTAAAAAATGCACTAGATCTTTATACTTACTACATAAATCTATTGTACATACAAAGGACTGAGGTTCTCCCTGCAGCTTATTTAACATATTTAAAGTTTAAAAAGAAAAATTGATTAAAAGAAATAGCTTGGCCTATACAATGGAGTCTGGACAATGTTTTTAAGTAATTAGCATTTTATTATATCCATATAACTAGGGTTTTATTTAAATTCAATGAAAAGATGCTGGCCTCAGCCCCATAAAGGGGTTGCACTGAACAGAAATCTGCTGTCAGAGTACATAGGAAATGGCTTGTTCTGCCACTGAAACCATTTTGCACTGTACCTGACCCCTCTGCAACAGCTTTTGCCATTTAGGGTAATTTCTTGGGTACCTTCAGAACTGAGACTTGGTACAATATAAGATGTAAGATGACCTTTTCATTCCAGGTAGAAATAATTTAAATATATTTTCATCATCAATGTAAAGTAGAATTCATGGTACAATTTGTGAATTAGGTAGGGGGTTGACTTTAGTCGTAGACTTTTGTAAATCGGAAATCTTTAGCTAAATGGTTGTTTTAATATTGGTAGTGTGGGTTGTTTGTTTTTTTAAATATAAATCTATGCATGTAAACTCATCCTTAAGTACATTTCTTAAAATTAGAACAGGAAAAGAAAATTTTGTTTGGCAATGGACAATTTCAGAGACAAGGAAATGATATGATAGAAGAAATTCCCCAAAAATTGTTTTATAACACCTGTAAAACACAGACATTGGCTGTCTGTAGAGACAGTTGAGGAGTATGTCTATTGGGAGGGTTTTTAATTGCATGAGTCACATGACTGAAAGTTAAGTGATATGTTAGGGAGTTGTATTGCTGCTCTTGTTAGTTTTCTGTTTTGTAATTTATATGTTGAAATGTTTTGAATGTATAGCACAGGTGGCCAGGTTCTCACGTAGGTGCCTAAAGCACAATGTTCTTCACTTGAAGTCAAAACGAATAACTACTATTGCAAGATCTATGTGGAAGATAAAATAGTAAACTACACTAGCTAAATAAAAGTAATAAAAATAGAAAATCTCTTCCGTGAATGCTGTTTATCCTAACACACTGCTGAGGCAAACTGATTAAAATTCAGCTTTTATGGTCTCTCAGATGTACACTGCTCAGCTGGTACATATTAGAGCCCACACTTTCAGCAATGATGAGTTGTTTTTTCTCAGCAGTTTACAAAATTGTTTTTCAACTTTCTCGGTTTCTGGGTATAAATACTGTGATTGGAAAGTAGACACATTTACAACACACAATTCAAATACCTTCTAATTCTATCTAGGACTCGACTCAACACAGATGATCTGCTTTTTCATGTCCCGTGCTGGCTTCCAACCACCACAGACACTTAACACTCTCGGAGAGTGCCATAAAGGTGTCTTAGTGTTGCACATTAATGAGAGTTTTCTTCCCCTTCCTTTGTCCAATGCAGGAGGTCATTTGGAAAGACAGTTACAGCTTACTTTTAAGTGATACTTCAGGCTTCATTTTGAAGAACGTATAAAGCTGGACAAGAATTTAATTTCTCACATAATAAAAAAACCACGTTATTTGAAGCAGATGTTTTCTGAGGTTCCTGTTCAGTTTTCAGCAACTTAGCTCTGGGTAATACACAGGTAAGTAGAAGGAATGCTGCCTAACATGAGGGACACTAAAGGCTTGCTCCTTCACTTCTACATATAAGATGAACATCATTATACATAAAAGTTATCACATTAAACCAAAAGGAACTACTCACACAGATGCACTAAAAACATATGTGCAAGTCTTTCCAGGATTAAAAAAGGCAGGAAGCAACAGGCTGGGGCAACAGACACCAGATGGGTGGAAGGAAGAATAAAGTGATAGGAAGACATGGTTATGTGGGCAGGTTGCATATATAGCTTACACGTTCGAAGGCATTTGAAGGCCTGCTTTTAAAGTTTGACCTTCTTTTAAACAAATGTGATGCTCGCCACCTAACAGCTGTTCCTGAAGCATCTGCAGCTCCGGTGCTTATGACTGATAACTCACACTAACTTTAAATTGTGGTAGGACCACTAACACAACGTTTCAGATCACGTCATTGCTAATTTTTTACAGAACAGTGTTTAAGATAGTTCATCAGGTGGTCAGATATCTATCATGCTTCACCAAACAAAGCAGGATACACTATGTAACTAGCAGGCAGGTGGCTGATGTCGTACTGAGGAACGAGTACAGAGCCTAAAATTCTGCTGGTCCTCATCAAAACAGTATGCAGCTTAGTCAAGACACTGGCAAGAGAAAAGAGTGTGAAAGAGAAGAGCTTGCATGCAAATTTGTAGTGAATGGAGAGTAATTATACAGGCAATGTATTAACTCCTGTAAACGTTGGCTTGGCTGTAAGATCCAGCTTTCATTAAGAGCTGCATTTTGAAGTAAACTCAGGAACTCTGAAGAAAGAGGAACAAAATTTTATAGCTGTAAATTAGCCTTTTGTGTACAGGCAAGAAAGCTAACACACTGACCTATTATTCCTCTTATTTTGAAAATTCCTTTAAAAAAACCTGAAACGCCAGACTAAAAACACTTCTTGTGACGATATATCACTCTAGTGTCAGTAGAACAAACTGCACTTGAGTCATGTAAAGATGATCTGCTCCTTTTGAAGCAAAGGAAACATGATGTTCTGCTAGCAAATATATGTAATTTCTACCATACTGTGTAAAAGAGTGTATTCTTACTCGCAAAATAAAAATGCAGATTGTTAAATTGGAATCATATCCAGAATATGATGAACAACATATTTGAACATTTAATTTGCTACAAAAAAATACTGAATATTTTGCTATTGAATCAAAGAAAAAGAAATTTAAAAAATTACAACAGTAGTTTAATTTCACAGCAGTTCTTACTAGCAAAACTTTTGTGAGCCTTTGTGAAATGAAGCCAGATTAATTGTTATGATTCCACTACTTTGCAAGGCTTTAGTCATACAGATGAACAGTGACCATCACCACATCTGGGAAAATTTGCCAGAAGGCTGACCCTAAAAATAGGAAAAAAGAAAATAACCCAAACCCTCTAAATAGCAGCCAGTTAGGCTCTTTATTCAAGCAGCTCTCCAAATGATCAGGAATCGTGTCAGGATCCTGTAGTGACCAGCTCATCTGATGGCTTCTCAATATGATGTCTCACCCTTGTGAATATTCCACCATAAATTTAAAATGAATTCCCCAAGGATCTAGAAAGGTACACTGATGCGTATTCTGCCATGGGAAAGGCACATCTCAGCAGAGCTAATTTTATCCTCTGCGACTGCAAACCCCATGTCTTCCAAAAAATTGCTGAGGAGGTGGAGTTTCTCGGCATACTTTTCTCTCTGGCACAGAGACTTATCCTCAGTTTATATTACCATTATGCTATTTGTTCTTTTATGTGTCAGCAAACTCAGTTACCTTGTACTTACATCAACACCCTGTAAACACAGTTTCTGTCTCAGATGACAAGACTCCTGAAAAGGAGGCCTGTGTTCTCCTTTAACCAAGCTATATGAAAATAATTGTCTTGGTTTCTTACGGCCACCACAGAGCACAGACCAGCTGAGAGTCAGCACTTCCCTGGGAAAAGACACCAAAGTCTAGCAGACAGCAAGCAAAGTTGCAAGAGTACGGTGTTCCAACAGCTGAACTCCGATTTGCTTGGTTTAGGGAGGGCGGGGGGGAGGTAGTCTTATTTTCAGTCATCAGGAGGATTTCTTCTTTTCGTAGATGAAAGGGCGGAAAGAAAAAAAATCCCAGGGATGTATGTCATTGCAGTATTGATGCCCTACATAAACCCCTCATTTCCCAGGAGTGCTAACTTGGGCACCAGGTCTTTTTGCCGCTTCGTGCGGGGGGGGAACCCTAACCCTCCGCCCCTCCGCCAGCGAGCAGCCCCTCCAGCAGCCTCGGGGCTCGCTCGGAGAGAACAGACGGGGAACAAACTCCCGGGGTGAGGCTGGACGTTTCCTCCCCGCCGGAGGCCACGAACCCCTAGCCGGCTCCGTCCGTGCACACTTCGTCAGAGCGAAGACGCGCTCCCTGGAGCTGCCCCTCCCCGGGGCCGGGAGAGGGTCGCCGCTTGCCGGCCCCAGGAGCAGCCAGGCGGGGCTGGGGGGCGGGCGCCCCCCCGAAGTCCGTCCGGCAGCGGGGGGCGGTGGCGGCAGGGCCAGCCCGGCTCCCCGGAGCTGGCAGATGGCTCCACGCCCCGGGGGTCTCCGGGGAGGAGCCGTCCCGTCCCCGCTCCCGCAGCCCCATCGCCTGCCTTGGCCGGGTCTCGGGCTAGGACTGGCGAGGAACAGTTGCGAGGTACGAGGAAAGCCCCCTTACCTGTTGATTTTCAGGGCGAACGCCCTCCTGTCCGCGGCGGGTAACGTCGCCATGCGGGAGAGCAGCCGCGGGTGTCGGCTGCCAACGAGGACCGACGCCGGCTGGAGGCACGAAGGGCGGCTTTATTTATTTATATTCCTTAATGGCATGCTCCGGGCTAAAAACCTGACGGTCTTCTGACAGTTCTGGGCGGCAACTTCCGCATTTCACCTTCCTCACCGAAATCGGCCGGCGTGGGAGGGATCTGCCCCCGTGCACAGCTGGCCTCTCACCCCTGCCCCGCCGGCCGGCGGCGCCCAGCCCCGGCACCCCGCCTGCCCGGTGGCCCCCGCGGGCTGCCCGCCGCGGCGGTAGCGCACCCGGGCACTGGGAGGGGGCAGGAGTTTCACCTCCCTGTTCAGCACAGGCGACTCCCGAACCGCCCGTGGGTACTTCGGAGGGCTCGGGAGGGAAGCAGCGGGGAAGGCAAGCATTGAGGCAAGCGCAGTAAGGAGGGAAGACACCTTGTAGCCCTGAAGGCGCACAGCGGGGAGAGCCTTGCGCACCTCCCCAGCCCCTTCGGTTTTGGAGACCGCCGTGCGGGTGCCAGACACCCTCGCCCGGGGGGCGAGCGCTGCTCTGCGGCGGCGGGCGAGGAGGCAGCGGGCACCGCTGGGCACCGCTGGGCACCGCTGGGCGCCAGACCGGCCCCGCGCCGCCCCCGGCCGCCGCCGATCCAGCCCGTCCTCCCGCCGGGCAGGGCCGGGCCGCGCCAGGCAGGGTAGGGCAGGGCAGGGCAGGCCTGGGCAGGGCTGCTCAGGGCAGGGCAGGCCGGCGCCCACCGCCCTTCGGGCGGAGGCCGTAGCCGGGGTCCTTCCTTTGGCCCCGCTGGCACGTGGATGGAGCTGTTCGGGCAGGTAAAGACAGTAAGGTGTAAGAGGTAAATAGATGCCAGCTCTTCACCTGGGATGATATTTTGCCAATACACACGTGCACCCAGGATATATGTTTCTCTTACCCCTAAACCACTTGGGTGTGTAAGGAAAACTCACACATACCAACACCAGATACCAGCTCAGCTTGGCACAAAGCGGGCCCCGCTGCTCTGCTCTTCACCTGCGCTGACAGCTCAACTTTTTAAAAAGGCCATTTTTAGTAAGTATCTTGTGGTTGCGTTACGAAGTGGTGTTTCCTAACTGGTATTTTTCTCTCAGCCTTTGTGCAGATTTCACTGCTTCTGCAGATAAGCAGAACTCAGACTTCATTTGAAAGGGGAAACAGAAGCCAAACATGGTTTCTACAGAGTTCTGCGGCAGCAGAGGCAATCAGTTTCAGGTTGTCCTGTTTTTATTAAATCCATGTCTTTGTGGCAACAACATTAGGATTCACACGTTGAAAGGCAGTCATAGCTTATCTCTCCATTCCCAGTGAGCTGGAGGGCATCTAGAGGAAAGCAGCATGATTTGAGGCAAGGAATGGAAGACTGTGGAACAGCGGAGGCCTAAAATCATGCTACTAATGATTACCTCTGACTCTGCAGGATTCACCATTCTCTAGAGCACTGTTAAGTATGGGTGGTCTCAAATGTGAATGTTAACCCCTACAGTCTTCAAGGAGTACTGGCAACGTGCCGTTAGGAAAGTGCAGAAAGGCTGAAGAGGTGAAAGATTTAACAAAACACAGAAGTAAATAAAAAGAGTTGAAAATGGAAACAAATATGGATATATTTTTTGTGGAAAAAGCCCACAAGGATCTACAGCAGAATAAGATCTCAGATACGGATGTGAAAACCTCAGAAAGAAAATACTAAAATCTACTATTAATAGAATGGTATTAACTAATAAACATTTGCTTTGGGAAGAATAAATTTGACATTTTATTGCATGGAACTTACCCACCACACCCATCCTTTCTGTACCTCGCCAGGATAAATAAAGCTAAGGCCACTTACTTATGTGTAATTTGAACTCAAATATCGCTTAGTTACAAATCACTGCTATGTCGCTATGATGTGGCATGTATATTGGTGACAGGAAAACTGAGTGTCAGAGATACTGGCCGTGGCAAGACACTGCTTCACACCACCTCTCTCCTTGTCTGCACCTGCACACGTCTGTGAAAGATGGTCACTGCCTTCACAACTCTCTTCAGTGCACAAACTGGCTGTGGTTCTAGTAGATGTGTTACTGCTCTACCAGAAACGCAAAGCGTGCAACCTGCCTTCTGACAGGCAGCCGCTATCACATGGTGTCAACAGTGGAAAGAAGTAAGAAAAATGTAACCTTTTTTCAATTTTAGCAGAACCATGTAATTTAAATGGACACATCTATTTGTGAGAGCCTGAGACACCCAATGTTTGATTTTTTCCTGGATCAGTGGCACGCATTTCTTACCTACTGTACTTGGAGTTGAGGGCCTCAGCACCGTTGAAAGCTACAAATCCAAAATGCAGCTGAAATATTTATTTCAACATCTTGGCCTTTCTAGTACACTTACTCTCTTTGCTCTTACAGGAAATTGGTGGACATAGGAGCTGCTTCTCTCCTATTTGCTTTTCAGAATTTTAGCTTAGAGATTAATATAAACTATGCTGTCCTTGAGAGGCCATAAAATAGCCATGAAATAAAGACCAGTTTGTCAGTTTTCTATGCTGTCTAGACCACTGCAGGACAGGCAAGAAACGCGTCTTGATACACGCTTGGCACGTGTGGAGGTGGGCTCTCTCACTTCCACCTCATTCTATCTCCTGTATAAAAGAAGGGAAATTGGAGGAAAAAATATTATACGGTTCTGCACTAGTACAGCAGGTCCTTGCTATCACATGAAATTGCTTTCTGGCAGCTTAACCGTGCATGATAGATAACCTGTCACTAGAAGAGCTGCTCATCCACAGCAGGAAGTCAGCTCTTTTCTGTTTCTCAAAATACTGCTTTTGAAAACCATAACAATCCTTTTCATCATTTAGTTTCAAAAGCTTCCATGAAGTGCTATGCCTCTGTTTCTAGCAACTTACAAGCTAAGGAGGAGAAAAGTAAGCAATGAAAAAAAAGCAGGTAGCTCCATTAACCATTCTGTACATTGTCTGGTTGTACAGACAGTAAGACAACAGTTTTGGTATTAGATATGTTTCACACCCGTCTTTCTGTTCACGGCAGGTCCCACAAAAGGAATTGGACGTTCTTCCTTTACTGAAGTCTGTGGTTAATTGGGTTTGGGGTGTTGTTTTTTGTTTGTTTGTTTGTTTAAGAGAGGAAGAGGTTTCTTCTTCTAGCTATATCTCCAGAACTGCCAGCTACTCAAGAAGAAACCACTACCTCATTTTTTAGCGAAGCTATAAAAAAGAGTCCAGGCTTCATCTTAACAGCTCATGTGGCATGAAGTAGGACCTTTCTTGATTGCCAAATCTGGCCACACAAATCAAGCTAGCAGCAATGCAGATAACATCTCAACCTGCACAAATATACCCATTTAAGAACAATACAACTATTTATTTTGCAGCTTCAGACGTTCTTGGTAAGCATGGATAAAAGGATTAACTCAAAAATATTTTGCCACATGCAGGAAAAAATGCCTGAGGAGACACATAAAACTAAGGTTTCCAAAACTGCTAGTATATTCAGTGGGTACGGTCCAAACACTTAGATAATTTTAAGTTTTCATCTTTTTGGATGAATGGAATTATCAGCAGTCTACTTCAGCCTATGCACAGCAAAACTCCTCAAATATTCCTTTTAATCTATTACGTCGGCAATTCCATTGCCTTTTTTTGGAGAAAAAAGGAAAAAAAAAAAGAAAAAAGAAGGAATTTTATCAGGAAAGGTTACATGGTTTAAACTCATTGGAGTATTACCAGATGAGATGTTGGTAAACTGTTTTTTTTAAACTATCTTATCCAACTAAGTATTGTCAACAGTACTGCTCCAGCTTATTGTTAAACACTATTATCTGTATTTCTGCAGCAAACAAACCTGCTATATAGGAGGTCATGAAGTCTAATCACGCCTTTAGAACACGAACTAGAACAAGATGTTTCCAGTCAGGAGATTAAAAAAAAAAGATATCAAACAAGGTGCCAGTGAAGGCAACACAAAATCAAAAGTGAAGAAAACAATGCAACTCCGAACAGCCCATGGTTTTCCAAACCTAGCCTGCTTGGATGGCAGCAGCTGTTGGTGGGTCTTGTATACGATACAGTAGAAAGCATGCTTACGTTCCCCATTTCCTCACCCCCATCCTCCTGTCGCACACACATGCATCCCAAATGGTGGTCCTAATCATTGCTGCATCACTTCAGCCCTAGAATCAGTCATGAAGCTGTGCTTCCTTCCCATTCCACTTGGGCAGGCTGAGGAGCTGCAGGCCCAGCCCCAAAGAGCAGCTGAGTGGTGGTAACGACCACACAGCTTGGGCACGTGCTTCTGGGCAGAATGGCTACTGCTGCAAATTGTTTTGAGGGAGTTTGCAAGTTGGGGAAATGCTGGAAGAGTCAATAATTGGCATGTCTATATGCCACCTACCAGGGGATTTTTTTTCTGTTAAGACACACATTTCCAAACATCTTTTTTCTTGAAAGAATGAATTAGCAGTCACTCTTTCACTGGCAGTGGTATCCCTGCAAAGAACGCTATTGCATGATAAGAGTATTACAGCATCATGACCATCATTAAACACAATTTTGTTGCCCCAGATAGTCATAGATGACAAAGCCCTGCTGAAGTTTAAGTGTCATCTGCTTATTTGTAGAGGGTGAACCTTTGATGCTCGACCAGCAACTGAGTTAAGTCCAGGGGAGTTTTCTCAATTTCTTTTATAATGGTAAGTTTGCACCCTTGGCAAAATACACCAGCGGCGTGTAACTTTAGTAATGAATAACTGCTATCTGATTATGTTGCAAGAGAATCTGGATGTTCACACCAACAGGAAAACTGCCATGATCTCAGTACCTGCCAGGAACACACAATGCCTGCTAACGTTTGCTCATATTCCACCTTCCTACAACATCACTGGCTAGAAAAGTGTAATGTAGCCAGTGCAACCAGACACTCTCTCCTTAAAGGAAGCCACCATACTGTCAAGTTCAATGCTTTCGCTGGCATAGATGTCAACTGTATCCAATAAAATCTGAGTTATTCAAGATTGTTTTAAACAAAAAGTTATACAAAATTTAGTAGGCTAAATCTCAGAAAAATAAGTGTAATTTTCCATTACTCCTACTGATTTATTAAATAGATTGGCAATGAAATATTGAACCTTTCTTAAAAAGAATAAATGAAATAAACCACTCCTAGGTTGAAGTTTCATTTCTGTGTTGGTGAAACAGGAGAAAGGGAACTTAGGTCACTCTGCAGCCTTCTGTTTTTTCATAAAACACTTGACTTTAAAAAAAAAAAAAGGCTATGTGAAAGCGTATCTTCTTTTTCCATTTGTATGTGCAAATTCTTCTGGAGAAATAAATAGGTTACTGGCCAGATCCTCAACAGAGAGTTTCTCAAAGGGAAATGTTTCTTTGCTCACCTCCACAGTAAACAGAATTTAAGCAGAGACAATACTGATAAAATTTTCCCTTACTGTCAACATCTTCTTACATACAATTAGGCAACTTGCTAGACAATGTATGCTGATACTTAAATCCTGACTATGAGCCATACCTTTATTCTAATGTTCTCAGTTTCACTAAGTTTCACGTCATACCAGCATATTGAACACATACGTCATTAAAAAGCAGCAGTGTTAAAAAGCAGGTGCACTGACTGAAGTAATGTTGGTGTTTTTAAAAGATCTTCCTTCTCTTACATGACATGTGAATAATCTGCATTCTTCAAAGAAAACTAAAGTCCAGTGGTCAGGAGAAGCAGTCAGTCCACAAACAGATAAGAAAATAGAGTTTAATATAGAAATAGTTGAACACAGATAACAGGCATGAAGAAGTAAACGTACCCAGGGGAGTATGCAAACCATACTAAAGTTATGCCTCTGCTTACCAGCTTATACATGGGCCAGCTCAGCAGGTACTGAGTTCATCACAAAACTGATATATATTGAAATGCCAATGATTTTCTTTTCCTGCTACTGTATCAGGAGTCAGTAAGTTGCAATGCTCTTCAATGCATCCTCTTCCTTATTTTCACAGCTCTTAGTGTCTTCTTCCCCATTCTCTTCAAAGAATAACAGCCTTAAACACTTTCGTTCATCATCCAAATCAGTCCCAAAGCAAATGGGTTTGTTTGCACTGAGATCTTCAGTATTTGGGAAGGGACTAGCTTATTTCAATTGCAGCCACCTAAAGTAATAATTCAATATGACTTCCTGGTACCCGTCAACACTTTACCGCTTTCTGATGTTGTATGTCTGGTCTACAAATATCTTAGAATAAAACACTCCAACTCTGCCACCCAGATTTAGGTTTGCCATGCTCATTCTAGCTGCCACCACAGTAAAATACGCAGGTTTTGCACATATCTTTACAAAGTAGGCTTTATTACCCAATTCAGCAGGAACGCAAAGACAGTTAATAGTTACAGCAAAATTATAATGTTTGAATATAAACTTTAAAGAAACCAAAAGGAAACCCAGAAACCACAGTATTTATTTTAGGTAATTTTGTTCAAAAGAAAAATAATGAGCAGTGTCATGTGAACTGATGAAAAGCAGAACAGCTTAAAGAACCAGGACACTGGTTTCAACACCTTTTTCTTCCCCAATACCAGATGTCTCACTGACATGTAAATGAAATCTCAGTATTACAAATAGTCTCATTTTTTAAAGACAACTTACAGCCTTTTATATGCTCTGTGATGCTAAGCTGCTAATTCTCAACACCTTTCCAATTTTTTCTTCCTTTACCCCACAGCTTTCTTGCAGTGAAAATCTTTGAATTTTTCGTAATCAATCCCTTGGTAACACAACTACGTAAAGTTAGGCAGTCTCAGGACAACAAAACCATACACCATTGGTCAGTGTTCTAACATATAGCTTTGAAAAACTGATCAGGTTCTTCCTTTAAAACAGGATGCGTCACACAAGGGGATAACCCAAGTGGTTGAAACAAGAACATAAAAAGATGCCTTTACCATGTATTGGTCCTAAGACTCTACAAATCAACAGACTATATAATTATACCATATAATAAATGGATGAGATTTACTGCCTTCCACAGTTAAGGAAACAGGAACTCCACCACTGATTCTTGTCAGCTACTCTTATTTACTAAAGATACCTAAGCCTGTCACCTTGCTAAACTCAAAAGTTTCACGCTTGTGCTGCTGCTGACATTCCACAGAGCTGGCAGAAGATTTACAGTGTAGGATAACATGAGTTATTTTAACTACAACCAAAGCAAAAAAATGCATTTCTCTCACAAATCAAGATTTTAATAATTTGCTTTTGAACTTATTATCTGGACAATCATGTAGCTATAGGCATTTCTGTTGTAATAAATATGGTTGTATCACCAAGGATGAGCTGAGTTAATGGATTATGGAAGTTATTCGACTGTTTTTTCACACCTGACTTTAACATGGTTGTTATGGTCAGAATGACCAAAGTAAAAGCAAACTATCTAGAGTGGAGTATCATCAAATATCACTGGTATTAAAGGAATGTTTTAACCTACATGAGAAGATTCAGGGATAAATACTAAGTATATTTACTGTCATACAAGCCAACAAACATACAAACAAGATGAAGCACAACACACTTTATCAGTCTGTACTCAAACCTGTGTTACTGGACTTTATATTGAAAGCAGAGAACCACACCTGGGTTTTGAGGGGTATGCAGATAGAAGCATGCATCAGGCAAATCTCTTCTCCATGCCTCCCCCGATACTATCACATTTACACCTTTTGACATGAAGAAATGGAAGATGTATTACGGATTTGCTAAACTATGGTCCACACAAAAAGCTAGGGAGTTCACAACACTGTTAAAATTAACCATAGATATGTCTTACACACGTACATGCCTCCTCACGATGTCTAATGGAAAACAGAGAAAGCTAACACTTAAATCTGTGGCTTAATTTTATTTGATTATAAATAAAAGCACATCCACCCCGCACAAGTTTTGCTGACCAGAGCGGGACGCCTTCAGTGTTCCTCGTGGGTCAGAACCGACACTTCTCTTCCTGAGGCCGGGCTGAGGAGAGGAGGACCTGGCCCCCTGGAGCCCTGTCTGACGGGAGGCACGCCGCCGTTACCACCCACCCCAGCCCGCCAGCCACCCGCCGTTAACGGACGGCTAACAGCCTGCCCGTGTGCCGCCCCCCCCCCACCTCAGGGGGCACCGCCTCACGCTCGGCCACGCCCGCCCTCCCCCCGCGCCTTCCCTCCTGCTGCGCCTGCGCAGCAGAACCCGGCGGGAGGCCGCCGTGAGGGTCAAGGCGCACGCGCTAAGGGGAGGTGCTGCGGGTGGGGTGGGTGCCGTGGCGCACGTCCGCAGGGCTTGTGGGGCGCTGCCGACCGGCGGGCCCGTGACGTGCGCTGCGTGACGTCAGGCGGGCGCAGGTGAGTGGCCGCTCGCGACCGGCTGTGGGGGGTCGGGGAGGCGGGTGGCTGTTGAGGGGGAGCGCGGGAATGTGGCTGAGGGGAGGGCGGCGCCGTGCGCCCGCCCCGGCTGGCATCGACCGCCGCATCGCCTGCCTTGCGTCTCTCCCTCTTCCCTAGCCGGGGCTGGCTGGGCTGCGCCGAGTCGCAGCGGCCCGCGTTGTCATGGAGGACGAAGACTGCCCCGACCTGGTTCCGATAGACGCCGGCGGCGCGGAGGGGACCGAGTCCGGCCCCAGCGGGAAGATCCCCGTGACGATCATCACGGGCTACTTAGGTGAGGAGCGGCCTGCCCCGCTTCCCTGCCAGCGGCCTGCCGCGCTTCCCGGCGCTGGGAAGAGCTGTACGGCAGGCCTGCGGGCTTCGGTTTGGTGGCGTCGGGAGACCCCTGAGTGAGAGGCCGGGCTGCGGCGGGGCTCTGGGCTGCAGGGCGCCCCGCACGCCGCCGGGAGAAGTGCCCCGGCAGGTCTGACTGCAGCCTGCCTGCCCACGAGTTGGGTGAGTAAGCGAGACCCTGATGGCGTAGCAGAAGGCAGTCCTCAGCGCGGCTCGTTCCGCGCTTCACCGCCTTTTCAGCGCAACGTCCGCATGCCGCTGCTAGCCAGTGCGGTTCGAACAGCTGTACAAGCTCCTCTTGCAGCTTTTACCAGCCTGTTTTCCGGGTCCGATTTGTTCTGGTCATGTTTGACAAATCGCTTTTTGCCACTTAACGTCAGAATGGTGTAACGTGTTTGCCTCAGTTAAATGCATACGGAATTGAAGTCTTACAAATACGAGGTTTGGCTTCCCTCTCTTAAACCAACACAATTATTGGGAGCTTCAAATATAGTTATATATGGCAAAGATCAGGTTAGATTTAGGATCGCCAACACTGTTCTAAAAGTTGTAACTTTGTACTGCATTATACTCTCTCAAAAACTCCTAAGGTCAGGGAAGGAAGGTAGCCTACCAAACTCCCCTAGGTGTGTTCTTATGTTCTTATGCATGGGATGAAACTGTTAGTAATGTGCTATTATAGAAGTTGTGAACACCTTGCTTAACAGTGCCTTATCTAATAGCAGTTATTAGCACATCAGTGATTACCGATGACAAAAGAGCTGGTCAGAAAAAGGGAGGGAGAAGTAAGTGTGCCTTTTGTTACGAGAAACATAAAAATGAGTTTTCTAGCAATAGACTGCCCAGCTGGTAGGGGACTTGCAAGTTTGTCAAGCACTGACATGTGGTGAATGGGAAACTATGGGTCTTTTAAAGCTGAGATTTTAATGTGCTGATAGTTCCATGGGGTCAAATATCTCTACAAATTAATTTTTACAGTGTTGTAACAGCATGCAGGATACAAGAATGAAAACTCATATTTCAGAAGAGATCAGATTTGTCTGAAGTGTACAACAGTATTTGCTTTTTATTTGAAAATTTAAGCTTTTTTTTTTAAACATTTCAATGGAAATACGGTCTGTGTTCTAGGAGCTGGGAAAACAACTCTTCTAAATTACATACTGACAGAACAGCATAATAAAAGAATAGCAGTTATTCTGAATGAGTTTGGAGAAGGTATGTAAACCTGCGGAAACATTTTTTAGCCATAAAATGACAAATATATAAAATTTCTGGAAATAAAGAACATTGTAGTTTTAAATCCGTTACTGAAATTATTGCCGTACGTCATAGTCTTCAGAAGGGCAAAAAGTCTTTTGGCTGGCGTTCATAAAGTAATGCTATGCATTAGTCTGTTTTGTACAGAAATTCAGAGTCAAGTAAATGAATATATCACCCTGTTGGAAGTGCTATACCTCCATTTGTCCTACTCAGTTTCAAGCAAATGGAAATTAAAATAATGTGTTGGTAGATAATATTGTATTTTCTTTCCTTTCCCATCAGCCACTTGTAGATCACAAATTATTCTAGACCAAGAAAATGGGGAGATGTGTGCTTGGTGTCTGTGGTTCTTTGAACTCTGCTTTCCTTCTCAGGATTTTTAATTGTAGGGCTATAAATTCATCTGTACCATAGACAGTGTTGCTTACAGTTTGCACTGTGTTGGTGGTGGGTTTTTTGTTTGTTTGTTTTCATCAGCAAAGATTCGTGCCACTTTTCTGGTCATGGAGCCTAAAATAAAATGTATATATAGAGCCTTTATTTGATATGGAGGTAGAGGCTGACTTCCCTTTCTTTTAGCAAAGTTTGTGGCACTTATGCTGTACTTTCATCCTCTGGGTTTTGGTCTCTGTAGAACCAACTTGCCTTTGGCTTTTAAATTTCTCAGAAAATGGAAAATACTAATTTCTAAAGAACATGTCAGAATCATGGCCTCAGGAAAAAAAATATATAATCCAAGAGTAAAAATGTATAGCCCCTTGAATCTTTCATACCTCTTTTGCAGGCATTGTCATGCAAATTTGTAGATTAAAATTACAGTACTATTTGTATTTCCAGGAAGTGCCTTGGAGAAGTCCCTGGCAATCAGTCAAGGGGGAGAACTCTATGAAGAGTGGCTGGAGCTCAGAAATGGCTGCTTGTGCTGTTCAGTAAAGTAAGGAAGGACTACTGTACAAGTTCTTGCAGTGGGTTTTAGGGGAATGGAGGAAAGGAGAAGACATCCAGGATTTGACTCCTAAAACTGATGGTAGTATTGATTGAGACTTCTTTTGTCAGATAAAACAAGAACTGAAATTTGGGAGATATAAATTTATTTCCTTCTGCTGCCTTACTGGATTTGGACTTAGAGTCTTTCAGAAAAATAATCTAAATACCAACTTAAACACCATTGGGGTATTGTAGGGTAGGGAGCTTTCCCTCTTCTGTTAGTATTTTATGCTTTTATATAGAGAGCTGGAACTAGGACTCAAGTTAGCTAATTTCCACATTAAATACTTACTCTATATTTCTTTCTCTGTATGTTGGTTAATACTTGAATATTGTATACTTCAGAAAGGATGGAGGGAGAACCTTTTGGTGACCTAATGAAACATAATATTCCAAATTGTAAGCTGATGGTCACATTAAAAAGCAGGAATGTATTTGTTTCTTTGACATGTTTTTACCCTGTTTGTTTGAAAGCTGCATTGTTTGTGCTAAGTTTGTAATAAAGGTGATGGCCCGTTTGTCCTGAAATATGGGAAGAACTGGTCCTATGCCTTAAATTGGGACAGTAAGTGGAAAACAGAAGACCCTATTGTGTTATGTTCTACTGGGATGTAAGGAATGCTGCCATTGCTATGTATCATATACATTGGTTTCTTATATAAAATGCCATACATATCTGCTTCAGGCTAACTTCGTCAGCTGATATTTAAGTAAATCACACACTTAGTTTTGCTGTAGGTGAGGTGGAAAGGCAGGAGAACATGGTTCAGGTCCCTCACCCCCCTCCACACATCCACTTTCTTTTTGAAAACAAATCTTCGTTTAAATCACCTTTTTTATGCCTGTTGGGAGTAGGCAAAAACTATTTTCAGACTAAAATGAAACAGAAAATTGCAATTTGCCTAATATTAGAGCAGCAGTTTGATGACTGAATTTTCATTATAGTCTGTAAGTCCTGACTCAGGCCTTTGCTTTGATGGTACTGATACTGTGTTCTGCATCAGAAGATGCATATTTATACATGTTTTAGCTTGTTTTCTCTGTTCTCAGGTTTAATTGTTGCTTCTTACAGGGACAATGGTGTGAAGGCTATTGAGAACCTCATGCAAAGGAGAGGAAAATTTGACTATATATTGTTAGAAACAACTGGTTTGGCAGATCCAGGTAGTCCACATTATGGCTTTCATAACCATTAGAATTATTCTGTTTTCATGAAGTGCTTTTTTGCTCCCCAGTCAGTTCACTGTGCAAAATGTAATATGAAGTGGTGAGTTGTCAGGCACTTGCTTTGACTGCTGTATAGACTAAATCTGAATTGGATAAGGTGCAGAAGCAGGGTTGTGTGTGATGTTGTTTGGTTGGGTGTTTTGTTCCATTTTTTTGAACTTGCTCGAAACTGACCCTAAAGCTTAACAGAAATCCAGTTAAAATATATTTCTATCAAGAGAAGACACTGGGCTTGGAGAAGAGGAGCACACTCTGAAACTAGTTTTCAGTAGGCTTTTGCTGTTCTACATTGCTCCTTCTAAAGTATGAATTATTAGCGTCTGATGTATTGTTACATTTGTTGTGATAGGCCTTATATTTTGTGAAGTCATAAAACAGACTGCAAAACAGTCAGACTAATACATTCTTTTGGTAGGTACAGAACAGTAATAGACCTTACAAATTCCGTGTGTGTTCTTTAGTGATATTTATTATAAAAAGGTGTTTAAACTTGAGCTTATGTTAGTAATAGCTATCTAAACCAATTTTCTCTGAAATGTCTCAATTAAAAATGTGTTGTTGATTGAGAGTAAAGGAAATTCTTATCAGAAATTCAGTTGTTTCCCATTTAGGAGACTGATGCTTTCCAGCTCAACACTAAATAGTTGTCATGGTAAAGTAATTTTCTTCAAAAGAAAGGACATTGATTTGGTCTCTGTTACACACAAATTCTATTTGAGTCAGATTGGAAAACTATTAAGCTTTTTGGAAAAAAAATCAATAGATACCAGAAAACCATTAGATCTTGTGGCCCTTGCTGTATCTTGCATGAGTAAGCACTGTGAACAACTGACAGATATTTGGTGTTGATACAGGGTGATATTTAGAGGACTGCATCTTGTCACTTCAGGTGAACAGTTTTAGGTTCTTAAAATGAGTTTGATTACTGATTTTTTTTTTTCTGATGTGCTTAATACTCTTAGACAGCCTGCCAGTAACTAAGGATCTGATAATTGAAAAATACAAGGGCTGTCGTTGCTGTCAGCTCCTCCTGTCCTTAGTATTGTGGCACTGATATATGTTATATTGGTTTGTTTCATAACAAATTACGATTTTTTTGTTTTTGAATAAATATACAGCACGTCCTACAGTTGCTAGAATCCATTTTGTAGGGCTATTTTAGTAGAAAACAGGAGTAGGATACTCCTTGGCCATATGTAGTATACAGGTATCAGGTCACAGATTCCAAGCCTTTGACAGAATGTGGTCCCAGTTGTCCAAATACTTGTGGATTCTTTTTGCTCAAGACTCGTCCGTTTAGTATGTTCCATTTTACACTTTGAAGAAACACAAATGACTATTAGAAGAGAGAGTGCTATGTGTTTCATTATTCCACAAGCACCTCATCTGGATGGAAGTTCAGTGGATGATGAGGCCTAGAATATGAAAAATACTAGAATCATATAAACATAGAATAATTCAGTTTGGAAGGGATTTTAGGACGTCTTTGGTCCAACTTCCTGCCCAAAGCAGGGTCAGCTGTAAGACAAGACGAGGTTGTTCGGGATATCAAGTGATACATCTCCTTCCTCTGAGGATAAACATGACACAACCTCTCCAGGCAACCTGTTCTGTGCCTGCCTTTTCATGGTGAAAAAGCATTTTTCTGATATGTGTGGTCTCACCCTCTTTTACTTCGATTTACTACAGTTGTCTCCCATCCTTCTGCCACAGCCTGGCTCAGTCTTCTCAGTGACTCAGCGGTAGGTGCCAGGGAGGCTGCTGTTAGATTCCCCAGAAGCTGTCCTTTCTACAGGCTGAATGAACCCAGTTCCCCCACCTCTCCTTGTAGGGCCTTTGCTCTGGCCTCAACTGTCTTGGTGATCCTGTGCTGAACTCCAGTTTATTGATGTCTTTTCTGTATGGGGAATCCCCATGTTGGAAATGCTAGCCAGATGTGGGCTTGAAAGTGCTAAACAGAGGAGAATAACCTCCCTGAGCCATGCTGCTGTTCCAAAGCCTGGGTGCTTTTGGCCTTCTCCGATCCCAGGGTGCACTGCTTGCTCGGCTTGCTGCCTACCAGGACCCCCAGGGACTTCTTCGTAGACCTGCTCCCCAGCCAGTCTGTCCCTAGCCTATATCATTGCCAGGTGCTCTTTGTTCTTAAGTGTATTGTTCAACCTTTTTCCTCGCTGAATTTCATCAGGTTCTTGTTAGCCATTCCTTCCTGCCTGGCCAGGTCCCTCTGAAAGATAGTTCTGTCCTTACGTGTATCGGCTGTTCCTTTCCAAATTAGGTGTATCGGCTGTTCCTTTCCAAATTAGGTGTATCGGCTGTTCCTTTCCAAATTAGGTGTATCGGCTGTTCCTTTCCAAATTTGGTGTTCTCTGCAGACTTGACAGGCATGTCTTCCATCCCCTCCTGGGTTCCTGGTAGAGATGTTGAACAGGACAGGTCTCAGGATAGACCCCTGCAGTACCCTACTTACTACTGACTTCCAGGTAGGGTGTGACCCATTGACTGCAACCTTTAGAGCTTAATGGTCCAACCAGCTTTACCTAGTTGCCTTTCCATTCAGACTGGTAATGTTTCAACTTGGTTACTAGAATATCTTCAAACACAGTGTTGAAAAATTTCCCTTCCAGTACAGTTTGCAAGTTGAACCTGCATTAGATATTTCTTAACTTGAGCTATCTTAAAATTATCTAAAGCCAGAAGCTTTGCTGTGCAGACCTGAGATAATTAAGGAAAACATTATTTTCTATATCTGGTTATTCTTGACTTTCTTCATCCTGTTGACTTATGATGTAAGAAACTGCATAGGAGAGTTTATAGAAGCTGGTGAGGAAGAGTAGGACCCTAGGAGGGAGCTGATTTCTCCCAAATATGCCAATTCCATTTTTCTTTAATTGTTTTATCTCCCTTTTTATCTCCTCTCCTTTTTTTTGTGTGTGTGTGTGCCATGACCTAGAAACAGTGGCTGAAAGGTGAGGAGAAGGAGTACAGATCTTCTTAGAAATGAGGGAGCCTTGGAGTATCGTAATGA
Source organism: Gavia stellata (assembly GCF_030936135.1). Taxonomy (NCBI): domain Eukaryota; kingdom Metazoa; phylum Chordata; class Aves; order Gaviiformes; family Gaviidae; genus Gavia; species Gavia stellata. The sequence goes on along the minus strand of NC_082637.1, from coordinate 29,921,886 downwards.
CAGATAATTGATACTACTGAGTGAACGTAATTTAGACAACTTACATGCTTCTGGAATTGTGAGATTTTTAAAGCTTTTGTAGTCATAGCTGTTTATATGCACACAAGTTAGATCAAACATGCGGTTGGGTATTTGACGTCTGTGATACTTTCTGACTTTGGAAGAGCGGAGTTTCAAGTGCAGCAGTAGAAATAGAGTTTTTCTATGAAATGTTTGAATATTGATAGTTTACTGGAAAATGTCAATTTTGCAACTAAATGTACTGCACTTCTTAGGAGCTGTGGCCTCTATGTTCTGGGTTGATTCTGAGCTGGGAAGTGACATCTATCTTGATGGTAAGAAGTGCCAGCTTGTTTTCCGTACCTGGATTTAGTGTAACGTATCCATATCATTTAAGGCAAGGTTTCAGAAAATGTTTGAAATACATGATCTTGATTCTCACATCCCCAAATTTGACCACAGAGATCAACTTGCTTGTTCTGATGCTTGTTTATCTACTTGGTGAGCTGTTTCACTTTGCTAAATCCAACAAAAATTGTGTAATGTTTTGCTAAGGGATCAGATATGGAGAGATCTTGATTGTGGTCTAAGGGAGGGAAAACACTCAGGTAAATGGTATAAAACATTATTTAGGAGTAATATTACAGATCTCTCCCCCCCCGCCCCCCCCCAATGCAGTGTTCCCTAAATTGTTTCCTTTTTTCTGAACTCTCAACTTGTCAACATCTGGGCTCTCCTGCCTTTCGTTTTCTGCCTTCTTTGCGTATTGTACTGTTGTTAGCTCTAGTATTTGCTGTGTTCCATGAAAAATCTGAGTTTACTGTAATATAAATCACCACTATATGTAATTAAAGAGCATGTTGAATGTTGAATTTTTTTTTGTCTTAATTTTTTTAAATCTAGGGAAAACCCCTTGCTTTTTGGCTTCAAAAAAATGCTACTAACAGTTCAGTCGGCCTGTAAAAGTACCCAGCTAGCCAAAGAAACATTCAGTTGAATAGGAAACAGCTTCCTAAGTTTCTGGCAGAGAATTGCAGATTCCTGGTTACTTACAGTCAGAGTAACTGTATACCTCAGTCAGTCCCCTTAATTTGTTTCGATAACCTGTGAAAGCATACCTCTGCCAATTTGCTGTTGGAGGAGAGACATCCACTTTGTGAGAATTTATCACCTGATTTGGTAGACTTTTTTCTTACCACAGATAGGAGTAACAAATAAGAAACTAATTAGGTGACCAGTCTATAATGTTCAGGTACACTGGAAGCATTAAAAGGATTATAAGCAGTTGTACATGTGGTGGTACTGTTACTTCAGTAATTGTACAGGAAGTTTACAAGTTGTTAAACTTAGCTGCTTTCAGCACATTTCTAGTCCATTTTAACGTTCTCTTTTAGGTATTGTATCTGTTGTTGACGCAAAGCATGGGTTGCAGGTAAGTTATGGGATTTGTTACATGGTGTAAAACTGCAACGTTATAACAGCTGTTGCAATAACGTTCATTCGGATTAATTATACTTTTACAATTGATTTAATTCTTGCAATGGATGAGGATGTATTTCAGTCACTGTGGTACATTAGTATTGTATTTTGAATGGGAACAATGAAGTACTGATACTCATAGGAATTCAGATTCTTACCAACACAGCAGCATATCTACTAAGAGTTGTCAACTTGCTAGATACTTGATTGCTTGTAGTTCTATCACTTCACTCAGGAATCTTAGTCATATTCCAAATAGGCATTTGGATTACTGTAAAACAGTAGAGAAATTTGTCTTACAAAGTGTCATTGGTCCATGTTACTTAAAAGGAGAGGAGTAAGAACAGACCTCCGATACCAGTTGGGTAACAAGTGAGTTAGGGCTCAAATCGAGAAAGATGCTAATGTAATGGTGATTGTGGTGAGGAGAGATGAGGGAGCCAGGTGTCTAAGTACTGTTTCAGATTAAAATATTACTTCATTACATGGAAGCAGACAAAAAGAGCAGGTATTAGAGTAATCTATATAAAGTGTAATGAAAGAACAGACCTGTAGAACAGTGAGGTTGGATAACAGCAGAAATTGTGATTAAATCAAATAGCTCAACTTTTTTTGTACCACCTAATCATACAAATAATTATTTACAACATAATGACTTAGGAAGTGACTACTTGGATTAGGTATTGATTTTGCAGGATTCAAAATAAAAGTGACCATAAGAAAATATGCCTCCATGATATAAAAATCCCGTCATGCTGTGAAAGTATTTTTAATATTTCTGTATTTTACAATGGCTGCAAAAAGCTGAGAAAGCTGAAGAATAATGGTAAAAAATAAGGACGCGATCCCTCCTTTTTAAGGTTTTAATTTGTTTGGACTGTTTGGGTTTCTCGTTTCAGCTGAGATGATCTAACAGCTGATTTACCGAAAGGGGGCAGTCCTGTCCTCTCGACAATTTGTGTTGCACCAGTACAGAACTAATCTAACCCCATAGCAAGCCAGTTTGGCGAGTTAAGCCATTGTGTTTTGCAAGGACTTTTGCAGAGGAGCTGGGAGAAGAACGAGGGGAAGGGGCTGAGAGTTGGTTTGCCTTTTTAAGCAGGAACCGACTTTTAAATCAGCTCAACTATCACAAGAAACCACAGAATGTCTTAAGTCAGCCCTCTTTTCAGTTGATTGCCCTCATAGTAATTCAGATGTGTTTTATTATTTGCAAAAATGTTCTGTTTATCTTTCTCTTCATGCAATGCTGATTTATTGGCTTGAATCAAATATAATTGTGTTGTACACAGCAGCACTGAATTACTATTGTTTAAAAATAGATTTTTTAATATTTAAACTTTCAAGTAATACGTGAGAAGCAACACAAAAATGTTTTGAAACATTCAGCTTTTCTATCCATTATTATCTTTGACAGCTCGCTGAAAACTCTTACATTATTTAATCAGTAAGCCTGTACAACACTGACGTCTACTCAGAATAATAGAAACTTCAAACTTTCCCCGTTATTTGCCAAGTAAATAACTTTTGCTTCCTAACTTGCTAACTTGTGCAATTCCTCTGGTTGCAAAGCTTGACCTCAACAGCTGCTTGTTATTCAAAGAATTCTGAAAGCCATACAGGTAATGACATTGAGATAATAGGCAGCAATTTAAGAGTGTCATGCTTCAAAGAGCCAACCCATCACAAGAAAAGCTGACAAATAGTACCCTGTGACCAGTCAGCCAAATTGAAACTGAAGTGGTAATTGATCTCATGCGTTATCACTCTAATGGATTTGTCACCCAGCAATCTGAAATACTCATTTTTTTTTAATCACGGGCAAACAGTTGGACTACTTGAAGTGACAGTTCTCTACTTCCAGGACTTGACATCAGCGCTACTGGCATTGTCCTTTTCAGGGCAACAAATCTGACAACATTTAATTCAATAGAATCAATACACAAAGGATTACAAAGAAAAGGTCAGAGGAGAGGTTCCCTTTCAGTGATCCTGTTGTTATGCTCTGCCTAGGTTGTGCACAATCAGGAAATAGGTTTTTTTGTTAAGGTGACAGACTGACAGTATGCAATAATCTAATTTTGTTTTTTAAGTCAAATAATGTTAGATGCCTTTTTAAAATTTATGTTTTCCATGACAATTAATTCCACTTCCATTTGGTATTCTTGTGTCTTTAAAACCAAATTTGAAAATACTGTGCCTGGTACATTTAGAGCTGATGAAGGACACAGGACTCTCTAATCTTCCTAGAGATGTCAGGTGTAAGAGGTGAGCTCTTACTAATATTACAGCACCAATTTAAAGTTTTGCTGCCTCCAGGTGTCTGTGATGCTTCTTTCCTGGAGTTTGCTGCCTCTATGGCAGAGTGGGCAGAAAATAACTTGTAGCTGAACCTTCACTGCTTCAGTGTAAAGTCTGTTGCTCTGCCTGAATTACTGATGAAAGTAAGGCTTTATGTTGCTGAACTTCACGCTGCTGCTTGAGATGCAGGCTTTTTTTTTTCCCTTTCACTAATTCTTCTGTGAGGACATTAGCTTTGGCAAACAGATGGAGCACAAAGCTGCAGATGGTTAAGAGATTAAACTCCTGCAGCATGACCAGAAGCTGCTGCTTTAGTCAGTGCTGAGTGACTCTTCTGCCCAGTTACAGCTCGAGTAGGCTGCTAAAACTGATGTTGGGCAGACTTGCCAAGGACTAGTGGTTTATTCGTACAAACCCGGAAAAAGTTAGGAATTTTTACTATGAAAGATGTGACAAACTTTACTTTTAGAGAAAAGGAATATGCAGTTACGTACATGAAATCCTGTACTGCAAGCCTAACTCATCTTTAAGAGTTAGTCAGTGTCACACTCATCAGAAAAATTACTGTATTGTCATTTTTTCAGATATGTTTTTCCATGGTTACTATATGTTATGGTGACTTCTTTTACTTAATCATAATTCTGAAAAGTAATTAAAAATAAATACTATAATAACAGTTTTCCAACTCTTAAGCAATCTAGTCATAAAATTCATTAAAAGAGAAGAGTGTTCATAAAAGAAATTCATAAAAGCTTTTGAACTGGTGAATGTATAAACATTCTTTGTCACCATCATTTTATAGAAAAATTCTAGATGCCTTCTTCCTCCATACCTTGTTGAAAAATACACCTCAGCTAAATTGGTTTTGACTTCCTTTAACTGCAAATGAATTTAAATGTCATTTGAATATGCTTAATCCAATTGTTTTAATTTTTGTTTAGCACTTGACAGAGGAAAAGCCAGAAGGCCTTGTCAATGAAGCATCTCGGTATGGATATATAAATTAATTTTATATGTCACAGTTAGGAACTGCGCTGTATAGAAGTTCATCAGAAATGGCTTCTTTTTCTGTTATGAGGCTTTCGTCTCCTTCTTTGCTTTTAAACCAAGGTAGACTGGTGTAATGAGGTAGAAAATAGAAAAGTGACTTCATGCTCTGATTGATCTTTTTGTCAAGATCTGACTCTTCTAATACATATTTTAAGAGGTATGGGTTTTTACAGAAGTGAAAGAAAACCTCCTGTGTTGGGAAGAAGAAAGAATTGCATGCTAGAGTCTACCAGGTGCTTGAAGTAGAACTGGAGATAGAGGAATATTTTTTGTTAGATATGGAGCCACAATGATTAACAGTAATTGTAACAATGGAAGTCTTCGTAAAGCAAAGGGACTTCAGGTATGACTTTGTTAAGAGTACATGTGAGAGAAATAGGGGCTTGTGAAGTTCATAAATTACAAAGCACTGTGGATTAGATGACTTCTTTAAAAAAAAAACCAAACCCACCAACACAAAATACAAACAACCCCCCAAAAAAACTAGCAAGCCTTTGTAGCTTGGTAGACTCCTCTTATGGCACAGAAGAGCACCTCAAGAAGACAGTAGTACTGTAGTCATATTCCGTGATGTTCTAGTTTGATTAATGCTTGCCTTTCTGTACTGACAATGCTCGTACTGTTTTTTTGGTGCTGTGGGAGAGATGGTGTTTCTGCCATTTTCACGTTGTCTCTTTTTTTTTTTTTCCCTTGTCTTTAATGCATAGGCAGGTTGCATTAGCTGATCTTATAATCATCAATAAAACAGATTTGGTTTCAGGGGAAGAATTGAATAACGTCAGAACATCTGTCAGGTATGAAACTTTTAGCATAACTAACACTGTACTGGCTTAAGGGTTATTTTTATTTCTGATTTTTCTATTTTATTTTAGATCAATTTTTATTTAAACGTAGTTACTTCCTTCTTGCTATTAATACAGAAATTATATCTCATGATTACACTGACATAAATCATTAGCTCAGCAGGGAAAAAGAGACTGCCCCTTTCTAAAGGCATTTCAATACTTTTATGTGCTTATACAAGCTTAGTAGTTTGCCTGTCTAGATAAGATTTGATGTTACCTACTAAGGACAGGCCTTTGTCTTAAATGCCCGTGTTTTTGTATTTTTGGGCGGCTGTTTCCGTTTTTCTGAATTACCATTGGGGAAGAAAAATCTGCAAGTAGATAAGAGTTCACTAGCGAATGCAAAGAGGTGTGGAGGAAGTCCCAAACAATGATCTTGGCTGTAGAAGAGCCAATGGTCTGAATCAAATTAAGGATCAAAGGCTTGTCCCATCTTTTTCTGTCAGTATCATGGTAACCAAAAGAACACATTGAAATTTTGAAATTCTTTACAAATCTATTAGTGGTTTGAAATCTAAAAGTAAAACTGCTCAGACCCAGTGGAGTGATTCATAAGGAGTCTTGCACAGGAAATTGCTATTCTTACTGGTAGTATTTTGTTGTCAGAACTTGTGAAGTTCCCCAACTCTTACTTAGGGTATGAAAAAGTAATAAAAACGAAGTCTTTTTGGGGTGTCTGTTCCTTTGTTCAACAAGTTAATAACAGAGTTGGGGTTATTGTTGTGGTGCTATTTCTCATGCTACTTTCCATGGTTAAGTTGTTCAAGCAGTGTTTTACGGTTGCATTTTCATCTAATTTCTGTTTTTTCTGTTTTATTTTAGGTCAATAAATGGACTTGTTAAAATTCTAGAGACACAAAGAGCAAGGTATTAAATGGCCACTCTTACTAGGTACCAGATCCTGCTTCTTTTGTGACAGGTTTAAGTATGCTGTTAGATCGGTTTGGTTGAAGGAAAACTATTGAATTAGAAATATTTAACTCGGTGTTTATTTTACTAATAAGCATTTAGATAAAGGAATTTTTTTAAAGATGTAAAAATGTATTTTTCTTTGTTACTGTTCACATCCTACACTCTAGTGTATAACTAGTTTAAAAAAAAATCGCTATTAAGATGCAGCTTAGTTTACAGAGCTTATCAGTAGTGGGTTTTATTTGACTTTGCAATATAAACATAAATCTTTCTTATTTACATGAGAACTGGATTTTATAAAAGCTTGGGCATTATTTTTTCCAAAACTTGCATTTTGTTCTAAGTTTAATATGAATATGGCTTTTAATAATTAAAATTGCATTTTAGTCATGTTGCCATTTACAGAGTAGTAGCATTTGGAAAGTTCCTGAAAAATGGTAATGTAGATGTAGTTTAATTCAGCATATTCCAAAAACGTAGCAGACTTTTAAGGGAGCGTTACAGTTAGAAATTCAAAGCTTCTCGTAACTTGTTAACCAGATCTTGTAACTAAAGAGCAACTTGTAAGTCCAAGTTGTATCTGAGCTAATTGTTGATCATGTGCACTATAATTTTTTTTTTTCAGTTGTGTCAGCTTAAAGATTTTTTTCACTTGTGATGGCTGCTGCAGATAAGTTGTTACTACAAAAATACTTTGAAAGAAGTGCAAGGGAGTTTATAAGAATGAAGAGTGATTGCATTGGTTTTGCTATTTTTCATTGACTCAGATTTCATCTTTAATAAGGAATTAAATGGAAATGGTATTCCCAGGGACATTAGGAGAGCAGCATATCTTTCAGACTTCTAGGACTGATTTGTATGCTATTACATTAATTATTTGACTATATTGTGATAAATGTTCCTATAATTGCTGTTTTAAGCAATTTTTTACGGGAAAATAGTAGACATAATACAGTATACTTGGCTTTTTAAAGTTATTGCCAAATGTAGTTGGAAAGTGTAGAGAAAAATGCTTATTGTTGTTGGCTGATCAGATAGCATCAACAAGTGACTGTAGAATATGTATTTTGTTTGGTAACCCAGGTTTTTGAAGGTGGGTGCTTGTCTGACTTTAATCTAAAGATCAGCTTGGTTTACATTTCCAAAATGTTGATCTTATTAACTTTTCTATTGACTTAAACTTATTTGAAATTCTGTCTGCAGTCTGATCACTGGAAGTTTTATGCCCTGCTGTGGAACAGTTGCACTATGAAAAGCATTCTCGTTAGTGACTATCATGTTAGTTTATAAGGATTATTCTCATATTGTTTTCATTACTTTGTTCAAGGAGGAAGGTGAAATGTTTAAGTAGCTTTGACAACTTCACATTCCTTGTTAACTTGCAAATTCTCTTGAAGAATGCTTAGAACAAGAATAAACAATATTATAGAGGGGTTGATAAATTCTGTTACTGAGAGGTGTTTCATATTGATTCATTATTGCCCTTCTGGTGATCCTCAGTGAATCATTTCTCTTAAGTCAGCATGTGTTTCTATTACAAAAAATGCTATTTTCTTCCATGGATTTGTTGTCATTTAGGGACTTATGTTCAAAACAGCAAGTGTGGATAAACTTGTGAACAGTTCTGATAATTAAGCTTTTTTTTTAATATGTCAAGAGTTCTAATGTTTAAATAGTCACTCTAGATTCTGCTGCAAAATTTTAGACTTTTGTTAATTTGTCCTATTCTGTAAATTCAGTATTATTAAGTTTGTATTTAATGAAGTTGAGTTGTATTAGAGTAAAGCTCCTGGCATTTTTCTCTGTCTGTAGATGGAGATGAGGATGTTCTGGTGACTCCAGTTTAAATTTAAGTACGATTTTATTCTGACGGTAAATCTTGGATATTTACTCATAGCTAATTTTACAATATCTAAATTTGGCTATCTTTTGGTTTTGAGACTTCTGTATCATTTACAGTTTTAATGGCCTCTGTGCAGTGATATTTCTTCATCTAATGCATGTACTTTGAGTGCAGCACGGAAGATTGAAAGCCAAAAGAACAAGTACTGTAAAGTGATGGAGTTGCAGAGATACAATTGTAGCATTTTCATTTCCTCATGTTCAGTAAACTTTTGGAACACTATATTAATTTTTAAAATTCTGGAACTTTATATTATGAGGAATAGGAATTCCTCATAATAGGAATTCCTCACAATGGGGAAGAATGGGGAAGAAAATCATGAAAGATGATCAGGGCTTGAAATCAAAGAAGTGGCCAGGTGATGATTTTACCAAGAGCTAACAGTGGTTTTGGGAAAGCAGAGCAGGAGTTCCTTGTTCTTTAGTTTCAAGGCAGAGTACAGAAATAGTCAGTGAAATGCTTTGGAGGGAGAAAAGAAGCAAACTCTATTAATAAAGTTAAATTGTTCATAAATTGCATATGCATGGGTCTGACTGCCCTAGGAAATCCGTTCCAAGTTTGAGGCCAAGATTTTTGTAACATGAAAAAGAAAAGGTTTCTGTAGAGGTGATGGTGGTATCCAGCATGGCTAACAATTTTGAAGAGGATATTTGACTTAATGCTTTGAGTCTTAAATCAGTATCTGTCCATGTCCATTAGGAAGAGATCCAATGTGCAAAATGTAGTATCCACATTGGTACCATTCTCTGGTGTCTGATGCCAGCCAGCATTAAATTTTGGATATTGGATTAAGTGGACCTCAGATGCAGTCCTCAATGACAACTCTTGTGTTACTAGTAGATACTCTTTAGTGAATGACAGATACTGTCTCTCCCATGATTAAACATTCCAAAAGTGAAATAAGCACAAAATTAATTTATTAACATGTTATTTGAGAACATATATTTAATTAGGGGATTTTTTCCCTCAAAAGCCCACACGTAAAAGGGACCAGTGTAACATTTTCCTGAGTGTTTCTGTGTGATTTTTCAGAACACTGCTGAGAACAAACAATTAGCACTGAGCTGGTCGTGAACTTTAGAGTGGCAGTATTTATGTGTTTTACATTATAAACGTTTCATCTTAGAAACTGCTTTGTAAAGCTACTGTTGGGTGTAAAAGTTTAATAACACCAGCTACACTCCAGAGATCTTTTGTTTGTTTGTTTTTAGCCTCTCATATGTTCCTTGTATTTAGCCACGTATCATCAGTTGCACTTAGAAAGCTGTGAGTTGCTATTAGGAGTGAAACCTATAGTCTGTATTGCTTTTATAAAAAAAGCTTCTTATGCAAGTTTATAGGTAGCTGTTCTTAAAAGTAAATATGATCAGTGCTGTCTGTTCCATATTACATTTTTCATTTGTCTAAGTTTCAGATGTTAGAGCGGAAATTCTTCATAGTAGCACTTGCCTCATAGCGTATTTCAGATTTCTTTGCTAACAGAGTGTCAGTAGAAGCTACCTGTATTCCAGGGGTTTTGTGTGTTGAGAGGAGGGTCTGTATTAGTAAATACTAAGGGTGCAGAATAATTGCTGGGAAGAAGTTCGGGGTTCCGTTTCCTATTTAGGGAAAATCAGTTTTTCGGGCATCCAATATGAGGCATTTTATAATTTTCCTTGGAAATACCTTCTATTTGACTATACCTTTTTAAATTATGTTTCTGTGCTTACATATTACTGTGTAAATAAAAACTGCGTTTCCTTGTAGGAAACAATACCAACCACCAACATCCAAAAATAAGGCTAAGGATTGATGGCATTAGAATGATAGACAGGAAAAGAAGCATAAGCTTCAGAGAAGGGTTTTAAAAATAATTATTTAAGTGTACACAATATTTAAATACAGCAAAAATACAAAGCTTGCATTCTTCCCCCTGTTTAGAGTTGATCTCTCCAATGTCTTGGACCTGCATGCTTTTGACGGTTTATCTGGAATAAGGTATGGTGATAATTTCACTGTCTTTTTATTAGAAATAATGTCCATTGTATAAATACATGCATGAAATAGACACACTCAAATCCTGGCTCAAATTTACATCTGAGTTTCTGTTAGAAATTCTAGTTTAGTCACTTAAAATTCTCACTTTGTAAGTGGTAATCTGAGACTGAGAATTTTGTCCACTTGAAATGCGTGCAACAAAAGCTTTTTGACTTTTTAAAGTGAAATGAGCCAGGTGTGGATGGTTGGTTGGCTTTTTTCCCCAAAATACCAGTTTTGTGTTAATAGTAGTAGTAGAGCAGATTTGTACACTCTTTTCTGGTTCTCTTAAAACTTAAAGGATATCAAAATTTTTCTCACTTCACATCATGATAAACTGGAGGCTTCCTTAGTTTTCACAGAAAACAATGAGGGACTGAGGCTTCACAACAAATGAAGCCACTGCAAATTCTGGTTAGTGTGTTCCATGGGTTTTTTTTTAATGCCACATGTGAGTTCGGCATGCTAGATGGGTGGAAAAGTAAAATTGGAGGCAAGGGGAGAAGGGCTTTCTGTTCACTTTGTGTGCTGCAGTGATGCAGTTAGAAAAGCAAAAGCTCAGCTTGAATTGAAATTGGCCAGAGATGTCAAAAACTTCAAGAAAGGGTTCTTCAGGTATGTAAACAACAAGCAGAAACAAAAGGAAAATACTGGCCCGCTGTTGAACAGGAGAGGTGAATTAGTCACCAACAACGCTGAAAAGGCAGAGGTTCTCAACACTTTCTTCACCTCTGTATTTACCAGCACTGTTGGGCCCCAGGCCTTGGGAACAAAAATCCAGGTTGATGCAAACACAGACCCACTGTCAGTGAAGGAAGAGTTGGTATGTGAACTATTACAAGTGCTTGACTGCTACACATTGATGGACCCTGCCAGTATCTACCCGAGGGTGTTAAAAGAGCTGGCTGACATTGCGAGGCTGCTCTCCATGCTCTTTGAGAAGTTGTGGAATGTCCCAGAAGACTGGAAGAAGGCTAATGTCATTCCTATCTACAAAAAGGGCTTAAAGGAGGAGCCAGGAAATTATAGGCCCAACGGTCTTACTTCAGTCCCTGGGAAAGTTATGGAATGGATCCTCCTGGGGGCTATCACAAGTCAAATGAAGCACGTGGTTGGGAAGAGCCAGCACGGATTCTTCAAGGGCAAATTGTGCTTGACAAACCTGATCGCCTTCTATGACAAAGTAAGCTGCTTGGTTGATGTCGGGTGAGCGGTGGACATTACCTACCTGGATTTCTCCAAGGCTTTCAATATGGTTTCCCACAGCCTCCTCTTAGAGAAAGTGATGTGTTACAGTCTAGACAAGTTGTCTGTGCAGTGGGTGGGGAACTGGCTGAGAGGCCACACCCAGAGGGTGGTGGTAAATATCTCCTTTTCCCACTGGCAACCTGTCACAAGTGGGGTCCCCCAGGGATCGATATTGGGCCCAACACTGTTTAATATCTTCATAAGTGATCTGGATGGTGGGATCAAATGTACCCTGGTGAAGTTTGCCGATGATACCAAACTGAGTGGGGAAGTGGACGCTTCGGAAGGTAGAGGAACCCTGCAGGAAGACCTGGATGGGCTGGAAGAGTGGGCTAACAAGAACCTTAGGAAGTTTAACAAGGACAAGTGTAAGGTCTTGCACCTGGGAATACATAATCCAGGAGTGCAGCACAGGCTGGGATCTACCCAGCTGGGCAGCAGCTCTGTGGAAAGGGACCTGGGGGTCCTGGTGGGCAGCAAGCTCAATGTGAGTGAACAGTATGCTGCTGCAGCAAAGAAAGCTAACGGGATGCTGGGTTGCATCAACAAGGGCGTCATCAGCAGAGATAAAGAAGTCATTATCCCACTCCACTCAGTGGGACTTGATGCTTGTCAGGCCACACCTGGAATACTGTGTTCAGTTTTGGTCCCCACTATGCAAAAAAGATGTGGACAGGCTGGAGAGGGTCCAGAGCAGGGCCCTAAAGGTGATCAAAGGACTGGGAAGCCTGCCATCTGAGGAAAGGCTGGGAGAACTGGGTTTGTTCAGCCTTGAGAAAAAAAGGCTTAGGGGAGACCTTATCACCACGTTCCAGTATTTAAAGGGTGGCTACAAAGGAGATGGAGATGCCCTTTTTACAAGGAGTCACATGGAGAAGACGAGGGGTAATGGGTGCAGCTTACTCCTGGGGAGATTCCAGCTGCACACAAGAGAATTCTTCACAATGAGAACAATCAGCCATTTGAATAATCTCCCCACGGAAGTGGTGGCTTCCTCAACATCAGACACTTTTAAGATTCAGCTGGACAGAGTGCTGGGCCATCTTGCTTTCTTTTGCCAAGAAAGGTTGGACCAGATGATCCTTGAGGTCCCTTCCAACCTGGTATTCTGTGATTCTATGATACAGTATTTCATTTAGTGTTACAGATTTCATTGTCACAAGCAACAGCTTTGTACATTTTTTCTTCCTGCTTTTCAAATAGTCCTTCTAAAATATTTTCAAAAAATCAGCCTCTAATAAATAGACAGATTCTAGTGTTTTTTCCCTTCTTGCTTTAATGATGTAGTTTGTCTTTTGTTCCTGCGCAAAGGAATATCAAGGGTGTTGTAATTCTTGAAGTAAAAATATTTAAAATAAAGATACTGCAAATCATCATTATGTTTATATTTTAAAAAACCTAATGTTCAACACAAATCATTAACTAGATCAAACCAATACCTATTTATAAACATACCTATTTTGAGATTCAAACTGAATTAACAGTTGAAGCTTATTCTGAGCATACAGTCTATCTTTGATATTTTAGTTTTGCTCTGCAATACTGAAGCGTTTATTTAAATTTTGAAATAATGACATTTTGTCCATCCTACTCAAACGCGACATTTAACTTTACTTGTTTTCAGTTTGCAGAAAAAGCTTGAGCATGTAAAGACAACACATGCACATCTAGATAAGGTAATTACCAAAACTACTGCTTCAATCTTTTTGTAACAACAAGGTTGTTTAGGGTAATTGCAAGCATTGCATGCTAATCATGTTACCTTTTCAGAAGGTTTTAGTTAGGGAGTAATGTGTTTTATGATCTTTGGAAGATTACATTGAATACATATAAGATTGTGCTTTGTTGTAGATAGACTTACTATATCCATTTAGAATCTTAATTTCAAAAATATCTTACAGGCTTCCACTGCTCCAGACAGTCTCTTTTTAATATTTGCAGAATCAAGTCCTGAATTTGTAGCCAGTCTTTAACCTGTAGGTTTTTTGTCCAAATGTTGTCTGTGTATGTAGATACCAGGGAGATGGTTATTCATGACTTTGCGTTCTTTAAAGCTGTAATAAAGCTTCACTAAGTAGTTAAGTGTGTGTAGCTTTCCATTCTGAGTGCTTCCCATTGTTTTCACAAGAAATAGTAACAGTTTAACTTGTATCAGTGAGGTAGATTTTGCCCTATAAACTAGGTATCAATCCTGTAAGCACAGGTATGCTAAAAAAAAACCCAACAGTTCTGTTGTTGTTGTTCTTAGTATGTCAAATTAAACTCTAAAATGTATTGTCGCCCACCCCTGGTACTCAATCCAATGTGTGTTTATATGAGGACAGACTCTTTTTCTCTTCCTGTGTGCAATACAATGATACTAGCATAATGCAACTGCAAATAGCATTTCTGCCTTTGTGGCTTTCATTTGCGCAAATACAATATTTTTTGTGATCAGCATATCTAATTTCAAAGATGAATTTAAGGAAAAAGGTCTGGTCCATCATCCCTACAGAATGTAAATGGTTCTATGCCAATTGCTACTTTTAAGCACCTGTGTTGTCCAGGATGTACAGGTTTTACTAGAAAGGCTCCCTTTTACTTTTCTTTTTTCTTTTTTTTTTTTTGTTTGTTTACCGAATGTTATGATCATAGTATCTTTCTCTGCTTAGACCCTTCTCAAAAGCATAGCAGTCTTAAATCAGGAAATTACTGAATTTATTGCCAGGCAGCAAAAACTTAAAATTACTGATTTGAGAACTGAAAAAAAAAAAAAAGGGCAAAACAATTACACAAACACTTACATGAACATCTCTGCCTCTCTCCCCTAACTTTCCCTATTTTTTTTCAGTGGGTTACACTTAGTCCATCCACGTTCTCCCAGCAAAGGCACATGTAGCATAGGAAGTTGGGGGTGTTTGCATAATGATTTTCTGTTCCTCATCACTGCTCTGTTCCTTAGGATTCCTTCCCTGTGGTTCCTGCAGGGCCCTCAGTACCTGTGGAGTGCCCCTGCTCTGTGGGTAAACAACAAGCTGCACTCTCTCAGGGGTGTAGTACCCCCTTTGGTGTGGCATGGCGTGCCTTCTCCAAAGAGTCTTCAGTCCCAAGCGGCTGGAGGTGTCTGTCTCTAACAGGGTGCCATGTGTTCCTCTGCCTGAAGATGGTGGGATGTTTTTTTTTTTTTTACTGTTGTGTGGTTTCAGAGCTGGCTGGAACTGGTTGTGAGACACACAAGGCAGTTGATGGCCTCTTCCCACACCCCTCAGCACTGCAGCCCCCTGCTACATAAGCCTTGTAAGCTTACACGTACTTAAAGAGCTATGTGAGCATATATGGGTTATAGACTCTACCCTTAATATCATCAGAAACCGAATGTACACCTAGTACACACCAAGTACTCCTTGCCACTGAGGGTTAGATTGTAGGGGTTAAATGTTGTAGCAGTCTGAATATACACATTAAAAATTGTAGTATTTAACCTCCATTTCCTGCCAAGCGGATGATGGAGGTTAGTATCGTAAAGGTTTGAATTCAGATGTTTCCATTGTGGGCTCCACCCTTTGGTGTAGATGAGTAAGGTTAGCATTGTTTACTGTAAAATTCAGGCTTTTTTCCTGCAAAACACCATATCAAGACAACTCAGCCATTTCATTTACTCACCATGTCTTAATATACAAGCAAGTATTCAATTAAACAGTACAAACACGCAGTAACACCACTGTTGGATATCCAGTTGGTTTCTGAGTCCGACAGCTGTAGTTTCATCCAGAACCAAAATGCGTGGTGGCCAGCATTCCTTTGATATAATATGGGCATTTCCCTAGTTGGGGAGTAAGATGATGCATCAGATAACTTCAATATCCCAGAGCTTGCTTCACATCCTGTAACCATATTAACTGAGCTCTGACCTTTCTCCTGAGCTTGTTATTCCTTAGCTCCCAGGTGTAGATCTTTGAAGGACTTCTTTTCCTCTTTCCAAGTCCCAATTTGTAGGGTGGGAGCATGGAGATTTTTCACCCTCTCCTGACGTTTTCACAACTGCAATTTTGTCATGCTTTGCCATGAGGCTGATCTCACACCTGTCTCTGGCTTGTTCCCCCCCAGTATGATACTCTAGGTCACTCCTTGATCAGGTTATCAGGTGATACCAGAGGGGCAGTAGGACTGTGCCTAGCTGTTGGAGCTTTTGGTCTGTGGCCTCAGCCTTTTTGGGGTCCCATACCCCTTGCCTGTAAAAACAGCAGAAGTCAAAGTGATCACAGTTGATTGCCCCTTCTTCCTAGTTCCTTCACAGGGGTCTTGTTTGTGGGATCAGAAGGATCGAGCTCAGCATACCCCTCTATCAGTAAATCCCAGAGTTTCCTGCTTTTGCAAGTGCCTTCTTCCAGTGTCCCAGCACCACCACAGCCACTGCAGAAGCGAATTCTGGGGACCGCAGCTGCAGGTGTCCTGCACTGCTTTAACTACTCTGAGTAAAAGATCACAGAGTGGTTGCACTTTTGGCAGTGGTGCTCCCATTTCTGCAGCACTGTAACATGGGCTGCCTCGTAGGACTCTTTAATTTTAAACTGGCTTACTCTTTCCATAGTAGATTGGATGGATTGTCACACAGCTTTCCCTTTGGCCAGTTCAGTGTTACCAGCTGCTAAGTTTTGATTCAGGGTTTGTTGTTCTTGCTGACCACTTGCTAGTGCATCTCTTAGCAGACCGTTAGTCTAACAGTGACTACCAGTCTGATGGTGATGAATTCCAAGTGGTCCTTATCTTTCTGTGGCTCCATTTGAAGCATATGATAAATTCTGGCATACCCCCACAGCAAAGCAGCACATCTCCTAGTGTTTTACAGGTGGTAGTTGTATCCCTTTTGCAACTCCTGGCCTAATTTTCATGAATGCTGCTCTAGGGGACTGTTAAGACCCCATACCATGGGCGCATGGGCTTGAAGCTGGCACCATCCTGTGTCTTCCGTCATCTTCCTGTCCCACTAGGGCTTTCACAGGTCCCTGCTTTTTCCAACAGTTTATGCATTGTCTGCACACATCCACACACAGGTAACAGGTGCACCACTTACACCAGAGTGTACAATCACAGATGCCCAGTACCAGAATCAAGGGTCTTTCTGGATTCCCCAAGTCATTGCAGTAATGCACTCTGCTCCCGTGAGACCCCACCTGGAATACTGCTTCCAGCTCTGGGGCCCCCAGCACAGGAAAGACATGGACCTGTTGGAGCAGGAACACCTCTCCTATGAGGAAAGGCTGAGAGAGTTGGGGTTGTTCAGCCTGGAGAAGGGAAGGCTCCGGGGAGACCTTACTGTGGCCTTTCAGTACTTTAAAGGGGGCTTATAAGGAAGACAGACTTCTTAGCAGTCTGTAAACTGTAGTTTTGCATAGTAGCTTTCTGCTCCATTTTGCTTCTTAGTGTTTTTGTCACTGCTCTGTTCCTTAGTGTCCCTGCTCCATGGGTCACCCACAGGCCCCAGTCCATATACAGGTATCCTGCTCTGTGGTTGAGTCATGGATCACAGTCTTCTCCGGGGTATCCCCAACTAGGTGCGGTTCACCCAACAACAGTCCCCTCAGGGGCTGCAAAAAAAGAAAAACTTGTCTTTTTATACAGTAGTTTAGAAAAGTGTACTTTCCGTCTAGAAAGTTGCTATGATTAAATTTAATTTTCAGGTTAAAATATGATGCATACAATGCCTGTATTTTTCTTTTTGAATTGCAAATCTTGACTGTAAAGTTGCTAGTCTGGAAAACAGCAAAAGAATTATAACCTCCTTTTGGAACTAAAGATTAAATATCAAATCAGTTTCATGCTTAGCTATAATTGCAATCAGAATCTTAAGTTTTGTTTAATTAAAATTTGTTTTTGTTTCAATTAAAATGTGTGTTCATCTTAAATATGTTCAGTTATAGTAACAACAGTCTGAATGGATACCTAAAGTAGAAAAAAAGTTCAATAGAAGCCTGCCTGAATGTTATGAGAGTTGTAGCATGCTTGTATTATTAAGGAAATTATAGTTGGTTTTGTAGTGTAGAGCCATTTGACCAGCAGAAAACAGAATTCATTGTTACTATCCCTGTTTAGTTCAACACCCACAGTTTTAAGATGGTTGTTGAGACAGATAAGGCATAAATGAGAGCAGAACACTTGTCTCGAAGTAGGCTGCAAGTCCTTGTTGGATGATAAAGACTGCTTATTATCTTCGTGTGGAAGGTCAACAGAAGCAATACTGCACTATGTGTGTAGCACAGTGAACTTTAGACTGTCTTGTTTTGAAGCTGCTCAGAGCATTAGCTGTGGGTTGTTTTGGTGAGTTTACTAAGTCATTAGATAAACATTTAGATTTGCTGCTTGTTGCTTATATTTAATCTGCTGCTTGTTGCTTGTATTTAATCTTTAGTTATGGGTATGAGACCAAGTTATAAAGAACACTTCTTGAAATTAATGTAATGAAATGTTTATTTAGTTTGGTAATAATAAGTGGGTCTTTCCATTTGCAGGGTATAATTACAGTAACATTTGAAGTTCCAGGAAATATAAAAGAAGAAAACTTAAATCTCTTTATTCAGGTACGTAACATCTCACTGTCAAATGAAAAATCATTGTGGCTTTTTATAGAAAATTGTCCCATGCCATTCTTTTTATGCAAACATTTTTCCTTCTCATAGAATCTTCTGTGGGAGAAGAATGTGAAAGATAAGACTGGATGCACCATGGATGTCATAAGACTGAAGGTTAGTCAGAAATGACCGAGTTCTTCGTTTCGTGCTTTTCCTTTTCCACACCTAAAAAACTGAAGTGTGCTGTCAGTTACAGACCTATCAGAGGCGCTACTGGATCACTGTAGCAGAGCAGACAAAATGGAGAATAGCAATTTGTTACTGTTCTGTGTAGAGACAGTTTGTTATCTGCTGGCTGGTGGAACAACTCAAATGGAGGTAGCTGACAGAGAAGCAAACATTTATCCTACTTGTTTTGAACTGAGAGGGTGTCGCGTTAAAGGGCAAGGCAATTTGGCAGACAATAAACCCCCTTGCGTTCCAGCTTGTCCTCAGATATCAGAGGGGCTGGGGGCGGCTAGGCTTAGATTCTGAGTGATGCCCAATTTTTCTGTGTTACAAGTCCGGTCGCGTTCAATGTATTGAACTCTCACAATTACGGATACACTCGTAACACTGCACACTTTCAGTCTAGTCGCGTTCCATGAACTAGCACGGCCACACTTAAGGGATTTGGTGGCGTTCAATGAGAACTCTCATGGCTAGATTAGTGAATAGTGCAGTTTATTGAAGCAACAGATACACGAGTTCTTTTGGATTGCCGGTGATAAAATTACTGCTTGCGAAGCATGTGCAAATACCAAGAATGTGAGTAATACAGCCTGGCTACAAATGCATTAAGTTACAAAGCAACTCTATAGAGATTTCTAAGTTTCCCGGGGAAGCACTCAGTATAACCAAGTGTTCGAATCTTACCCAAAGGCGTCCCTGTGGGGGGGAAGAGAGGCTCAGCCCGTCGACTGATCCCAGGTGTCAAAGGCAGTCTGCGATGGTATCTTCCCTGGCATCCTTCCTCTCTTAAGCCATTTTATATTATTTGTCCTTACAGGTGGAGCTTGAGTGACTCTAGTCATACATACCTCTATTGTAATTGGTGTAAAAGTTTCTCATTTACTTTTAAAGGTATAGACTAAGAAAAATTCAGAGCGCAAGCTCAGTGAGGGGTGGTCGCACCTTGGAGGTGGGTAGCTTTGGAATGGAGGTGTGTTTTCTGGTATTATAATGAGATTATAATGAGCAAAGTTCACCCAAAGGATAGTATTTTGTCAAAAAATGACAGATGTTGGCTCAGGGTGGTAAATATGCAGCTCAGGGTAGTAAATATGCAGCTTGTCAGTTCCATAGTACCTTCCAGTTCCCGTTTTATCACAGAGCCTGGCTGCGGTGTCTTCACTCCGCTCCACCCTCCGTGTAGTTTCTCTTAGAGTCAGTGCACCAAGCTCCCCTGGTATTGCCAACATCTAAGGTTGCCTAGGGAACTTCTGTGGGATGGATTCCTTGCATATTCGCCACACTCCACCCTGAAGATTTCTTCAATGCTGTACCTTTAATACAAATTTAATTCCTAAATAACCTCCAGCAATTATTCCACAGAGGGAAGATGTACAGTTCCAAACATCAGTGGCAGAGTTAATAATCAGGACATAGTTAAATCACTTTTTCATTTTTCACCTCCATTGCTTTGAAAGGTTCCATCCATCTCACATAAATGTCTCCTTATCTAGGGATGTAACTACAGATTGCTATCTGTAATTACAGTTGTTGGCATAATATGAAGAAGTTGAATTTGGTATAACATAGCCATGCAATACTCGTTGTGGTCTACACTTAAAACTTTTTACAGTATTGTCAGACTGTAGTTTTAAAGGTGCAGCCCATAAGTATTCATCTTCATGGGCACTTCATATGTTTTTCAGTTGGATGGTTTTGAGAAGAGCATAGGTAACAATTTAGGATATATTTTCATTTTCCTTATACCAAGCAGCCAAGTAAATTATTAAACAATGAGAATCAAGTCTGTCATTTGGTAGGCTGCAAGAAATACAGGAAAATATGCTCTGGTTTGTTTTCTGAGAACACTTGTGCGTCACGGATAGCAACATAACTTACTTTCATTTCATTGGAAGAAGGGTTGTATTCTTGCTCTTTCAGCAACAAAACGAGAATATCTTTGTCTTCCTCTTCCTGACAAATAGAAGAAAATAGCCACTGATGCGTCTTAAGCTGTCTGAAAACAGTACTGCTATGCACAACTACATTTTTGTTCTATTGAGCATTGGAATTGAAGTAATTCTTCAGGAGTTCTGAGGCCTGTGATAATCTGTGTGCTGGCCCTCAGTCACAGACAAATAACCAAAGGAAATGAACCCCAGCTAATGATAGAAAGGGTTCCAAAGTTTCTTGCTTTTGTATTTGTATCTTACCTGCAGCCATAATCCTTTTAGTAGTGATAGTCATAGAATTCCAACTAATATGTCCAATGCAGACCTTTTTTCGTGACATATTTTTAACTTTTTTCTTTAGGGAAGTATGACACATGTTTTACAGAATGTGTTCCACTAGAATATTTTAAAAAGTTTTACATGAAGGCATGAAAACTCTTTTAATAGAACTTTTGGTATGTGGGCTAATGGGCTTACTCTGACAGTAATCCCTTCTAATTCTGTCGCTAGTCATTTTACCTCATAAATGTTTGTTCTTTCTCCAGTATTCAAAGATTCTGTTTCAGAAGAGTGAAAATGCTGAGCATGAGAGCTTAACCAGAATAATCTGAAATCAAACATTTTTGCTCATTTTACATCATCTTTGATAGGCAATCAATCTTTCATGGCCACATACGTCATACACCATACATATATTCAAAGTGGCATAGTAGCAGATGACATTTTATTTTTGCTCAGACATGCTAGATACTGACCAAATGAGGAACAGAAGGCAGAGAATGGCAAAGTCGAATTATTAGTCTTTAAAAAAATAAGGAGATGCGAGAATGGATGTTACAAGTAGAAGAGATCATACTACATGGTTATTTTGACTAACTGGTGCATAGTTGCCAGGAATATTTTTCACTGCTTGGCTTAGTTTCAAAGTTTTTTTCCCCTCTTAGATGTTTCATTTTTAAAGGTTTGTTTATATATCCTAACAGTTATTTTTCTGATAAGGGACTGGTATCTATTCAAGGCAAATCTCATCAGGTGATAGTCCAAGGTGTCCATGAGCTTTATGATCTGGAAGAGACTGCAGTAGCCTGGAAAGAAGACGAAAAGAGAACAAATAGGCTGGTCCTAATAGGTAAGAGGAAATTACGTATCTCCTCATGTGACTTTAAGAAGCTCTTCTTTCATCATGCAGTCCTGTGACTTCTCCAGTGAAAAGCAGCTGGCCTAAATTGGCCAGAACGATAGCAGTGAGTATGTCCAACATAACCTTCAGTCAAAGGTTTATCCATCAGAACCTCCAGCATTTTTATATTCCAGCTGAGAGGAATCTACACTATCCCTTTTTGGTGAAATAAAACAAAATACTAAGTATTCATAAATTATGTTGGCATATTTAATGTTATTTTTTAATCCATAGTTATAAATATGGTGATGGGAATGGTTTGAATGTTTGATCAAATATTCAGTAACTGTAAGAAAGGTGATTATAGCCATTAAAATGTATAAAATCTGTTTTTTTTTCTGAAACGCTTGTAAAGCTGAAGTTGTACATTTCTTATTTCCTATGTGTTACTCTGCTTTGCAAAGTGTTTTTATTACCAAAAAAACCCTATTTTTCCTCCTTTCCCTCACTTGTACAGCTTCAAGTCTGTTGTTGCCCATAAAATCCAAAGTTATCTTGTTACCTGCAGCTTCATTTTAATACTGCTCTGTTTTCACTCATTGGTATAATAAGCATTTTCTTTGCTCAGAAGACTTGCAGGTTGCTACATGCATGCATTTTTGTAATACACTGTAAAATATAATTAGCTAATTTATTTCTCCTTACAGGCAGGAACTTGGATAAGGAGACCATCAAAGAAGTATTCATAGCCACTGTGAGAGAGAAACAGAGAAACAGTTGACATCAAACTAGAAAACATGAAATGTTTGCTTAACCCTGCAAGCTTTTTATGACAGAAAAAACTGAATGACATGCAGTATAGTAGTTTCTTTTTACTCTTGCAATTTACACAACAGTTAAACCCTGAAGTCCTCCTAAGAATCCCAGATGACCTGCTGTTATGGTCTAGAAGCAAACACAAGGAATTCTACCATTTTGGATTTGGCTTACATTATGTCAGTAACATCATTTACCTGTGCAGAAGTGCAGATAGGCAAAATACTTGTTTATGCTGTACATGAAGTATTACAATAGGAATATGGTAGACATGTTTGAAGCCTAGTGCTTTCTCCAGCTAGCTCTCTTTTACTACTGGAAATGAGGTAACAGTGATTATTGCCAGTGATGTAATCACAGTGAAAGGTATGTAGTGTTTACTATTAAACTGTCTTCCATCTCTTTCCACTTGTTTTGTGATTTTTGAACGTATACATCCATTTCAGGTACGGATAAACCTGTTGTGTAAATGAAACTAAAGATACATAGGTAGCAGAGGCTCAGGACCACATGGAGTATATACTTTCTGCATAATAGCTATGAGTGCAGCGTTCAGTCACATACCTGAAGTGTTTAGCTGACATCATAGATCTTCTAGGCCATGACCCTGCCAGTTCAGGGTTTGGGGGACCGGGGACAGCACATTTTCACTGTGTTGTCTAGACTGCCCTGGGTGATTTATTGTGGGGTTCTCTGACACTGCGGCTGGGCGCTGTCTTGAAAACTTAGTTTGAAGCTTTTATCTCTGTGCTCATTACTTTTAGAATTTAGAGTTGAACTTCTTGCTCTCTACCTTCTCCAGTAGTCATCGTTCACCTCTTAGCTTTAGAGGGATATGTTGACTACAGCTGGGTGAACGCAAAATGAGTGAATGCAAGAAGATAAGGTGGAACTTAAAATGTTCCAAAAGATAATTGTAGGACATGCAGCAGATATTCTGAAGAATGGATTCTTAGCTACAGTTCTACATGGATGCTTGCTGATGTGTCTGGGTAAGGAGAAATTTGTTTTCCGTACTAGTGGTGTGTCACTTGCACATACCTAATGTTTGCTTTAGGATAAAAGGTGCACATCAAGCTGGAGGAAAAAAAAAAACCAGGAAGGAGGCCATTCCCTTATCAGCCATCTTAAAAAATTTCTTTTTGCTTCTACTAAGATAAATGA
Source organism: Gavia stellata (assembly GCF_030936135.1). Lineage (NCBI taxonomy): Eukaryota > Metazoa > Chordata > Aves > Gaviiformes > Gaviidae > Gavia > Gavia stellata. The sequence continues at coordinate 29,898,322 of NC_082637.1, read as the reverse complement.
GTTTGGAGTTGGTTTCCAAAGAGCTGAAGAAAGAGACATTGTTAATCTTTCACTGCCAGGAGCTCCTGTCTCTTTTGATCTATGAAGTTATGTGTCCAATGTGATAGACCTCTTCAGTCTCCCAGTGGATACATTAGCAGACATGACTTCATTCCTTACATTGTAAGTGGTTTTAGATAGCTTGAAGAAGGTTCCAGAAATTAACCATTTCTGTAAACTAAGGCAAAGTAAAAGAAAGAACAATCTACATACAGTGTTGCTGTTTAGTGGGGCATTGGTGGCATTTGAGTGAGACGGGTATATCATTGAGCGCCATTGTGATAGTTTCCCTTAGCATTTGCGTATCTTCATTTTGAAAACTAATACATATTCTGATACTGATACATGTTTTGGATTGAATAAACGACACTTAATCCTGCATGAATATTAGTCAAATGATTGCCATCAGTGTTACGGATTGAGTTGTTAAACATCATGTAAATGCAAAATTGTGGCTAAAACATTTTTATTTGTTGCTGCTTTATACTTCCATTCTTCATAGAGAAAGCGATCAAATACTTTTTATCTTATTAATGCCTCATGTAATTGAAGAGCTCTGTTATCTTTAGAAACAGCAATCTCTCAAGTGCCCAACTGATCATTCGTTTTCCATTGGAAAAAATGTCCAGAGATTTACTAAGAAGAGCTTCAATCATGAGTCATAAGGGAACACGCCATGGATGTCTTACGCACTTACCGTCATATTTTAGATGCGTTATTTTTTATATTTGCTCACCAACCACATACTCCAAAAATCCCATGACAACCGTCAGTATACTGGGTTTTTTTTGTTGCTGTTAATGGGGCATCTCTGCAGCTGGGAATCTTCTGTATAGCTTATCTTGCTGTTACTCATTCTTCCTCTAGGACTTTCTTGATGCTGCTCGCAGAGGTGGTGTCAGAGAAGCTTTAGTCAGTGTGCACAGCTTTGTCTCTCCTCTTCTATCCCTGCACATTTCCAGGGAGCCCCTGGGACAGACAGCAGCTCCCCGGCAGGGTGAGGATGTGCACCTCCATCCTTCCTGGTTTTCAGGGTGCCCACTCTGCCTTGTCCTCCTCTATTCTGTTCACACAAAATGACATTGATAACACAGCCAAGGGCCACCACTTCATCCTCTTCTCTCACGAAGATTGCTGTTTTCTTTTTCTGAATACTTATTTAACTGACTTTTTCTGGTCTGTTCTTAAATGCCCAGCCTGGAGTGCCAAGTCTTGTTCTTGTGTCATGCCAAAATGAAAAGAGGAGGAAAGGTAAATGACAGCTCCAGTAAAAGCTGCCCTTAGTGAACTGATTGCTTGATGTTTTTTGTATTTATGTCACTGGCAGTTATATCAAGGATGCCCTTCTCCAAGGAACTGGAACTAGCTTAAAGTGAGGTTGTGCAGGAGGCTGGAGGGAGCAAGCGATCACTGCTCAGCCCTGTCTTGGGGGAGTGGTGGCATGGGCAGTGGGGCAGCTGAGGGATGCTTGGGCCAGGGGGAGTGAGGAGGGGTCTGGCAAGGAAAAGCATTAGCATTTCTTCCCATACAGGTCCCAAGAGGGGCACAGCAGGCACCGAGCTGCATCTTCTCATGAGGAAATGGTGGCCGTCATGGCTGCGGGGCAGCTATCCACATGTGGGCCTGCTTCTGAGCCAAAATAACTGCCAAGATAACAATGTTTCAGTCCTCCCCTCCAAGACATGCTAAGCATGAGGTACGCACTTGGCATCGATCTCATCAACAAAACCCATGCACTTTCTTCCCTAGCTGAGGCAGAGGAGTTTCTTTCTTTCCTAGAGGCAAATTGTAATGATTTGATCACCTCTGCGCCCTCATGAACATCAAATGTCTACAGAAATCGCCTTTCCAAAACAGCATTTTCTCCACTGTGTTCTACTTTCCACATGTTTTTATACGCTCTGCTAAATTCGAAAATAACAAATTATCTCCCTCCTTGCACTAACCAGCGTGCCATATGTTTATATCACCTGTCGTGTTTAATTTTCAGGAATTACCCAGGGAGATGGATGAGGTTTAGTTTTTCTGCTTTATGATGCCCTTCAAAATTTAAGCAGTTCTGAATTTGCTAGATTTTCACTAGATTCTTACTTTCTAATCCTGAAGTATAATGACCTCCCTCGGTGCCCTCCTGCTGCACCGGGGCAGAGTGGTGATAGGAGGCTGGTTGTCCGTGTCCTGCCCCGTCACCCCTGGGTAGGATGTGGCCAGATGGGACAGGACGGGTCAGGCTGCGGTCTCTGCTGCCCACTGTCCCTATGATCCACCCAGCTCCTCCACCGCCCTCAGCAGCCCGGCCGCCCTGCAGAGCCCACAGCGGCATCCGTGCCTCCACCCAGGGCGCTTCCCCTGCTACCCACAGCACCGGCCCAAGCAGCGTCCACCGTTTCTTCTTCCTCCCTCTCAGATCCCCTTGAGCATCATTTTTGTATGTTTGCTACCATGTTTTGCTCTTCCTTCACTGCTCTGCAGCTCCACATTGCATCCCAATTTGCTATATATATTTACAAATGTTAGACATCATGCATTTGTTCTCTTTATTTTACCCTTAAACCCAATTTTATCCAGGTCCAGGTCTGCATTGTTTTAACTGACCACGGGTGAATCATTTTGTGGTCTCCATTGCTAGGCCTGTGTCCCATCTCTTACCACCCCATGCCTGTTCTCCTCTACACCACATCCTTGTCTCCACTTCTGAAGGCCATTGATACCATATCAGGCATGTGTTTCTCCACACTGCATCATTATGTTACAGCCATCAATACCTCATTCTGCATGGAATGGTGGTCTGTAACTGCTAGCTATGAAAAGCTATTGTAACACACGAGGACAAAAAAGTAAAACAAATCAGCAATAGAAACCTGGTCACTTAGAGAAACTGCTGTCACAGGTAACCTAAACAGCACTGAACTGCGGGCAGGTCAAGAAATGATCAGCCAGAGCTGGCGTGACAAACCTTGTCATGTTGCACTTGGCCTTGTACATGGGCCCACTTCTTGAGCTTGTCTAGGTCCCTCTGGATGACATCCCGTCCCTCAGGCGTGTCAACCGCACCACTCAGCTTGGCGTCATCTGCAAAGTGGCTTAGGGTGCACTCAATCCCACTGTCTCTGTCATTGATGAAGATACTAAACAGTTCTGGTCCTGATACAGACCCCTGAGGACACCACTTGTCAGCAATCTCCCACTGGACATTGAGCTGTTGACCACTACCCTCTGGATGCGACTATCCAACCAATTCCTCATTCACTGAACAGTCCACCCACCAAATCCATCGCTCTCCAATCTAGAGAGAGAGAATAATATTGTGGGGTATGATGTGCTCCTGTAATGGGAGGACTACTGATTTCCCATTTACCCCAGCAATCTACCCAAGATTGTCCTTTCAGAGTACCCACTCCCAGAATACTCATTTTGCCCAATTAACAAGGGGTGGGTGGTCCCTCCACTGCAGAACAGTAATTTAGCCCATACAACTAAGTGTTAATTGCACAATTTGCACCTACTCCTGAAAACCCCTGTTTCTGAAGGAGCCTTATCCTTCACCCCCACCTCGTGCTCTGGCTGCAGGTGGACCTGGCTCCCTCTGTGCTTCCAGTGCTGTGGTGTTCAGCTGCCGGTGGGGGATACCTCCGAACGTGGGATGCAGGGGGAGATGGTGGATCCTCCTCTTTGATCCCCTTCGCTCCCCGGTGTCTCCTGAGGCTGTCGCAGCACTCAGCTGGCAGACCACCCATCGCTGCTTTCCTCACCCGGTATCTCGGTATTTCCACCCAACGCAGCCATGCCGGTCAGGTGCTTGGCCCGGAGGGGTTTTTTGCCCACAGAGCAGGTTAACTGGAGCCGAGTGTGGGGGGCACCACACTGGCACGGTCCCAGACTTTACCTCGAAGCCTGGCGTTTCGCGTAATGGTGAAGCAAGCAGCACCTCTGCACTTCGGGCTCCGAGTCGCATGGCACTGCCACGCATTAGCACTTGGGATCTGCCCATCCCGATCCACTGCCTGGGATGTCTGCAGTGGTGGAGGTGAGCAAGGGGTGGGCCCATTTGTAGTTGTGGAGTCCTCCCTGGAGCCCTGTACCCAGGGCCTGTTGGGAGTGGGTGGTAACAGCGATCCCTATGTGGCCGGGCACCAGCTGTGACGCTGGGACGTAATGCTGGTTATAAGCACCTGCTGTCTTCTACCTGGGTTCACTGCATTTACACCTTTCATACCTACTTCTTTCTCTCCTTCCAGAGCACACAGCACTCTCCCACGGGCACATCTCCCTTGCCCATCTCACGTTTCACACGTGAGAGCATGCCCCACATGTATTTCACACTTGCTCCAAGATCCCAGGTCTGTGTGAGACTGATCCCTAATAAATTTCTGTCTGTACCTTGTGCTATCTCCCAGGGTCTGAGTCTTTTCCGTATGCAAACATTTAACTGAGCTATAAGACTTGTGGGTATGCAAGGGATGGCATGCAGCAGGGAAAAGGGAGCACTTCCATATTTTCTGTAGTTACTTAAAATGGACTCTTGGACTTTCTAAACATAAAAATGTGCAAGTTTCGTTAAGCCCTTAAGTCTTGCAGATGCACTACTTGTTCTAGTAAAGCAACTTGTTAGTTCTTCTCTGCAGGAGGAAAGAGACTGACCCTGTATCTCACTCACCATTAGCTGGGGGGTCAGATAACCTTTGTTCATTACAAACTAGTGTTCATCATTTGGGAGATGTGCCAATTACTGTGCAATGTAGTGGCAGTCAAATATTTTTCTATGAAGGCCAGAACGCAGCTGCGTGGCTTGTGACAGAGAAATCTCTTGTTGCGAGAGCTGTTCCTGGCATCCCAAGTCCTTTCACAGGGGAAGAGACTGTGCTGCTCTGTGCTGCGAGGCTGAGTGTTTCCCAAGGAGGCATTTTGAGTCCTGAGCCTAATGTGAGCTACCCATCAGTTAGGAATTGCTTGCTGTGGTCACTGTATTATGAATTGTGTATGGTGGTTTTGTAAACCAGTTTGGGAACCTCAAGTGCAAGAAAAGTGGCAGAGCACTAAAAATCGAGTTGTAAAACTATGGTTTTCACATTTATTCTCTTTGACTTACATCATTAAATACCTCCAGAAATTCTTTCTCCAGCAGCCCAGAGAGACAATCAATACATGGTATAGTAACATCCAGTGTTACTAACATCCAGTTCCAGTTTTACTGGATGTTAGTATAGTAACATCCACAACATCTCATGCAGGATGTGGATTGTGCAGTGAGTAACAACACCAGTTGTCCCGTTGCCGTCATAGGGCTTTTCCCTTCTTGGGGCAGTGAGCCTCAGCCAAGGCCCTTAGCCAGCAGAGTTTAGGAATTTCAGCAGCACAGTTGCCTCTCTTGCTTTTTAGGGAGTAAGCGAGGGCCAGTAGCAGCATATCATCATAAATGTTGTGCTAGCACTCAGAGGCAGTTGTTATTTCTACCTCCAACATTTTCTTCTGCTTTTGCTCCATCCCTGGAAACACCCACTGTGTCTGTACCCTGTTTTATAAGCAATGACTGCCCACATCCATTGCTAATTCGGAAGTATTTCTGGGGTTTTATGGTTTTAAGTCCTTGAGGTTTCAAACTTCATTTCACTTACACATTCCCGTATTTCCCCCTATGATATTTTCCAGAAAAGTCACATATATTATACAGTAACTCTTCAAATTATCTGGGTATTGATACTCATGAGTTCCTTATTTTAGCTGCTGTCAAACTGCTTAGTTTACAGGACTGAGGAATGGATAGCCTCATATATGACAGCAGACCTTGGGGAAGGGTGACACCCGAGTTTAAAACCTTTAAAAATACCCATTTTTACTTTCAGTTTTATTAGAGTGTGAGGCAAATCTGCTTGTATTAACTTGCTCTGCTTCCCTAAGAATTAACTTTCCTTTCCTAGTTTATAAATTGCCTTATGTGCTGGCTTCTCTCTGCTAGGACCACCTTCTCTTTTTTTGCAGCAGGCAAGTAGACAAGGTTGCATCTTTGTGGCTGACTCTTCCTGTTGCCAAAACTGTGCCTACCTTACAATAAGCCCTTCTTCTACAGTTTTCTTCTTCAAAAAGCTTTTCTTTTATGCATACCTTTTGTGGCAGTTCCTTCCCCGATACAAAGAAAGGCTAGTAAGCTGAAGTAAAGTCCCATTTCCTCTAGGATCTGAACTTCGGTATTATCCATTTAAGGTTGACAGTTTTTTGAGAAACTTACACTGATATGGCTTCCATAAATATATTGGGGGTTATCTGAACAAAGGCTGTGTTGATATGACATTAAAACTGTATTTTCCAGAAGGACCCAGTCACAATCATAGAATCATAGAATGGTTTGGGTTGGAAGGGACCTTTAAAGGTCAACTAGTCCAACCCCCACTGTGGTAAGCAGCGATATCAACTAGATCAGGTTGGTCATAAACAATAGCCTCAATACACAAAACTTCTTAATAATAATATTTTTATTTGCTTCTTTATAAAAGTTGTGCTGCTTGTTGCTGAAATCATCCCTGTGGGATCAGCGTCTGCCTACTTAGAGAAATTGAAGGAAGGTGAGTAAAAATCAAAACTGACAGTTGCTGGAGTTGCAGTTTGCAAACAAGAACATCAGAAAGCGTAATATCTCAAGACGACAGCTGTTCAAAGTATAAGGCTATAAAGCAGCACACTACTTGGGCTGAAACAAAGAATTCACAGCTCAGTAAATGAATTTTGCTCTATGAAGAACTCTGCTGTTGTCTCCAGGGCGAACAGAATTTGTTTCCAAATAGTGATTTACCCCAGCTCCTCCCTTAACACAGGATTTCTTTGGCTGCTTTTTGCCTTCTAGTAATTGAACTGCTCACAGGAAAGACAATGACACAGAAAACGAGTATTTGCTGTCATCTAGTGGTAACGTTTATTTTAGCAACTGTTTGTTCTCGCCTCTGCAACAATGCTGTTTTAGTTTTCTCCTAGGAAATTCTGTATCTGATTTTGATTTTCTGCTCTTTTCCAGATAGCTAAAGAGAGAATTTACAAAGAATAAAAAGCCTGTATCCTTTTACTGATGGTTCAGTCTGAAATTATAGTGAGATTTTTTTTCCCTGCCAAATGCTTTCCTCTTTCTTCCAAAACTAAGACAATTCCAACTTCATTTTTTTGATGGACTTCCCTGACATCATTGCAACATTGAATGATGATGTCAAAGGTGCCTGAGAAGATAAGCTTTAGCTTTCCACCCCCACCACCATAGGAAGAGGGATAACTTTAATAATCTTCAAACACAGTGGAGAGAATGTTATTATTACGGTTCATTTTTTTTTCCCCACAGGTATTCTTGGTGCTACAGATGGACAGTGATGCATGAATTCTTGAGATATAACTCACATCTGTAATATACTGTGCATGGTGTGCTGAGTTACAGCTCCTATTATGTGGTTTAGCTCTGTAGATGTCAATAAAGCTGCATCAATTCCTACTCTTTGAAGAAGTGTCAAATAAGGCACCCCTGCTTTGCATCATTTAAAGGCGGTTACACCGATGGCTGTTACATAGCACATGCTCTGCACAGGACTGTCCAATAATGCAGCAGAAAACCAGGAAAACCATGAATGTGAAACCTAGGATGCTGTGTTCTGCCCAAGGTTTGGCGTGCAGGAAAGGATGCGTACAGTACTGCTGGGGAAGGGTAGGATAGATGAGAAATGAGGCTATGCCATAATACGCCCTTGATTTAGAGATAACACTAAGAAAAAGTGATGAGGTTGTCCACAAAAACCCACTTCAAAGTTTATGTTGTGAACCTCTTTTTAACTTTTATAACAACGTGTATTATAAAGGGGAAAGTTAAATTGTCATATGTTTTCAAATATGCTCCCAGCCCCTTTCCACTTGAATGTGATCTTAGGAAGGCTGCAAGACAAGCTTGTAAACTTTGAACCAAGATCACCCCGGAAGAATTATTTTGTGTTAAGGCAGGGATAGCTTCAACATTGGAGAAAAGCTAAAAATAAAGGTCCAGAAACCCCAGGAAACTGCCGCTTTGGTAGGTTAATCATGGTTTGTTGGTTAATCATGTGTCCATGGGAGAGGCTGGAAGGAAGGCGGCATCATTGACGTAATCTGATTCAAAGTAAAACCCAACAGGCAAAGGCCAGCAAGAGCAAGTCAAACCAGCACTCTTGGTAAAAGTGGTAGGTAGAAACAGCCCTCAACTTCTGAGCAAGGGGAGCCTCCTGGGAAAAAGAACTTGTAATCTAGCGTAAAGAAATAAAGCAGCACGTTACTTCTCTAAAAGCATTGTGTTCTAAATAAGACAAGACTTGTTCAAGCCAGTTCCATGACAGATTCATTTCTGCAGCAGTAGGCTCCAAAGACCTCAACCCAGATGTGGACTGCAGGTATAAATAGATATATTAACTCAGTGTCTCTGGCAATCTTAAAGAAATGCCCTACTTAACACCTTCATTTTATTTTATTTTATTTTATTTTATTTTATTTTATTTTATTTTATTTTATTTTATTTTATATTTTATTTTATTTTATTTTTATTTTATTTTATTTTATTATTTATTTTATTTATCTAACTTTCTATTGCCACTTCCAAGTACAGTTTCGCTCATTTTCCAGAGTACCTGAAATTATTGTTCCACTTACACTTTCACAGAATCTAAATAAGAAAATCTGAAGATTTACCTGAGGCCAGATGAAAGGTCAGGCAAGAACAAGAGCAGAAGACACACCAAAACTGACAGGGTAGTTTGTCTGACTACCAGTGCCCAAAGACATACATCCAAATGGTTATCTATAATTAAGCACCATTCCTGGCTTGCAGGTCGTGAGAACTGAGAGCGAACTTCTCAGAGATGAGGCAGAGGATATGGTAGGGAAAGGGAAAAATAAATCAGACTTTTCCTGTGGACAGAGCCTCGAAGAGCAGACTTTACGCTAGACCAGACATGCCCACAGAAGGAGGCGCTGCTCGACCACTTTCCACATTGCTGGTGGCACCTGCAGTTGGGTGAGGTTCTCAGCCACAGATCAGGACTCAGATGCAGATGTCTTGAGGCATCTTGAAATTATACCTTTGACTCATTTTGTCTTTTTCTTTATCTTAAAGTCAATGGTTCTTTCTAGATTGTTTTTATCAAAGTACTGCTTTTATGTCTGTCTAACCTCATTGGTGGCCAAAGAAACAATCAGAGCCACTTGTTGTTTAGCAGACACAGTATATTGCTGTAAGAAATTTTTCTTCTTTTCATCAGCTATAGTCAGAAGAGAAAATAAGTTTCCTGGGAAAATCAATTTGTCAGCTAGAACTTAGAGTATGTATGCTGAAAAATTACTTGACCCTTGACATGAGAGAGAGGGGAGCTCTTAAAAAGAGAAAAGTCCCAAGTGCTTTGTCCAATAATATTCCCCCAAATGGCAGGGACAGAAACAGCAGGTCGTGAAGAGTAAAGTTAACAATGTCTTTTTCAGTGGGTGCAAAAAGAAACAAAGGAAACCTTTAAGCAACTATGCAAAGTCATCAAAACCATGATACTGACACTTACTAAGGAATCGCTGGAATTCTGTCTGTGACCCTTTCTTAAAATAGGACTTTTTAATTCCTAGGTCTCAGAGTGCTTTCTAAATGGCCAGTGAACTTAATTGGTGCACTGAGGGACTTAAATATATTGTGACTTCCCCAAAAACTCAGAAAGAAAACTGTTATTAAAATCCTTTTTTTTTCTTCCCATATTCCAAGGATCTGTTTTTCCACGCTGCTTTCTTCCATTTTTGTTATGTTCCTGAATAGTTTTAGTCTTGAGTCCTTGTCAGAGACACTGTGACTCAGAACAGGGGTGATGACGGTTTGCTTTGCCTACCTTGATATATTGTTGTAGAAGCCGGTGTATATAAGACAATGAATCCCTGTACCAAACAATCATTATGTCGAGGGTGTATCTTCCTTCAGATGTGTTTATTATCAGAAAGGGGTGTCAGGGGAACATTTCCTGCTCTGCATTTTTTAAACTCTGTATATGTGCTTTGACTTAATGCTAAAAATTCTGGGCTTTTTAAATGAATAGATAGTAGATCTGTACTATAAATTCAGTCTCTGCTTCATGTACCCATCTGTTAGTACAGCAAGAAACCCAGCATTTTCTCTGTTGCCTTTACTACCTAGCATCCCTCGGGCTGGTAGACAGATAGCCACGATATACCTGAGAATGTATGTTTCACTTCTGTGTTATCACTGCCCATCTCCCAGAATCAAATCATTGTGCCTCAGCTGAGGTTTTCATTTTACTCAGTAATTCCATCACTGAAAAAGATAAATATACATTGAGAACATGCTAACTTGTAAGGACTGGACCATGAAGTAATTTGTCTGCCAGAATTCTGCAGTGCACAAGTGGATGATCACGTGGAAGGGCATTCAGTTGGCAGTATCTGTAAGGCGTGTTTTGTCATGGTTATAGGATATGATGTCATCCGAGCATTACAGCCTGGAGAGCCTAGTCTTGTGTCACTCTCATTGGATGCAGTGGTAGTGCCTATTTCTCACACCTCTGAAAATCAGACCTGAAATCTGCAGGTCTGCTGCAGTAGGACCCATTTGCAGGTTGTGTTTTATTCTTTGCATATCGTTATGTCAGAATGCCCATCATATGGATAAAGTTTCCACTCTTAACTCATGACATAACTGGTAAATAGCCATAAATGGAAGTGTAAGGCTTCCACCATGTATATGCAGTAAGCTATTGCTAAATCAAGCCTTGACCACACATTGCTTACTTGGCAGCACAAATAGCTTCTTACACTGAATGTATCTCCATCACACAGTCTAGCAAGACTGTGATGATGGCACACTTAGTAATTAACTTACTTATTTGCACTTAGAAAGAGTATGAACCTCTTCACACCCTCTCTTCAAGGGTGTGAAGCATCTTTCCATGTTCAGCACTTCCACACAGAGCTTGTGCTGGACTCAGAGAATCTGTCATTTACTGAGCAGGAATTTAATTAGTTAATTACAAAATGTTAATATTTGAGAAAGTTAGTATTTTAGATGGCTTAAGTGTATTTCCAGATTTTGTGAAGATCTCACATGGGATCCATGTTAGACATCTTTTTTTTGGGGGGGATTGCATCTCTGCTATATTCATTCTGGGCATCAACTACATTGAAGCATATTTATGGGGTAGCAGGAAGGAATCGTACTGCAAAGTGTCCTCTCCAACTGCTTTCTCCTCCCACGAGAGAGGGGACCATTAGACTGTGTAGCTCTTTCCTGTCCCTAGCCTTTCCCTTCCCCAACCCCATCATAGCTCTTTTCACCCTTGAATCACGTTACTTCCCAACCTGTACTTAATTAAATGATAGCAACAAACATTGCATGTGATGATGGGTCATCATTCTACCCTGAACCTTCTGGTATTAATTTATTTTTAATTCCCACAAAGAAAAAAAAAAAAACACCTCACATCTGTATATAAATCCCAACATGAACTCTAGTGAAAAATACAGACTTTCTTCCCAGAAGATGCCCTCTGCAGATGTCCTAACTCCTAGTATTGGTGGCCCAAAGAATTTTACACATTTTACAGCATATTTGAATGATTGAATCTAGCAGCTGTTAAGCAAGGGTTACTGAACAATACCGGGAAAAACTTGAATCATATATTACTTACAACCTTTTTATCAATGCAGCATTTATTCCACCCCTTGTCTCACCCTGTGCCAATCCAGACAGGCTGCCTAATAAGAAGCTGTAATTTGTGTAGAAGCATATCCACCGTATCTTGGATTTCAGACATCCAGCACAAGCCGTTGCACAGCAGTGCCTGTTTTGGTCTACGCAGACATTTAGCAAACCTAGCATGTGGAGTAAGGCCTTAACACATCTGTTATTATTCCCCTTAATCTACAAGGAGTGGATGACAGGTGATGGAGCTCAGAAAGCTGTGTAAGCAAGTAGGATGGTGCTCTTGTTAGTGAGGCGACATACTCAGAGGAGAATTGCATACCCCCTTGTAGAACCAGAGACAGGGCTTACTTCGACTCCCAGGAATTAGATTTTGTTTCCTGTCCCATGCTGGTGAGTCACATTCCAAGCTGCTGTTAAGTCGATAGGAGAACTCCAGTGTCAGCTGCTTCCCCTGCTCGTTCCAGTCCTGGCAGCGGAGTCTAGACCAGCAATGGAGCTGCTGAACTAACTGTGGCAGGACTAGACCAGGGACAAAGACAGCTGCTTGCGTCCATATTCAGATTCTGCCTCTTCCCCACATTGGCAAGATCCATCTCATACGGATCTGTTGTTCATATCCTTGTGTAACACCTCATGGCCTAGCATTCAATGTGCTTGCCCGAGTATTTCTATGGAATTACTTGCTGAAAACAAGAATGATGGGAACTGGTCTGTCAGTAACATTCACCTGCAAAATGAAAAATTGCTAGTGATTCTAAGATATCCAAAGAACTAATTTGAGTAGGCATATTGTTAGAGTTTTGAAGTGGATATTTATCTTGATTTTCTCTGCTATGCTCAAAACTATTTGAATAAACTTCCTGCAACGCAGTCTTTGGGCATTTTGGGGGATGCTCTTTTTACAAAAGTTAATTTCTCTGTTAGGTTAATGATTGGTGATTTTCCTTCCTCCTTTCCTCAGTTGCTTCCTTCCTTCCTTGTTTCTCCTGATTTGATAGATAGCAACAGGCAATTTTGTAAGTCAGACCTGACTTCTACAACATCACCAGTTGCTGACATAGCAGTAAATCACTTGTCAATTATGAGAATTATGTTTTTAAGGAATTTTTCCTGTTTGGGCTTTGTAAATCAATTTGCCTGTAAGCCTGTGTGAAAATGTTCCTTCGAACAATCGCCCTATTTCACAGTAATTAGTGACTTACAGCTTTAGTGACATATTGCCTTTTCTGGTGACTAAGTATAATTTCTGGAAAACAACCTCACTGAACTGTGGCATCCACCAGATTGTAAACACTACTTCTTAATAAAGCTCTGCTACAAGGGAACTAATCTTCCTATAAAAGTATAAAATACCATTTCTCTGCCTTTTCTAAACATTAAAGCAAAGCATACATAGAAAAGCTTTCATTTGTGAACTGAAAGACAAGACAGATCAAGCCAGTCAAAATATCTAAAACATTATCAATTTTATTTTATCTTTTAATTTTTTTAGCTCCTAAGCAATTTACATTTTAAAACAAAGTCACTGCAAGTCAAAGAAAACGAAGTATTCACAGGTAGGAAATGTCTCAATTGGAAGCACTGGGTTTTAAAACTATTTTTGCTTTTATTAGCAAAACAATATACTAATTGAAATTAGCCATTTTTTTTGACTGGTTTTGATAAGTCAACATTTTATTTTTAGAACTTTTTTGCAAAATGTTTTTTTCAATTGCCCAGGTTAACAATCTTCATCTTATAATAACACTACTGTATGCTATTCTTCAAATGGTAACTGTGCTGTAAGAGTAATTGGAAAATCCAGTTCTGTGGCAGAATGAGAATTTGAGTTGCAAAATATGGCACCATGGGGAATGGCTGAATTAATTTTGACTATCCCCATTCTTATCACAAACATGTATTGTATGAAACAATTGTAAAAATACGTTTCCATCTAAAACTCGGGTATTATACTAGCGCTGAATTGTGATCTTAGTAGTGCAATTGAAGGAGCAAAACTGGCTTAGTTAACAGTGCTGGTACAGTTCTGCTGCAACGTTTGCAAGCCAATACAGAAGATTTCTCCTTAACAGAAAGTAAGCTTCAGGTCAGCAATTTCTTGTATATTAGCATCAAATCAGAGCTGGGCTGGGCTTCCATAATCTACCGTTAAGAAGATCCATTAGTAGTTTCTGCCATCTTGCAGAGGGGACACTTCTGATCACCACCAGGTCAACTGAATTAGAAGTAACTGTGTGGCTAAAGAGGGCTTCTGCTGCTGTGGGACACATTTCTTTCCTTTGAGTCAACACAGACAACAACACAATGCCCAGCTCAGTGCATGAAAAAATTGGGCCTAAAGGACAGAGAAAGGCACCAGTAGAATGTCGGTAAAAAAAAGCTGTGGAAACACAAAAATTACGGCTCTTAAAGTAACTAACGTTGACTCAGTCAATTGCATAAGACAAATGAGTTATGGCAAACATCTTAAGGCTCAGGAATTAAAAAGCTTTAAGAATCAAAGTTAGGGTTGAAAATGTTCCTAAACTAGATAGCATATGTCAAACCAAGCTTGCAAAATTGGCAGTCAGAAAGCTAATTGTTTTACTTGGAAATGGAACAAATTTAACATGTATCCTGTCACTCCATTAAGTTGTTTTTTATCTTAACAATCTTTTAAAAACTCACAACACACTATGGTAATACTAAGAATATATTTAGCTGTTGTTTTCCAAGAAGGCATTCCAGGCTTTTAATATCATTCCGTATTGATAGTTATTCCTTTGTTAGAGATACATAGCAGTAATCACTTAATGCACTGCAATATTGGCCATTTACAGAGACCTCCACTTGTCAATGAAACCTGCTGAGAGCAGAACTGCTTGGGAGACTTGCATTGCTATAAAAAAGAATTTGAAGTGCATCCCCATGTATAAATGTACCAACATAATGCTAATCCAGGTACTTGAAAATTGAAGCATTTATTAAAAATGTAAACTATCGTTCCTTTTCTTCAGCTTTTGTACTAGAATGTTCAGGCTCTCTACATTAACTTTTTCGTGCTACAGTGAAGGCTGGTAATTTTTTTTTAAACAAAACCTGAGCTTCTCATGAAATAGCATGACTTTGGGAACCTAGGTTTTGCAAAGTATTACAGAATCACAGTAAAAGAGGGGTGACATAAACTTTTGCTTGGACTTATCTCAAGCACAGCCCGAGTTTGAACCAAAAAATTTACAGGCCTTTTTAAAACCCATTACACTCCTGGTAGAGCCATTGTCAAGGTGATGCTTGAAAAGACTGCAAAACACACTTCTTTATCCTTTAGCACTGTTTATGTAAATCATATGGGTGAAGACAAACACGCGTGGAAAATTGTGATTGATTGTCCCTCTTAAATGTACATTCTGGCAATGTCAGTGTTTGCAGAGTTTTTAAAAAGTATTCAAACTGATTTATTTTCTTCCAAATGCTGAACACATTTCTCCTACCCATATGAAAAATGCAGTAAATTCTCTGTTTCGAAGACCATTACTTTGCTTCTTACTTTGGTCATGTGTTTTCCTTTATTTGGCATTTGGAACTTGTCATCTGCTGTTTCTAATGCTTTCGACCTTTGTTGCTGTTTCCTTGTTGGATACTTGCTGTGGTAGATACCAGTTACCAGATTCCATTTCAGCTTTCACTAATGCAGACTATGTATCATGGCTTCATCACTGGCAGTGTTCAAAATTATTTAAGGTGTAACAAACTCATCCACCTTGTTTACATTAAGGGTGTGAGAAGTAGCATTTCCATACCACAGAATTTTTTGTTTTGCTATTTAAAATTCTGAATCAGTAGAGGGAAGCCACAAACCTGACTACAGTCTAGGAGTTCCAACAAAGAGAAAGAAGAGATTACTGCTTCCCTGTATCTGTTCTGGCCCTCTGCCAGAGTGTATGGCCCAGTATATAGGTGTTTCTTCAACAGAGCTAGAATTCCTGTATCTGCTTCAGTGGATTACTTTATTTAAACAAAACAGTTGGGCCTTGCCTACTGTAGCATGTGTAGTGTTCTACTGTGAAGGCAGCAGTCACTGCCAAAGGCATGGATGAGTAGCAGACAATCGTATCTTAAACTGTCATACTCTATCTGCTATGAACCACCAAAGAGCCTGCAGAGATAGGGCTCAAAACCACAACTGAGTTCCTCTGGTTACCTACCATTCATCAGATGACTCTCACTGACTCTTAATGAGCTCTTAGTCTATGTAACAGACAAAAGCATTTTACCCCATGTTTGCCTGCCCACCTCCTGTCACGCAGCTAATGCATTGCCTTTTTGAGCCGTGACACTCCATGGTGCTTCTGAGCAGTTTATGAGCCGACTCCTTTGTAGAGACCTGAAGAATGCCTTACAAAATTATTTTTGTCTGCTCAGGTGCAGGTCTGCACCAGGGATTTCTTAAGCACAAGAATGACATCTAGGTTACATGACCATTTTTTTCAACTCCCCAGCCAACAGAGCTGTCCCGGCAAAAAACTGTTGTGTGGGCCCAGTGTGAAATGAGCATTCGGATGGAAAATTTCAGCTGATGTGTGACAGTCATAGGCATCTGTAAACACAACCTTTAGACTGGGAAATGTCAGGCATCTTCGCAATGCCCAGTGCCACCACTTCTGCAGAATGAACTTAAGCAGAATGAACACATGTATCAATGAACTCAGCCTGACCACATCCATATGAAATACCTTACAGTATTTCGAAGGGAAAGACACCCTGAGGGTTGCTTGGCCTCACAGGGAGTAAGCGTGAACAGAAACCAGCATGATCAGTTATCCTACAATCAGACCAGACCATTGCTGTAGCACTCATCTCTTGCTGTGAAAAAAACAAAGCCAAAACCCCTCTGTAAGCTTTCTTAGTACACGTAAAACTTGCTTTCGAGCAATATAGTAAACAAAAAAAAAAAAATCGATTCCCCTGGCTTAAAGTTTAGTAGTGAAAGAACTTGTTCATTCTTTAATTGCCTGTTTCTGGGTTTTCTCACCCGCAGAACGGGACAGTACCAGCTCCCAGCCCTCCTCCGGCCTGGGGACTGATTCTCTGCTCCGGGTGGGTGCTGCCCCTGCCTTCAGCCGGGAGGTGCTACCGAAGGGGAGAGACCGCCGTCTGCTTTTCATGCCGCCCAGAGGTACGCGACTCCCGAGGCACGGCACCTGCCCTTCTGCGGGCCGGGAGGGAGGCAGCCGGCGGGGTCGGTGGGGACGGCTCCG
This sequence comes from Gavia stellata, assembly GCF_030936135.1. Lineage (NCBI taxonomy): Eukaryota > Metazoa > Chordata > Aves > Gaviiformes > Gaviidae > Gavia > Gavia stellata. The sequence goes on along the minus strand of NC_082637.1, from coordinate 29,881,360 downwards.
GCGCTGACAGAGCGTGATCCCCCCGAGCAAGTGTGCCGTGCTGGCTCGCCTCTCCCCCCTGCTTCCAGTTACACCCCTGGCAGGAGACCGCGGTTCTCGGCTTCGCTTTCCAGGGTTATTTTTGGCCGGGCCGCCGCATGCTGATGGCAGCGGACTGGCAAGCCCCCGGGCGTCCTTGCGGGCGGCCAGGCGCCGGCGGGGGCCCCGCCGGGCGGGGGAAGGGGCGGCGCGCACCCCGCGCCCGCCCCGGCTCCCCCGCGGCGCCGGGCTCCCGCCGGCGGGCCGCCGAGGGCTGAGCGAGCCCGCCTCCGGCCCCGCGGGGGCCGGCCGTGAGGGAGGCCGACCCCGCGCCGGCCCGCGGCAGGGAAACGCCTCTCTGCTCCCCGCCGCCGGCGAGGCAAGCCTGCGTGAGGGGCTGCCGCTCCCCAGCGGAGCCACAGCCGGGCGGGCGGCCGCGGGACAGCGCGGGGCGCCGCCATGGAGAGGACCCCCATCCCGGTGCTGACCGTGCAGACGGTGCCCTACGAGGACCAGCGGCCGACGGGCGGCGGGGGGCTGCGGCGGCCCACGGGGCTCTTCGAGAGCCAGCGCAACTACCTGCCCAACTTCGTGCAGAGCCTCCTCTCCTCCGTCGACCTCCGCGACCGCCAGGGCTGCACCATGGTGGTGGGCAGCGACGGCAGGTACTTCAGCAAGACGGCCATCGAGATCGTCGTCCAGATGGCCGCGGCCAACGGGGTAAGCGGGCCCCCTCGCCCTCCCCGCCGCGCTCACGCCGTCCCCTCGGGGCGGCCTCCCCGCTAACCGCCGCTGGCCGGGCCCCCTCAGGCGCCCCCGGCCCGCCTCGGGCGGGCGTCCCCCCCCGCCTCCTGGCAGCGGGGCCCGCGCCCGGCCCGCGCCGGCTCCTCCCTGCCGTGAGGGAGCGCGGAGCCGTCCCGTGGGAACGGGGGAGAACGTTTTAATGTCAGAAGCGGGTAGCGCTGAATACGCAAATAAGAGCAAGACGGACTTCGCCTCCGGCCGTGTTTCAGTGCTCTGCGTGTCTGGTGCGCGGGTCAGCCCAGGGCCCACCTTCAGGCTGTGCCGCGAGGCGGTGGCGTGGCTGGTTCAGCCTATGCCTGACGGAGGTGGTGGTGGTGGTAACCTCGGGAGGCTGCTGGCCGTGCCGTACCGTTTCGCGCCTTCTTTTAGACGGAGGCAGGAATGGGAGCCGAAAACCTCGGCTGACTCCGCAGGAGAAAATGTAGCAGAATTAAAAATTAAGTATGGGGGAAACGAAGGTATCAGATGTGTATCAGCTGCTCAGGATCTTTTAAAAATACTCAAGGAGAATGCTGTTATTGAAGCAAGAGGAACTCAGCGTTTTGGCTGCATCTTAACAAAATAATCGTTCTTCTCTGTTGTTCACTTGCGAACAAATTACGTAATAGAAGAAGACGACAGTGGCAAATGCCTCTGTGATCAGATGGGTTACGGCTTTTCTTGTGCGGTTTTGAAAATAGGAAAGAACTCGGGAAGAAAACTGATGTCTTTTGATAGGCACATGCACATTCATGTGTTGATGTGTATGTACAGAAAGCTGGAAATAACAGCTAATGTAGGCTTGAAGTTTCTATTTCAAAGAAGAGTTGAAGCTGCTGTCTCTCGTTATGATAGCTAAATTGATTCTCCAGATCTGGCAAAAGTAGTGGTACAATTTTACAGGGTTTTTTTTGTAGTGAATTTACTTTTTCTTTATTTTTTTCAAAAGCTCCATTCTTTAAATGCAGCCCTGTTTTATAACCAGGAGATCCTTCAACTTTGAAATGAATCTCTGTATGTGTCTGAATTTTCCCTGCTGATTTATTGTCGCATACAAGCTGTGTGGGTTAGCCAGCCTGGTATAAATAATGAGTGTCTTAAATTTATTTCTAAAGCACTTTCTCGCCATGCTGATACTATCAAGTGGACGCTGAGCAATACCTGAGATTTCAGAGAGGCTGGCTGTGCTACGTAGTGGCTAGCTTTTGCAAACTCGCCGTTCATGCAGGGGCTTAGTAGGGGCCAGGGCTTATGTGGCCCAGGGTGTGAGGAGGGCTGTCCGGGGATACACTGGTGAAGGTGGGGACACTGGCGAGGGTAGCGCAGCGGTGTTTCATCCGCAGCGTCAGGGAGCGAGCGTGCAGGGAGCGAGCGCAGAGCAGGGGGAGCGGGCTGGGTGTGGGGCGTTGTGAGGAAGGTAGGATGGGGCCCGGAGGAGTGCTGCTCCCTAGCCCCTTCCCCCATGTAGCTCGGTGGAAAAAGACTTGTCCCTGGAATTGCGCCAGTTGACCGGGCGGGATGAAGTGCAGCAACAGCTAGAGCAAGAGCCCTGCAGCAAGAGCTGAGGTCCTCGTCTGCTCTTGTGCACTGGTAGGAGCTACGGAGCAGGTTAGAGCCACAAGGTGACCACAAGGACTGAGGTGCTGAGGAAGACAAGAAGTTTAGGGTTTAGAAGACCAGGGGCTTGTCAGCCAGGTTATGCTGTATTCAGGACTCCTTCCCGACTAATTTTTCCTGTCAGCTTGCCTCCTTTCTGCTGCTTCTGTCACGTTCCCCATTTTGCCGTGTTTCACCTGAAGATCAGGTCTTTTTGATCTCAGGAGATTCGCAGTTTGACATGTTTCTGGCCCCTTGCTGTAGTAGTGCTTCCCCTTTCTTAAGTTACTGCAAGTTTCTTGGAAACACAGTTTCTCCCTAGTGTTTTCTGAAGTCAAAACCCAAGCCTTTCTGCTCACAGTTCCCACAAATACCTGAATTCAAGCATGATACTCTTACTAATGACACAGTCCTCAAAAATTGAGCAGGCCAGCTGGTGGGGTGCTACTGATACAGAAAAAGCTTCCCCTTTCCATGTGCTCCATCCCCTCTCTACCATCCTCACCCTGCTCACCCTCACCCCCATTTCTCTGAAGCACACTGTAAATGCATAAACCTCACATTTACTTAGTGAATACTGTTTGTATGTTTTATTCTTTGTCTGTTAAAATATATCTGCTGGGAAAATATCTAAACCTCCCTGAAAGCTTTGTTTAGTGCTGTGCTATGTAAGTAGTAGGAGGAGAAGGCAATACTCCTGAGGGCAAAGATCTCTCCCTTTGGATGAGGTTAATGTCAGTCGAAGGCATGTAGCCAGTATCACAAGGGAAGAAGTGAGCTGGTGTAGGCAGGGTTGGATGGAACGTGTGGAAGCCTTGGAGTTGCATTCAAAACCTTTAGCCACCCCAGAGCACCAGGAGAGGGATAGCCATGTAGTGCTGATAAACTGAACTTGAATCTCCTTCCTGGAAGACATACACCGAGTGTTATGGTTAATTGTGCCTGCTGAATACAAAAATAAAAGGGATTTTCTATTATCAACTGTAGATGTATTGCCCTTTAGAGTTGCTAGGTTCCCCTTGTTCTAATTTGGTGACTCACCCCGCGTTCCCCCTGCGTTAACAGCCTAGCACAGTTGGCATAGGCCCCAGTACAGGGAATGAGAGGAGGCCCCCTGCCCGGTCAGCTGCCGGTGCTTGCCCTGCCTTGTTCTCATCTTCAGTCCCTCTGGGTCATGCTCTCCGGCTTGGGGTTGCAGGTACACACTCCACAGCTGTAGCCTGTGTAGGCTTCCACTGGTGGCAACAGCTACAGGCTGGTCCATGCTGTGCAACTGTAATTGGCACACGCTCCACCAAATCTTTTGCTCAGAGCTGAAGGTGGCTAACCAGGGTCACCCTTTGATGGGTCACACAGCTGGGGCTGTAGCAAACACATTTGGGTGAGGGACTGCATATCATGAGAGGGTGGAGGAGTGTGAGGAAAGCCCGGCAGGGGTCCTGTACCCCATTCCAGGTTGCAACAAGCAGTTTTGCAAAGTGGGGTGGTGGGAGAGTATCTGAGGCTCTATTTCCCTTTTCACCTGTGTCCTCTCAGTAGTAGTGTCCTTGTACCTTCCTCTCTGGAAGAACTGAGGTAAAAGTCTCCATCGTTTTTAATACAGTTCCACTACAAATTAAATGCATTAAAAGTATTCCATTGGACGCATCAACTGGATGTGGTCTCTCATTTTTGATGCAAAGGTTAGGATAGGTTTAAATGAGAAGCTGCTATGTGTGACTCTCAGTGGCAGATCAGAAACTGATGGTCATACTCTGAATGTGGAAAGTCATAGCGACATCCCAGAGACATCACGGAATATTGCTAGTAAAGCTGTAGAAGTTCGAGATGGCAGAGAGTTTTCCAGTTGTCGTCTTTATAGTCAGTACCATGTTGTTATTTTCCATGGTCTTCCATGCACTCTTGCCCTCCCTCCCTGGACCTGTATGATTGATGTCTTTGCTTCTAGGTTGAGTGTGGCGCTCAGTCATCTTTAGGATACTATAGTAAAAGATAGGAAGGCACAGCCCCGTGCTGTCCAGGATATAATCTGCTTGCTTCATGTTCTTTCAAGTTTAATTGACTGAGGCATGTGAGAGATTACTGAGAAAAATAATAAAAAAAAGCATTAAGTGACTCCATGATAATCAACTGAATTGTCTGAAAATGCACAGCTGCAAGTGGTAATATTGCATAAAAATATTCTTGTAAAGTACTTGTTAGGGTGACTATTCTTTCAGCTGTAACAGTTTGCTGAGGATCACGGTCGTTTCTGCTGTTGCTACTAAAAGCAGAGTGACAAAATAGAATGTGGTGTAGGGGCACAGTATTAGAAGAGACATTACATGCCTGTGATCTTGTAGCCATGCAAGTTTTTGAATTCCAAAGGTAATCTTCCCATGCTATGAAACTGTCAATGGTTTTTAGAAGGATATTGCTGGAACTTTAGTTGAGTCAGTAGATGGACATTATTTGGTTACTGTTTTAGCCCAGATTATGAGAAGTCTGTAAATCTGAGTGTTCATTACTTAAAATTAATTGAATGTCAGTTTAGTATTTGGTTCAGAGACAAAATGAACAGCATCTGGGCCAAGAGAGGATGAGGTTGTGCATTGTTGCCACTGAAATGAGGAGAACAGAGGAAGGTAGGTAGCATGTGTACCTTCTAAGGTCTGCGCTGTCTTCAGGGAGTTTCATAAAAGCACTGAAGACCTTCACATGAGGTGAAGTTCTTTGCAGTAGTCACTGCAAATAAAATATCCGTGTATCATTCATGTAATTTCACTTTCAACACCCATAATTTAGACCACTAAATATTGCAGTATTTCTATAGTTTAGTATAGAAATTAATATAATAAATAATATCTTTAAGTAGTATAGAAATAGTAGCCTTGTGACAAATGTTGAAGGAAAAGAAAATTACTCCTGTTCGTATTAATATTGGGCATCCAGAAAAATGGGAAAACTGGTTTGTGCAACAGCTGTTGAACAGGAAAAGCATGAAAATATGGTGAAGACAGAGTGTCAGGTAATTTGTGCATTCTGAATAATCTAAGTAATCTACTTCCTTTAAAAAAACAGTTTCGGTGTGCATGAAGGCAAAAATCTAACCCTAACTAGTTTAGATTTAGAAGTACTGAGAACACATGCTCATGATAAGCCTGTAGGCAAGTATAAATGCATTTATACTTTAGTACCTCAAGATAGATTCAGTGTTGTTGTTTTCAAGCATTTTGCAAAATGTAATTCCTGTCATCTTCCTTTTGCTTACCCATACACAATATTGTTTTAAGAGCTGGCACCCATTTCTGACAGCTGTCTTTGGAAGATTGAGTCATTGCCCTAGCTTTCTACATGCTTCATGGTTTAGAAAAGGGAGAGACAATATTCAAAATAAACATTTTCAGTATTTGTTCTCATCATGCTTTCTTCCCCATAATAAAGGTACATGGGTAAACTGTTGTATAGCCTGGAAGAGAGTTTGTTAAAGTCTGTTTCCCTGTGTTCTGGGTTTTTTCTAATGCTTCAGTACAATTGGCAATAGTGATTAAATGACAGCATAAATACAACAGTCTTGCAAGACATGGCATGTTGTCCAAAAGCTGCTTCATGGACTGAAAAGAAGCCATAAAAGGACACACTCAAATTCAGAACATTTTGAAAAAATCTGTTTCTCTTTCAAATTATTTACATGGCACTGGATTAAATAAAACAGTAAATTATGTGGCTAGTGGAAAGTTTTCTTTCTTGAGCTTGATTCTAAAAGTGTGTCAAAGCATGCACTAGAGCTCCTAGTGATTTCAGTCCCTCTCCTGATGGATGGAGTTTTTCCTTATGCATTTTCTGAGGTAAAAGTGTGTCTGTCGGTTGTCAGTCCATAATAACTGGAAACGCTTCTGCTTTAAAAAAAAAAAAGTCTTCTTTCTTCCACAATGTAGGAATTGCATTTCTGTGGTAACAAGTAGGGTTGTATAGAAAGTATCTTTGAAGTAGTTTAGTATTCAAAACAGTTGAATAAATACAATGTAAATGTAGCATTTGGAGATTTAAAAGAGTTTGAAAAGATGGGAAGAACATTACATAAATATGAAGAAGTCTGCTTAAGTAAAAGAGATACTGATTTTGTTCTGTAATCAGTGAAATAATGTTTAATCAGCTGTTTCACTTGGCTTGGAGCTAGGAGTGGAGGAAATACACCTTTATTGTTGCTCCCAAGGTCTGTAAATTATGATAAATCTAGAGTTTTACAACTACATATGCTGTAAATTACTGCTTAGTTTTACCTTCAGGGAGAAGCAAGAGTGGGAAGGCAGGAGAGTCATAAAGTCAGAAAGTGATACAGAGTCTTGCAAATAAATTCTGTCACAGCACACAAGCATAACATTTAATCTGTATTTCAAGGAAAACTGTATTCACTGGTATGTTTTGTTCCATAAATAATCAAAGATATTTTTGTTACAGTCGGCATCAGGTTCTGCACTAAGGAAGATGGTATTGCTCTTAATCATTCAGTCATAGGTTAATGAAACTGTATTCTTAGGCTTGAATAGAAAATAAAATGGTTCAATACCACTGAAGTGAGCAGAAATGAGGTTCAGCTGTGTGATATATGTGTTAATTGTGCATACACTCCACGCACACACCAACTGTCCATGTCAGTGGAAGTGCTGCTTTAAAATAATCTGTTGAAATAGAAAATGTGGCTTCTGCTGATTTGCATTTTTTCTCCTGGAAAGGATGGTTGTTTGCCCTGGAAAATATTTTCATTATAGTAGAAAAATGAGAAACTAACATTTTTTGTTTCTTAACTTTTTTCATTTCCTTCAGAATTGTTCCAACCTGGGAGAAAAAAAGACAGTGAAACAAAATATTTTCCCAATAGTAGCAAGAGCAACTCAAATGAACCTTGAAGATTTTCCATGAACTGTACTTGTAATTTTGAGAGCTTTCCTGTTTTCTAGCAATAATCCATAGGCTTCAAAATTATCTGCAAAAACTGTGAAAAGAGAACCAGGTAGACAAACAATCATCCTGTCATCAGATCTTGAGGTAGAAATCTTGGTTAATAGAATGCGTTGTTCTGCATGGTTTTTTAAATTTGAAAGCAGATCTTGTAATTCTCAGTGAAAGAGAAATGACTAAACATAGTTTGTGTTTTCTGAGCATTAGCAAAAAAGTAACTTGTGCTTACTTTAGAAGTTCATAATTTCAATGTAGAAATCTTTACTTTTTTAATTAAAGTAGTTCACAAAAACAGGCTAAATAAATCATCTGTTAATCCTTTGCTTTTCTGTAATTATTTGGAACCCCACTTCTAAATAACCATTAAGGGCCTCACACAGGTGCTGGACCCAGAAGAAGGTCATCTGTATGTGAAGGAACAGCTCTTTATAGAAAAGAGGCAGGTAGTGACACCTCGTGTGCTGTTACTTTGCTCTGCAGACAGTAGAGCTATCAAATCTCCCTCAAACTAGAGAAGGAAATCTGAGGTTGAACTCCCAGTCTGCTTTTAGATGAGGAGTGGGAAGGATTTACTATTCTGCCTCTCCCTCCTGCCCGCCCCCCTTTCCCAAACTACTACTCAGTAGTGGTGGGGTTCTTTTCTGTTTGTTTGCTTGTTGTTTTTTTTTTTTTTTAAGTGAGGATATTAAAAAAGCCCAAATTTTGGCAATATCCTTTTAAGCTCCATATGCAGCTGCCTCAGTTCTCATCTGTCACACTAACCTCCCCTTCTCCCTTCCTTTTTTTGTATCTTCCTGTTTCCCAGGAACTGGAACTCTTTTGTATTTCTTTGTAAATACATTTCTGGTTGGCTCCTAGATTATTTCTGTTGAACTGAAACTGTAGTATCTATGTAGCGGACGAAGGCAAGGTTTTGAAATTGGAACCTTGCAGTGGAACTGCACGTAATACCAAACACATTGAGTCAGTGTTTAATAACACCACCTGAAAGCTTTTTTTACTTTAAGAATGGTGGGAACTTCCCCTGCTCAGCTGTGCCCTGGGAAACACACCCTCTTTATCTGGAATAGCCAAGGAGTCGCTGATGTCTGGAGGAGGAGCAATACTTTCTATAGGGCAGGACATCCAAGGGTGTCTTGGTAGCGGAGATGTGACTCGCAGAGACTACAGGTCCTAGTATGTAGTGATATTTGCAATTGCACTGAAAGGCTGCTCCATGAAAGGCAACTTGCTTGCTGTTCTCTTCTACGCTGGTTAAAGCCCCAACCCTGCAAAGTGCACCCACACAGTCAGCCCTAAACTATATTGATGTTTGTTGGTTCGTGGGGATACCTGGAAAGGTTTCATAGCCAGATCATAGCCCAGTGCTCTGCTTGTGAGCTTTGCAGATCACTACCATGGCTGTGCTTCTGCTTTACTGTCAGTACGCAGGCCACTGGGGTAAGTATGCCGGGATACAATAGTTTCTGTCAGCCCTCTAGATTCGCATGCAACCAACTCATGTATTTATATTAGTCTGCAAAAGAATAGGTTCTATACTAGGACTTTACAATTTCTATCCTGTGCATGTATACGTATATGTGTGTGTTGGTTTATTAATTTTCAAAAGTTTAGTAACCTTCAGAGTACTTTGACTTCCTTTTCCACATAGATCGGCAGATTGGTTATTGGACAGAACGGTATCTTATCCACACCTGCTGTTTCATGTATCATCCGAAAGATCAAAGCAGCTGGTGGAATTATTCTAACAGCTAGCCACAGTCCTGGGGGACCTGGAGGAGAGTTCGGAGTCAAGTTTGAGGTTGCCAATGGAGGTAGGTTTTTTTTAATAACACATTACAACATTACATCATTGCATCTTGGTATGATGAAAATATGCTGATAAGGATAACTAACTGACTTTAACTACGTGTTTTTCATTTATTCTGTTAAAACTATGAAGAACATATGCATATCTCTCTTTTTTTCAGTAATAGGAGTGTATTTGTTTACACGGGTCTGTACAATAAGCATAAAATGTTCACTGAAGTCCTTGTGGTATCTGTAAGATTTTTGTAAACAAAAGGTTTGCCATCCCATTTTTATAGCATTTTATGTAGTCTGCCAGATCATTGTAACAGTTCTGATCCTTTTATAAAGATGCCTGAGGGAGCTCTGTTTTGCTCATATTTCTGTGCTGTTTGTCTTGGCGTTTACATTAAAGTGTGTAAGCAGTATAACTCATTGTCTTGCATAGAAGACAGCACTTGTTATGTTTACCCAGGGAATAACTGCTCTTATCCAGGGGAAGGGTTGTACCATTTTAACTATTGCAATTCCACTGTTGAATAATGGAATTTGTGTATATAGCTAATGTCTTGTTTTCCAAAATGGGCAGGCTAACACATGTAGGTATATATATTATACATTTTGTGTGTTTTGTGTTACAGATCTGTGTACACCCATGATGGTGACAATTGCCTACACCTTGTGTACCTCACACATGTAAAGTGCTTTCCATCTGAAAAAACTGAAAGTGCTTTTAAAATAATGTTTCCTTCCCCATTTTGAAGGTGGGAGAACTTGAGAAGGGGATGCTTTTCCCTTGTCCGTTTTTTAATTGAAAAATGTGCATGGTTAAACCAGTGTGATTTTATAAACAGAATAGGCTTGAATCCCAGAGAGATTAAAGGGACAGTGTAAGGTCAGACAGTGAGAAAGCCAGGGTCACAGCACAAACATACCAGAGTCAAACCATTAAATGCATTAGCACTCTATAAACTTTAAAACACCATGTACACCTAAAATCTGTTTGATAAATGGGTAACAGTTGGTGAGGCATTCTTTTTAGTGTACTTTGCCTTTTTAAAGAAAATTCAAACAGGCTATTAAGCTTTAAATATGAAATACTCCTCAAGCACAGCTCACAAGGTTCAATTATTTATGATAATTATCAGGGATGTAATGAAAAGTAGTTTGTTTAAGTTGCAGCTGGGAAAATGTGGGTTGTGTATTAGGCAAGGCTTTTGAACTAAGAGAGTGGTTAGGCACCATGACAAGCTGCCAGGGAAGGCCATTGTTGCTCTGCATTCTCATTCAGTCTATTTTGCAGACCCAGGTCAGGCAGAAGCGGTTTGTTTCTATCGCTGTAGGAGAGAACGCACAGTGACATTGTGGGACCCCCTTAGCTGGAAATATCGGTAGACAATACATCCATCTATCAAGGATGACCTGGAACTAACGAAATCTGTCCTCACCTTTTGGATGGGTTTGGATTAGATGAGTAAGATGTCATTTTCTAAGCCAAATGAAGAGTTAAGTGACTGTTAGTGTATTGCCTTGGACCATCTGGTACAGTGCATCTGAGATGGAACAGGCTAATTTATGTGGCAAAGCTGCACTGAATACAGCAGCATTGCTAGAGGAGTGGGAAGTGAGCACTGAAAAGACAGAGGCTATGGATTAGGAGAGAGAGTGCACATAAAAGAGAGTAAAGGAAGTGGTTTTTCATAGTGGAAGTGTGGCTTTAATGTAAGCAATGAAGAGTCAGATAAGCCAGAAAGGACTTTTGTTGTAACTCAGACTCAACTCTTGCACTACATATGGCACAGCTCATTGGTAATTTTTGCTTCAAGCCTGCAACTTTTGTTTGGTTGACAGTAAATCTTTAAAAATAAAGTCAATCTTCAGGATTTGGCAGTAAAAGTAATGCACAAGTAAGGTGTGATTTCTGTTTCTGAATGACATAACTGTTCCAGGTCATAGTTGCTTGTTAAGCAATTGAGATATTTTGAATTCTAACAAAGATACATTTCATTAAGCCACTGGAGAAAAACTGCAAGAGAATGCTGCTGCCAAACTGGTAAGACTTTTAAAAGTTATAATTATGTCTAATGAAATAATGTGAAGCACAAAGCTATTTCACCTTCACAAGTGTGCATTTGCAGAAGGCCCTGTGAAACACCAGAAACTGCTGCTGAAGGACAGGCTTTCCTTTAATATATATGTTGAGATTCTGTGTAGGGGAAAAAATGGCAGTGTTTAAGCAATAAAACCAAAGAAAAATGGCTGTGGGTTTTTTGGTTTCCTCATCACCCCTGCCCTGGATAATGATGGATTTAAATACTCTACGTGAATCAGAATGTTGCGAGTAACGTGCTGTATTTCCATGTTACATTTTTTCAAAAAATGTTTTAAACCTGTTACACTGAAGGAAGAGACCTTATTTACTATGGTTCTTTGTAGGGAACCTTCATTTAAAAAAAACGACCCACCACATTTTTTTTTTTTTTCCACAGGACCTGCTCCAGATATAGTTTCAGATAAAATCTATCAAATCAGCAAAACCTTGGAGGAATATGCCATTTGTCCTGATCTCAGAGTTGATTTATCACGCCTAGGAAGACAAGAATTTGATCTGGAGAACAAATTCAAGCCTTTCCGAGGTATCAATATGTGCTTTTATGCATGCTATGTCCATTGATTCTAAATATTAGGATTGCTGCAGAGTGATAATGGGTAATTATTTAAACAGAACTTTAATTCTTAAAAATACCTTACTACAAGTTCTCAAAGTATCAGACAGTATAGGTAAGTGTTGCGTTTGTTTTGCACATAAGGCAGCTGAGTTACGGACTTCAAGTGTGTCAGGCCTCATCATTTAGCCATATATCTTTGCTAAATATACATGCTTATGCTTGCTAGCAGTTAAAGAACAAACAGAAACATTTTTGGACTAGGAATGGTTTGCTCATGGAAGTCTAATTGACAAAAAAGTTTGTGAGAGTCTCGGTTTATTCATTCTTTGCTCACGCTTTCTGAAAAGTTGTGGGATGTGTAAGGCACTATACATCCAGTGACGCCAAGTGTAAAGGGTATGCTTAAGCATATGTTTAATTTCAAGCATGTGAATACTTTTATGCCTACACTTGATTTAAAATGAGCTAACACAGCCATTTTTTCCTGAAGGAGTCAAAAGCAAAGGAAGGGATCCAGATGATATTTCAAATACTGTAAAACTGCATGTGGCCTTAAGAGCTCTCCCTCATTCCTGATGTCCTAGAATTAAAGCCAGTTTATTTTCCACTGAAACATTGTATTTTGAGACAAAGTACACTTTGATAAATGAATTTTTTGAGTAAAAAAAAAATCTTAAATTATGACTTTTTTTGATTGCAAAGAACATATTTGGCTTTTCAGACAAACAAAAAGCAAAGAAAATTCAGCTTCAGCACTACTCTGGAATCATATGGTTGCCACTGTTTTAAGTTTTGCTTTTTCAACTTTTTAATCTCTCCAAATTGTATTTTTCGAAATGAAAATGTGACGCCCCCCGCCCCAGTAGTATAAAAATAGATTAAAAGTAATTGCAATTTGTCTGAATGTTTTTCTAAGAAAAAATCATTTCCCAGTCTTCTCTTTCCAGAATACATCATCCTGGGAACAGTAGACGTGCCGGGGATTCCTACTGAAGCAATGTAATTGGCTTACAAGTACATGAATAACTATAGTTCACACAGGTCTGAATGCAGAATGGAAATGCAGAAAGAATGAAAATAATTTAAAAAGTATTTTAAGATACTATCTGGTGTATTTAAAACTTCTACTTTTTCAGTTGTATGAACTAACTCCTGTGAATCAAGGCTACAGAGGTGTTGAAGCAACTGAGAGTAAACCAGTTGGGTTTGGCAGGAGCTAAAATAATTTTTAGACTTTAATCCCACATGCACTTTGTCTTAACATGTGTGAGGAGCTCCAGTGAAGTTGAGGTATTTGTTCGTAAGTGTAAAGCTTAGAGCCTACATAAACATCATTAGGAGCAGGGCACAGAAGATATCCAGCAGTGTAATTTTAGTGAATCCTTGAGACTTTCAATGTATACCATAGAATGAACTAATTTTCAGATAGGTTTTACAGGTTATTTTTCAGCCTTGAGAACCATTTTTTTTGTTTCTCCATTCAAGTGTATTGTCGCAATCTATTCTAAGCGTTTTTCTCAGGCTCAAAAAATGTCTGTGTCATTTTCATGTTACCCTAAAGAGGAGCATTAGGGTGAAGTCAATGTTTCTAAGGAAAACTGGCTGATATTCTAAGTAATAATTTAATTTGTAAGTGAAATATTTCAAGATACTCATTTAACCACATAAAAAGACATTCGTGTAACATGTGCTTTTTGATTTAATCAGGAAAAGTAATATGTTCCAAGATGACTGAGGAGCATGGCTTTTGACAGTTGTTTGGTAACTGCTTTCATTATGACAGACTTACTTTCATTAATTCATTTTAGTTTAATGTTTTACATCCAAAAGAACTAGAAAAAATGTAGCGCTCTGCTTTTATGAATTTAGAATTCAAATTAGCAAGACCTAAGCAAAAAACAGATGTTGTGTCTGAGCCTAACTTTCCTAAATCAGTGAGATATAAAATGCAAAAGTACAGTGGCAGATTGACAGCAAACTGGGGACAGATATTGCAGGTGCCAAAACCAAGAAGAATAGGCTGCATGTCTCTCCTGATGGAATGATGCGGATAGATACTGCTGTCAGGTAGAAGAATAGACCGTGTGGCTTCAACTCGGCATGGACATCTTCTATCCTCTGAGAATAAACCTGTTTAACTTGAAAAGTTGTTCAGTGATTTAGTGAATGATAAATAAGGAGTTTACTTTGATATAATGTACTCTCATGAATGTTTTCAGTGAAATAGGAACTGTCAACTTACATTATCTCTGCAGTCCTTTAGCAGGCAAAACTGTTGATCTTTGCAAGGCTTAAAGCTTGATGGTGGCCACACTGAAATCAGTGGAAGTCTTTGTCTTTGCCTCTGTGGGCTTCAGAGTAAACCCCTATTATGTAAAGTTGCACGCTCTGATTTTAGTTGAGGTGCATGGCTGGTGGAAGTGTGCTGAAAGAGATATTTTCTCATGTGTCAACTGTAGTGATTTTTTTTTTTTTTACCTAATTTTTCTAGTGGAAATTGTGGATTCTGTGGATATCTACCTCAATCTCCTTCGAAGTATCTTTGACTTCAATGCAATCAGGAATTTGCTGACCGGACCCAACCAGATTAAAATAAGGATTGATGCCATGAATGGAGGTATGAACTTAAGTTGCTATCAGGACAAATTTGTAGGTACATTGCAATAGTTTCCCAATAAAGATGGTACATTGCAATAGCTTCCCAATAAAGGTACAGCATATAGAAGTCAGACTTCTTAGTAAGGTTAAGGGTAATAAGAAAGGATTTGAACATTATACTAATAACAAAGGCAATTTTAGCAACGGGTCAGGTCCCTTATTAGGGAAAGGGGTTTATCTTTCTTGATAAAGAAGTGAAGGTGTATGTGTCCAATTTGGATTTGGAAGCAAGCAGGATGAGGTAATCTTGCCATGAGAGGGTGATAAAGTATGTTGCAGTGTGCAGTAACCAAGGACATTACAAGGCAGCCTCTGCTAAGAGTAAATTCTAAATGGTATAGAATTAGTTAAATCTGAATAAATTGCACTCAAGAGTCCCTAAAGAGTTGGCTGAGACCTCTGTCTCACTAACATTAACTGTTAAAAAAATTCAGCATGCTGGGGGCAAAATGAAAGAAAGTATCACAGAAGACAGCAAGGGGACCAATTTTATGCCTATATTAAAAAATTATAAGCTGTGTCACTTGGGGAAACAGATCAGTATGAGATCTATCTTAGGCTACATCATGAAAAAATAAAAATAGATTTCTACAGATAATGACTTGAAGGATAGGAATGTAAGTAATACTGTCCAACATCATCTTATGGAAAACAAATTCCATCAAACCAACCAGGTTTCATTCTTTAATGTGATTACAAAAACAGACCGATAAAGGGAGTTGGATAGACTTACAAAGCTTTTGTAAAGCACTTTAGCACAGTGCGGTAGTCATAAATCATAGTGGGCATACAGTCAGCGTGAACACCCGGTTCACAGGCTGTGGCAAAAGATTATAATGGGCATACAGTCTGTGTGAATACCCAGTTTTGCCAGGCTGTGGCAAAAGGGCAGATGGTGTCCTGGAACAATGCAGAGGGAGCAATGAGGAAGGCACTGCCTCCTGTCATGTACAGTACTGGAGAGAATGTTACGCAAATACTTCATGGAGCTCTGACATCCAGATCTATAACTGAGTGTTGAAAAATTTTACATGTGGTCAAAAAGATGCATAATCTGGCTCAGGGTTAGAAAAACTGATGCATCACAAAAGTTTTAAAGGACTGAGTTTGTTTACTTTATTTACAGGGTGATAGAGAACTGGCTTTATGACTTTATATCCTTGTGCAGAAATAGCTGTACTATAATACATAGTACACATACAGTAAGTGTATACAAGAATATTTGTTTATACAACAGAGAAGGTTCTTTTTTTTTTTTCTGCAGAAGAGTTATTTCTCAGTCTTCTATTCCCAAAAATACAAAAAAGAATCAATAGTGAGAAGTTGAGGCCAGACAAATTCTAACTGAAATGTAGCTCACATGTTTATGCGTAACAGTGAATAACCATTGGAGCAATGTACCAAAGATAGTTGGGGTTTGTCTTTCTCTTGGTGGCATCAGATGAAAAGACTTTCTGGATGAGATACATTAGCCAAAAGTGAGTCAGCAGCCACAATATAGTGAACATTAGAGAGAACCATATGTGTATGTGGACAAACGGTCTTGAAAGGTTTGTTTCAGCTCTGCACCTCTGGCATATGCTTTTATGCCTGTAGACATTGATAGTTTAACGTTGGCATAGAAAAGAGTAACTTGTCAGGAATCTACTCTTGATAAGAACCGGAATCATTGTTTCCTGTATAATGTACAGAATTAGCATCTAAATTTTCTTGAACACAAGTTTCTCACATAGTTTTACCTCGGGTTACAGTTGCTCCAGTTAGCAAGATTTGGGAGTAAGGTGGGAGAAAGGGAGAGCTTGAGAGAGCGAGCAATCACTCATGAATTTTTTACCTGTTCACACTTGCCTTAGGGATGCAGAGAGCTCAGTCAGTTGTTAGTGTCCGTTCAGCCGCTGAATGCTTATAATAGTAATGGTATATAATAGCATAGGCTGGAGTCTTAGTTGGCCATATCTTTAAAAAAATAAACAAGTTATTTTAGAGTTAGTTTTGAGAATGTTTTTATTTATTATCTACATGGTAGTAACTAAAATGTGGTAAAATTCTTTGGTGGACAAACCTGTTGTAATTTTAACATGAATTGGAATGTTGAGGTAAGTTTATTTCCCATTTGTATTCTGTTTACTTTCCTTGCTCTTGTATGTTAAGCTGCTGTTTGCATTCCAGGATACATAGAATAGCATTTTATTTTTGTTCTAGTGAGAAGAAACCCTTTAAATGTATGATAATTTCCTTACTTAATAATAGGTAAATAGAACTTGCGTCTTTCACCATTCAGTGATTACTTTTTCACTTCCCCTAGTGGGGAACTGTGTTTCTAATGCTGAATTGCCAATTGATTATTTACTGGGGGGACAAATGCATACTCCTCTGTGAAATAATAGTTTGGTTTTTGTTGCTAGGACAGATGTACTGAATTGCTGAAAGTATGTTTTGCATCAAGTCTCCATGGTGCTGTGAAAAATTTGAATGTCAAGCACACGCTTTTGTGATTGCATGGCAGATTTCTGTTTTTGCAGTTATGGGACCTTATGTGAGAAGAATCCTGTGTGATGAATTGGGAGCTCCTGCAAATTCTGCCATAAACTGTATTCCTCTGGAGGATTTTGGTGGACAGCCTCCTGATCCCAATTTAACATATGCAACTGCCTTGCTGGAGGCTATGAGAGGTGGCGAGTATGGATTTGGAGCTGCTTTTGATGCTGACGGAGTAAGTATTTTGATCTGTCTGGAGGTTTCAACATAGTTGTTGTTTTGTCTGGGGTCAGATATGGGACATGTAAGTGTAATTTATCTACTTTTCAGTAAGCCCTCAAAGCTGAAAGCAATATTACTTTCAGGTACAGATGATAGCATTTGCAACCCATAAATCAGACACATATGTTGTAATTTGTCTCTGCAGATGACTGCAAATCAAGCAGGATTTGAATGCAGAATGAGAATTCTTTAAATAGTAGGCTGGTTTTATTTTGTACTGGTGTAACACTTTTATTCCCTGGTTAGGAAGAGACAGCATATATAGATAATACGGACTTGTCACAGTAAGTAGTAACTAAGTTAAGTCCTTTTTGGTTAGCATTGTAAATTGAGGGATTTTTAGCTAAATAAAGCACTGAATCATAATCTCTGTTTTAATTATTTTATCTCATATTATCAGGATTATAAACATCAAAGTATTACAGAAACAACTTTCTGTCCTGAGAGGGTGGGAGAAAGATGAAAAGGTTCTGGAGAACAGAAGCTGTCTTCTGTTGTCAGTAAACACAAAACACCCTCCTACTCCCTGTATAGTGTGTGTCATTGGCAAAAAGATTCTCCTACACAAGCATTCCCTGGCAGAAACAGACCTACTGGGGTGTCATGTAGGAGGCTGAAGTTAGGGACTGATCTGGAGCTTTGATTTGCAAGGCTGGAGGGAATGGTGGTGTGACAGCGAGATTCTAAACCTGCCAGGATGATGCCAATAAATTATTCTGCCTGAAGAGGGATGCGAGTAACACAAAGCCCTTTTTCCCTACCTACAGTGGATCTAATAAAAGAAATTGCCACTCCCCAAAACATGGAATTTAAGAAGCTTTTTTGAATTTCCTTTCTTCTCTAGGACCGCTACATGATCCTTGGACAAAATGGTTTCTTTGTTAATGCGTCGGATTCATTGGCTATAATTGCTGCCAATCTGTCTTGCATTCCATACTTTTGTCAGATGGGTGTCCGAGGATTTGGTAGGAGCATGCCTACCAGCACAGCCCTGGACAAGTAAGATGAAACATTTATTTGTATCACCTTGGTCATTACATTAGTTACCTGTTTTGTACTACATAGCAATTCCAAAACTGTGAAGTCTTTCGATAAGAGCTTCTAATTTTCACAATCTTTATGTGGTTTCTTGTCTTGTTTTATCTAGTTTGGACAATATTTTGATCTTACCTAGACTAATTTTACTAACCTTTACTTGGATGAAAATGGTTTAATTCAGCCTGGAAAAGAAATAAATAGGTTAAATCTTTCTGAGAGTACATACACTTGACTGGTAATTCCTTTTCCAATTAACTTTACTCTTTTTCTTAGTAAATAATGGTTTACAGCCTAATCTAGCAGCCCTTCTTATGAAAGTCATGGAAGTTCAAAACAGATTAAGTACTAATTCAGAACTAAACAAGCATTAAAAAAAGCCCCAGACAAAAACCCCCTCTTATTTTAAGCCGTTGAAATATGCCATCTATTATGATACAAAACGTCCCAGAAGGGAGTGCAGGCAGTCACGAAATCCATTCCCAGTTTCAAGGCAGTTAAAAGTATACCTAAAGCTATTTCTGACAAGTCCAATCTGCTCTTAAAAGGTCTGCTGGATGTGCATCCTGTGTTAGCAGCTGAATTTTGAGCAAGTCTCATCCAGGCCTCAATTTTCTGTAAATATTGGCGTAAGAGGATTAAGCTAAATATTATTGCCTTATATATTCTGTGTGGAAAGGGCATGCACTGAGTCAGTTGTGTCTCAGTGTTGATCTAGTTGCATAGCTTTACTAACAGAAAAATGATCTTCTGCCCCCGTTAAATATGTCTAATCAGGAAACAGTAATTTTAAAATGAAATGTAGCTTGTATGAAAAGGTTGGTTGCTCTTTGAAAAGCAAGGGTATTAGGGTGCTTCACTATTCAGGAAATTTTTGAGAAAAGCAAGGATATTAGGGTGCTTCACTATTCAGGAAATTTTTGAAAGTTACTAAATTCAGAGCTAGCAGCTTCCTCTAATGCTTGACAGAGTCTTCAGGGAAATACTCCTTACTTGTAGGTAGATGGTCTAGTTTAAGGAAATACTGTTAGGTGAGGGTTTGCTGTATCTCGTTTGTTCTGTTTAGAGATCCAAAAATCTCATTGTTTAAGTGAAAGCTGTCATTATATTGAAATACTATATAAAATAAATAGAGGTTCATTTTGGATATAAACCTCAGGTTGTCTGCATTCCTGTAAGACTTGAAGAAACAGTGACATTTAAATAAGTTTGTCTGTCTTCTTTTCTTAAAGTTTGGTAAATATGTCAGAAAGTATGAATGTACTGAAGTCCCCTTCAATAACACTGTGACTATTTGAATTATGTTCTTGACAATGTTTACTTGACCTTCTGGAGCACAGATTGTCTCATGGTCATTACTGCCTTATTTAGTTCTGTGGAGCTAAGTCTGATTATTAAATAAAACTGAGCAATTGATAGTGATGGAAAGATGTAAATATTTTCCCAGCCATTCTTACAAATATTTATTATTATGAAGTTTGCAGTCTGTATCCAGGACACTTGAATTTTTTTTTTTCTTTTGTTTTGTTGTTGTGTTTGTTTTCCTGAAGATTCAAAATGTTTTCAAAGTTGGTCACTTTTGTTTTGTGACTCATTTACAAACATGACAATCCAAAATGCCTGAATTTTAATTTTCTGTAAAAATGCCATAATGTTGTCCAGTGATTCTCATGCTTTGGAGGCCAAAATTGTATAACTTGCTTAACTTATGAGTGCTGGTGCTGAACTCACTCATTGAAGAGCCCAGCTTAGACCTGAAATCACAGTCAGTAGTTCATCTTAAGCAAGTCACCTTTCCTATATATCAGCTGACTACATGGATTAGAACACAGAAAGGAGTATCATAAACACTTTCCTCAGAGGTTCACTGCATGAGTCATTGAGCCATCATGACTTCCAGGATTCCCGGTGAAGCCCACCGTACAGAACTGCTGAACTTCCAGGAAAGGTGGTTGTCTGTAAGAGGTATTTTTCAGTAAAACTGTAGCATGTCATTGTCTGAAATCCAATATATTGCTTGAAGGGGTGGCTAACAGAGAGGCTGATTCTCAGTATATGTTTCATGTTGAACAGAATTCCAATTTCATGTGTCTATAAACAGAAGGGACAGTTCCACTAGTGTCAGTGAAATCTTACAGTAGGACAGTGGGTATAAAAGAATATGCATAAGACATTCATGATTCCATTCCCATGGACTAACTAGCCAACGTGCAAGGAAAAAAAAAAAAGCCTTTTGGAAGGACAAGAATATTCCCAATACAATGAAGCAAAAAGAAAGATTGAGCAATTCTGTGCAGAATTAGCACACCAATATAATGTTTAGTATTAAAATTCTAAAACCTCAATCTGTACTTCTGCAGTAGGAAGGGAAATCCTTTCTCTTCCAAAATGTGATGTCTGATACCAGACAGCATGTTGTTTAGTGTGAGGGGCAGCATCCTCTCTGTGTTTGCTGCTGCATGCCTCACCTCCAATATAATAAAATCAGTAAGGAAAATACTTTGTGCTTTGAGTAGAACATTCAGAAAAGAATGGGTAAGGCTGCTTGCTTAAGTCCTGCAGTAAGTTTCAGGTTACTGCTTACTAGTGTATGCTTTAAATCTTGCGGTTTTTTGTTTCTTGATCCCTTTTATTCCTTTCTAATAGACCTTTCTTATGTACTCCAGGGACCACTGTCACAGAACCCTACCTATAAAGCTCATGCTTCAAGCTCACGCAGTGGAAAGAAAACATTAAAAATTAATTTTAACTGTACTGTAACTATTAATTCTGGCAGAAAAGAAGGAAATAATCACAGAATAGTGGAGGCTGGAAAGCATGCCTGGACATCATCTAGTTCAACACCCCAGTTCAAAGCAGGGTCAACTAGAGTGGGTTGCTAAGAGCCGTGTCCACTTGGGTTTTGAATATCTCCAAAGATGCAGACTCCACAGTTTTTCTGGGCAACTTGTGTCAATATTTCACCACTCTCAGAGCAGAAAAGTTTTTTTCATGTGTAGAAACAAAATTTTCTGAATTTCGGTTTGTGCCCATTGTGTCTTGTCCTGTACAGGGCACCGTTAGAAGGGTCTGGCTCTATCTTCATTACTCCTCCCACCCCGCATTGGGTATTTATCCACATTGACAAGATTTCTGCCTCCGAACTTTCTCTTTTTAAGGCTTGGCAATCCCATCTCTCTCAGCCTCTCCTAGTACGACAGATGCTCCAATCCCTTAGTCAACTTTGTGGCCATTTTCCAGAACTGCTCCAATAGATCCAGAACTGGACTGAGGACCCCAGATTTTGTCTTGCCAGGGCTGAGTAGTGAGGAAGGCTCAGTTCTCTCCACCTGCTGGCAATGGTCTTCTAATGCTACCCAGGATGTTGTTGGCCTTCTTTGCTGTAAGGGCTTATTGCTGGCTTATGGTCAACTCATGGTTCACCAGGACCTCAGGTCATTTTCTGAAGAGCTGCTATCCAGCTGTTTGGCCCCCAGTATATACTGGTGCCAGGGATTATTCCTCCCCATGTGCTGGGCTTGGCGGCATTGCCCTGTATTGACTTTCATGAGGTTCCTGTTTGCCAGTTTCTCCAGTCTGTTGAAGTCCATCTGAATGGCAGCACAATCTTCTGGTGTGTTACTCCTTCCAGTGTTGTATCATCTGTAAACTTGCTAAGGGTGCACTCTGCCCTATCATCCAGCTCATTAATGAAGATGTGAAACAGTATTGGCCACGGTATTGACCTATGGGGGCACTCCTGGTGACTGGCCTCCAGCTGGGTTTTCTGCTGCTGATCACAACCATTTGAGCCTTGGAATTCATCCACTTTTCAATCCACCACACTGTTGACTTATCTATTGTATGTTTCATCATTTTGTCTGTGAGGATGTAATGGGAGAGTTGAAAGCCTTGCTAAAGTCAAGATGGACAATATCCACTGCTCTCTCCTTATTCTCTGAGCCAGTCACCTCATTGTAGAAGGCTATCATGTTGGTCAGCCATGATTTCCTCTTCATAAATCCATGCTGACTACTCATGGAGGACCTTCTTGTCCTCCATGAGTTCGGAAATGATTTCCAGATTAGTCGCTCCATCACCTTCCCAGGGATTAAGGTGAGACTGACTGGTTTGTAGTTCTGTAGATGTTCTTTCTTGCCACCCTTGAAGATAAGAGTGATATTTGCTTGCTTTCAGTCCTCAGAAGGCTCCCTCAATTGCCACAACCTTTTGAAGATAACAGAGAGTGGCCTTGAAATGACTCAGCACCTGAGACCTCATGGACTTGTGTTTGTTTAAGTGTTCCCCAATGTTTTCCTCTTCTACTGAGGAGCTTAAGACTTGAACTCATCCCTCACCTCACTCTTGACTTTAGCAGAAGGCTGTTGTGTTACATAGTGCTAGTTATAGTAGAAAGTAGGGATTGTTAAGGTGAGTGAAACATCTGACAGTGAAAGCTTGTGGGTGTTGGTCAAAATGGACTTAATTAAATAAATCCTAATGAACTTCCAAATAGTGATTTTAATGAAATAAGTAAAAAGTTTTGAGTGAAATGTTACAGATTGTCATCTGATGTTAGCTGTAATCTATCCTGTTTGCATAACATGCCAAAACTGCTTGGCTTTTGCCTTCTTTGCAACTATTAGCTGTTTGTAGTTATACCAGTGCTAAAGATTTTGTTAGAAGCTTCTAAAATGGACATCAAGATATGCATCCAAATATTTATGGTGGGTTGACCTTGGCTGGCTGGCTGCCAGATGCCTACCCAGCCACTCTCTCACTCTCGCTCCCCCTCCTCAACAGGACAGGGGGAGGAAATAGAATGAAAGAGCTCATGCGTTGAGGTAAAGGCAGGGAGAACACTTGCCAATTACTGTCATGGGCCACAGACTCGAGAAAAATTAATTTAATTTATTGCCAGTTAAAATAGATTGAATGGTGAGAAATGGAAAACCCACAAATTAAACCAAGACCTTCCCCCCAGTCTTTTTTCCCAAGGCTCAACTTCTACCTCCTCCACCCTAAGCGGTGCAGGAGGATGGGGAATGAGGTTGTGGTCAGTCCATAACAGCTCCCCTCTCCCGCTCCTTCCTCACACTGTTCGCCTGCTCCAGTGTGGGATCTCTACCAGCTGCATTTCCTGTCAGGAAATACCCACCTGCTCCACTGCGGTTCTCTCCATGGGCTGCAGGGTAATGTCTGCTCCAGCACTCGGAGCAGCTCTTCTTCACCCTCCCTCTGCTCTGACCTTGGTGTTCACAGGGCTGTTTCTTCCTCAGGCCTCACTGCTGGGCAGCTTTTTGCCCGTTTCAAGTATGTTTTCGCAGAGGGGCCACCATCTTGGCTGCTGGGCTCAGCTGTGGCCTGTGGTGGGTGGGTTGGAGCCGGCTGGAACCGGCTGTGTCCGGCACGGGGCAGCCCCGGCCTCCCCTCACAGGGGCCGCCCCTGCAGCCCCTCGCTGGCAAACCCTGCGCAGTACAACTTCTAAACCAAATCCCTTAAATACTTCCTGATTTCTCTCACATCTAGACTGTCATTCATTCAAATTAGCATTTATTCCATTTGAGGTAGTAGGTGCGTAGCAGACCTTCTTATATACAAAGACTAAGTGGTAAGTTTTGTTCTTGTTCATACCAGTCTACGTCCATGGGTTTCTTAGACATGTCCCACTTACCTCGCTAGATTTAATCTTGAAGTATGACAGCTTGAGTTAGTCATAATTCGGCCTTTAACGCAAGTGTGGTACCATTCAGTTCCATGGGAATGGTTGTTTAAAAATACTTTGAAAAGCCTTTTTTGTTAGTGAGGTAGAAGAAATAAAGGAAAAGGACTTCCAGGCCAACTGTTATCTGCATCGTGTAATAGTACGGACAAGAATAAGAACAACACTTGATTAACAAGGGAGGGAAAGCACACTTAATAAACAGAGTACTTAAAAAAAGATTTCTACTGTGCTGTTGGGTGCTGATATTCCTTATTTTCTGTATGTTGTTGTTCTAACACCAGAAACAGAGAAACTGTGTTAAAATAAAGATGATTGAAAAGGGCATGGCAACATTTGTCATAGTAGGTGCAGCAGGATAGCAGAAATAGTGCCTAGGAAAAGAAAAGAAACTTATGTTCTATTTGTTAGTCTTGCTGAAGAAGTTAGGAAGTGCTGACTTCAAGCACATCTAACTCAGATTTAATAATACAGTCACTACTCCATAAAAAATTAAAATGCTTGGAAATCTTTTCCCAACGGATGTTACCAGTGTAGGGAAGCAGAGATAATGATGGTCAAAAGGATCTTGTATGTGAACATCCCTTAATTTTTTTCATGAGAAAAAGATGAATTCTGCTATAAATACTTCATTGTATTTGATAGTGTCTTCACAATGTCTCTGGGATAACACTTCTTCAGTCATTGGAGCCCTGCTGTTGTCTGAAAGGTGTAATTTGATTTGTGTCTACAAAATGAATCTTCTTATTGTAGTGTACCCAGTCCGCTTTTGGACCTTGGTAACACAAGTAGATCTCGTGAGGGAATTGGATCAATTCCTGTCCACTTGGCTACTGTCTTCTGAGATCATGGACCTCTCTCCTGAAGTCTGTGCTAGAGAGCAAATGAAAAACACCTCTTCTTATGGTGTGTCCATATTCTGTGGCCACAGTTCAGTGTAAATCATTGTACTAGAGCTTTTCCTTAGCTATAAAAAAACCCCGTACATAGTTCTTGAAAGAAAGGATTCATAAAATCTGATGCTTTTTCACTTCTGTGCATGATGATGTGTTGTTTAATAGTTTTTCAGAGTGCATTATTAAACTTAGACAGAAGGAAGCAATAATCCAGAGGACTCTAAATGTTGCTCAGGAATACAGCATTGACAAATGGATCAGTGGATTACAGGAGAATTCACTCGAGATGTTTGACATTTACATGTGTTTGCTTGAAGTGACTGCTGTAATACACTAGTATGTACTGTAGGGAGAGTGTAACACTGGACAGGAAACATCTGCTTTAATATGCTCCAATATCAACAGGATTGTGGCAATATGTCTCCAGACTTGTACTCTCTGGGGATATGTACCCTTAGGTTGGTGTTCTTTTCCTTGTGGGGAATGCGAAGCTGTGTACCCTGTTCAACAAACTACTCTTTTTTCATATCCTTGTATTCTGATTTATCTGATGTCTGCATAACAGGAAAGTAAATTAAATACTGAGATGTTAGTTAATGGTCTACAAAATGAGAATCACAAGGGTGAGTAAAACTTGTTTCTGTAGGAATTAGGAAGCTGGGTGGGTGTGGAAAACAGCAGTCAAGCGGGTACGGGAAAAGAGGGTTGTGGAGAGAATACTGCTGTGGCTAGCATTATCTGATAGTTTGTTTCTACAGCCAGGTCATTTCAACAGCATGTAGGTGCTCTGATTATACTTACCCTGAGCAAAGCTAAGCACCTTACCACACAGCACCCTGCCACTTCATGTCTGGTAGCCCATCTGTTAATGCAACTTTGACACATCAGTGTTCTGTCTGCTGATTGTCCATTTACTATCTGTTCAGTTAGAGACATGTTTTAAGGGGGCCTGCAGTGACAGTGACTGTTCTGGCTTGTTTAAAGAAATGTCTTCACACAGTGAAGGGCAGAGATGTGACAAGCTCTAAACAAGTTGTCTTGGGTGCGGGAAGGAGACTGACCCTGGCAGCAAGAAACTCTTAAATTCACAGTGCTGGTTTAGAGTGGCGCCCATTTTGTCTGAAGCACAGCAGGAAGCTTTGCTTAAATGGCTCTGTATGCTCGTTTCTTTAGGACAGGAGCCCCAAACATTATAAGCAGCAATGAATGACAGAAAGACAGGATGAAAAATATTAATTAAACTAACTGTCATCTTACAATTATTTTGCCCAGCTACCTGGCAAAGTTTGCCCAGTTATGACAAAAGCTGAATTTCTGCTTACTCGTTATTATCAGGTGGGTTGCTCTGTCTTACTGCTTAGAGAGGAGCAGCACTGCTTCAGGAGTTTTTACCTCATTGTTAGAATTAGGAAACAAAGAAAGAGTTGGCTGTTTGGTAGGAATTGCCCAAGAAGAGGTGCTCTCTTCATTCTCAGCTTAGGTCAATTTGGTTTTGTCTCTCACTCCTACCTGGAAGCACTAGAGAAGCAAATTATCCCCTCTTACAAGTAACGAACATTTCTCTTTGCTATTTAAAATGCAGTTATAATAGAAGGAAGCCATAAGGGCATAATGAAACTTGAATAATGGGCTAGTGCATACTGTGTTATGTCAAAGTCAAGCTGTGCACAAAAATTGATACAGGTTGATGGGAAGGTGAAGAAAGAAGGGCTGACTGTTCCTCTGCAAGTGGTTCCCAGGGCCTGATACCAGCAAGGACAATGCTGTTGGGAGTCAATGGTCTAAACCCAGCTCTCAACCAGGGAATGCAGACCCAAGGATACCTTATTTCCTCTTGAAGCACTGGGACCCTTCCTGTATGTTTTTGTTGAGACGTGTATTGTCTAGTGGAAGTGCTTCTGCTGCTTTTTCCTGTAAAACCTAGTCTTCCCTCTGTAAACACTGAAAAAAGTTTTTGGATTAATTAATGGGCGGGGCCTTTTATCGCTGTTTAACAAGCAGTAGCAGTTGAAGAAACATATACCTCTGGCCATGGAGAACAGCACACCATGTTCCACTTGTGCTTTTGTGATTGTTCCCCTAAATTCTTCATTTACAAATCCCGCATGGATTTTTTTGTCTTTTCTTGTGAATCTGTAGCTTATTGTTTCTTTGCAACGATCTGCTTTTCTTCTGTATTGTTGATCATCTGTTTTAATGAAGAAGTTTGTGCCAGAAGCACTGTCCATTTCTTTCTCTACATGGACGTCCTTTACTGTTGAGTTTTAAGGGATTCTTCTAACATAAAGACTTCTCCAAGTTATAAATACATCTTTCTACATGGTTGATACTGCACTCACTCTGTGACTGTGATTTGTTCAAGTTATGCCAGTTGTGACCTCACTCTTTTTATCTTCCTTCAGTAGGATAAGTCAGTCTCACTTTCTCTTATCTGGAATAGGCTTGCTGTGAATTTTTTAAGACACCTCTGTCAAACTGAGTCCATGTCACGTACAAGCAGTTTTTAAATTAGATGAAGCAGAAGGACAAGTTCTGTTCTGGAATGCTGCAGAAGGACAACTGCATAAAACCTTCATGAATATAATTTAACATGTTTGAAGTGTAATCCAAAGTTGTTGAGCGCTGTGATGGGAAATTTGTTCAGGATTTGCAACTTTTAAAATAACATTGCAATATTAAAAATAGCCATATATGTCCTCTGTATACTTGTATGTCTAGTAAGGAATGGTGGTTTTTCTGTGTCAGCTTTCAAATATGTTATGCAGCTAAATGTTTTATTTACACAGATATGACCTGTTCAAAAGATTTGTGAAGAAAAAACCAACTGTCATTACAAGGCATTGATGTCCTTTCATTAGCTGTGCCTCTTAGTTTTATTTCTACAATGTACTTGTAATCTAGCTGTTATCCTTTCATCCCTGAATGTTTTTTGAGCAGTGGAGGTGATTTATCATTGCAAATATTTTCAAGGCTATCTTTTAAGGACGTTGTATTTTCTTTGATGCTGAATTTGGTATGCTTTAGTATAGTGTGGTATGTTTTACTGTTGCAAGCCCACCGTATTGTTGGCTATCCAGTGTTTCATTATCCTAGCCCACACTGATGAAACATGTTGCCCACTGTGGTCATGGCAGGCTACATTTTGGACATACGTGGGGCAAGTGTTTATTCTTAACACTTCAGGACAGCAGCAGTCAGACTCTCAGATACTTTCTCAGCCAAAGATGAGAATGAACCTCTCTCAATGTATTGCATACTTTTGAACTTTCCAGGAGAGAATTAGTTGATCCTGCATCTTGTGTTCTTCAGTGGCTGCATTTCATTGCTGTTGAAGAAAAGGACAAGAGGACCTGTCGGTGTCCTGTGAAATACCAGTAGAAAACTGTGTGTTGTCCTTTATGGATGAATCGCAAGAGAGGCTAGGCAGTCCTGCGGCTTACCTCCTTTTACTTGGCAGACAACTCAGGTTTTGGCTCTGAGAGGGATTCACTGGCCAGTTCTGAGCCTGAAGGCAACTGATCCCTAGTAAGAATGGCAGGCTACAGAGCAGTCTTACACAACACACAGCTCTTACTCTCATTCATAGTTTGTTGCATTCTGGTCTGTGCCTGCAGTGGACAGCTATAGCTGCTTAGCCTAAAATGAGCACGTTCATTCGTTGTACAATGTGCAGCTTTCAGGATTGAGTACAGAATGGTGTATTGAAAGCTCTCTTCATTTAAAAGGAAAAGATGAGTTGAAAACTATGCAGTGCTCTGTTTCCAGCTTAAGCTTTGCCTGTAAATGAAGTCAGTTTGTCCACCAAAGTTAGAGAGAGCAAGATTTGGTGCTTGACAGGACATAAATACATTCTGTAAACTTGATTGACTCTTGTTAAGAAATACATTTATTTGCAGTTCTCACAGACTTTTGTCTGGAATTAATATGCCACATGTGAAAAACTACCTGAGAAAAAGAAACTTTTTGCAAAACATTGTGAGCAATTGCATTGTGCAATATACATGTGTCGGATCACAGAAAGTCCACAGTTTTCTGAGTGCTGCATCTGTCTTATATCTCAAAAAGTATACAGCTATGAATAAACAACAGGAATTCCTATGAATGTCCTGATAAAAAAGTCCAAAAGCATTTTAATTAAAACAATCTGAGGAAGTTTGCAGCAAGTCAGTTACAGAAGACTCTGTGACTACTAAAACAAAGTTTAAAATAAAGGTCCCTTTTCTTTCAAGGGCTTATGCAGTCTGATTTTATGCTTCAACCTAGAAAGGATCCCACGTGGATTAGCGTGTCTGAACACGTTTTGCCTTTGCTGGACAGCACAGCTGCTATCAGCCCAAGAGCAACCTCTCCCATCAAAGGATTTTTTGTAAATGGGTGACCCTCATGGAGAAGGCTTCCTGCTGATTTCAAAGAAAACTTTTCTGGCACAGAATTTCAAAACAGTGTGTTTAAAATTCTACTTTTATGTGTATTAAAGTATAATCTTCTGATAAGTTACTTAGATTGTTTACAAATTATGAAGGCAGGAAATTGTTCTTTACATTCTGGGTGTTTTGAAGATCTCTATAAGACTGTGACAGAGCCAGGCTACTTAACATTATGTGAAGAAGTTTGAGAGTCCTGTTAGAACAGATCTTACTTTAAGTCATAGTCACTTGAATTGTCAGATTAATTTTGGAGGAGAAGAAACACTGTCTTCTGTTTCCTTTTGTGGACATGAAAAAGGCCTAAGATCTTTCCAACCTCAACCATTCTGTGATTCTGTAGTAACAGTCTATTTCTATGGCATGTTATAGTTTCTTCTTCCTTTCTAATTTGCTCTGTTTCTATGAACACTATCATAAAGTTGTGAAACTGCTTTCTTCCTTTCCCTTCCCAGCCAAGTATCACAGCCACACAGAGTACTTAATAATTCTCAGTCTCTAAAATCCATAGAACAGTTTGCAGAAGAGAAAAAGCAGAATTAGTGTAAGGAAGAAAATCTGAATCCAAATGGAATCGTTAGGGAGGTACTAGAATAAATCATGTCTAACCACCCTGATTGCCTGGGTGATAAAATGATTGAATCTGTTGATGAGGTTAGGGCAGCAGATGTCATTTACTTGCATTTTGGCAAGGCTTTTGACACTATGTCTCACATTATTCTTGTATCCAACTCAGGACTTTACAATTTGGATGGATGGACAATTAGATAGGCAAAAATCTGGTTTGGTGGTCAGGCTCAAGGGCCATTGGTTAATGAGCTGGTAAAAAATGAGGTACTGCAGGAGTCTGTTCTGTGACCTGTCCTGTTTAACATCTTTATCAGTGATCTGTAGGACAGGATGGAGGGCACTCTAACCAAGTTTGCAGATGACACCAAATTGGGGGGCTACCTATTGGTATGCTTGGAGGGCAGAGCTGCCAGTCAGAGGGACCTGGACAGCTAGGAGGAATGGGTGGGCACCGGCCTGATGAAATTCAGCAAGGACAAACTGTGAATCCTGCCCCTAAAAAGGCAGAGCCCTACAGTGATGCACACTGGGGACAGAGGGGCTGAGGAGCAGCTCTGCAGAGACAGCCTGGGGCCCCGGTGGGCTGTGAATTGGGCAAGGGCCAGTCGTGTGCCCTGGAATCGGAGGCGGCCAGCAGCACCCTTGGCTGTATGAGTAAGAGCATGGCCCAGAGATTGAGGGAAGTGATTATTCTCTGCTTAGCACTTGTGAAACCATTTCTAGATACTGTGCCTGGTTTGGGGATCCCCACTACAGGAAAGATATCTGGAGCGAGTTCAGTGTAGGATCACCAAGACAGGTGGGGGCTGGAGCACAGGTCCTACGAGGAGAGGCTGGGGAACTGGGTTTGTTCAATCTGGAGAAGGATGGCTTTGGTGGGGCCTGACAGCAGCCACCGGTACCTATGGAGAGGCTGTCAAGAAGATGGAGCCAGGCACTTCACAGCTATGCATGGTGGGAGGACAAGAGGCAATGGTAATAATTTGAAACAAGGAAGTTGTTCAATGTCCAAGTGCATAAAGCCATGAGCAACCTCTTATCTCATAGTTGACCCTGCTTTAGTCAAGAGGTTGGACTAGAGACCTCCCATGGTCACTTCCAATCTGAATTATTTTATAATACTGTGGCCCTATGAAGAGACCTTTGCTGGAAAGTCCTCATGCTACCAAGACTGTTGGGCCTGCCTGCATTCTTGCAGTCTTGTAGTTACCATGATTAATAGGGTGATGTATAGAAAACCTTGATGTTGCCTTAAATTATTTACTTTTTAATTTTCTTCTAAACCAAGGAATTATCCAACTGGAGAAACTGCACTGTTTTTTCTTGATAATTTTCTGAGCTGTCCTGCTGACTCTGCGTGAGAGGATGTGTAGCATTACAGTACTTGGGAGGTGAAGAAGAGGCTGTGGAAGCAACCAGTAACTTCTGATATGTACCTAAAGCTATTGTTTCTCTGTTATTCAGACAATTCAGAGCTCTGAAACCCCAATTTGAATCACTGCCAATACAGAGTTTTGTACATGTGTTGTGGTTATATTCACATCTGTTTTCTATCATTGTCAATGACCATAGGCTCAGTGCCTTTTGAACCAGCTGACCTCATTGTAATAAGCCTAAAAAGGCTAATACTTATGGGCCATATGTACTCCTGAATTAATGGAGGGTCTTTTCCCTGTGCTTAGTTCATAGGATTATTGCATATCCTGTGAAAGACCACAGGTCTTGCTAGTCATTAGTGAGGGCATTACTGAGACTCAGCTCAGTAAGTATCTGCAGAAAGATGTAAGGAGAAAACCTCTCCCTTTTCTCCATTTATTACATCTCTTCTCTTTTCTGGTATAATAAAATCTCCCTGACAGTTTCTGTAGAGTAGGAGAACTTAAAAAACATTTCCCCCTTGCCTTCATAGACCATTTTTATCGTTGGAAAAACTCACAGATTTTGTATGCAGCAGTGATTGGGGCAGGGCTTGAGGCTACAATAGAAAATGTCCCCATTTGAGGGTGGGGAGGTGTGGAAGCTTTGAGTGTTGGTTGCTCTTTGTTCAAGCTTTGTTTTTTCCCCCCACAGTATGCACTCATTACAGAGACTTCTGACATTTCACTATTGCAGTAAAGATGAAATTTTGGCCAAATCCTTAATGGACAAAGTCCACTGCTGAAATTCATTTGTGTAATTTTGTGCTTAGGTGTGTCTTATATTGGTAGGTGAATTTCCTTTTCCAGGGACAGGCTTACTTTAAACAACCTGAGTCTTTTTGTTCGTTTCTGTTCTTTCCATGCATTAAGAAGATTGTCCTCCTGCCTGCCTTATTCAGGAAGCCAGTAACGAGGAAGGTTGTTAATATAGCACAGTCCAGTGTAGCAGTTACAGCTGTTTTTCTGGATGTATACACCAAAAAACCTGCCTTTGTTTGCAGAGCTTAACTAGTCACAGGCCATGCTGTTGGGAATGGGACACATGCAGACTGTCTAATACAGTCAGCTGCAGTTATAAAAGAAGTGGACAGTATCCTTCCTAGAACAAGGCATAATCTTTCTGCTGCTGAGCCATGGCAGAATTCAGAGGCTAAAGTAAGCCTGGAGTCTTTAAAGTAGTTACATTACTTACGTAAAAGTTCACTGAAAATGCTAGAAGTCATCATACCTGATCTCTCTCCATTCCCTTCGTCCTTTAATTTACTGACAAGGAGGAGTTAACTTACTCTATAGGCGTATGAGTGCTGAAATAGTAATGAAAAGTGATTCTTGTGTCTCAGCCAGGAAGGGCATGAATAACCTTAGGGATTAGTGCAGTACATCTGGAGAGCATGCCCACATGCTTGCCAGATGGTTGGACTTTTCTTCATTAGTACTATGAACTTTGCAATCAAACCTCAGATTCTGTGTGGATCTGCAGTACATATGTGTGCAATTTGTCACTGGAACAGGCTCTGCAGGGAAGTGGTCATGGCACCAAGCTTGTCAGAGTTCAAGGAGCATCTGGACAACAGCCTTAATCATATGGTTTAGTTTTAGGTAGTCCTGCGAGGAGCAGGGAGTTGGACTCGATGATCCTTATGGGTCCCTTCCAACTTGATATATTCTATGATTCTAATTTCACCTCACAGGGACTCTGAGCACTGTGCCAGCTGGTTTTATTATGTGAAAGAATTCTGTTGGGGTATGTTGCTGCCAAAGCACATCTCTCCCTTATTGTATACTCACAGAAACGCTTGTGTTTGCTAGTTGTCTTTAGCAAAGCAGCTTTTGTCTCTTGCTTTATCCTTACTTTTAGCACAGCCATATCTAGATACTGTATATGTCAACAGCTGTTTCTAGTCATTCTATTAGAGCTTGTGTGAAGGGGACAATGAAGTTTTCACAAGGCAGGGAGTCACAGGCATTCTGTCCTGAAGGTTATACTTCCTCTGGGAGTTGACTCTTGAAACATTTACAAAAGAGGGTGTGAAGTTACGCATTTTGTATTTGAATCTTGAACTGATGACTAAGGCAACATGAGAACAGCATTTGTTGTGGAACATCATGATGAGTACACCTGTTAGCATCCCACACACTGAAGAAAACAACCCCATAATACAAAGAGTTACGCAGACTGCATCTTGTGCAAAGCTTTCCAATACATTTGTAACCAAGAGAAACAGTTGAAAACAACATTGGTTACTGTAATACTTTTTGTTAGAAGTTTCAAACTTGCAAGTTTGGGTTCCTGGAAATGTGCAATTCAAAGGCAGTGATGGTATTTTCATGAACTTGCATATTATACACGGAGTGTGTATGCGTGTTATTTATATTGAAGAGAAGAAGAGTAATTTCCCATATATGTAGCTTACAACTGTAATGCACAAATAGTTTTTTACCCTAGCTGATTTGGCTGAGAGACCAGTGAGAATTTTCATGTTTTCATCACTTATATCAGTTATAGCACTCATTTAAGTTTCTGAGAAGAAGTATGGGCTTTGTTGTTGATGAAACTCATTAGGGTTTTGCTGTCCAAGGAGCATTTATTACCACTAAAACAACATCCTGAGGTTGCCAAAATGTTAGTGTGGACTAAGCCACAGCCTGTAAATTTCCTTAAAGGATTGCTCTTTTTTGTTTATTTTCTTTGGTAGTATGGATCTCAGGTGTGATATGTGTAGGACTACAGAACCATGGGAACCTATGCTCTGTCTGTGTGTGCTCTAGAAAGTACTTATTTCCATCTCTAACTACTGAAGTTCACCAGTATCTTCCTGGTACTCCAGTATGTCCTTTTGTTGAAATGTGTATAAATGTTACTAATAATTATAGGTAGTTTAGGTTAAGAGACATCCATAATCACTGTAATTCATATTGTTTAAGGGATTGTCAGTGCCCTGACTGTTGTTTGCTCCTTGTTTCCATTTTCATCAAGTTTTTCACGTTTCCATTTAACTTTTACTGTGTATTTTCTATCTAGGAAGAGTGAGAGAGCAACCCCACACTTGGCTATTTTCTACCACCAAACACTACAATACTGTGGCAAAAGATTGACAGAAGTCTATCTATGGATAGACTCCCAGGTGGCATGCTAAAAGTGCCATCCCTATTTCTTTTTCCACAGTAACTCTTATTGTTCTGCTGATGCATAGACTCACAGCATGCTATGAATCTCCTGTAGTATGCTAGAGAACCTCCTTACTTAATGTCAATGTGCAGGCATTACAGGTGGTTTGACTGGCCTGCAGAACCTTTCTGGGATTCTAGAGAGGAATAATATAGAAACAGCAAATGTCTCCATACACTTAATGCTCGGTTGTGTTAGGAAATCAGCTTAGTCATAGATCTATTTGTAAATTGGAGAATTAAGTTCTTTAGCAGCTGTTCCTGACTGGCTGATCACTCACTGCTGGGGTAGTCTGCTGGACTGTTTTACCTCTGCAATCATGCAGTGTCATATTTTGCTCAGTATCTTTCTTCCCATGTGAAGATTGATTTCTTAGGGAAGACTGGGCATGACGTGATCATAAGGATAGCTCCTTTGTGGGCCACACAGCATTGGTTGTCAGCCCTCGTGTACTGGTCTGCACCAGCTCTTGGTTCTTGACTCTTCCAGAATCAAGAGCTAATTCTACACCCCTCCTAGTTACCTGCATCTTGCTTAGATAGTTCTTCAGAAGCACAAGAAATTGCAGTCTAAAATCATGAGTCTGTATGTTCTCAGGAGGCCTACTGTGAGCTGATGGATCTGTAAGATTACTTCCTCTTGTCCAAATGCATCAGCTTCCCATCAGGTACACCTAAAGCTCTCTTAGCTTCTTTTTGTCAAAACTCTGTACAAGCATGGTTGTTTCTGCTCTTTCTCCCATCATTTAGAAATGCTTAAGAGGCCTGATTTATGCTTGCTTTTGCCAATTCTGGGATCTTACTGACATTGTTACCAGTCTGTGAGCTGTGTGCTCCTCATCCAGTTTAAATCTGAGTTTGCTCCTTTGCAAAAATTATCTTTGTGGTGGGTATCACTCAGCCAGCATAATTAGAGAGTCAGTTTAGGTTCTTGTAATTCACTGAAATGAAGTATTGGTAGAATGTCCTGCTGAGTTTACCGTAATAATATTTAACTGCAGCTTAAACTAACCCATCAGACCCGTCCATTGCTATCCTTACAGCCACTGTCAAATGCAGGATGAATCAAGGTCCACATGTTGTATGTTTTCAGAGCACTTTGTTATTTGTATCAGATAAATTAATTCTTCGTTTCCTTGTGAAGAGTTGTGGGAAGCCTAGCAATATCTTTTTGGAAATTCTTCAAATGGATCATTCAGCTCATTAGAAGTTTGTTACTAATGAATGGATGAGAGTCTTGTCAAGGCTTTAGCATGCCTAAGAGAATTCCCATACCTGAGATAAAACAGCCAAGGAGTCTACTGAGTTCCTCCTGTACCTGTTGCTCATGCCCCAATTTAAGCAGAGCTGGTTTTACAGGCTCCTTATTTAACTGGCTATCTTTAGGCTCTTTTAAACATCACCCTGTGACTTGGGAGACTGCTGGAAAGTCACCGTAAGTGAGTTGAATCCATATGGGCAGAGAGTCAGAGAAGAAAAATGACTTCTTAACATTCAGTAACTGTTGATTTTAGAAGGTTTTCTTACCCCATGTCCATTCGACAAACTGGCCTTCCTCCTGTGAGCTTTGGAGTCCGCCTCAGCGACAATTTGTTTGTGATGGCTGATACCTTGTCAGGCTAATCTGTTTGATTGGCCTTGAGTACAAGGTTAAATAAAGTCATGTAAAGGACAGAATTTTCCTACTGGTACTTCTGGTTAAAAACAAAGGAGGGGTCTGCAGGGGGTTAGGCAGGAGGAGCACATGCAATTTATAGTCTCAGCACAGACAAACATCTCAGCTAGCTTTAGTTACCCTAAAGAATCGCTGGGCTTCTTTATAGGGTGTGTCTGCAGCATCCTGTTTTTCTATATAGATGTACACAATGAGGAGAAATTAGAAGCAAGAGGATGAACACATCCATTTTTGCACTTTTCTTCCCTCCCTTTAAAACAATAAACCTTCTAACTTATCTTTATTTACACAGACCTATCCACCTTAGCAACAATTTTTTTTCTCTTCACGAGGAGCAGTATTTCTGTCTACAGGGTACTGGATTTGTTAGCAGATTTCTTGGAAACATGTCTTACAGTACACATAATTACTCTTGCTTAATGGGTGCTTAGTACTCAATAAAGCAAAATAGTTGACTTTTGCCTCTTGGCACCAGTTCAGCAAAATACTTAAGCACACTTAACTTCTGGACTCATCAGAATGCCCAGAGAATGGAGAATGAATGGAAATATGAAAGCCTTTTGTAAAAGTTTATTTAAATAATGAGTGTAAAATGTAGAAAAAAAAAATTTTGCACAAAAGTACTAGTTTTTCCATGACTTCAATGTTTTGTCTTTTCCCCCATTTTATTATTTACTATCCTCATTACTTTTTGGCACTGAGCCCTTGTATAAAACACTTGTTGTCCTGTAAAAAAGAAATTGAAGTTGTGCTGGGACTGAGTCAGCATCCCCTAGCACGAACCTCGTAGGTTGCTTCTCATCATAAATCTCAGCGTGGGTGGCATGCTGGAGCCGGGCAGAAAAGGCATAAGAAGACATGGAAGTGGAAGGGGTGGGAGGAACACAACGCAGAAGACTGGATTGCGTGTCCACAGACAGTACTGTAGTTTGAAATAGTATAAAGCTTGTGAACATTCTGAATGCTGCTCCAGATAAGGAAAATACAGTGCAGCAATTCAGCAAAGCCTGAGTCATGCCTACTTCACACAGTGCAGTGTTTTTTCATGGAAGCCTGGATAAGCCCATATGCCTACATGGTACAATACAGAGCAGTGCAGAGATACTGTCTAGAGTCCCACTGTCTGTGTGTTTGTGCTAGGAAAGCACCCAACCCGGCCTGTGAAGGAGACCAACCAACGGGGATGCAGTGCCACACTGATGGAACCAGACTGCTTCCTGCTTAACAGATAGCTTCTTCACCATGAGATTATAGATCCCTGAACCATGCTCAGTTGCACAATATGGTGTATGTTTTACTGTCTTTTGCACCTTCAGAGCTGCCTAAGGTTGGTGATTGTCCAGCAGGACTTAAATCACTCTAGTCCTCTCCTCCCACAAAAATTTGGGCTACAAATTTTGTGGCGCTGCACTTGAGAAATGCTGCAGACTTTTTCCCACTCTCCTTTCTTGTTTCTTCTCATGCTGTCATGTCTGTGTTTTCCCTCACACACAGCAGAAAAGGACACTAGTATAAATACTATACTTAAAATAAACTCTTGCTCCTAGCAAACTCAGTCCAGATACAGGCATTTAGGTTGACGGTCTGGGTTAGTTTTAAACACAGTGGATTAAATCTGACTTGTATCATTCAGTGGGAGAGAAGAAAAGAGAGGTGTTGGCCATGTGAGGAGTTCAAAAGGGTAAAATTATTAATAGTTTGGAAACAGAATTCTACACTCAACTAATTCCTAGTAAAAAGTAACTGTGAATCATCTCTAGCAGTTAGATGTGGATTCATGTAAGACCTGGTTCCACTGCCTGTAATAAAAGCACAAATACTTCTTCTGGAATTAAACATTTCTCATTAGGATTAAATTAATTTTTCTTTTAAAAAAAGGCAGGAAGAATTTTTTTTCTGTTGGCCTACTAATGTATTTATTACAGTTGAATTTTAATGTTAAAAGCATTTCAAGAAAGTGCTTCTTAGTAGATCTGCTCATAGCAAACAGCTCTGAGTCAGTATTTTTTCAATTTGATTTTATTATTATTGTGCAAAAGTCTAGCATCTAGCAGTTGTGTCCATTTCTGATTCTTTTCTGAACATCTGCCCCATGCTAAAATCTGTCGAAGTGCTGGGATTTTTTTAAAAGCTCACCGAGGGTTTGTTTTTTTTTTTTTTTTCTGGAGACTGCAAAGAATTGTGTGTTTTGTAGTCTGAGCTACAGTGCTTTCATGCTGACAGCACTGTCCATACCATGATAGTCTGGCTGAGCAGAAACAGATGTTGTAGGCTTATTGGCCAGTTTCCTGTCTGAAGGAGAGGTTTCTGATAAAGTCCAGTTTTTCACAGTGGGATTTCCTTAATGCTGTATTTCCTTGAAAAGAAGGAAAGTTCTTAATTTTTGTATGCACAAACTTCAATTAAGTTGAATTAAGCACTTAGCTCTTCAGAGAACTTTTTTCTCGCATGGAATCTTATTGCTAGGAGTCTGTGTTATCGTCCAGACTTCAGAGAGGAACTTAAGAAGCCAAAGCTGTACTCAAGGCCTTAAAACCTAAGCCTGTGTGTGAGGTCTCCTCCAGTGCAACTTCTTAAAAGTGATTTAACTTCTCAGAAAAAAGATTCTTTAATGCCTCATAGTGCCCACAAACTGGGGATGGTAGCAATCTCACTGTGATAATACATATGTAACTTGCATGCTATTGATAGTTTTAACATTGGCAGTAATTTCATATCTTGATCACTACTATAATAACCTACTTTCAGCACCTGCAAATATGGCGTGAAAAATACCAGCTTTGCATGCCATCTGCTCCATATGTTTGTTAAAGGTGCGTTTACTGTCCCCATTCACCAGTGAATTCTGCATCAGTGGCAGTTCACTCCACAGCAAATTAGGGAGACTAGGCTAAAGTACAGTGTCCATAAAAAGTATACTTGCACCTCCCGCCTGTAGTGGACAGGATTATCACATCAGTTTTGAAGGCACAGGCAGACTCAGCAAGGAGCCGTGCTGGCTATTTTTACTTTGACCACTTACTCTCTGAACAGCAGGGAAGAGGCAGAGGCATTCTGCAGCCCTTCCTCAGAGATCTGAAGCAGGGCTGTGCTGCAGCTGCTGGCCTACTTACAAATGCATTTCAGTTCCGCAGTGCTGCCCTGGCTGTGTAGCTGGCTGTGAAGTTAGGCATGTCAATTTACTTTTACCCCCTGGGATTGAAACAGTTGCCTTTTGGGACTGGGACACAAATTAGTTTGCCATTATTTTGTGAAGTGTCTCAAGTACTTTAAAAAGTGCTGTCTTTTTAGTATGTTGCACAAGGTGCTTGTAACGTTTGACTGAGGTATTACAGAGTCTGTGTGCAGGAAAACTTGATGGTAGGAGACATTGATCTGTGTGTTCACACCATGGCCTATAGGTGGCAATAAGGAGTGTAAATAACTGCGGGGCCTCACTGAGTATATGTTTGGGAGCCTGGCTTCCCTGGTGAGTGTTTTAACTATCCTTGTGATGGTGCAAGCCTTTTCAAGTCTGCTCCTACAGGAGACAGAAAAAGTCCAATGAACTTAAAGGGCCCAAAGGGAGATGCTAAATTTTAAATTTGTTTGTTTTAGGAATTTAAAGCCAATAGTTGATGTCATTTGAGTATACTGGTGATTGTGCTGAACGTGAATGTGTTCCATGTAGCTCAAATAAGTTTCTAGTATGCATGGTTGCTGTGTATTACAAGGCATGAACAAGGTAGGTAGATTGTGTTTATAGGACTTTGCCTTTCTGCTGGGATAATTTTTAGTCTTTGCTGTTGAAAGATTTCAAACACGGGGAAAGGCCAATGTGAGACTGAGAGGCGAGAGAGAATATTGGAACAGTTAGTGGGCACTGCAGTTACGTTGCACAAGTGCCAGGAGGCTCCATTGATAGAATGGGAATTCAAATTGTCCTGAATAGAATTTAACAAGGAGATGATTTCTGCAGTTATTAGCAATCCATAACCATCCTCAGAACTGTTGTCAGCCAAAAAAATTTGCCTGAAGTTGCCGGTTTTCAAGACAGAAACTACCCTTGAACACCAGACCTTGATTCAGTGTACCTTTAGTCCACCTGCAGAAACATTTTAGAGTTAAAACTTTACAGGGGTGAGGAAGAAGCAAAACCAAAAAAGCTAAATGTTTTTAGATCCTTTGTAGCTGAAGTGTCTTCAGATGCTTTTTGTTTATTGATTTCCGTTACTATGATCTTTCTCTGTGAGATGTAGCATACTAGAAAGCAGAAAGAAAAGGAACTTGTTGTCTACTAACTATTTTTTTTTTCTGCCTTGTGCTCCTGATAGCCTGTCTGCCAGCCATGGCGGTTTACATCTTATCTTAGTGATATGTCTTGGTTATCTGTGTTGTGTGCGAGGACTTGGCATTCCACTGCTTTTTGCTCAATAAATTGAAGACTGGGAAGGAGTTACACTGTAATACTTGACCATATAAGGGGGGTGACTGTTGTTTTAGTTCTGCTCCTTGCACAATATGCAGTTGAAGCCTTTTAAGGGAAGGCGGTGCGGACAGAGTGAAAACATCCAGAAGCAGAACATCCATTTCGCATTATAGTTGGCGCCAGTGCTGGTGCTGTCGTTGCTACTGCTGTGAATTTCTCACAGGCTGTTGGAGTTGCATAGTTAAAAAAGAGAGACTTACAGAGGAGACTGAAGAAAAAAGTTAAAACCATTTAGTTCATGGCTCCTGCATCTTGAGAAATAATAAGAATGCAGAGGGAACTGACCAAAGGTGAGCTGAATTAGGCTTCCAAAGTTGAGAAATGAAGTAGCAAAGAGCTCTTCGGTATCAACAAGAAGAGACCACAGAAAGAACAAGTGGAAACAACATGCAGTGAGAATGGGATAGGGACTCGGTGACTAAAAAGGCAATGAATACTGTGTTTAAATTTTCAAGAAAGTTTAAAAAAAAATTTCTTGGCAAAAGAAATTTGAATGTTGGAAAGGGAATGAGATAACTAATGTAAATGATCAGATGCAAAAGAAACTGTGGCAGCATGATAGGTGTTCAATCCTGCATGTCATCTTAGTACTCCAAAAGAATGAACCCATGAAATTTTAGGTCAGGTTGCAAGTACACTTAAGTAAGTCCATCAAGGCAAAGACTGTACTATATGGTTAGAGAATAGCAAAAGCAGGATCTCTAATAACAGGATGGAAAAATTGACGTAGGCAAATGTAAGTCAGTTGTTTTGACTTCAGAAGTGTCCAGAGTGTTACAAAAGTTTTGAAGCATCTCAGGCGGTAAAATATCAAATAAAACATGTTTGTATGCCAAGGTTAGACTGTGTGAAGACTTATTTTCAGCTAGAGAAATTATTTTCTTGATAAATCAGATGCAGATCCTTATTTGTGATATTTTTCATTCTTTGTGTGAAGAAAGACTATGGAAGTGGGAAGAAAAACTGGTTTTCTTAGTTTCAGTCAAACCATAGTCTTGTCTTTAAAATAAAATGTGCTTCAGGCCTTAAATCAAATGAAGCTTTTATCAACTGGAGATTAGATAACACAGTCTACTTCAGTGACTAAGTAAAGATTTAGAAGACCCAGTGTGAAACCTTTCTCTTCTATAGCCAGTAACTCTGAAAGAAACCATTACAGAGGTTTGATCTCTTGCAAAATGCTGCTGCCACACTCTGTACTTCAGTCGCCCACATGTCTGTCCCACAGATTCCTTCAGTTCCTGTTTGTTAGGGCCTGAGAGTGCTTAGCCTTCTGCAGAATCAGGCTCATTGCTCTCTAAATTACAACACCTTGTGTACCTCGGCACTGGCTCTACAGAGAGGAGTTGGGCTGAAAAAAAATACATCCATGAAACACCAGTCTGTTTTGAAGCCTGCTCACCCAAGTGTCTGTGAGCATCTTTCACATATGCAGCAGGTGGTGGAAGACAAGAGAGACAAGGACATGCAATAGCTGCTTCTTTAGTGATTCTTTCATTAATAACTCTTTCTTCCTCCAGGTTAAGACTCCAGAATGAACGCCATGCTGCAGTTTACCCCAGGCAGCATTTTGCCCACAATGCAAAACTCTAGCCAGTCATTTACAACAGTTCATGAGACCTGTCAAAGAAAGCCCTTCCCCCAGTGTTGTGACCTTTATCTTTGTGGTGAACAGGCGTCACGACTTTGGCAGGATAATTTTATTTGATTGACTGATCTATTCTCAGAAGTTATAAAAGTTTCACAGGGTGCAAGAAAGTCAGCTTGCCGCAGGCCATTTGTTGTATCTGAATGATGCGTATTCCCCAGGACTTTTTGTGGCATTGTAGAGAATAGGTTGGAGCAAACTTCCCTCTGACTTTCGTTAATGTAAGTCAGGGTAATTCTGCTGAAGTCAGTAGTATTTTGCTAGTGCAAAATCACAGTGACTGGGAGACACCCTCAAGGACCACTTTGCTTTATTAGCACATCTGTGAAAAATAGTCTGTTTGCACTGGGTGGAAAACTGACAGAAAGGTATCACAAGGATATTCCTTTAACCCTTTTAAATAAAATAACTTTTTATTTCAATGGAAAGTTATCTTTTTACACAGTTTAAGCAGCATAATATTTTTACTGTAATTCCAAGGAAAATCGTTTGGGCTTTCAAGAGTCCTGTACCCTCTGTTTTCCTAGTTAGGTGACATGCATATGGCTATGAAGTGTAAGGAAGAAGATCTGGGATTTTCAGATGTGCAGCTGTACAATAAGTAGTCCAGTTACCCGGTGCAGAACAGGTAAGTTTTCCACATGAGTCTGTTAAGGCTTTCAGGAGCAATTTTAGAATTAGCTGTTTGGTTTTTTTTTTCTGACACGAAATTTTCAAAAATTCTGATGTTCATTATGAAGATTATTATTATGTTCATTATTATCTTTATTATGAACTGGCCAGCTCATGCTTTGGTGAGACTTATTATCGAGTTCAAGAATTGGCTTAACAGTTCTGTGTTGGTACTAAACTCTCCAATAATTCTGTTTTCTAGTAATGAAATAACTCAGACTGCTTCTCATGGTTGAGTTGTATGTGTTCTCCTTATGTTTTAATAAAAAGTCAATGGTCAGTATAGGTAGCGTGGGACTAGCTCTTCAAAATAAGAATGAGAGTACTGTAGGAAGGTAAGTTTAACTATATAACCTTACAACAATTTACATTCTTATTTTAACTCACTTTATTATCTCCCCATTTAAAAACAGCTGCTCCTGCTTTTTTTTTAAATTCACAAAATACAGCTTTAAATAATGTGTGTAATTGCAAAAATTACAGTCCACTCTTCTTTGATTTTTTTTCCCCCTTAATTAGTATTTTAGCATACTGGGAGCATTAATGCTAGTAGCTCTGATTTGGGCAGAATAACTAAGGTGATTGCCCTTCAGTTTAGGTCCAAGTGTAAATACCTCATTTCCCAGTCTAGCAAGAGCTAATTTGTGCTACATGGACAGAAGAAACTTTATTGTGTAATCTCATTGATTAGTGTAGTGAGCACTACGCTGAAAGAAGGCAAGCAAGAATACTGTTTGAAGTCAGTCCCATTAAATGTCTGAGGTGACAAGAACCAGAACGTACACAGTTTGTTGTATTCCTTTTACGTAGTTCATACTCATGGAACGTATAAACACAGTTGTGTGGTTAGACATAAATAGAATGCCTTTACTTCAAATAGGCTAGAAGAATGAACCTATGCACATGGCATATTTTTTTCCAGTTTTTATTTTGAATTGCTCTGGAAGTATATTTCATTCATCAGGTCAGGCCTTTTGACAGCTAACACCTTCACCCAGAGAACTCAGAGACTGAGGTATTGCCCTTACAGGAGCTCTACTGCATCAGCATCTTGTTGATGGTGCATTATGCATATATATAAGGACATATAAAATTTACTCTGATGAGTGAGACCTCTTCAAGATATAAACTCTTTGCAGCACCAGTTCCAAAACTCACTTTCTGAGAGAAGTAGTATCCTGTCTGACCAAGAGATCTCATATAGACAACAAAATCTTTATGGTAACCGCTTTACTTTCCATTTCTGACTCCCCAAATTTAGGGACTCGAGTGTAACTGTACAGAAAGAAGAGAAACTTAAAAAGCTGTGTATATATACACTTGTTTGAACTGTCCTATGAAGGTGCATTGCTAAAACCATCACAGATTGTAATTAATGGATCTGTAATTTGTTACAGATAAAACAAAAACCTTTACCATGACTCACCAGTGGTTGTTCTTGCAGAATTATAAGTTCCAGAAACCCTCATCCTAAGCATTTATTTGCCTAACAGAATAAAATCTTTCTTTAATATCTTTCAAGATTGTAATGAAGTCGTATGTTGCATTAGGTAGTGCTGGAAATCTTCAGTGGTACATAGAAACTAATTTCCGAATTTTGGTCCACAAGCGATGCTACCCTTTTGTCTCAGCTGGCACTTTAAAAAAAAAAAAAATCTGGCTACTTGGTGTAGCAGTGATTGAAAGCTCTGATTTTGTCATTTTGTCTACAAGAAAGCAGATTGGTGAATGTAAAGTGAAAAAAAAAAAGGTTTGGTACATGATGATACTTTCTTCTTTTATTTACTTTCACTGTGCTGAAGTCATACCAGTCATATTTCTTGTTTAGAAAGATGTAGATATAGGAG
Organism: Gavia stellata; assembly: GCF_030936135.1. NCBI lineage: Eukaryota > Metazoa > Chordata > Aves > Gaviiformes > Gaviidae > Gavia > Gavia stellata. The sequence continues at coordinate 29,836,624 of NC_082637.1, read as the reverse complement.
CATTAAAAATCCCTCCGCCTTCCTGCATTTAATCTATGTTTTCCCCAGCTTTGAAGATCTAGTAATTTCCCAGTTACAGAATATTAGTTTCCTTCCTCTGAGGGTATTTACCTGTAGTTTGCATTGTTATTTGTTTGATCTGATGCACATTATTTCTCTGAGTCTGCAACTTTGAGAACTTTTTGCATTTTCCTGTGGGAACCCCTCTCATGTTTCCTGGAGTGATCATTCACCTTAAATGTCTATACGTTGCATAAAGGCACATTCTGCATTTATTGAGACTTCCAGTGATGATTCTTTAGTTCAGTAAAATGGCAATAAAAAAAGAGTATGCTTAATTTTCAGTGTGCTTCTACTTATTTACTCTGTTAAAATCTTAAAGAGTCAAGAGCAAAAAGGAAAAATATGTCATATTTCGCTATAAACTTTGTATGTACATGTTTATATGTATATTATGTTTGTTTGAAAGGCTTACTTTAAAGTAAGCTCAATGCCAACAGAATCAACATCTGTATTTTCAGTGCTAGCCTAGTGCATATAAATCTTTGAAAACCATTACAGCCCCTGGAAGCCTTTGGTGCTAGTCAAGATAGGTCTGTCCAAGGCTGTTTGTCCCCAGACTAGAGGAATACAGAAAAGTGAAAGGGAAAGGATTTCCTTCTCCAAAACCAGTACCAGGATATAGGAACATTTTTGCAAGCAGAAATATTCCTGCTGTATTGTTAGGCTACCTCAAGAGAATTGGTTTTGCTCTTCCAGCGTGTTAGCCATTGTTTTCTGGTTGGTTGTTTCTAGCTTTTGGCAGTACGGTCCTGTTCCCAGCCTGCAGTTACTGTTACACAGAGATTAAATCCTTTTATGTTCTTGATTTTTTGCAAAGCCAGCCAGAAACCTGTTCAGCTGTGCACTGTATAACCTCCCTTATGCAGCAGCATTTCTAAGGGCCAATAATATAGCTAGTGCTGTATAAAAACAAGGAGGTATACACTTGCCTCTACCTCTAAACTAGAGACATGAAAACCAAGTTTAGGATTAAACATTTTGATAATATTTTTTTCTCCAGGTACCTCTTTAGGTCTTTTCAAATAAGTATCAGCAATTCTTGCTCTGCCTCATTTAAAAAGCACTCCTTTTCGATGTAATATCTAAGTACAAATATGAACACCTAGGCTGAATAGGAGGAGACTTAGATAGCAATGGATCTTTATTACATAAAAAAAAAGTGGATTTGGAGACTTAATACCAGTGCTGATTAACAATTTAAAGATTTCTGAGAGAATACTTAAGGGCTGAACTGTTATTTAGGTACAGTTATGTACCAGGTTTTGAAAGGGTCAGTATTTGCATATTTGGACAGTTGATCCCATCTACCTTACATGCCTACTTTAAGACAGAGTGATGGACTGTCTGAAAACAGGTGTCTCTCTGTTGATCAGAGAGGTTACTGCTTTTGCCTCGACACATGACTTCTAGGTGGATTGTGTTAAGCTCATTGAATCCCGCTTTGATTGATCTGCTTTGCCTGGGCTTTGCTGCAGTTAAAATTACGTAAATCGTCTCACGTCAAGTATTCTTCTGTGGGGGTGGAATTTAGGAAGTGTTTGTTAGGTGTGATTGCTGAGCAATCCTAGGGAGACCGTAAGGTCTGAATAAAGATTTTTTTCATTATAGTTTATAACAGGAATAATTACCAATTAACAACCTGGGGAAGGGAAAGCCTATCCAGCTAATATAGTGGTTTATTTCAGTTCTTGAAAATATTGGCAGATCAGCCAGCTAGTGGGAGTATTTCATATCGATGTGTCAGAGGAGACAGGGAAAGTAAGTTCAGACTCAGGTTGAGACTGAGAAAGCTTTTTTAGAGGACATGCTGCATCATGGAATCATTCTTGTATTGTCTTGGCTTTGAACACATGAACAGAAATAAAAGTGTCTTTCAAGCATATCAGTGTTGGCCACCTGTGTTTTGTAAAGGAAGGTACTTCACAGAATCACAGAATCGTTAAGGTTGGAAAAGACCTTTAAGATCGTCAAGTCCAACCATCACCTCAACACCACCATGCCCACTAAACCACGTCCTGAAGTGCCATGTCTACATGTTTTTTGAACACCTCCAGTGATGGTTACTCCACCACCTCCCTGGGCAGCCTGTTCCAATGCTTGACCACTCTCTCAGTAAAGAAATTTTTCCTACTATCCAACCTAAACCTCCCCTGGTGCAACTTGAGGCCATTTCCTCTTGTTCTATCGCTAGTTACACGCGAGAACAGACCGACACCCACCTCACCACGATCCCCCTTCAGGTAATTGTAGAGAGCAATAAGGTCTCCCCTCAGCCTCCTCTTCTCCAGACTGAACAACCCCAGGTCCCTCAGCCGCTCCTCATAAGACTTGTGCTCCAGACCCCTCACCAGCTTTGTCGCCCTTCTCTGGACACACTCCAGCAACTCGGTGTTCTTCTTGTAGTGAGGGGCCCAAAACTGAACACAGTATTGGAGATGTGGATGCTTTAACTTTCATTAGAGTATTAGTATAACAAAACCGTGTATATCTAGCTATAACTGTTTCTTGCTCAGTAACAAGAGAAAGACTGGTAAAGCTTTTTAAGCTGAGGTCCTACATTTTCCAAAATACTACACTTAGTGTATAAACATATCTGAATTCTGGTTGAAGTCAGGTTCTGAGGCAAGGATTGGTTTTGAATGGTGCTGTTGATCTGTTGTTCTTTTTTTTTTTTTTTAACTTATACTCCAGCTGTCAGGAGATGTAGCAAGACCTAGAATATTCCTCAACTGATAGCAGGCCATATGTAAAAAAAGCACTGTCTTAATCATGTGATGTTTTATTGTGTCTTTTCCAGAGTGGCAAAAGTCATGAAGGTTCCTGTGTATGAGACACCAACAGGATGGAGATACTTTTCCAATCTCATGGACTCCGGACGTTGCTCACTTTGTGGAGAGGAAAGCTTTGGCACTGGTAAGTAATATATAGTCAAAAATTTCCACAGACTTTTAACGACTTTTAATTTTCCTGGGTGCCTCAAGTCAAAGCCAAAGAATCAGCAAATTAACTCTGTTTTGTGCTGGAACAGGGAACTGTCAGTTGTTCACATCTTGAGGGTCTTCTTGCAACTCTGGTGTCTGGTACCTTGAGGTATGGAAAATGTGGAAGATGGACATTCAGAAGCCATAGACAATCTTATCACTGTCCAGACAGCTGTTAAAGGTGCCTGGCACTGTCTTCTGACTTGAACATAATGCAGAAAGGTCTCACTGGTTCCACTGTAATAGTCTTTTCACAGACTGCAGAAGTATTTGGAGGCATTTTGCCTGTATGGCAAATGTGATTCAGTGTACGAATTATGAGGATTGGTATGTCTAATGGTATGTCTAATCAAACCTGTTGCAGGTGTCCCTTTTTGGAACATCAGTAGAAATTCAGTTGCATGTCAGCATCTGTGTTTTCCCTAAGTATTTCTCCCTTATCTGTCCCACGAACTAGTCAAACAATAGAATGCAGAATGAAGGACAAATTTGAGCCCTCATGAATTCAGTACTGACAGGAAGCATTAGAGCAAGCAATTAAAATATGTAGTCTGTAAATCTGCACAAATGTGGTTTTGGTTTATGAAAAAAACAATAAATTTCACAGTGATTCTTTTTTTCTTTCCTGGATTCTGGCACAGAAATGCTTTCTTCTTTTTATTTATTAGTAGGGTTATGTTACAAGTCGTTTTAAATGAGCACATATCAGAATAAATTAACCATTTTCCTGGCTAATAATTTATTCTATATTTTGATGTGAGTTCCATAGAGTTCTTTATTTTGGTGTATAATTCATTGGCTACAGCTTTTCATAGAAAATAATTTATCATGCAGTAAAACTTGGTTACAAATTTCATTTTGCTTTGATGGAGTTAAGTCCAGTATTAAGTTTGTTGGTTAAGGTCAATTAGAGCAGAATGCTGTTTTTTTAAAAATTAGGCTACCCTTAAGCCATGGTGGCTTAAGGCTAAGATGGAAGAACCAAAACAGTGTTAGATTTCTTTCAGTCTATCTGTAAAAAGTAAGAGAATTGAAATTAATAATGAATGTTTATTTTCTTTCTGTTGTGAATGGGAACCACTGTCTCGTGATTAGCAACCTGGATGCCTTAGCTTAGTTGCTGTGACTGGCAAAGATTTGTATTGCCTTGAATGTATCTTTTGAATAGATATTTTCAAAGGGTGTTCTGCAAGGTCATTGCGTGAGTTCTAACTTGGAGAGAGAGGCAGGAAGATCTTGTACCTTTCAGAATGTACTGCCATTTGTTGTGGTGTGTTGTTAGACTAGGGGGTTAGTCTGGACTGGGGGGTTTTCAACTCTCACTGCTTCTTGATGCTTTTTCACCAGGCCAGTTCTGTACCCCTTCCCTTAAATATTGAAGTTTCTCCTGCTCATCCAAAACAAAATATTTCCATGAAACTTGGGTGGGTCTTCTGGCATCAGTATGACCTCATTAGCACCCAAATTATTTGGAAAAATGCTTGCCTTCATCATCATGCTGAAGAAAGGATAGTATGGGTTTTGACTGGAAGGAGCTTACAGGAGTTTGATGGTGAGTTCCCATAGGCTGAAGCATATCTGGGTACCTTAGCCCACAGAGTGCAGCATCTCCTGCTGCGTGCAGTTTTTATCTGTAGAGGTATGTAAAGCAAGCAGGGGTGGCCTCTATGTGCAATATGCCATGACAAACCACTGCCGCAGGCCTATTTCTGCTTGGAAGTAAGGCTCCTAGACCATCTTCATCTGGTGATGTTGAGCACAACTCTTTCAGGTGCTTTCTGTCTCAGGGAGAAGGGAAGAATCTTTGGTTGCTTGGTAGAAGACTTGTCATTAAAAATTTATGGTGCAGTTATAAAAAAAGCCAAACATCAAATTTCCCTGGCACATTGAAAAGGCATGTTCAGGTCTTGCTAAGCAGGCTGTCCCAAGCATTGGTAGACTTTAGTCCTGCAAATCAGTTATATAGGAGTCAAGAGGAGTGGTTTCAGGGCTTGATCTACTGAAACACTGAGGTCATTGTGATCTGTGTTGGCCTAACTTTATTACCCTGAGTATCAGATGATTGTTGAAGTTGGGAAGGAGGGACAGGCGTCTCATAGAGGTCAAGGAAGGGCCTCAGGGATTTTGCATGTTCTTCTAGGTAGGCAAGATAATTCCTCTAACTTTTCCTGTTCTTACACTTGACTTTTTTCCTTCACTTGTATCCTTCTATAGGGCCCTAAAACAATTGCATTTTGTACTACAGCCTCTCTTCTGATTTTGCAGCTCCTGTCTGCTGACCTCAGACCAGTTTCTGCATTCCTAGCACTCTCTGTGTTCCTGTCTTAATCTGGTTCTATCCTATCCTATCATTAATTCTTCAGATTCCTGATAAATTCTGTCTCTTGTGAATTCTAAGGGTGCTTGAACAACATATTGCTGGCCAGCATGGAGGGCTGCTCTATAGCAATATTTAATCTGTGCATGCTGGTACGTTCTGGTCAGATGAGCTTTGTTGCACCTGGAGCACTTCCATGCAGAAAGCCTCCCGACCTCCCATTTGAGCCCATCTAAAGGTTAATCTGAACCTGCAAGATTCAATCCCATGGGCATGCAGACAGCTTGAGCACTGGGTTTAAATTCCTCAGTGCGTGTGTAGCTGCTGTGTAAATCAATTGTGACAGTGCCTACAGGGCAATTATGCAATGACTATGATGCCTAAAGTTTGTTTTTCTCCCTGCCTCAGTTTCCTTATCATCTTTCAATTCAATGCAGCTGTTTGAAAATATCTCGTATGCCAGGAGGTTGATGTGTAAAATGCAGTCTCGTCTGTAGATGAGCAATACTTTTGCGATGCGAGCTGTTTTTAGCACTAAATATTTACCTTATTGCGAATCTTTTGGTAATGTCCAAAGCTGTGTGACCTTCACCAGTTTCTGCCAGTATTGGGCATTTGAATCAATTTTACAGCTTTCCCCTCAACCATATTTATTTAGGGAACTGAAACGTCGCTATTCTTTAGCTTTCGGCTGGAATATTTAAAGAAATGTACCATATAGCTAATCAGAGTGGGAAACTTGCTGTTCAGTGCAAGAGAAAGGCGTTTTATAGATCCATATTCTTTCGTCAAACTAAGCGAACAGCACTGGAGACGGATCGCTTGCGTACCCAGGTAATCCATCCCAGCTGGAATTTCCAAATAATACAGAGCCCTGGTTTTATAACATAAGGGATTTTGCTCTGGCAAGTAAATAAAAGCAAATTTTCTGCTATAAAAGGACAAAAGATTTTGAAAACATCCCATAGGGCTGTGTTTCCCAGACTGTTTTCTGGCAGCTGATCTTGGAGCTCAACCAATGCTTTAAAAACTTCTTCCATTTTTGTAGCAGTGTGAGGAGCTTGTCAGATGAGGTTAGTAGCTTTTTGGTTCTATGACTAATGCCCAGGACACAGTTCAGAGAAGGGCGTCAACAGCAGCAATTAGTTTCTAAATTTCATCAGCAAACTATTAATCAGGATTAGGAGAGCTGTGTGGCTGATTTATCTTTCTGCAGTTTAAGCCACTTCAGTAATTGCTACATCTTTCATAAATTTGCATGCTTCATCTCTGAATTTCCAGATGCTATTAACATCAGCTGCTTTCTCCTGCAAGATTATGTAGAAGAAGAACTAGTGGAAAATATAAAAACATGCTGCTGCTGAAATGAGTGAAAGCCTTACAAGAGCTGTTTGGTAGTATCTGTTACAGTAACACAAATCTACAGTAATCTTATTAACTTGAATAAAGGAACAGATCAGAATGCCCCTAAATCTGCATTTGCCTAAAATACTGTCAAGTTTCAGATTGCTGGATGATAAATTTGTAAGACTCAAAGTGTGTGCAAACAAAATGATTTACCGTGAGTTTGTATACTGACTTCAGTCAGATTTTTGTTTTAAATTCACATTTACAGAATGCAATATGCTGGACAGAGATGACAAATTTAGGGAAAAGCAATTACATTTTCTTGCAATTCATGCATATGACCCTCAGGGCTCACTGTCTCTATCAGAACTGGAACTCTCATATACAGAGTAAGTTAGGTATGTAAAAGACAGCCTGCATGCCCAACAGCTTTCCAGTATCAGAAAAATCATAATATGAACATTTTTGCATGATCTTACTTTGATTCTCAGGCTACTGCCTCTCAAGGCTTTACTTCAGTTTAAGCCTGTTTAAGCTGAGTACTTCTTTATGAATGGGAACATGCTCTGAGAGTTTTTCCCAGATTGTTTACTCTGAGTCCAGCCATAGCAATTGACTGTTGCAGTAGTAAAAAATAACTTTTGCTACTGTTATATGGAAAAATATGTGACAAATTAACTTAAAAATAAGTTGTCAAAGTAGTTGCTGTTATAATTTCCCTTACCAGTGGCAAGTTAAATGTAATGGGATAATCAGAAAAATATTTGTTGACTCCTTTGTTCTGTTGTCTCTTTCTGCTTCAGCTCCTTAAACAGAGTCCGGAACTCATTTATGCCTTGGATGTTTCAATTAAAATTATCACTGAGAATTATCAGTGATTATCATTGCTGAGAACCCTTAGCAAGCCAGGAGGACTATTAGTATTGCAATCTCAGGAATACATAGTTGTGAGGCACCTTTTATTTGATTCCTTTGCACAGGGCAGCTCTGCCTCTGCAGATCCACAGCAGCAGATACTGGCTCTATAAAGCAAAGAAGAATGGTATTAGCTGAACTGAGGCAGCAGAATGAGCTCCCTCCCTAGGGTTTCCACCATGTCAGCTGGGCAGTAGGAGTAAGTGAGAGAGAGCAAAGACGCCTACAGTCAATGGTACAGTAGGTGAAAAAAAGAGTTGACTAACAGAGTTGCAGTAATAGATTTTAATTTGCTAAAAGAAAGAAGGGCAATAAATAGAACAATATATGTGCATATAGTAACCCAGTTGATGGATAAGCTGATGAAATACAAGAGGTGGAATAAACAAGTTCTGAGAAATCCCAGTTGTCAATTTTTCTCCTATTAAGAATAAGGAACTGAGACCCTTCTTGGGCCCGCAGGATTATTGTCCCCATACTCACATCAGACTAGCATTTTTAATAGGTGACTTTTGTTTCTGGAACAGTTGGGTTGTTTCCAGGTTTTCCATCCAGACTTTTGCTTCTGGGTTACTTTCTTCCAATGCTTTCTGTTTCCGGAGAAGCAACAATCTGTATGTCCTCCTGAAGGACACACAAGGACACAGCACATACTAAAGCTGCTAAATGGATCAGTAGAATGATACCTATATACATTCATCCCTCTTCATAGAGATTTATGAGCTTAAGCCATGTCAGAAGAAGGCTTAGAGCACAACAGGGAGCTTTCCAAAAATTCTTCTGTCTGTGTTTCACTGGACCGTCTTGGTTCAATGAAACATACTCAAAGTGTGTGTTAAATCAAAACTCATGTCTTCTTTAGTTTTCAGTTCAGACTGTTGCACAGATGTCATGATGTATAGACCATTCTGCTGAAAGAATGCTGTGCCTTTCACTGTACAATTTCTTGGCCTGCAGTCTGCAGAGTGTTACACAACAGAATACACCATCGTTTACATTGGAAGAAATCGCTGAGATGTTTAGCTCAATACCATGTCTCCACTTCTTGCCGGTGTCTGTTGAGACACTTAAGCCGTTTAAGTTGCTGGTAATATCAGCAAGAGAGATGACTTTTTAGGTCAAATTGAATTTTTCAGTGCTAAGGATGAATGGCAGAAAGGAGAAGCAAGCAGATAAAGAAGGAAAGGAACAGCCATGGTGGGGTGAGCTTGCTGCTACCAGGGCCCTGCCCAGCTCCCTGGGGCTCCTCCACCCTGCCCATGGCCCAGGACCCCATGTCAGCCCCCGGGGCCATCAGCCCCTGCTGCAGTGATGCAGCAGCAGGACCGGTCTCCAGCTCCTCACAGCCCTGCTCTGCCCGGCCATGAGTGCCACAAGCCAGGCCTACCCATGGTCCCACATCCTGGCCTGGCCTCAGCCCATCCCCATCCCCAGGGAGGTGCCTGGTGCCCCCTGGCCGTCCTGCTTCTGGCTGGGGCAGTGGGATGGCTGCTGGGCCCTGCCCTGCCACCTTGGGGGAGCCCCCAGTGCTCCCAGTCCCCAGGGAGCCCCCAGACCCTGTGGTGACCTGATGACTTTTCCTGCTGCTACCAGAGGAACGATGGGCACTGGTGGGAAGTGACAGCTCTATTCCAGGTCTCTCTTTTGGTGGCAGTGGCAGAAACCTGCACCGTTATCCGGGAACAGACTCTTGGCTACAATAACAGTGATTGTGACCATGCCGTCTGCTTTGCCTACGAGTAAGCTGACTTTATTATCCGTAGACCATATTGCTGGTGTTTCTGTGGAGGGCATCCTTCAGCTGGTCTAGCGTGTTATCACAAGGAGGGGGTAGAAAAGGCAAGGACATGATTGTCCAAAGGGCTGACTTCCTGTGGAGGGACATTTATTTTCCTTTCTTACCAGAAGCTATTTGCAAAGCTATGACAGCTCATAAATAACCCTGCCCTTTTTCTTCTGATTAGTTGGCACTCTGTGCTTTCACAGCACCTGGGACTCTGGAGCAGGGAACAGTGTGAGCTGTCGCTCTTTCTACAGCAGCTTCTTGAGAACCAGTCCATAGCTCTGGCCCTTGTAGTAGGAGACTGCCCTTTTGCAGAGAGCTCACAGATTACAGATCAAGGCAGATAAGAAGTGGCAGGTATTCTTACTATCATGACAGCTACTTTGCAAATGCAAGGGAACGATGCCATCTGTCTCAGCTCTTCAATCCATCTACAGTATTCAATGTCCTTGTTTTCTGCATTACCTAGCTCATAGGCACAAACATAATCTTCATGCAGGTCTGTTTCTTCTTCACAAGTCTTCAGTAATTACTCCTATACAACTCTGACACTGTGCTGAAATAGTAATTTGCATTTAGTTAACTCTGTGGTAGTTAACTTGCTTAATGTTAGATTCAGGGTGTTGGAGGTCTACACCCCCAGGGTTGAATGTAACACAAGAAGACTAAGTGGGAGGCAGAGCTGTGGCAGGCCCAGGATGGTGGGCTCTTAGCAGATGTGTATGAGTAGCAGCTGCTACTGTGACTGTTGCTCTTTCCCAAGAAAAGGGTCCACAAGTCCAAGGCAGCAGCAGTGACTGGAACATGGATGTCAAGACTGAACCCTGGGAATCATGGTGGCTCTCTGCACGTTTTGCTGTTTTCCTTGCCTGCCTGTAATTGTCTGTTGACAGTTTTTCACAGGATTAACAGCTTCAGTGCATCAATTTATATTATGGGAAGCCTGTCCTCTGCCAGTAGCAAAACACAGCCGTTTTGACAGATGACTGTGTAGACCTTGCAGATTGTTATGTAAAACCACGGCACTGCAAAGCACTCTCGCTGCCACAGGATTTTTGTGTTTGAGGAAGGTTTGTGTTTAGGTTTTCAACCTAAGACTTTTTAGATTCCTCTCTGGAGGAGTTTGCTAAGTATATTCTAAGAGCACAGACAGTCCAACTGTTTGCCTCCCTGATTGGTAGGTAATTCAAGGAGGAAACAAAACTTGTGAATTACTGCACTTGCTTTGTACTCAGGGTTTCAATAATGTGCGACTTGACAGAAAATTATAAGGTTGCAGCTAATAAACTTCAACCCAATCGAGTATTATTTTGCCAGAGCAATGGCCACATATTAGATGTCTCTTCAAGTTTCTTGAGTCTATTAGCTTGTGTAATTGTCATCAGTATCTACTGAGCATCAGATGTCTTGGATCTTACTTTGTGTTAATTCTCATACATGTTTCCTTGTCATTTTTTGGTAATCTGGGTTAGATACATAAAGCCATAAAAGCTTGTTCTAAATTATTCAAAAAGAGAGGGCACTTGCTGAGATGACCAAGAACAATCTTTTGTTAGAAACTACTGATTTTATTGAAACTTTTTGCTGATTGATACATTCCAGTTCTAACAGGCAGAGCTTCGCTTCATAGAAATATTTCTGGTTAAGATATGTTACACATCTATTGGAGAGCAGCCTGTTACTCCAAGTTGGCATTTTGGCTTTGGACATGGGAAGTGCAAGATCAAGTCTGTGCTCTTTTGAATTCAGATAATAGACTTGGACTTGTGCCTCCCATATCTGAGAGTATGTGCTAAACCCTGTGAGGTATTCCAAAATTGTTCTTAATCTCCATTGTTGGATCAATTTCTCTCTTCATAAATATAAACCTAGGAAGGGATTTAGATTTGAGCACACAAACATCTTTACCACTGAGAGGTATGGAGAAATATAGAAAGGGAAAATGTGCTATTCTCTGATTTTTTTCCAGAAACATTTTTTCAGGCTCTTGTTTTATGTCCTGATGCGAGGTCATGAATGTTCTGGAAATCTTCTTTTTTCATGGAATGGGAAAACTCCTTCTCTGCAGCTTGACAGATGAACATCTGCAGAGATAAGGAGATGCTGTTGAACTTGGCTTCCATAACTCAGAACATTCTGGTTCATGGGCAGGGGTTTGCATATCTAGCCCAGTTCTGGGAAGCAGTACCAGAGGTGTGAAAACACCTTGTATATCAATGAGCAGGAATCATGACTAAAACTGTTTTCCTGCTACTACCATTTCTATTCAAATACTTGTACATCTTTTTATTTAACCTTAGGAGTATGGACTTCGTCATATATAAATAAATCCCATTTTAAACATTAGTTCTGGTTGTCTGTCTGGAAGATATCAGAGCTGCTGAGGTTAGTGCTGTTGATTACTGTTATGTGACGTACAAAGTTAAATGAGACATTTGCCGAGCCTCTTAACTTTGTTTTCTGATTTGCAATGATACCAAATAATGTGCTTGATGTACGTTTCTTTAGGATCTGATCACCTTCGAGAGAAAGATGGACTATGGGCGGTGCTAGTTTGGCTTTCAATCCTAGCAGCTCGAAAGCAGAGCGTGGAGGAGATTGTCAGGGATCACTGGACAAAATTTGGCCGGCACTACTACTGCAGGTGAGAAAAATGAGGAAAAGGCACAGGAACTTATGCAGTTGATAAGACAATTCTGGTACAACCATGGCTTGTTTAGCTGTGCTCAGCTGCATTTAGGTGTGCATTTCCTGTGTCCACAGAATGAAATTCTGCCATGGATTGCCACTGTTCTGTAGGCAGGTTTTTTCTGATGAGTAAGTGGCAGCAGAAGTTATTTACTTACTGAAGAAGCAGCATGTATATGTAATTTCTAGTATATGAGTAATTTAATTTTCTGATATCAAATGGCAGAAAGATTTGAATTATTTACCTGTGGAATCTGTAGGCATAGCTCGTTACATGGTGTTGAAAAAAAATCGAAATCCCAGCAAGATTTACTCCTTCATTTGTTTCTGTATGTGCTTCCATGTGACAGTGTTTTAGTGAGAACTGGAACTATGCCTACTTTTAATTCAGGAGAACTCCTCCAAAGATCCGAACATTTACTCTTTTTTGTTAAGTCCTCGAAAGGGTGAATTGTAGCTGTCATTTACATCTTAGTTTCTGCCTCTCTCTTTGTCTCAGAATAGACTTAATCCAGAGAAATTCACATATCCATAAGGTCTTTTGCACACAGCTGTTCCTCAAAACTTGTAGCAAAGTTTTCTCTATTTCACTTGGCTGTTGAGCACTGCACTGATTGTGTCCTTAATCTCAGAAAGCTACCTGTGTATCGATGATGTTTTCTATGCTACTTCCAAAACCATGCATTTTCTAAATGATTTCTGTTGACTTAGAGTCAGGTGGCCAGTGTAGAACTGTGGTGCACACACATAATGGTCAGATTGCACAGGACTTGCATGCATGTGCTGGTTTAATTTACAATCAGTACTTCCGTGGTTCACCTGTGATTTTTGAAGTAAGCAGTAAATTGCTAATTGTGAATATATTGAGTTCTGTGAAAGCAGAACTGTTTTCTCAACTGTAGGGGACTTACTTCTTGGATCTACTTTTTTGTATATGTGTAAGGTTTGATTATGAAGCACTGGAACCCAGAACAGCATATTTCATAATGAGAGACCTGGAAGCTTTGATCACTGACAAATCATTCAGCCATCAGCAGTTTGCTGTGGGTAACAATATCTACAGTGTGGAAAGAACAGACAGCTTTGAGTACATAGATCCTGTGGATGGCACTGTGACCAAAAGACAGGTATGGCTGTAGTGGTGTAGTAGCAAAGTTTTGCAACTGTCATGTTGTCTCTAACAGTGTTATTTCTAACGTTCAGCTGGCAAGCCTTTCTATTTATTTATAGGATGGTGTTTTCTTTGCTCTGATAGATACTGCCTTTCCTACTTAAGATTAGCTCAGTCTGGATAAGATAATCCACCTCTGGTTTAGCTTGCACTTGCTGTGCATAACGGGAGGCAGTAGTGTCACAGAGAATGTCGGAGGGGATGGAGTCCCTGTTGACAGCAATGCACGTAGAGGGAGGCTTCCCTTTCCTGAGCAATTCAAATTGTTGTGTAGAAGGACAGTCTTTCCTTTTTCTATTTTCTATCTGAAATCTCCACTTGCTATACATTACAAAAAAAGTTAAAATTTTCTTGCTCTTGGTGACCCACAAGATTTGCATAATTAAGGCATGATATCTGTTGTAGGCAATAGCATGCAGAAGACTTCAGTGGATTGTACCATATGTGGGCACATTTGACTTCTCTAGCCGAAATAACCGGTTTTGTGTTCCTTCTGGGCTGTGTCCATAGTAAGATTCCTTAGCTGTCAAGAACTGCAGTTCAAACTGAGCCTTCAGTATTCTGAAATTCATGAGGTGCTCAAAACTAACCATGTACTTCTGCCAGGTGTAAATGTGCATTCAAACATCTTGAATATGAGCTATGACTCATATCAAAATGTGTTCTGATTTTATGCTGTTTATTTTCATTGTCTTGGTTTCTCTGGTTTGTAGATTACTTGACCTGACCAGACCCTAGCAAATGATATTACAAGCCATTAAAACTATTGTCATGCCATTCTGCTCAGAGTCTTTATGGTTTCCGTTCATCATTGCATCCAGAAAATGTAAGCAGCCCACCTGCCCCTGAGCTATACTCTGCATATTACTGCTGAAACAAGATACGAGGATATTGTCATATCCAAGTCCACTGAAAAATTACAGGCATGGCAGACTTGTGGCCCTTGTACTTTTAAAAAACAGCTTGTGAATTTTCAGTGCACTTTTCTTTCTCTTAATTTTCATTCAAAGCCCTTGTCCTAAATTGGAATATAATTGCTAATCATATCACAATGTAACACAAACAGAGAAGCATGACTTGGCCTGTTTTCAGATGGACTCTGATTGTGAGCCCATAAAACCAGAAAGTATGTCTTTTCATAGGGAGAAGCACGTATTTATTGAGAGTACAGTTCAACCAGTTTGTCTTTTGGCAAGGACACATTCCTAGCTCCATGCGTCTTCAGCCTTGGTGGGATTCTCCAAGCACAATAAAATGAAATGAAGTAACAGTTCACTGCTGCCATTTTCCTGAGGTAGCTTGCTTTTCATGTAAATGCAGATGCCTCTTTCTGACTGTCAAGAGCTTCATGAAGATTTTCCAGCTATGTTTTCAGGAACCTGTTCAAAGTTTTGTTCCCCAGTAGGTAGGGGAGAGAGATTTATATTCAATGTAACTGCACTATGTCTCATGAATGAGAAACTGGCTACATGATAATTAATCAGTGTTAATAAACAGAAGGCTCAGAAAACAAACACAGCAACAACAAAACAGGCAGCAAACAATGCACCCAGACTGTAGCTTCTAATTAATTCTAACTATTGAAATCCATGAATATTGTTTATCACAGTGTAATAATATGGCATAAAATTAAATGAAACGTTCTGCTGTTCTTGAAGACTGTTTTCATTTTTAAAGTCCTATTGTGCTAGCCTTTGTGCACATGAGCACATAACAGTGCTGCTCCTGAGGATCCTGCAAGCCAGAAACAGGACCAGTTGCATTTTTGTGTGAAATTTGAATTAGAAGTAAGAGAAGTACAAGTTGCCTGTTATTAACTTTGAGCTCTTTAATGAAGCATTCTTACAGTCTGAGATTCGCGGAATAGAACTCTGGAGCTTTGTTACTAGAAGTTCATTAATGTTTTCTTGCTCCTTTGTTAGATTTGGGATGCAAAGGGCTCTGCATTTAGTCTTGTTTTTTTCGCATTTCAGTTTGAGCAAGAGTCGGGAAACAGGCTTTGGAAAAAAGTTATTTCAGATAACTCTCCAGAGATAAGGCAAAAATTCTTCTCTGTTCAGAATGATATTTCAATTGTCTATCAGCAATAAGGTATTTCCTGTCAGAGCAGAGAGTGTGGCCTGCTGTGCCTAGGGAACACTCAAGGGTCTGTAGAGGAGTGAATAAAAATTGTGATAATGGCAGTATTTTGAAGTAAAAGTATAGCCATTTTACATACTCCTAATTTATGTGTATGTCTCTGTGTCTAATATATTGCTGCTAGGCTAGATTTTCCACTGGTTTTACTCCCTGCCGTTATACTTCAATAATGTTTTTCAAAATCCTAAGAGATTTTACTTTAAGTTTGCTGCTTAGTCTTATTCATGCTAACTTACTATGCTAAGTTATTATTTATTTAATTATGAAATTGGTAACTGAAAAAAACCCCAAACCACTGGAAACCAAACTACATAGTACAACATGTAGTAGGTTTAGTTTTCTGAGTGCTTTATAGATACTAATATCTCAGTAGGCTGTTTAACTGGATTGTGATGTAAAAGAGGTAAGTCCCTGTGAAACTCTATCTCCATCATATCAGCTTCAAAGCCAGTGGGTTAACCATGGAACACAATTTTGTTTCAGAGTTTCCACACAGCTCATTAATATCCATTAGCAGGCCCAATTTGCCTAAAATAAGTATCTGCAGGTGTTCAGTGTGAGAGCTGTACTGAACATTTTCATCTGCTTCCTCACAGAAAAAACAGTTATTTGTTCCCATAAGAAAACATTATTCTTGTTAGTGACAAATAGTGTGTCCTATTTTATTAAAACTGGAAGTTACTCTCTCCTGTGGGCTTTACAGTGTGTTACTCTTCTTTCTTTTCCTCTTGCGTTGGTTTATAAGTTCTGCATATAAAATTTTATGTATCGTGGACCTGACACCTTCTGTATAATAAATAGCAAGTATGTGGCTTTAAATTAACGAAGCGTATGTCAGGTGAAAAAATACCATCATGACAAACACTAAGTAGGCTGCTTGCAGTTTCACCAGCTTGGTTTGACCTGACTGACCGCAAAAGCTCAAAAATGTCAAAACCAAAAACTTTTCTCTGTTAGACTGTGTATTGTGTAACAAGCAGGGAAAACCTGTTTGGTTTTGCTGTTACAGAAGATGCAGAGTCACAGGTTGTTCTGCAGGTAATGCTTTTTCATATTTATTTGGTAACAGTGTTTTTGGCTGGGTTTTTTTGCTTTAACAAATGTTTGTAACTGATGGCTTTTAGGTATAATTTTCAGAAAACAGTGAGGTATATAAAAATCTAATAGCTCTTATTAATTTCTGTGGTGTTCCTGAGTGAAAAGCTTCGCTAGTCCTTAAATCACTGTTTCCAAGGGAGAGTTAAAAGTAAGATTTTTTGCTGCTGAGCTCTCTGAAAAATGAGTTAAATCTCCAGGTGCAGATATCATTAGAAAGCTGACTTTGACAGTCCAGCTTCTAAAGGCCATTGTTTCCCTAGCGTATGATTTCTCTCTGGCATTTAGGATTATTGTTTTTAAGGAGCACAGCCACTGTGTCTCTGTAATTCCCTTTTACCGAGTATTTTCAGCTCTATGGCAGGAATCCTAGTCTTACACAAAAATATTATCTGTCATCACGCCTGTGTAAAAATCAATACTGTCAGTCGTGTGTCCCTGAGAAATGCAAAGTGAAGAAAATAATAAGCTCAGAAATAGTACAGTGAACTGTGTGAATGCTGGTTGTGTGTCTATATACGTTGCATAAACGTCCCAAGTGCCATTAACTGTAACATCAAACTGGTTACAGATGTTGTAGTTTTGTGGAGCATTTTTGCACCATAAAGTTATGGGGAGTGTTTATAAATCCTTTTCATTCCGAAGACCGTAATTTAATGAGTGGTGAGAGTTCAGATGTGCTAAACCAAGTAACAATGTGTTATTGTTATTATTGCCAGATAAACATGGAGTATGTGGAAGAGTATTCAAGTGGTCTTGCTAGTCATGTCATTTTGGGAGTTGCTAGGCCTGGCAGGAGCATGCAAAATGCCCGTTTAGTCTTTGGAGAGGAAGACACTCACATGCTCTGATGCGCACGCTTTCATTTTGTGCAAATATGTTAGACTCCCTTCCTTGTCTCTTAAAGCTGATTGACATTAATGTTCTGTACTTTGAGCTGCAGGTCCTGGGTTTGACAACCATTTGAAACACACTGTTCCCAGAACCGCAAAACTCTTCAATTTATCTTCTTTCATTTCACTGTCAAAAAGCTAAGTGTAATGAGCAATCAGCAAGAGACAAACTCTTGCTCGCAGGATCGGATCGTAACAAACTGCCTGTATGAGTCTAGGCATCCAAGATGAAATCTTGATTCCATTGAAATCAATGGCAAAATTCCCATCAGCATCAGTTGAACCATCTCATTACAAAATTGGCTTAATAGCAAATATTAGAAAAAAGGCTCTAAAGCTCAATCTTCTGAATGTAAACTATTTTTGTTTGTCACTTATGCTGTACATAATGAGACTACTGGATAAATTTATGTTACCGATCCATGTTAAAATTAATAAATAATACCATACCAGCAACTAAAAAAAGTTTCATGGTATCACTGAAGTTAGAGATGGGAAATATCTCTTAGGCCATCTAATCCAACCCTTTATCCATGTGGGAGATTTTCCTGTTGTATATTTTCTAGTGTTAATGGGCATTACATAGGAAAGACATGGACCGGTTGGAGCAAGTCCAGAGGAGGGCCAGAAAAATGATCTGAGGGCTGGAACACCTCTCCTATGAGGAAAGGCTGAGAGATTTGGGGTTGTTCAGTCTGGTGAAGAGACTGCTCCGGGGACACCTTATTGTAGCCTTTCAATACTTAAAGGGGGCTTAGATGAAAGATGGGGACTGACTTTTTAGTAGGGCCTGTTGTGATAGGACAAGGGGTAATGATTTTAAACTGAAGGAGTGTAGATTCAGAGTAGATATACAGAAGAAATTTTTTACAATGAGGGTGGTGAAACACTGGACCAGGTTGCCCAGAGACGTGGTAGATGCCCCATCCCTGGAAACTTTCAAGGTCAGAATGGACAGAGCTCTGAGTGACCTGATCTAGTGGAAGATGTCCCTGCTTATTGCAGGGGGCTTTGACTAGTGACCTTTAAAGGTCCCTTCCAAACCAAACCATTCTATGATTCTGTGATTATCGACCAATGCTTTACATGGTGCTGAAGATGTTTTGACACATATCTGAGGAAACAAAGGTTTCTACTTCTACTTTAGGATATGGGAGCACTATGTTGATAACATCTGTGTCTTCTCAAGCTGCTAATAAAACTGGAAGAATAAAATGCTTCTCCCTTAATTCTGTCATTTTTTACTGCTTTACTGCCCCTTAAACAAAAGTAGCAAGGATCTCAGTTTATGCACTAGGCATTTGCAACAGCAGGACTGAAAGGGGAAATAAGGTTCAGTGGCATAGTAGAGGTGACACTTAGCCTAAGGGTACCATTTACAGAAAGGGAACTAGACTGTGTATTAGTGCAGAATTGGTAGAGTATTGAAACACTACAACTATTTAACTGTGCAGTTTAGTCCTTTGGCCTTAATGGTCATCCTGTACAGAAAGTCTATTGACTGTGGATCCATGTATATGTTCTGTGGTCTGTAGACGAATGTGTTCATATATACGGTACGAAAGGGGGCAGGAGGAAAGAAAAATAGAGGTGAAGATGGGAGCAAAGAGCAATTCACAGTTAATAATAAATACTTTTTATTCTACACACAGTTAATGTGCATTAGTTAGTGTACTTGAAATTAATTAACACCTTAAGTTAAGTTTCCCAAGTTGTACTACAGACTCTTGTTGAAATCCTTGTAATCAGACATTGATTCGTGGTCTATGAGGGGTAGCAACTGATCCTGTCTTTTGTATTCACTACTGACAACTGTTTTTTGATCCTGGGATCCTGTAGGTATTTCTCAGGCCACTGATGCTTGCTGATCTTAAACTCTGATCTTGCTGTTTCTCAGGCCATTGATTTTGTGCTCTGCCACACAGAACAAGAACAAATCAGCTAAAGTAAATAAAACCAGCAATAACAGTCCATTTTGTGAGGAGTGGGAGGGAATACACAAGATAATTTCTAGGATTTAGAGGGGGGAAAAAGTACTCTTGAGTTGTCCAAAGTTACAGGGAAAGAGGAATTGCATCCAAATGACTCTTCCTTTCACTTTCTATTTTAAAGCAGTGAACTGTGATTTGTAAAGGTACTGCCACCTTACATATATGCTGCTCCGTCTTCTCCCATAGGGGCTGCGGATTATTTTTTCAGATGCTTCCAGGCTCATCTTCAGAATGAGTGCTTCTAGCCATGTGAGAGCTACTCTCCGGATCTATGCAGAGAGTTATGAAAAGGATCCTAGCCAACACAATAAGGAACCACAGGTAATGCAATAGCATTGTAATAAGTCGATAAGTAACGCTCTTTGTCTGTAACAGGAACGGCTGCTACAGGTTTTCATCTTTAATCAGAAGGAACACTCAGCACTTTGACCCCTGTTTACTGTGTTTGTGGATGATTTTCCTAATCATTTGACTGTACATGTTTTGAGGCAGAACCAGCAGTTTTAATATATGTTTGTGTAATATCTAACACAATGGGAATGTCAAGGGCTGGGAGGCCTGTTGATAAATACTGGGCAATGACTTTTAGTCTCTTAAGAGAATCCATGCTAGTTTTGATTTTTCAGTCATTTTTTTTCAAGTGTTGTAATCTGAGTTATAGAACAATATTAAAAACCCTGTAATTATTTTTCAAGCAGGTTATCTGGGGATCACTTAGTTAAGGCATCCCAGGGATTCCTCATGATGAGAGTACTGTTAAGGAAATACGGATGCCAGAGTCTAAACAATGTGGGGATTCCTTGTAAGGGAAAGACTTGCAGCTGTCTGAGAATTGTCTCATATCATAACCAGACTCTTTCCTAAGAAGAGTGAAGGTGGACAGCAAGTTGCAGTATAGTCCAGCAGATGCCTAAAACAATTAATAATATAAATCACATTTCTAACTCATATTTTTCCCGCTGAAACACCTTCATGCTGTGATATGCAACAGGAGAGAATTAAGGATGTTTCATGGAAGAGAGTATAAGCCTTTGACTTGTAATAAATCAAAACACTGTAGTCTGAAGTCCCATGTAGTTGTCTATTCATGACTTGAATGTGAATGCAAATTTCCCAAAACATAAATGCTGTCAAATGCATTTGAAGCCTAGGTAAATGTTTGACATTGTTTTTTCACCAAATTCCCACCATAAACTTAGAGAGTTTCTTCTTACGCCATTAAACAATTGTCTATCTGTCATGAAAAGTGCATCAGTTTTTCCAGAAATGTTGGAGACTCCATTCCTGCAGATATGATCTATTAATTTTATTTGCTTTTTCTTAAAGTAACAGTTTGCATCCTCAGTAACTCCTTGGATAGAATACTGACAATGTTAAGTCTCCAACAGAGTAAAGGACCATTTTTTAGCAATTTTATTGTGTTTCTGTGCATCCAGGTTTAGCCTCTGGTAGGTACATAAATATATTTTGACCAAGGAAGACCACTGCTGCAACCCCATTTGCACTTGTTACTGATTGCATTTACGTGGCAAGGTTTTGGTGGTGGTGGGGCTGCAGGGGTGGCTTCTGTGAGAAGACACCAGAAGCTGCCCCCACATCGAACAGAACCAGTTCCAGCTGGCTGCAAGATGGACCCATCACTGGCCAAAGTTAAGCCAATCAGCAACGTTGGTAGCCCTTCTGTGATAACGTATTTAAGAAGGCTAAAAAATGCTGTGCAACAGGATATGTGGGATAAACAACTATGCAGATACCATGGTCAGTGAAAAAAGGAGGGGGGAGTGATAGAGCAGCGTGGTGGGCACCTGGCAGCCAGCCAAGGTCAAACCGCCACAGCTATGTCAAATTCTGTTACAGCACAAGTTGTTTATCAGTTGCAATTTAGCTGACTATTTTAAATATGGTTCTTTGTGCTATGTAGGCAAGGCATAGATGAAATGAAAGTAAGTCATGGTAAGAGATACACTATGAGTTCATTTTAGAGGTTTGCAGTGGACTTAACAGTAACCTTGTGATATGTGACACAAGAAGTATGATCTGAACATGTTTCCTGTCTAACAAATCCCAAAAAAATACTAGAAAACAATAGAGCTTGCACTTGCAGCATTCATCTAGCTAAACTTTTGACTATTTAATTACAAATGAGAGTGTGTGTGTAATCCTTTTTGCATCAACAGATTCTTCTACTTTACTTGTTACAAGGTGTGCAATATGAGAGAATTGGCATGCTGTCAGAGTTCAGGCTTCTGTGTCTGCTAAAGTAACCTACAGTTAATGCCCAGTATTTAACTTTTTTTAAATGAGTGGAAAATAGCAAATGTTCTCAGTGAATTTTCCACTTGTGAAGACACTAGATTGAAGGAGCAGAAGTTATCCTCAGAAAATGACAAATGTGCTGCCCTACTGCTAGACTTCATCTCTGTTTTGCATGGATTTGCTTGGGAGAGGTGCATAAAGTCCACTGCAAGGTCTAGTGGCCTCACCAGCAACACAGACTGTGTCCAGGGAGCAGCAAGAATGGGGCTGCTGCACAAGGTGATAGGAGCCAGGCACCCAGAGCAGCTACAGCACAGGCAGTGCCCTCATTGTCCAGCAGACAGTCCCACAGCAGGCAAGTAGAGCGGGCAGAGCAAGTCTCTCCTAACAAGCTCTGTTGACCACCCCAGACAAGGAAAGTGATGGGTCAGGTTCAGGGTCCATCTGGAGCAGCAGCAGATGGGACCAGAAACAGGGCTGGAGAGAAGGCAACAGTGTGGGTCCATCCAGGAGACAGGGTCAAAGTCAGAACTGGAGACAAGCTACAATGTACATCCAAGAGATCTTTCAGGGAGGGAAGCTACCTATAGCATAGGTCTGAGGTCCACCCAGGCAGCAGAGCGAAAGATGAGTCTGGAGACAAGCTCTCCTACAGCATAGCTCAGGCAGGGACTAACACCTCTGGGGCAGGCTGAAATGGCCTGTGTGAGCCCATGGGCAGGGTACAGGTGGCAGTCCTCAGGGGAGTCTGGGCAGGGCCAGGAAGGCTTATCACTGCCCTCAGGGCTTTCAGAGTCTGGTCTTTTATTCTAGACACCAAAAGTGTCTGTAATTCCCAGGGACAGAAAACAGGCTGGAAGGTTTTTTTCTATACATGTACCAGAGCCTGTCTGATTGTTACACTTCTGGCTGTTTATCCAGGATGTTCTCTAGTGAACAGATAATCCCAGGGGTAGAAACGTCATTGCCTTGAAACTTGTTGCAGTGAGTTTCCTGCATTCATGTGGTGCAGGCAGACATTTTAACATCCAGACTGCCTCAGGAAATATGTAGTACTGTAAGCACCCTCCTCATCTCTTGCCATGTGCACAAAATCTGTGACAAATAGCAGTTTCATCTCAATTAATGCAATAAATTATTTCTCTGGTTTCTCCTTGTATAGTATTACCAGGTTCCCACTGCTTCTCTTTCCTTGCCCTGGCTGGATACATTGCCAACAACACGAGGGCATTAGGAACTGCAAGGTCATATATTGTATCCCGCAGGCAGATGGTGGATTTCAAGGGAGTACATAAATTTGATTTCAGGAGATCCTCATGTTAGTACAAAAATAACTAAAATTTTCTCAGGAGAACATTTGATATCTTCAGTATGTTATGTAGAAGGGAGTGAATAGCAAACACTTTCTTCAGGAAACTGTATTGCTGCGGAGGGGCAGCGTGGTTTTCCTGATATTGTAATTCCTTTATTGTTTAGTTTGCGTTGAGTTTCATACTGTCACATGTACATTTAGAAGAGCTGTGACAGATTTGAAGTTTTAAGTAAGTTTCCTATTTACTTTTAGTAATAGGGTCATAGTCAACATAATCCTAAGTGACCAGTTATTCAAAGAGCACTGGTGTACAGAAGTATGTAAAGTATATACCTTATATATAGTATTTAAGGAAATTGTAACATTTGGGATAAATGCTTATTTTTCTTTAAGTGTAGTTGATCTTTGTAATTGGGTAGATGACTACATGTAGCTTCTGTATCATTGCACTCTGCCTGGAATAGCTGATCAGGAAAACCTCTCTTCCATACTTTTTATGTCATAAACCAAGACATGAAATTATTTGATGATTGGCTGCTTAAGTAAATACTTGTTGCTTCTGCTTATTGGACCACCTTCTTCCAGTACCTTCTTTTCATTGCTTACGTGTGGAAGATGAATACTTTTCATTGCTCCATATTTTTGCCTGGTGACAATTCCAGTCAATACCTGAAATTAAAGGCAAAAGTACCTTGAGACATCTTTTTGGCTCTTTTTCACAAAAAAATAAATCTCTTTGTCTTGGTAGACAACTCATTTGTATTGGAAGTTACAGTGCCGTTTTGTGGAATCTTTATGGTAACTAGCTTGAGTTTGCCTCATATCAGCATCCTTTTTTTCCCCTTGCCTTTCAGACAAAGGCTTTTCCAAAATTAATCAGCCAACTTTTCAGCAGTTTCAAGTTTTTCTAGTTTACTTCTGTTCTCTTTGACAGTGAAACTGCTGATGTTGAATATTCCACAGATAAGCAGAAATCTAAAACACACCTTCCAATATGCATGCTGAGACATGCATATTGTCCTGAAACACCAGTATGACATTATGACACTTTCTGAGTTAAGTGTTAACTGAGACATATTGAAAGACAATATATACAAGCACATTTTTTTTAAAAACAACTGTTCAGTTGAGATGGACAGAATTAATCATTCACATTAGAGGTGCTGTACTTCTGTGGATGACCATAACTCCTTTCCCACAAAAGGTTGAACCAGATGATCTTTCAAGGTCCCTTCCAACCTGTGCTGTACTACGATGAACCCTTGTCGAGAATAAAATTTGGACAAAGATCTGTAACAATACTCATATCATTAAGGTTCAACTACCGTGAGAGTGCTAGCTGTAGGCCCTACTTTAGTTGGATGCCCAACAGAAAGCCTGACATACTTTGAAGCACTATTGGGGCTGCTCAAATCCATGCTTTTAGTTTTGGCCCCAGAGAGCCGTTCAAGTGAGTGGTGCTCAACTGAAGCTCTCCTCATATTTTATTGTGCTTCAGTACTGTGTAACTCTGCATGAATCTTACGGGAAGAGCTGATTTTCAGGCCTTACTGTCTTTAAGTGTGTGTTTTCCTTCAAAAACATTAGAGCTTCTGTAAGAGCATTCTTGTAACCAGACAGAAGCAAGGTTTGTAAGGACCTTCCAATTCATATGTAGGCCAAACAGTAGCTATTAATGAATGTAAGGGTCACCCAAGTCTTATTTCAGCAGCATCTTTCATACAATTAATTGGTGATACTTTCCACTTAGAATAAATTAATCATAGACAACTGCCTGATCAACAACGTAAGAGTCCAAGGGAAAGTAATAAAATATGCCAATAATTAGAAGTCTGAGGTCATAGATAAATGTCAATAGCAGTGGCTTCTGGCTGTTGAACGATCTGTTGAAGGAAGTTGGCAGAAACAGCTTCATGGTCACCTGGGGGATAAGGAGTGGCTACTTTTTTTCCATGAGTAGTTCAGTTCTTCCTATAAGCCAGTATCAGCAGGAGTGAAAATCAGGAGCAATAAAGAAAAATGAGTATCATGCTCTGTGCAAAGTATATTAAAAACAATTCAATGTAAGCATTTTAAAATTACATAATTTATAGTGGTGATGCAATCTAGTTCTAAAACAAGTCTTGAAAACAATGCCCAATGCTTTTCTAAAACTGGAATGTTCCCCTTAGAATGGAAGACCACTCTGTTGATGCTCCTTGTCAGTGGTGATGCCCCTCATTCCTGAGAAAGTTGCTTTTCAGCTAACTTGGAAGATGTCCTTAAAAAGGCAATTGCTTTGTTTTTTACCAGTCAAATAGGGATCCAACTAGCAATTTTAGGAAGTTCAGTTCATTATAACAAATGACGGACTTTGATCTGAAATGTTGGACTCTTACGCATTGGCACGTATCTTTTTCTAAAGTTAATAGAGTTATTAGCGGTGCTAGATTTAACACAGATGGAAAATCTAGAGATGTGTTCAATGGGCATGAAGTACTAAAATAAGAGCTTGTTGACCTTTAGGCTCATTTATAGCCTCATTTTAGAGATCAACTCATTATTCATTATTTGCAGATCTCGACACGTGGTTAATATCTTCTTGTCCTTTGACTAGCCACCTGGATATATTACCGAACTTGGATAAGATTCAAACAGGAAGTTTCATGTATGAAGACCAAGAAAGAAATTACTCATTATGCAGAGTTGTTTTGAATTGTTTTATTTGTAAATCCGATGTGTCCTTCAACAACATGGTTGGCTGTTGTTGCAGGATAAGTGCCCTGGGAACGGTGTAGTGAATAACTGGATTGTTCTGAATATGGACTAACTAGTTCTGTTTACAGTATGTGATTATTTATTACATGAATTACGACAGCAATAAATGGGTGTTGTCATAGACCTATGCAGTCTGTATCAGATACTCTTTAAATGGGATGCAGTAAATCACAAATGCCACAATTACTTTTGCCAAAGACTAGTGAACTACATGCTAGTTAGCTGCAGAATCATTAGATTGGCAGCAGCCAAGCAAATAATTTGGGGCAGGAGTTGTTTCTTTGTGTTTTTGTCGAAAAAGGCATGCCAATTAAAAAAAAATCATTGGGATAAAAAATGTCTTGATCATCAAAGACTGAATTTCTGAAACAGTTTTTGAATGGCAAGTAGCAGAGGAAAAAAACAACTGATTTTTAGATGGACCTTGCCTGGTATATGAAAGGATTGTGATAGTGATTGTATATATATGAATATATAGTGATTGTATAAAGTGATTGGTTATGGTGTGAGTTTGTCCAAGAGCAGGGAACTGAAATCAATAACCCAGAAGTCCTTGTGTCCAGAATTACTTAATAGGGATAATATTAAAAGTTTCTGTATAGTTCTGTCAAGACACTCTTACAACCCTAAGCAAAAGTGCAGTTTACTAGAGAATTATTGCCTCTTCATTTATTTTTGAAGCATTGGGTCTTTTAGCATGGCTCTGGTTGGCTATTAAAACATACAGTACAGCCCAGAGAATGCATATAAAGTTTTGCTTTTACTGTTAAAATTTGTAAGATTTTCTTAGAGGGGACGTGGATTATGGAGATTTCCATCTGTTTGATCACAGTCTTAGGTAACACAGCATGTTTGTGCTATTCAGGTAATTTAGCTTCTGATTCTGCCCAAAGCCAGACAGTGAACAAAT
The DNA here is from genome assembly GCF_030936135.1 of Gavia stellata. NCBI lineage: Eukaryota > Metazoa > Chordata > Aves > Gaviiformes > Gaviidae > Gavia > Gavia stellata. The sequence goes on along the minus strand of NC_082637.1, from coordinate 29,810,006 downwards.
TTTAAACCAGTTGGAACTGGAAAGGAAAGTCTGTTTTCCTATTATATAGGAAAAATACTTCATGTGACAGTAATTATAAAATATTTAATGAATCAAGGAAATTAATTCATTAAACCTAATTTTAACTCAAAGCTCTTCGGATATACTAGAAAAGAACTCATCTGTTGCAAATGTAGATGTTTCCACGCACCACTCAGTTTACATTTACCTCCTGTCTTTTTCACCCCTCATGCCTGCCCTTCTGTATTGCTAGCGGCAGAACAGCTGGCCTCCTGACCTTTATTATAATTTTATTTGAGTTAGCAGGCAGACCATGCACAAGAGTAGAGAGGTCAGTTTCCTTTTTCCCAGCAGTGTGTACTGCTTCATGGTAATAAAGTGAACACCACCAGTGCTGTGGATGTTATAGAGCCAGAACAGTTTGTCCAACGATGAAGCAGGTTAACCACATTGCTTAGATCTTCTAGGATGGGTGGCTGTAGCATAAACCTTTCCAAAGACTTGTTTTTTGGAAGGCAAGACCCAAGCAGGCATGCTGAGCTGAGCTGTGTGTTGAGCCCTTGTGACAGAAGCCCTGCAGGAGATAGAGCTGTGGTGCCAGACTGCATGGTCATAGTGCTGAGCTCGCTTTGTACTTGTTTCGGTCCATTCTTTCTGTCTCTTCCATCACTTTAATGTTGCTTTGTAAGTGTATTGGTTTGACTTTTAAAGTACATTACAGCCAAAGGAAAAGCTCCTTCTAATAGGTTAGGCCATCAAAACATGTTTTGGGGGATTCGCCCCTCTCTCCTACCTTTCTTTTTCTTTCCCTTAGTTCATGCGATCGCGATTCTGTTGCCCAGGTTACAAAGGGCTAACAGCTACTTTAAGCAGTCACATGAAGCTAGGGAAAATAACATGGGATCAGGAAGAGGTAAGAAAGGAAGGAGTTATTTCTCAATTCCTCTGTGTCTTTGTTCCAGGACTTAGAGCTGTCTCAGTTACCCTGACCTGTCTGAGCAGCCTTCTGTGTAACGTTTAAGTGATAAAAATGGAAAGATTGAGAATGAATTTAAGTGCTAGGAGAGAAAAGGATTTCTAGCCCATGCCTGAAACTTCAAGGCTTGTCATAATTTATACAATAATAATACCACCACCTAGCAATTAAAGCTTTTGGTGGGTTATAAGCATTCTTCAAGCATGTTTTTCTCAAGGCTACCTTTATGAACTGGAAAAGTACTTTAATTGATACTAAATCTGATAGACAAGCAGCTGAAGAGGTAGAATTTGGGGTTTGACAGTAGTTTTTAGAGAGGGAAGATGCAGAGATGGAAAACACTTGGCACATCTACCTTTACAGGGCTCCAAAAGTTAAACTATAGCCCTTCTTTGATGACTTCATGCTGTGCTAACCCATTTGTTTATCTCTCTTTAATTTCAAGGCATTAACAATTGTTCCAGGGAAGTGAATTCTTCTGGAACATATAGTACTATGCCAACTCTGCTTAGAAATCTGTAGCAAGGTCTGAATGTTTGTTCTGAAATAATTACTGTCCAAAGTGTCATTTTGATTATTAGTAATTCAGGTGCCTAAATGCCTATGTAACAGTCATACAAGGTTTAGCTGACTGATGCTGGATCTTTGTCTCCAGTAGGACATTCTTTTAAGACTGGTTTATTTGGATGGCCTTCCATTACCTCTCCCTGTGATCCCAGAATGCCCGGAGCAAATGGTTAAGTGTTTAATGTTTTACAAACACTGACATATATACATATAATTGACCCCGTGTTCCTAGTGTTCCACCCTGTACCTTCACTTGGGTATATGTAAAGCTGAGAGAGCCCAAAATAACACTGGTGGACATGATGCTGAATGCAAAATGCAGATCAGTACAGTAAGAAAAGACAGCAAAAGTTTGAGAACTGTAAAAGAGAGTTGTAGTTACCTGGTGTTCACTAAAATGTTTGGATCCTATTTGAGTGTATTACCATTCTCTGAGCTTTGTTTTGCTTTAATTTTCCCAGATAAATTCTGCAGAATTCTTTTCACTGATGAGACTGATGGGGCAACTTGTTTTTGAGACTTATATTGGACTGGGAAAAGTGAATTTGAGACCTATGGAAAATGTCCATGCCTAGACTGTGTAAAACTCACCTAGATTTGGTTTTCCTAACAAGATTGAAATTCATTGCAGGCTGGGGGAGAGACTGAAGAGAAATTATATTCAAGCTTTCCAGCCGAAGTCCGGACAGATGGTTTTGTGTCAGAACTGCATGAATTATTGATGAAAGTTGGCAAGTTTTAGCATAAGTGCTACACATAGTAGCTTTTCACAAGGTGTTTCTTGACGTAGAGATGGCATATTCTGAGAAAAATACTTTGTAAAGCCAAACTCAAGACAAATACTGAGCTTTTAACCTGCAAGCAGGTACATTTTGGCCCTGCCTGAGCCTTTGATAAACTGGATGCATCATGGGGCAAATCTTACCTGAGAACTTGAATAGAAGAAAGGGAGTTGTATGGAATTTTCTTGCAAGGTCACAGGGAGAAAAAAATGCTATGTGAGCCAAGCAGGAATGTTATACCTTTGACAGCTTTGGTATAGACTATTCCCAAGCAAAGGGCTTTTGATCTTCATTTGCCTTATGTTAGATAATCTGCCTGACTGATGTATTTCATGGTATGGAATAATCATTCCTATCAGTTATTTTTTTAGAGGTATAACTTCTATCTGTTATTACTAAAGCAAATTGTGATTTAAGTCAGTTCTGTTAATTTTCAGTTCTTACATTTTATCTAAAGGATAACATGACATAATTCCCAAACAGTTTCCAAGAGATAAAGATGTTACTAATGTACAAAGTGATTGCAATTGCTATTTTGAGTTGACATGTCAATAGTAAAGTTTTTTCCAAACCATTTGAAAAGTATTTTTAAATCAAGATCTCTTTAAGATATAGAAGTATTTCTAGAGTCATATTAACTATAAATGATTGCTGGCTAGGATTTATCTTTTGCAACTGAAATGTAAACCATTCATTGCAGAGATAAAAGAGTTTTTAAATTACATATACAGCTCTAGTTCCTTGTTATTCTGCTCTGCTCTTGCCATTCTGAAGAGAATGCACTTGGGATGAAGAAATTGTAGTTAAATTGAAGTGTGAGAGGACAAAACTAAAATAGGACTTTCTTTATTGAGAAGCATGTTTGTAACAAGCAGTATAGTAGTAATTGGAACAACTTGGCAAAAGAGCAGCAGCTGAATTGTTTATGTTAAATGGGTGTCACATAAACTCATTTGATTTTGTGTCTTTTTCAAAGAATTGTGTAGAGTTCTGTTTGTTTTTGTTTTTTTTCTTCAGAGTGCATTTGTTGCTTAAGAAAGTAGGGTCAAGTAAAGCTGGTCAGTAGGGTTGCTTTGTAAATTTTCCTGTGCTTTTTACATTAAATAGGGAAGAGGTTTCTTAGGGCAGTGCCAGAGGCACTTCAGATGCTTTGGTCTTCTTTCAGTTCTTCTTAATCCATGTTGCTGGAGGCAAGCAATGATATGATCCAGACCTTGTAAATTGGCACATTTTAATATTTACTTTTCAGTATTTGCCCGTGGATGTGAATTTGTGCTCTGCATATTAATCTTCTGTAAACATGTTTGACTTTAATGGACTTGTATTCTGCTTAAATGGTTATTCAGTCGATAGAGATCTGTGAATGTGGAGCTTTTTGAACAGTAATGTTGGACTGCTCACACTTGTGCATAACTTTGATCATAAATTCACTTGAAACCAGTGGCGTTCATGGTGTTATTCCATGGCTCTGCTTGCACAGCTAGTCTCCCTCCTTGCTCATTTGATTTAACTGTCTTACCATTTGTATAAATAAAGCAAACAACTCATACTGTCAGAAACGGTTAGGCGGCTGAAACAGATTCAAAGTATTGACTATATTAGCTCATAAAAAGATATCTGTAAATTTAAGCTCTCCAGAATTAGTTTTGTTTGATTTGATTTGATTTTTAAACCTGACAGGCTTAAAGCCAGAATGTAGTTTATTTGAAAGAGGCAGCAGGGGAAAATCTTAGAGGGCCAGAAAATTACCTTACTAGTTTGGTAATCAAATATATGATTCACTGAAAATAAGGTTTTCACACCAAACTCAGCTCTGCCAGTTTATCTTTGCATATCATTTAATTAACTGAGAGAAGATTCAATTGCCATTTGAAAAATTGTTATTTTACTTGGTTTTCATACGGTACTATCATAGTTGCTTTCTGCACTCACCCATCTGGGCAGTTTCATTCATATGGCCGTTTAATAAGGTCTATAGCCTGAAACTTGAGAGTTCATGCTGCTTCTGTTGGAATTTATCCTGTTTAATACAATTACAGGTGGTATTACTCAAAACACACTTTCATGGTTTCTTAAGGTAATTGTTACATACCTTCTGACCCTAAGTGTCACAGACTAAGTGTGCATAGGAAGAAAATCTCATCTATGTGGCTTCCACTCATCAGAATAGAAATAATTCTACATTTGTGATTTCTAGGTTGTTCTGTAGAGCAGATTTCACAAGAGGTCCACAATTCCTGTTACATAGAGACATTATCAGTATAGTGTATTTACTGGTTTCTCTTTTCTGCATAGCTTAGTGTAACACTTCACAGAACATATACTCAGCATGATACTTCATTATATCAAGTATGACAATATAGACACTGTAACTGTGTCAGTGTTTATTATTATTAAATTATTTACTATTATATAATACTACAGTTAAAAGGGGAATTTATAAATGTAAGGTGTCTGTTGATATTTCTGCTTTATGTAATTCAGTGTATTTCTTCCTCTTTAGGCTGTGCTGAGTCCTCTTATAGCAATCGCACTGAAAATATCTCAAATTCATGAGAGGACAGGGCGAAAGGGACCCACTGTCATCACCTGAAGCCGTGGAAGATTGTTAAACCAGGGCCAAAAGAGGAACAGCAAGGAAGAGATAGGACCTTGCTGAAATATGTTAGCCATTTGTGCCTTGTATGATTTTAAAAGTTTTCTTGGGGATAGAGGTAGGGTGGGAAGAAAAATTCAATATGATATTGAGCATATTCATTTGCATTGATCTCCAAATTCAGTAGTGTATTGACTTCTTGTTTTACCTGCAATATCTTAATTTCAGATAACAATATAACCAAAGAAAGAGTCCTTAACCTTCAGATGTTGTCAGCCATGTGACAGAAAAGGAAAACTGCTTGGTTTTGAATGCTGTGATAAAGGTTGGGGAAACTTCTGTTAGGGAGAGAGAGGGGGGAGTTGCAAAGTAAAGACACGCGTGGTGAATATTGCTTGGGATCCTTGTCACCTTCTTGTTGGTTTACGAAGACATATACAGAGCATGTCTGAGGCATAAGGGCTGTATACTAAGCTTTGCAAAGGGTTTATTTCCTCACCTGACACCAATCCTCCTCTCCTGTCTCTCCCATTGCTCACAGATGCACGCTGGCAGCAGTGTTGAATACACACTTGCACATGCTCCCAAAGAAGGGGTTATCCCATATTTTTTTTTACCCCTCCTTTTAAAGCATATTGATGTGACTTGTGCCTTTAGGTTTTCCTGATTTTAGGCTCTTTGTGTTTTTTTTCCTCCAAAGGGAGGCATTTGTTCTATAGAAGCTGAATTGTGTCCTTCCAGCAATATGTTGGGTGTGGAATCTGGCTGTCTTTTGCAATATTCCTCATGTCACCAGATTATATTGGTGCTTACTGTGTTTGTAAAGGTAATCACTGCAAGTTCAGCAATTTTTCATGAAGGTGTTACTATGGAAGTTTTTTAAGTCTTTGGAATAGTCATGCTCCACTTAGCACAAAGTGGTAAGTGAAGTGTGTATTGAAGAGGAAATTAAAATGAATGCTAATGAATTAAATAGAAATACTTGTCTGATTCACCAGCTGGACGCAGTTTCTGTTAGATTCTTTGTAGCAGTGGATCATGGAATAAAAATCTGGGGAGTGCAAAGGAGAAGAGACGTCCCGGCATAGATCTGAGAAGGATATTGGGGATATGGACATCAGCATTTTTCTGCTTGTGAAATGATACTGCAGTTCTTGCTACAATACTGTGCTCTGAAGAAGAACACACTTTATGCATGTGACTTGTTTGAAAGCTTTGCTTCCTTGGGAACAGTGTGGTCACTTGTATCATTTGTCAAGGTGGCTTTGTGCAACTTGCCTCTTTGCAGTGTGTTTCAATTCAAGGTGGTTGTCAAATTTTAGTGCAATTTATATAATATTGCAGCAAAGGAAATTGTTTTGATTTCTTTCAACACTTCTGTCAAAAAATTGCTATGTCACTTAGTACACAATAAAGAGTAATGCTGTATTTCTGTCTTAATACATAATTGTTGACAAGACACACTGCACTTTCAAGCATCCTAATAAAACAATTAATACAATTACATTATCTACTTAATTGACTCTAAATAATGAGGTACTAATGTTCTCACATAGTATTCTACCTTACCATTAAGTGTTCCCGTAAATCACGAGAGATTTTAAGGCTTTAGTTCTTTTTATAAAGATTTTTTTAGAGACGATCATGGCCTCCTCACACCATTTGGACATCTACTTTTGAATGTAAGAATATTTATCTTTACAGAAATCTTGTTTATCTAATCTTTCATTTTTCTTACAGATCAAACTCCTCTAGGTGCAGGATAGTAAACTGCTAACTAGTGGATCACACGTGGTCAAGCACAGACATACTCTGGATTATGACACTTAGTTCAAATTACTGGGCTGCATGAAAGAACGTTCTGAAAGGCAGTCCAAGAACTTCTAAAATCTCTTATGTGTTCTCTGACAATGAAATAATTTTTGATCACATGGTGAACTAGCTAGTTGTAGTACCAAGTATCCCACTTGCCAAGCTTCTGGGACTGGGACTTGTACTTTGAAAAGTAAGATGTACTGAAGGCAAGTATCTTTCAAGATGCGGTGGGAATCAGGACTGTGAAGAAGCATACTTGTGCTTGTATCAGAAAGTCAGTAGAGCACCAGCTGCAGTAGATGGCAATCTGGTTTCACGAAGGCTCTGACAATAACCTACTTTAACAGTTTACAAAAACACAATCGCTGAGACCGCATTACTGAAAATGGTAGAATAGCGTAGTGCCAATGTGACTAGAAGCAACAAATTGTTTGGCATAGTCTCACTGGAGAGCATGGTTGTGGCTTTTTACCTCACAGGCTTCTAGCATCTGCTCTTCAGCATCATGTGGTTTGAGCCGTCATAAAATACCAGCAAATTCACCTGCCAGCGCAGCTAAATCGTTATTACGTTTCACCTTGGGAGAAGCGCCCTTCTGTAAGAAAGTTAGTGGCAGCATGAGAAGCACATTGTGTTCAGAGACAATCTGGAAGGCAGCAGTACTCACCTGAACCACAGGATCACAGAATCCTTGAGGTTTGAAGGGACCATCTAGTCCATCAGGACTAGAATCACCTAGTCCATCCCCCAGCTCAGAGTAGGGTCAGCTAGAGGAGGTTCCTCAGGACCATGTCCAGTCTCCAAGGGTGGAGACTCCACAACCTCTCTGGGCAAACTGTTCAAGTGTTTGACCACTCCCATAGTAAAAAAAAAATCCCAACTTTCTTGAGTGTTCAGATGGAATTTAATGTGTTTCAGTTTGTGCCCATTGTCTCTTGTCCTGTCACTGGGCACCGCTGAGAAGAGCCTGGCTCCATCCTCTTCTTTCTCTCCCATCAGGTATTTGTAGAAATAAGCAACATCCCTCCCAACCTTTTTCTTCCCCAGGTTAAACGCTCCCAGCTCTCTCAGCCTCTCGTCATACAACATATGCTCCAGTCCCTTGATCTTTGTGGCCCCTTGCTGGAGGTACTCCAGGTTGTCCATGTCTCTTTTGTACTGGGGAGCCCAGACCTGGACCCAGCACTCCAGATGCATCTTAGCAGTGCTGAGCAGAGGGGAAGGGTCATCTCCACCTGCTGGTGATGCTTTTCCTAACGCAGCTCAGGATATCACTGGCCGTCTTTGCTGTGAAGGTGAGTTGCTGTTGAGTGGTCAACTTGTTGTCCAGCATGTGACCCCCAGGTCCTTCTCTGTGGAGCTGCTTTCCAGCCCACTGGTCCCAGCATGTATTGGTGCTAGGGTTTATTCCTCCCCAAGGGCAGGACTTTGCATTTTGCTTTGCTGAACTTCATAAGGTTCCTGTCGGCCCATTTCTCCAGCCCATCCAAGTCCCTCTGAATGGCAGCAAAACACTTTGGTGTGTCCACTCCTCCTTCTAGTGTTGTATCATCTGCAAAACTGCTGAGGGTGCACTCTGCCCCATCACCCAGGTTGTTAAAAGATGTTAAACAGTGTTGGCTCCAGTATTGACACCTGGGGCACACTGCTGATGACTGGCCTACAGCTGCACTTTGTGGCAGTGATCACATTCCTCTGGGCTCGGCTGTTTAGCCACTTTTCAATCCACCTCACTGTCCACTTGTCTAAATCGTATTTTGTCAGCTTGTCTATGAAGATATTATGGGAGATGGTGTCAAAAGCCCTACTAAAGTTGAGGCAAACAACATTCAGTGCTCTCCCCTCATCCACTGAGCCAGTCATTGTAGAAGGTCATCAAGTTGGTTAAGCATCATTTGCCCTTCATAGATCCATGCTGACTACTCCTGGTCACCTTCTTTTCCTTCATGGGTTTGGCAAGCGTTTCCAGGATTAGTTCCTCCATCACCTCCCCAGGGATTGAGGTGAGACTGACCAGCTTGTAAGTCCCCAGATCCCCCTTCTTCTCTTAAAGACAGGAGTGACAGGTGCTCTCTTCCAGTCCTCAGGAACCTCTCCCAATGACCACAGTCTTTCAAAGATAATGGAGGGTGGCCTTGCAATGGCATGGCCCAGCTTCTTCACCACTATGTGTGTATCCCAAGTCATCCCATGGACTTGTGTATGTCCAGTTTGTTTAAGTGCTCCCTATCCTGATGCTGCTCCACCCAGGGTAAGTCTTCCTTGCTCCAGACTTTTCCTGTGGTCTCAAGGGCCCGGGATTCCTGAAGGCTGGTTTTACCAGTAAGAATGGATGCAAAGAAAGCATTGAGCACTTCAGCCTTTTCTATGTCCTCTTTCACCTAATGTACCTGTAGAAACTTTTCTTGTTGCTCTTCACGTTCCTCACCAGATTCAACTCCAGGTGGGCTTTGGCTTTCCTACTCTCAACCCTGCAGGATTGGATAGTGTCTCTATATTTCTTCTGGGTCACCTGTCCCTGCTTCCACTTACCATACACTTCCTGCTCATATCTGATTTTAGTCAGGAGCTCCTTGGTCATCCATGCAGGCCTCCTGCTGCCTTTGTTTGATTTCTACATGTCAGGATTCCTGAGCTTGAAGGAGGTGGTCCTTGAAAATCAAACAGCTGTCCTGAACTCATCTTTTCTCCAGGGCCATAATCCATGGGGTTTTCCCAGCAGATCTCTGAAGATATTAAAGTCTGCTCTGCTAACTTTGGTCCCACTTTTTGCCTTTCTCCCTCCTCTCAAGATCCTGAACTCCACCATCTCATGATCACTGCAGTGAAGGCTTTCGCATGCCCACCCATTTCTTCTGGTATTGTAAGTATCAGGGCAGCCCCACACCTTTGTGTTGGCTTCTCAGTCACCTGTGTCAGCAAGTTGTTGTCAATGCACTGAAAGAACCTGTTCTGTTCTGAAGCCTTAGTTTGACTGGTTTATATTCTTCAGTCCAAAGAAAATTCCTTTTAATCTAAAACTTCCAGCTGCTATTCTTGGCAACGATGACTTCATGCTAGTAAGTTTGATCAAAAGCAAACCATTTAAAAGGTTTTGCTGCTTTAAGATTGTTGACATTTTTGAGCTAATTGCCCACACCATTTTCTGTTAAGCTCATAGCCAAATAGTTCATTAGCTGAAAAGACAAACTGAAAACCAGATTGTATCAAATAAAATATTAGTTATTAACCTTAGTTTTCTCCTTATCTCAATAACCTTAATGTCTCAAATACTTTCTTCCATATTGCACGTTGAAGATGCAGTTATCTTCGATTTCACATTTCTGGATCTATTGAGACCTCAAAACATCTGCGGAAGGCTGGAGCTAAACAGGGGCACTGCAGAACTGCCCTAGGATCAGGGGAAAGGAAGAGATGTTTAGCTCTACCTGATTGTCCATAAACTATGTGGAAAGAATCTTAATCTCATTTCCTGTAGCAAACTGGTCCAAGAGCAACCTTCTATTCACCTTAAGTAAATGCAAGAAAGCACATGAGAAATGGCTACGTGCCGTAACCCTCCCTGTGCTAAAGGGACTAGAGAAGGAGGCTTTATTTGTGCAAAGGGTTGATATGACTTAGGTGCTTTTACATGAAAGAAATCATCCCATACCTTGCATCCTATACCTCTGAATTTAGGTCTATGCAGTGGGTTACATTAGAGCAGAAAGTGTCTTTCAGCTTCCTAATCAGAAATATGATCCAACAGGAAAAAAACAATTTCCACACATGCAAAATGCTTCCTCCATACTAAAAGTCAGTAAGTCATTAAACAAAAGCATGGGATCACTGGACAGTTCTTGCAGTGCTTGCTCTCAGAGCTACCTGTAGTCTCAATTATTTCCTGCTCACATGGGCTTCCTTTAAAGATTAGCTGGTGGAAAAGTTAGACTCCCACAGCAAAACAAAAGTTGAACTTGCACAGGACAAGCATTCTGCCACAGGAGATCTCCTGGCAAATCAGTCTCATCTGCTGTGATTGATCCCTGCCCCAATACTTGTGCAGTGCCTGCAGCCTTCAGGATCCGGGGCCCTGGAGTAAAGAAGCAAGGCATTTCAGGGTGCAGATATGGTAGTGCTAGGAGATAAGACTGTAACAAAGACACTTGGCGTAGGACATCCTCACTTCAGCTGTTTTGGAAATAATGTGCAGTGTTCCTCTGGCTTTTACTGTGTTACTCTGTGCTGTGCTGCTTCTCAGTCACTTTGAAAAATCTTTATATGCTGATGGCATCATCTATCAGCTTCTATCTTTTTCAGGGACTCTTTTTCTAGTCTGTGATTTTTTTAATACATTTCTCTTCCTCATCTTATCTTGAATTCATTTTCCATTCTCTGTAGTTTCTCCACCCCATTTTATCCTGCTTTCCTTTCTCCTTGCATCAGCTGAAGGTTTATAGGTCCTTCTCACAAAGGAGAAGGACCTTTCTTCTTTGGAAGAAAAAACGATGCGATTGTCCTTAGCCATTGTTACCATCACCACCATGTCTTGCATTTCTAATGTGTATGCATCCATAATGCTAAAGTTGTTGTCTTGGGGTATGTGGGCATCTGGAAAGTATGGTAACTTTTCTGTCTCATTGGTTCTGCAAGAAACAGCAAAACTCCACCTATAGTCAGTGTTGCAGCTCTAAATCTGAGTGGACCTCCATGAAATTTTTCTTGTCATTCAGAATTATAGATGGCAGTGGCCTGGATGCAAATGTGCCTCAGTGATTTTGTGGAAGGAAGGAAACATGTAACAGAGGAAGGATGAGTCCAAGCCTGTCCTGTCCTCTTTCTGGTACTTGTTCCCTAACCACGAGGCCACTGGTGTCAGAAAAGGGTACAGAACCCCTTTTTTAGTTCTTACAGTCTCCAGTAAGCTGCAGTGGAAGCAACTGCTTTTACAGACAGCTCAGAGGAGTGAGTCAGAGAAGGCTTTTCCTCCTGTGATTGCTAGTTCCTTTTGAGGAGCTGTGGGCACAGCCAAGGTTGTCTGTAGCTAGGAAGTGTATTATGTGTATTGTATTGTGTGCTTATCCTGAACCATGGACACCTTGTACCATATAACCAAATACATAGCAATTGTTTTAAATACAACATTTGTTCATGAATTCAGTAGTAAAATACCAGCTATCAATACCCCAAAATAAAACAAGTAACTTGAAAGGCATATGATACAAAGATAATCAGTTACAACAAATAATTTACAATTCTAAACAAAAGCTGAGTTAATAAGATTCCCAAGTCAGCTAATGTTGCAAAACCACAAATGAGGACTTTTGCCCAAAACTGCTTATGAGGTACAAGACATTTAAGATTGATAACAGCATGATGCTTCATTTGTCTTGCAGCATAAGAAACTTCTATGGCCAGTGATGTTGACTTTTTTAAGATACAGCCTGATCATTTCTATCTCTATGGAGATTCATTTTGCTTTGAAATACCGAGCACCTTTATATATATCCCCTCTAACTCCACTGAAACACACAAGTGGTCAATGCTTTTCCTGAGCAGTTACACCCCAAGTGGTGTACTATTAGGGATCACTGACACATGTGTTCTTGCAATTTTCCCTACTTCATAGATGCAGGATTTTACCCACTGCCTGTCTCAGGTGTTCTGATGGGCATTGCTCTTTCTGAGGTCCCCTGGCAGTCTGTATCCTGATGGTAACTGTTTTCCTGTGTGGATGGATGAGAATTTGACTCCCCTCTGGAGTTTGCGTCTTGGTCAGCTGTTTGCTGCTGCTGTAGCTGCCTCACAGATAATTCATATGGTGGTGGCTGTTCCTGCTCATTAGTTCCACTGATGAACTCTGCGCTGCTTTCGCTATATGGAGGTGGAGGGATATTGATGACTTGTTGCTGTTTCAGTGTGGAGGCAACTGGCAGTGGGGAGGTCTGTTTTTCAGGATCTGTGCTGTCTTCATAGGACGGGGGATAGAAGTCAGGCCTGAAAAAAAGCAAACCAAAAAGAAACACATCATGGTGAAATGTGATTTATCTCAGAGAGCTTGGTTAGATGCTTTGTCTGTTTATGTTTCCAAAGTTTAGATGAGGCTTAAACTTTAAATGGAAACCTAAGTAGGTTTAGATCAATGGTGTACATTAATATAAAACAGCTGGCATAGCTGGGATCATTACCTGTGTCTTTCTGCAAAATGTTTTATTAAAACACAGCATTCTAAAAAGATGAGCCTTCCCCATGAGAGTTCCCACCCATGGTATACAAACACTCATGCTTGTGAGTATTTCAACAAGTGCCTGAGAAAAGTTTGATTTAGAAGAAGAGAGAGATCACTGCCCGAAGTAGGTTAAATTAATGAGTTATTTATTATTACAATATCCATTGTTTTCCACAGTTTTAAAATACATTTTGCATGTTTCTGCTTATCTAACCAAAGTTTGCTGAATGTTGGTTTTATAGTGCTTCTAGAGTACCCATTGTTGGTGTTTCTGGTGCAGTTTCCACAACAGTCCAGGAAAAGTAATTTGTGTCCAGGGACCCTGTTAAAGACTTTTGTCAGGCCCAGCGCCAATCAGTTTAAGAAACTCTCTCTCTCAAAGCGCCAGAAAATAGTGGGAACGATTACACAAGAAAACTTTAGCAGGGACCATATAGGGAGCTGAAGCTCCCTGCATACCTCATTGGTAATAAGTAATGCGAGCACATATCTCACAGCAGCACATCTGGAATTGTCTGTTGAGATGGAACTGATGATGCTCCTGCAGGAGCTCCATGAAGTCAGCAGAGCTGCACCTGATACCTCCATGCATGGCTTTGGACCACTCTGTGAAACCTGCTGTGTTTCCTGTAGTATGCCTTTCCTTATGTATTGTTTACACAAATTGCTGTTTGCACATTGCTACTTGCTCTAGCAAATCAAATTTCAGACTACAGTTCTCTCCATAGAAATATAATAAAATGGCTACATTTATTTTCTAAAAAACTTGTATTGCTTCTTTCTTCTCACAATACGTTTACGAAACAGCATCCCTCCCTCCCAATTAATCAACAGCAGTACTGCAACACATACCTGTCTATGGTGCTGATACGTAGCTCTCTACAGCTGGGATTTCGAATGAAGATGCTGTTGAGGCCCCTGTATTTCAAGACTTCATGGAAAGTGCTCCAGAAAATGCCAGTCACAAGGAGAAAGAACCCCAAAGCTAACATGCAGTAAACCACCAGCTCATTATTTTCACACTTGCATGTGGAGGAACTTGGGGAAATGCAAAGGATTCCCAGACAAATAACGGAGAAACCGAGTAACAGCACAAAAAGCCGAATGAAGGTAAAAACACCTTTTGGCATCTTTCCTAGCAGACACAGCACTTGGTTCTTGTCTGCAGTTCGTTTGCTGGCTGTCTCAGCTGTGCTTCTCATCTTCATGCATTGGTATTTTATATACCTCAGGATCAGCTGACCTTTGGAAAATTATGTGAAACAAGCAGTTTTAAGATACTCATTAACTCTTTGAGATACTCATAACCTCTTTTGAGATTAATTTTTAATCTTAAATCAGCTTTAGGGAAGGAAACAGAAACTTCCTGCACTATTCCTTTGCTACTGTAATCTCCGGAGGGCACACTGAACCGCTGCGTTCATCGCATGTCACAATTTGCAATGGTTTACACAGTTTGTTAGTTTATGAATGAGGCCTGTATTTCTTTGTCTTTAAAAAAACCCCAACAAACAACAAAAACACTGGTCATAACATCCTGTTAAAAGTTTGAAGGGAAAATAAACTTTCTTAATCACACATTTTTGTCTTTCACTGGATTTTGGTCTTCTTCTGTCTCTAACACATTATTCAACTGCCTTGGTAATTTTAATAGTCCTTTGAAAATTGATACATTTCTAGCTTGCGATGTGATATAATCAATGAGTTTAGTATATGAAATGAAAGAAATCAAAATTGCATAATGTCAAAAAAGGACATAGGCATTCAAGAAATCTCATTCTTTGTCTGCAGATTTAATTGTACTCTGATTCCTCTACTGTTACTCTCCTCTCTTCCAACCGTTTTTATTGACTGATTTTCAAAAGGGTCAGTGCTCATAGCTATGCAGGAACACCTATACTCAGTTTTCCAAACATATGTAGATATCTGAAATTCAGAGATGCTTGCTACCAACAGATTTTAGGCCTAAATTTTGCTACCCCCAATGCAGAAAATAATCTTTAGAATTAGCCTATGGATTTTCTCCTAGAGAGCATACCCACTAGTATTTGACAGGGCATAGCAAACTCCATAATCAGAACTTGACTTGTCTATTAATCCTACCTTATTTGGAACATGACTAATTATGTTTCTGAATATTTTCAACAATGGAATTAACCAGACCTTGCCTAGGTTTGTTGTAAAATCTCCATTGCACACAGTGAGGAAATCGGAACAGGGTACTATTCAAAAAATAGGCTCAGGCTCAAATCTTTATTGCAATAATGAGTTTATTTCAGGTATTGTTGGGTGATATTCAATGAGGTGGGTTACGTATGGGTAACAACAAATGATTGTGAGAATTTTCTGCCATGGTCTATAAGAGGGTTTCTTGCTACCTACTGTGGACTCTTTATTTCACTAACCCAGTCTGGGGGAGCTGTAGGACTTCTGTAGTCAGTGCAATAAAACTTTCTAATGTACTGCTTGAGTCTAGATGCTCTACGTAATTTATGCAAATCCTGAATGAGGGAGTCACATTTGATGCGATAAAGAAGGCTCCAGCTCTTCCTACTCTAGCCCCTTCCTGCAGCTCTGGAGGGAGAAGCTCTTCACAGGCACTTTCAACAGGGCGCTTGAGCCTCGTATCTTCCACGTAGAGACAGTTTCGATTTCTGACTGGCCAGGAGTCCTGAAAGTACTGGGTTGCCTGTCTCACCCTATCCTGGGCTGTACCTGTGTGAGCTGCACCACCACACACAATCTCACGTTTCAGGCCTGTCAGCCTGACCTCGGTGCCGGGGAAGGTTATGGAGAGGATCATCTTGAGGGTGCTCACAGGGCACATGCAGGACAACCAAGGGATCAGGCCCAGCCAGCACAGGTTCATGAAAGGCAGGTCCTGCTTGACCAACCTGATCTCCTTCTATGACCAGGTGACCTGCCTGGTGGATGAGGGGAAGGCTGTTGATGTCTGCCTGGACTTTAGTAAAGCCTTCCACACTGTCTCCCACTGTATTCCCCTGGAGAAGCTGGTGACTCGTGGCTCAGACAGGTGCACTCTTTGCTGGGTAAAAACCTGGCTGGACGGCCGAGCCCAGAGAGTCGTGGAGAATGGAGTGAAATCCAGTTGGCGGCCGGTCACAAGCGGAGTCCCCCAGGGCTCAGTTTTGGGGCCGGTCTTGTTTCATGTATTTATTGATGATCTGGATGAGGGGATTGAGTGCACCCTCAGTAAGTTTGCAGATGACACCAAGGTGGGAGGGAGTGTTGATCTGCTCGGGGGTAGGAAGGCTCTGCAGAGGGATCTGGACAGGCTGCATCGATGGGCCGAGGCCAATTGTATGAGGTTCAACAAGGCCAAGTGCCGGGTCCTGCACTTTGGCCACAAGAACCCCATTCACAGGCTTGGGGACGAGTGGCTGGAAAGCTGCCCCGCAGAAAAGGACCTGGGGGTGTTGATTGACAGCCGTCTGAATATGAGCCAGCAGTGTGCCCAGGTGGCCAAGAAGGCCAATGGCATCCTGGCCTGTATCAGAAATAGTGTGGCCAGCAGGAGCAGGGAGGTGATCGTGCCCCTGTACTCGGTGCTGGTGAGGCCACACCTCGAATCCTGTGTTCAGTTTTGGGCCCCTCACTCCAAGAAGGACATTGAGGTGCTGGAGCGTGTCCAGAGAAGGGCGACGAAGCTGGTGAGGGGTCTGGAGCACAAGTCTTATGAGGAGTGGCTAAGAGAGCTGGGGTTGTTTAGCCTGGAGAAGAGGAGGCTGAGGGGAGACGTTATCGCTCTCTACAACTACCTGAAAGGGGGTTGCAGAGAGGTGGGTGTTGGCCTCTTTTCCCAGGTAACAAGTGATAGGACAAGAGGAAATGGCCTCAAGTTGCGCCAGGGGAGGTTCAGGCTGGATATTAGGAAAAATTTCTTTACTGAGAGAGTGGTGAAACACTGGAACAGGCTGCCCAGGGAGGTGGTGGAGTCACCATCACTGGAGGTGTTCAAGGAACGTGTGGACGTGGCCCTTGGGGACACGGTTTAGTGGGCATGGTGGTGTTGGGTTGATGACTTGACGATCTTACAGGTCTTTTCCAACCTTAGTGATTCTGTGATTCTGTTTCATGTCTGCTCAACCAGGACTGTATTTTTCTGCCCTGTGTTTAGCCAAATGAGGCGGATGTTCATTTACAACAAATCAGAGTATTTAAAAGGAAACAGCAGCTGGTACAAAGCTGCCACACATTCTCATCAACTACAATTATTTCAAGCTTCCACCACCATTACTGCTTCTTTAGTTTTCAAAGGATCTGTGAAGCCATTCTCACTTTTGTTTTCAGGATCTATCAGGATGTCAACATCAAGAACAAATCTCATAAAACAATGTAATTATTAGACAGAGTTTTTCTAAGGTGGGTCACTCATGTCATAGCAAAAGTGAAAACACAGGAAGACCAGCTGCTGCCCTTCCTAAGGAAGGCATTCAGGTAAGGAGTAGTTTGGGGTAGTCTTCATTTCAGTGCAAAACCCTTCCAAAGTTGAAATAGTCCTGTTCCCTCAGCCCTTGCCTACAGCCACCTACACAACACCGAGGAAGTGTGGCATCACTTCATGTACAGGTAACAGCAGGCATGAGTGCCAGCTAATCTGTGGCTGATACATAAATCAGGTGATAAAAGGCAAGTGCTTCCCACTCTCCAATGTCATCTTGCAATTCCTTCAGGTCATATTTCCTCTAAGCCACCTTTTCCTTTACCAAAAGTCACCTATTTGTTTATTCTGATCTGGGTATTTGAAACACACATTCACATGTAGTTCCCTGTACTATATTTACCCTGTTCAGTTGTGACAAGAAGGAAATCATCTTACCAGTAACTTATCAGGCTGTCAATATTCTTGTGACTCTCTGGCATAAGGGCATGACAGACTCATATCTCAGGGTCATTATACCCAATAGCTATTCACACACATATACCAAATCTCCAGATGCCTTGGATGCACAGAACTGTTGTTCACATTTCACTTACATGTCTTTAATCCTTGATCACAGCCTGTAGCAAATCTCTCCTCCATGTATTTTTGTATGATGTTGCTGGGGAAGCAGGTAATAATTAAGTGCTTATCTCTATGGTTTGGGCTACCTCCTCACCAGAAACCTGCTAATAGTTTTGGGAAATACCTTGTCCTTCCTGCTCATGGATGAATAGAAATGAAAATTGCTCAGCAAAGCTTCCTCTTGGGAGCTTGTGGCTTGTTCAGCACCACTGCTACAGGTTTCCGGTTGTGCAGTTCAGCTGGGGAGGTGGCTAGCAAGTTTTGGATAGCAGTAGCAACCTGATTCTCAGTGCTGCATGCCCCTCACCTGCATGTCCCTGGCGGGTCAAAACAAGCTCCTCTTGCCTCTCCAGGAACGTGCTTTTTCTCATTCAGCTGTTGCAGATCTGGGACCGTGTAACAAAGCTGGTCACTACCCCTGCTCCTGCTTCAAAACTGCTGGCCTGCTCAACAGGGGTTTCACCTGCCCTTAAAAATCTGCATCAGCCATGCAAAGCATGATGCTGACTTCCCATCACGCAGAGCTACAGCTAAAAAAACCTGTTGCTGGGTCTCGAGCCCTGCATCTTCTCCCATTGCCGAAACAATAGTTTGACGGATGCCTACACTGGATATGCACTTCCAGGCTGGTTCTGGCCCCAGTCACCACGTGGAAGAAAGGCTGCAGCACTCACCCCAGGCTGGAGTCAGGTATGTTAAACACGTTCCTGGGCTACCACCATTTTTCCCTGGGAAAGGGCAAACTGATTATCCTCCACCTCACTGTGAAACAGTTGACAGAGAGGCTCAGACCACTGCAGCACTGACAGCACAGGGTGCTTCCCCTGCAGCCGGGCGCAGGCAGAGGGCTGTTATCTCTCAGTGTGACCACTTTTAATGTACCCTTCACAGAGGAGGTTGAGGGTGAACAACCCAGTGAAACGTCATGCTGAGTTAATGCTGCAGGTAAGACTGCTGCATCGTTCAGCATTTTAGCAGAGTGTAGATGCACAGAGGAGCTGAACCTGTTTATTTGTCTAAGGAGTTTGGCACTGTGTGCTAGTGTGCTCTATGCTATTTCTTATGGAATAATAATAAGAAAAGATTACCTTGAAATTTGAACTAAGCAAGCACCTTAACTGAATGCCAAGTTAATTTTCTGATCCTTATGATAAGAGAAAACTCCTCTGTATGTTCCTGTGAATCTTGCATGTGCGTATTTTGTAATGACCTATAAAATTTTTATCTTTGTGGCCCAGAAGTTTACAGTCAATCTTGTTCACAGTGAACTCTCCTGTACTGTGTTTCCTTCTTAGACAAATGGGAGTGAATGTTTTGTGTTAGTACTTTTAATGGGTCTTAGTTCTTTTATAATGAAGGGTCCCTACAGAGAGGATTAATTCTGCTCGTGCCATCCCGCAGTAAAGGCAGAACTTCATGTGATACCTATACTGCTCTGAAACTCTCTCTAAGTGTGACAGGTTCAGTTTCCGTGTGCGTGTGCTCTCAGTTCATGTGCCTGCACTGCAGGCGGGCTGTGGGCTGCTTTCACGGGGATGCCTGCCAGTCATTAACCCTCCATTGTCTGAGCTTGCACACTTTCTGGAAGATGTGTTCCTGCAGCCCTTGACGATGAGCCAGAATGGACATACAGAGGTATGTATGATAACTTCATACCTATACATATGCACGCATACAGACATTGACACAGGAGGGAAATGGGCATACACAAATAATAACTGCTGCTCTCAGAGAGGGGATATCACCTCACTTTTTCCCTCTGTCTTGTCAAGATAAGGCAGCACTGAAGAGTACCGGTGTCTGACAGGTATCAGGCTAGATTCAACAAAGGATTGACACATCTAAGCACGAGGTGGTTCCATCCATACCCTGGGACAGCAAGCCTAGGAAGCTGACGTTAAGCACCTGGGTGCCCTGTGCAGTCCATAAAGGAGTTGAGCACCTCGGACTGGGACCCAGGGCAGCCCTGAGGGGTGTCTGGGAGCTCCCAGAAGAGGCAGTGGGAGGCCATACATCTCTTAGTGAGCAGGTTTCCTGGATGTGAGGCTATCCCAAAGCCATGCTGGGCTCTGAATACCACTCATAGGTTGCTCCCTGGCTGCTTAACCTGGGACTGATGGGTATTACAACATGCAGCTCACACCTCCCAGTATTGCTTAGTAGGGTTCAACCTGCAAACTACAGCAAAAACTCAGCTGCAAAAGCAGCTGGGGAGCACAACAAACAGATCCCTTAAAAGAGCCACTCCACTGGAGAAGGCATAAAGTGCAGCAAATTCCTGCTGTCATGAGCTGCCACATGTGGAGGCGCAGGTTTGTCAGGGACCAGGGGATCATGGAAAACTGTTAGTTTAGCCACTGCTTTCACAAAATTCAGGTCTTTAAAGGAGGTGGCCCAGTTGTGACAGAGGAAAGCAGTGACGAGGAGGGATAAAGCCATGTGTTGGGGCTGGATGTGTGTGCAGGGGAGATGAGAGTGGAGGCTGAGGGCACAAGAGGCAGGTGGGGCACAGCGGGACCCCTCAGAGCCACAGCAGAGTTGGCGTTGCTGTGTGTGTGCTCACCAGCAGCAGCTGCCCTTCCAGAAAAAGTGTAAGCATGTGACAGAAAGACATTAAAATAAACTGTTTAAACAGGTATGTAATTTACATCTGTCTTTCCTAATACGAAGTCCACCAGTTCATCTCCCTGCTACTTCAGGACTGTCTCCCAGAGCGCCTTTGCTTCATGCTTCATTGTTTCAAATATTCATGAATGCTCTTCCTGCAAGTTGTTTTCCCCACAGGCTAACAGATCCAGCTCACTTTAGAGTAACATTTTTCCTGTATAATTTTTACTTTCTCCCCATTTGTCAAACATACTTTACAAAAATAATTTTCTTACTTCTCTTTTTGTGATGTTTCAGATCTTACAGACTACCCACATAGATGAATAGAAATACTGAGTTATTCATGACTGCTGTCCAAAGTTCAGGTAATTACTGTAATTCACATCTTCTGTAGTACTTCTCCTTTTGCTACCACACAGTATTTACTGAAATAATTATGTTGATGAAAACACTTTTTACTTCCTGTTTTCTATCTGTACTCATTGCTCTGCTTGTTTTAATCTTATAGCTGGAACATGGCAGCATCATACCTGTGGTGATGCAGGCTAAGTTAATTGCTACAGGAAAAGCTGGACAGGAAATTATATTCTGGCTATGTGAAAAAATTTAAGAATTCAGATACATTCCTTTTCTATACTAGGAAAAGAGATAAAAAGAGATATTCTGAAAAATCTTGAATGAAGAAGTTACAAAGATTAAATGATCTTTGTAAGTCTCAGAAGAATCAAAAGCCAGTGACTAGGCTACTGTCACATGGGGGGAAGGACTGGTTTGCATGATAAACTTCAGACTCAGAAAAATAAGTTAATTTTCTAACCCATCCAGCTCCCTAGAAACTCTAAAAAACTCAAGAGAAGCGAGCGAGACCTGTCAGTGGCAGCTGCTGGCTCCTCAGCATGGTGAAGGCAGAACCCGCACGCCCCAGGAGGCAGCAGGCTTGCAGTGGGAATGCAAGGTGTGGTGAACAGAGGACTGCTCAATATTGCATGAAAGCCGTGGGTGGAGGGATGACAGGAGAATGAGGGGTTAGTTCCTTGTGGTGCTGTGAGAGAAGAAGAAATAAAGGAGTTCTTTTTATGGGGAAGCTACATATGTGCCAGTTGTTTCACATTTGCAGATCTTCCTGTTTTTGCAAGCTGCAGAATTTTGGTGCTTTCTGCAAGAGGTCAGTTAAGTCTATGACAACAGGCTATGGCTACTTATCCTTGAAAATAGCCCTTGATTTCAAACAACTGCCTCTCACATAGGAGGTACATAATGAAAAAGGAAGAGAAGATGAGAAGCTGAAATAGCCCCATAACATAGTTTAATTTTCAGGGTTGCATTATTTTTCTTATTTTCAGTCACTTAAGATTTTCTGTAATGTTGTTCTTGGCCTTTTCCCATTCACCTAATGTTTTGCAGCTAGACTGTTTTATTGGCAGCGAGTATCTTGGACTGCATTAGACTGGATGAGCAGATTTCCTATTTCTCTTTTACAAAACAGGAAGAAAGTTGCTTCTAATGAGGATCAGGTGGGAAAAGGGAATAGCTAACATGGTGTAAAGGTTGCCCAGCAGAACTGGCTGCAGACCAAGGTCAAAAGGACTTAATGGATGTTCCACTGGACGATTTGATGACTGTGTGTGTTTTGCAATTTCCATTTCACTTGAAAAGGTCATTGCTTATCCTGTATCCTGTTGAATCCTGTAAAGCAGTTTTCTCACAAACCAGTTGCTAGAATTATGCTACCCAAAAAGAAATTTGTGAAATCACACACTTTTTAATGGAAGTTGTGAAACTTATAAACATATTTTTAAAAATACTAATAAAATGGAAAACTTTTAAATAAGAAAAAAAAATTAGACAATTTAATGGAAATATGTGGGATGTAGCAGTACCAGCTGCATATCATATGATAGTACACGATACAAGATAATATCATATTACAGGTCACATGTGATAAATGATATGATAAAAATTATATTTTACTAGAAATGTCAAGATTACCTGTTTTACTTTAGTCTGAAGTGTATATGAAAGCTCAGAATTTAAACCAGTTTTGTTTTTCTCGTCTCTTCTCTCACCTTCTAGCATGCTTCGCTTACATACTTTGTTGGTAATAAATGACTCGAAGGGTATCGTATGTTGTTGTCAATAATTCAGTGCAGTTTTACCAATGGGCCTCTCTTTAGCAATTCTAGTACTCATTAAAAATTTGCACTTGAGGGCATGGGAAATTATTTTAAGCTCTGCAGAGGTAGTGTCTTCTCCATATCATACCTGAATTAATTACAATGGTTTTGAGAGCATAGGAAAGTTTAAGAATGAATGAGAGTAGAAGCAATATGAACATCAAAATTGTATTTCACAGAGCAGTTCCCAGCCTGTGAATGAGATGATTCCTATGCAAACCTAGATGTGTGAACACAGTCAGGGCCACCCTTTGTCTTTGAAGACACTGTGGCATTACAAGGTCTACCTGCTATTTGTGAATGAATGATTGAACTGCATAAAGGAAACTGAGTTCAGTTTGTTCTACAAATACTTGAAAGGAGCAGGGATGAAATAATTTAATTGAAAATAGTAAGCTACAGGATTTTTCTTATTAAGTTTTCCTGAATGGTTGAGAATAGTCTAACGCAGAAGAAGAAAAAACAAGCGATAAATACGAATACTTAAAATAAGGAGAAGTAAAATCACTGAGAAAATTGTGAGTTTTAACAAATAATATTTTAACTAATATTTAAATTTGCTTTTTGGTAACTCACACGTTCATGTTTTCCAGGTATTCCTTCTGAATTTTATTGTTTTATTTGTTTACTAAAAGGATGAAATACAGTAATTGAGATAACATTTTAACAGTTGTGGTAACATTTTAATGTTGTGAACTGGCTAGTCAGAAAAAAATCACACAAAAAATGGGACAGTTCCCTAATGAAAGTAGAATGACCTTTGGCCTATCAGGCTGTTAATAAATCTAACAGAACTTGTGTATTTTTAAAAAAAATGGAAATGAACATGAGGGATTCTCAGCAGATGCAATGGCTGCCTTTTTAATTTCTTTCTGTCAAAACCAGAATGCTAGCTCTCTATGTCAAAAAAATATAACAGTAGATGACGTTCTTCTTCTGTCTCCAACAAGTTATAAAGGAAGGTTCTACCACTGGAAATACAGGCATGCTGTATTTGTCTCATACTCACATCTTTAAAAATACCACATCTTACATGATATCCAAGAGCCTGGGAAAGCTATGTACAGCACATGCATCCTATTGAACCAGACATTATGGTTCTTTCTGTAGAATTAAGGGTTAAAAATTGTCATGTGCACAGTGAAGTAGAAAGCTTTTAAAATGCAAAAAAAAAGTCACCAAACAAAAGGCTTTGCTACCTGTTTACCTAGGCATAAGAATTAAAGCAATAGGTAAAACAGGGTGACTCTCTGACTGTGCTGTGTGAATTACAGGTTACGTAGGGTGGTCATTTTCATTTTGTTCTTTATGAACTGTTTGCTACACAGTGGTGCCTCAAGGACTGTTGTATCTGCATGTCTTCTGAGTAGAAAACAATTTTACAACACCAGTTAGCAAACATAGATAACTTTGACCCTGCTGAATTACGATCCTCTGTATGGGAGACAAGTTCCCCTTTGTTCGTGCATTGAAAGTATAGGTGATGTGCCAACTGAAGTGTTCATCTTACAGAAAGTTTTGTAATCCACCATTACACACATAAGTATTTTAGCAGACTTCTAATGATAAATTAGTATACAATCACCAGTTAGTTAGAAAGCAGTGCTATCGTATGTAATTAGCTAGCTATACTGTTTAATGACACTATAAAATGTCTGGGGAAAAAATTTACTTAGGGAGAAAGTGTAAAAGCAATAGTTTTCATTCAAAGTTTATTTGTCAGTTTTTGAAAAATCTTTTTTCCTTTCACCCCCCCTACATACTTCATTCATACAGAAGACAGTTGTCCTAAGATTAAGCTTCTTTGCTTTTTCAATTGAGATTTAAGCGTAAAATATGTTTTTGTGCAAGGAATCAAGGCAAGACACATAGCTTCTATAAATACTTCCAAACAGGGTTCAGATAAGCATACAAACATATGACATATAACATTGCCCATAAGAACCGTGCTGCCCTCCTCTAGGAAAGGTGAGGACGACCCTGGGAACTTGTTTAATCTATCTTCAGTTTTACAGTGAGGAAAGCACTGAAGCACAGTCCTGTTGGCACTGATGCTTATTTGCCGTTGGCCGCAGGAGCAAAATCAGGTCTTCAGGCTTGGCTGTAAGACTTTGTCAGTTTTGTCAAAAGCAGATTAAAAGTGAACTTTGAAAGAACTGCTGATAGCTCTTGTTCTAAAAAAGCTTGCAGCTGGCTGTTTGGCTGTGCTGGAAAGTTTAATATTAAAACTAGAATTCCTATTTGCTTTCAAATACGGTTAAATATTATAGCATAATCAGACTGAACAACCTGAAGCTCTTCTTATTTGACGTCATTCGAGTAGGTTGGCTAAGCGCTACAATCAAACATCAGATACCAACAGGTAGTTAGAGTTTCGTTGTTATAGGTGTAACTTTTCAGAATTTTAAGTGGGAAAGATGCAAAAGCCCTGGTATTGTTTAGAGGAAATATCCTGTGACACAGTTTTACACAAAATCAACAAATGGTTCCAGGCAGCAAAGCCTTCAAATAATTTTTATCAAATATTTTCAAGAGTGATTCTGGTG
Organism: Gavia stellata; assembly: GCF_030936135.1. NCBI lineage: Eukaryota > Metazoa > Chordata > Aves > Gaviiformes > Gaviidae > Gavia > Gavia stellata. The sequence goes on along the minus strand of NC_082637.1, from coordinate 29,784,709 downwards.
TCAGAAATGACAAATAATCTGTATTTGTTTCTGCAGCTGCAGGGCATGCTTTGGTACGTGCTTTTGTTTGCAATGGTATGCCCATCTCTGATTTGAACCAAATGAGTGAGTTAGAATTTGAGGAAGCCTCAACAGTCCATCATTCATGCAGTCAGGTTTATAAAGAAGCAGGTTTTCAGCACTTACAGAATACCTGATTTGCCAAAGCAAATGAAAGAGGTGGAAATCACAAGAAAATACAAGATCAAAAGAAAATGCAAAAAAAAGAGAGAGAAGTGCAGTGGCCTAAGCAGCAGTTAGCTCAATTATGTGGTGGCTGGGGAAACAAGTGGAAAAAAGCTACAGCCTGTAGCATGTATAAAGCTTGCACTGTGTAAAGTTTTCACACTTTTGTCCAAAGGCACAGGCATGCCTGAGGGAGAATTTTTCATTCATACTCAGCAAAAAAAAAGAGAGGCAGAATAATATGGAGAGTCCTACCAGGAGGAGGTTAGAGATGAAGGTCTGCATTTTAAGTGGGAAAGATGCAAAAGCCGTGCTATTGTTTAGAGAAGAGTGTTATCTCCCTGATGATTCAAGGAGAAATGTCTGTTAGGACCGCAGGATCTGAAACGCACCACCAGCAGGTGCCTGTAGAGGTTGATAGTCCAATTGCAAAAGCTGACTAACCTCATGCCTCTGGGAAGGATCTCTGTTCCGCTTGCAGGCTGATACAGAATACTGTACTGGCATTGCTTGTTATGATTTGAAGATGCCCTCCCACATAAGATACAGGAATATCTCCAGCTCTACAGAATGCATGTGCAAACTCTCCCTTGTAGATCACTAGCCTTACACTTGGAGAAGACTAATGGACACTTCCCACCACAGAAGAGGCATCTGTTTAGGATGGTCACCAACAGTCTGCAGGAAAAGAGTGGGCCTCTTTTGAAGACATTGGCTGAACCCTTCCATCAGGTGCAGAGAAGCAGAATGAACACGATTTCTGGTCAAGGAGATGATACAGACTGGTCTGTACATACCTAAGTTACAACATGGTCTGCAACAACATGGAGGTCCAAATGCATCAACAGCTCCAGTTGCTATCAGTTTGGCTTTAATGGCTTCACAGAGGAGGTAGAAACTGTGCTTGTGGTCCAGCACCCCACTGCTTACCCCTTGCTGGGTTCCATAGCCACAGTGGAAAAAGGTAGCAAAGGCCACTTTATTCTTTGGGGTATAAAGTATTGGGAGATTTTAAACAGTAGAGCCGATGGGGCTGGTACTAGAAACCCTGAGTAGAACCAGAACTGGTGAGCCCATAGGGTGTAACACAGATTTTTGTTTTGGACAGATCGTTAAGGTATTTGATGCTGATCTGTTGGATGATACGATGACACTCAAAACGCAGCTAAGAAAGCCACTGCTTTTTGATTGAAAATACAAGAAAGGGAAGTCACAGGAAAAAAGTAGCAAGTTATTAGGAAATTGGAAAAAAAGGGGAATAAAGGAAAAGGAACCTTTTCTTTGGAAAACAGCTCAACCAAAAGCAAAGTCTGGATGAGTGAAACAGCAGCTCCACCTGGAACTTATGACTTAAGAGGAACTGAAGAGTAAATGCAAACAGTATCAGATATGTTCTCAGTAAGGAGCAGAAGAGGCAGGGAATCTATGTTGTACCGGACCGACCCAAGCTCCTAGGAACCAACAGCACTACACAGAGAAAGATAAACACTTCACAGAGAATATTTATGGCTTCACAAAAGGGGAGGGAATAAGCCTACAGTACTGCTGATGACAATCATGGCTCAGTGATGCAACCGTAATACAGACAGATATGACCCTAGGAGGCATCAGGAAAGATCTCTCCTGCAGGGATGGAGAAGCGTTAATATGCATACTCAAAGGCAATGATGCCATGCACAACTTAAGTTATCCTGGTCAAGGATCCTTTGAGACTAGCAGATGCACAGAAGAGCTATTAAGAAAACAGGTGAATCAACAGCCCATTGTACAGGAAGCAACTGAAAGTGCTGGACATGTTGTACTTGGCAAAATGAAAGCTGAGAGGCAATATGGTTATTGTCTACAAACACATCAGCAAGTGAACACCAAGGGGGAGGGGAAAGAACTACTAAAATTATTAGTGGTGGAAGCACAAGAAAAAAAAGTATTCCAAATAGCCAGGAAGAAACTTAGCCTGGAAATGAGTAGGCTTAGAAGAGGGAAATTCTTGATTCACTTCACTATTGGGAGGGGAAAAATGTAACAGCTATTAAAATAGCTTAATAGAAAGGGAGTCAATGCCAGTGAATGCACATCCACAGTGACTAGTTTCCCTGTCCTGTATTCCCGAGACACTTTGCGTAAACAGGCTTCCATAAGAGGAGGATATAAACCCTGTAAGGATTATGAAGTTCACCTATTGATATTAACGGATGAACCTGAACCACAGTTTACTGTCTTGTGAACTCATAAAACATACTCTTAACTAAAACAACAGCATTGTCATTGAGAGAAATAATGTAGGTCTTCCTTTTTCCTTCTCAGCATGTTGCCTCCAAAGCAGGAAGGCATGAAAGGCTTTTCCGCGATATTTTATCTGTAAAGTTTATGGTGAAGCTGGTCTCCAATTCATTGTGTCAGCAATTTAGTTCACTTCTGTTGTTGTTTGTTTGTTCTCTGGAGCAAGAAAAACTGTGAGCCTGTAGCCATACACCTGGAGGACACCTTGTGCTAGCTTGATGGCTAACGCTTTGTTTTCCCAGCTAACTTGTTAGGAGCTGCCTCCCCAGCTCACTTTTCCCAGTTGACGATCCCAGCTAGCACCCATGTCCATCACTGATTACAGTTTCTATCCACCTGATCCATGCTAGGTCTCATAAGTAGGATGTTGCATGCACCTGATATCTGTTGCCTTTGCTATCGCATCCCAATCATTGAATCCATTAATTTGTTTGAAGCACACCAAAAGCTATTAGAAGTACAGCTTCAGAGGTTTCTCCTCTAAAAATGCAGCCTTTGAGCACTGTGTTTTTATTTTCCTTACTGCATGTAGTCAGAACTGGTTCTTCTGTCCAGACTCAGCCCCTGGATTTTTCAGGGATAGTTCCTTTCAGAGCCTTCAATAATCTGACCTTGAAGGAGAAGCAGAATTGAAGTCACAGAATCACAGAATCATAGAATCATCAAGGTTGGAAAAGACCTTTAACATCATCAAGTCCAACCATTAACCCAACACCACCATGCCCACTAAACCATGTCCCGAAATGCCACATCTACATGTTTTTTGAACACCTCCAGTGATGGTGACTCCACCACCTCCCTGGGCAGCCTGTCCCGGTGCTTGACCACTCTCTCAGTAAAGAAATTTTTCCTAATATCCAGCCTGAACCTCCCCTGGCGCAACTTGAGGCCATTTCCTCTTGTCCTATCACTTGTTACTTGGGAGAACAGACCAGCACCCACCTCACTACAACCCCCTTTCAGGTAGTTGTAGAGAGCGATGAGGTCTCCCCTCAGCCTCCTCTTCTCCAGGCTAAACAACCCCAGCTCTCTTAGCCACTCCTCATAAGACTTGTGCTCCAGACCCCTCACCACCTTTGTCGCCCTTCTCTGGACATGCTCCAGCACTTCAATGTCCTTCTTGGAGTGAGGGGCCCAAAACTGAACACAGTGTTCGAGATGCCGAGTACAGGAGGACAATCACTTGCCTAGTGCTGCTGGTCACACCATTTCTGATACAGGCCAGGGTGCCATTGGCCTTCTTGGCCACCTGGGCACACTGCTGGCTCATCTTCAGCCAGCTGTCAACCAACACCCCCAGGTCCTTTTCTGCGGGGCAGCTTTCCAGCCACCCGTCCCCAAGCCTGTAGCATTGCATGGGGTTGTTGTGACCCAAGTGCAGGACCTGGCACTTGGCCTTGTTGAACCTCATACAATTGGCCTCGGCCCATCGATCCAGCCTGTCCAGATCCCTCTGCAGAGCCTTCCTACCCTCAAGCAGATCAACACACCCGCCCAACTTGGTGTCATCTGCAAACTTACTGAGGGAGCACTCAATCCCCTCATCCAGATCATCGATGAAGATATTAAGTCCTGTGTATTTACTCTCCGCTCCTATTATACATTGTGCAGAAGTAATTTGGCTTCCAGAATAATGCTATAGTTCTTCAGTCAGCACGAAGCACTACCCAAGGGATTATGTGCGTACCTCCCAGCTCACGATCACTGCTCCATGTGCTTCCCAGCTCCTTTCCCTCCCTTTCCATTTGATCCAGCACTCATGTTTAAATGGCCACAGTGTGAATCAGAGAAGGGCACCATTTTTTTTCTCCTTTTTCCACTGATCCGGTTCACCTTGCAGCTGCTCAACTCCCAGACCCAAGTGAAGGAGCAGCTAGAAATAGGCAGTAGGGGCAGGAAAACAGGCAGAACTTCACCTTTTGGCATCTGTGTACTTGTTGATTATACACCCACAGGAGAAACAGTTCATACCTACATTCTGGGTAGGGTTTTTTATTTCTCGGACAGAAGTGCTGCTCTCTACCTCTCATTCTCACTCACTTTCTTCCCCACCCCCCCATTCTTTGTCACCATCTTCTCCTAGCTTTTCCTACCTCTTTCCCAATCCTCGTTGCAAAGCCAACTTCTTTCTTTATTGTTGCTGCATTGTTATTTGAAACCAGCAAAGTTTCAAGTTTAACAGCAACAAAATGTCGAATTTAAGTCCCCATTATGAAACAGGTATCAAGGAAGTTGCGTGAATCTAGGCAAGGATGACTCAAATAGCTGTAGATGGAGCACATAATGTATGAGAAAAAGCTAGGGGAGGATTGCTTGTTCAGTGCAGTAAGAGCAGGACAAGGTGGGGAAAATAAAGCAGCCTTCCACCACCTGGAGGGAGCTTACTGAGAAGACAGAGCCAAACTTTTCTTAGAAGTGAAACAGTAGAGGAAAAAAAAGCTAATAGGTGAAAGTTACAATAAGGAAGCATGGGACTGGTGCAACTCAGGCACAGAGACTGTGCTGTCTCCACCCTTTCAGATTTTCAAAATTCAGCAACTTGACCTGGCTTTGCCCTGCCTGGAGTGGAATGCTGGGTTAGGTGACTTCCACAGGTGCCTCCTGATCTAAATCCTTCCTTTCTTTGGCATTGCCTAGAAGGCAACAATCTAGTACCTAGTACTTTGAGCATAATTGCCATTATTTATCATGGCAACCATGAGATACAACAAGGTATTTAACGCATATTGCTCTCCTTTCTAGCAGCAAGCTCTTTTCTAACAGCACAGTATTGTTTAGCATAAGGATTTTGTCATGAGGACTGATGCTTATTGGAGCAGAAAGGTAGCTAGCAGTATTTTTCCAAATTTATGGTGCTCACAGAATGTCACCTTTTATTTGTTTGAAATCACGTAATGTAAGAGACTGCTGTCTGCCTTCATTAGCTGAATTATTTAAACAAATCTTAGACATGTTATATGTTGTGTAACATTTCCATTAGTATCAAGCAGTATAAGTAGGTTTATTATTTCTAAGCTGATCAGCTAGTTTATTATAAGACACCTCACTGTGTAAACATTACAGACCATCCCTCCTTTATAGTATGTTATTTGCTTAATGAAGATAATTGTATTTTAGAGGGAGAGAGTATCTAGTACTTGTATTTATCCCTAACTTGTATTTTATCCCTAACCCTTGATTCTGCATATTGCCAAAAGTTGGTATGGTCTCCTATTCTTGACTTATCCTTCAGTGCCTCCTTCCTTTGTAATTTACTTGGCCTTCAGCTTCGCCTAATCTCAGACTTTCTTCTGGATCATTTTCTCTGGAAATGCTGAGGCCAGCAAAGACAATCTACTAATTAACGATGTAATGAAAAGCATGACAGAGGATGAGAAAGTACACCTAAGACCTTTATGGGGTTTGGCTGTTGGAAACTTTTCTCTTTTCTCTGAATTCTCAGGTACAAAACACCTCAATATGTGAAGAGTTCTTTTCTGATAAGCCACATTTTAACTCTGTTATTATTCTTCAGACTTGTGATGTTCAGCAAATGATAATGTTTTGCTGAAAACAAACATCAGTGTTTTTAAGAGGAAAATGAGAGCTCTTTCAAATTACTTGTTATCCTTTTGAAATGACTTGTTATCCTTAAATGCAGAATGTCTGCACATAAACTGGAAGGCTCCAATATAGATCTTAGATTTGGGGGCAGGGGAGGGCATAAGATTGTATTAAAATTTCAGGTATTTAATAATATTTCGCTCCTCTAAATCATTCCATTGGTCAATACTTTTGTTCACTGCAGAAGACCAGATCAGTATCTAGCTTTACTATCTAAAGCATACCTGCAGAAGATTGCTGTCATCCAGTAATTGCTTAGGCTCTATGAGCCAGTGTTCTCTCAAATCCTCTTTTTATATGATGCCAAATTTGAGAGTAAGGATATGGACACATGTTTGCAAGTCCTCCATCCACATCAGAAGGAGATGAAACCATGACACTTAAATATAGAAATACACATCAGACTAACTCAAACACAAAATGTATTAAAACAAATAAGTTATTTAGCATTTTTTAAATAGCTAATCCCACCAGAGAAGCTTGCCATCATCACAGCCAATTAAACAAAACAACTGTTCAATTTATTGTGTGAATTACAAAATCAGAGTGAAGAGGTAAAGCCCTCAGTACAGTCTCAGCACTAGAACTCCACCTAATACTCTATATTTTGAAGTCACAACCAAGTGGCAGATTTGGGAGTGTTTAAAAATTACTTTTCTATTTCTCCTGGTTCTGGAAATTTGAAGGATGGGAAGAAATTAGAGAATTACATGCTAATCAAATTTTTGCACGCTGGGCCGGTACAAATGCACTAGGTCTTGTAAAAAATTGCCAAAAAATGAAAGATTTCTATTCTGAGCTATTTAAGACTTCTCAGCAAAAGTGATAAAATGCTGTTCAACTTTGAACAAGTAACAGATAGCATTTGCATTCCAAGTAGAGGAAAAACCCCCTTCCATGAGGAATAAAAGATGCAAAAAAATATTTTAACACAGATATCTCTGTGATGTAAAAGATAAATATGGATACTCATTTGGGGGTTGATAATGCTTAGGCATTTGGGAATTGAATTGCAAGCTGTGAAAAAAAATCTGCACTTCAGCCAAGATTTGGGAAGATTTTTTTGGCAATGTCTGTCTGTGGTTGCAGAGGCATCTTGAAGAGTTGCTGCTTCCCATGTCTCTGGCTGCCCATTGCTGCTTCTGGCCCCCAACACCCTCTCCAGCATGCCAGCACACCTATTAATGCAAAAAAGAAACTAATTAGTGAGCTGAGCCAGCTGAAAAATAACCAGTGAAGCAGCTCTGCTGCCAAGTGTGATGGTCTGGTTTCACAAACAGTCTTCCAGTGGCAATGAGGGCATAAGCTGCCACCACCACTGATCCATGCTGCCTGTAGCGGTGCCAGTACCAGCACTTGTGTAGCTCTTCGCTTGGGCAGGCTGGGGGACAGATCTCCCTCAGAATAACCTTTTTCCTTGAGTAATTTTTCAGCTGAATGAGTTTCCAGCTCCGGCTCATGCTGACACTGACAGAGCAGTTAGAAATGAGTGGTTGGAGCACAGGGAGGACGGTCTGTCATTGTTTAAACCTAATGCCAGGACACATTCTGAATGGTTTGCAGGTTTTGAGGGATCTCTTCAGAGGAATGAACTGAACCCAGAGAAGATGTAGCATGTATGAAACTGCTGTTCACTTCATGCTCAAGCCTTTTGTAAAATATAGTAGAAATAGATGTCTGTGGAGAAAATTGTCATGAGCCCCACAGAAATATATATTCAGATGGTAAGAATACAAGCTGGAAGTAGTACAAACAAACCAGAACACTTCTGTTAAATCTAATTCATTCTACATCCTCTATCTTAACGCACAAAGTTGTAGACTCTAAACAGAATGGACACTGGAATCACCTCAAGCGTAGGCATGTAAAGAAGGAAGTGCTTGGGGAACAGCCTTAGAGGGACCACTCTGATGCTCTTTCTGGACAATCAGCACACTTGTGTGCCTCTCTGAAATGCCTCTACACTAATGCATGCAGTGTAGGGAACAAAAAGGACTGCAGTGGATGGATAGATGATCTTGAGGAAAGAGGGGCTGGGAAGGCAAAGAGGGGGAGCTGCCTTTATGTGAGTGAGGAGCAGGGATGCATGGAGGTCTGCCTTGGGGTGGGTCAGGAGCCTATGAAGAGCATATGGGTCAGGCAGGCAGACCAGCCTGGGTGATGTTGTAGTGGGTGTCTGCTATAGACCTCCTGATCAAGAAGAACAAGTAGATGAATTCTTCAGAAAGATGCAAAAAGCCTCATATTCTCAGACCCTGGTCCTCTTGGGGGACTTGAACAACCCAGATACGTGCTGGAGGTGCAACAGAGCAGGGCACAAGCAATCTCTGAGATGCCTGGAGTGAGTCCAGCAAAGGGCCATGAAGATCATCAAGGGAATGTATCATCTGTCTTCTGAGGAGAGGCTGAGAGAGCTGGGAGCATTCATCTTCAACAAGAGAGGACTCAGGGGGATCTTTTCAAAGTGTATAAATACCTGATGGGAGAGAAAGAAGAAGATGGATCCCAGCTCTTCTCAGTGGTGCCCACTGACAGGACAAGAGGCAATCGGCACAGACAGAAACACGAAATTCCATCTGAGCACAGGAAAACACTGAAATCCCATGAGGGTGATCAAACACTGCCACAAGTTACCCAGAGACATTGCAGAGCCTCCATCTGTGGAGATATTTGAAACCCAGCTGGACACAGTCCTGGACAACCTGCTCTAGCTGATGCTGCTCTGAGCAGGGGGATTGGACAAGGTATGTGAGGACACCCATACAACTTGAGTTAGTCTGTGAGTCTGTGGTGTGGTTCTTAAGTCCCACAGGTACGATTGTTAAGTCCAGCCTCCAAAAGTCGGGAGAATGCGATCTAGTAATTCTTGGAGGAAAGGAGATACTATTTTGCAATTATGTAGCCGAATAGAAAAAGATGATGTCTTTCCAAATGATTGTCTAGTCTCTGTGAAATACTAGTTTAGGAGATGATTCTTCCAAAATCATTACAGTCCACTTGCTGAAAAAGCAGAGCTTTGAATCATTTGTTTTAAACACAGAGAAAGTGCATTGGTTTCTACGTGACTCTGCAGAATTACAAAGGGGGTTGTGCTGCAAACATGGGATGATTACCTGTGAGTGAGGAACTTTTGAACATCTGTGTAATGGTGGCTGGATTTGGATCCTCAAAGTAATCTCAGAAAGGTTACTTGCTCATTTGGTTTTTACCAAGAAGGAAAATAAGCTAACTTCTGGTTGTTGTAGAGATGTTTATGTTCATTCTTTCATTAAAAACCAGCCTTGAATTCAGCGTGATTCGAAGTGCTGTACAAGTTTGCACTAAGATGAGTCTCTCTAGTTGCTTCTCTTTGTCAGGTATCTTTGAATCAGAGTATTCAAAAAAACAGGTATGAGTGCAAATCCCAGAAGCCACAGAAGAGACCAGGTGGGTTAAATCAGTGGGAAGGGAAGAGAAAGGAATTCAGAGGACTGCCATTTCATCATGAATACAGTATCACATGCTGCCAATAGCACCCTCTTTTTAAAATTTTTGTGATATTCATAACAACTCATTTCTATAAGTCCATTATTAACTATGAGTAAGACAAACTGTGCTAACAGCACATTGCCTTGGGTTTGGCAGCATTTCTAGTGAGTAATAAACGTGCAGAGCTGGCAAGGTAAACACACCAGGTGTCCTGAGCTAACCTGCAGGAATTCACAGCTGCAGTCTGCACCAATGTGCATCCAGATGTTCTCTTAGGCCTCCAGGTCAAACCACTGTGCAGACAGGTTGGATACCCCAACTCCTGCTGAAAGGAGGATGCCGTAGATCTCAAGCTAGCTGACGTGTGTTTTATTGAAGGCTGTGAATGTCTTCTGTAAAAAAGTATTCCTTGGTATGTGTTGTGACTGTTTCTTTCTGTATGTGTATGTGTCTTTCTCCTTACCTGCTTTGCTGATTCAGGTCCCTTATCCCCGCATTTTGTCTGATACCTCCCTCCTTCTCCTCCCCTCTCATGTGTTCCTTCGTTTGTTCTCTTTCCCCTCATTATTCTGTGAGTTTCATCAGCTCTCTTCATACAGCAATGAATGGAGTCAGCTGTGTTTCTGTCTCCTTGTTTCCACTGGTTCAAAGGGCTTGGGGGCAGCCGCCCCACCAGACCTGTCTGATTCTCATGATAAACCAGCACAAATGCGCCTGAAAGGTGTGTTTCTGAGCACAGACCAGAACTGGGGACTGTCTAGCTTTTTGCAACTCTAACAAGCCTACTATTTCCTGTGTCTCAACTCTGCAGTGACAAAAGGAGGGAGGTTGTATTTCTATACTCCCCCAACTTGGTTATGCACCACAAGTGATAGGGACAGGGCCACTCCAGTACAGACACATTCAGCATGGTTCCCCCTATCCAATGAGTCTTCATTTTCCCACCTCAATTTAAATTCTGCTATATCCTGTCATTCATACATTATTGTTGAATGAAACATACTCTTTCCAAAGAACATTTGTTGCTGTTCAGTTCTTTTTCCTGGGGGAGGGTCAGACTAGAAGAGAAATAATGAAATTTTGTGTTGTTACTTTCTTGTAATGCAACTTTAATGATTTCCTCACCCCCCTGTCCTCCTCAACTGTGCAATAACAAAGCCAGGCTTTGGACTGTGCAACTCGTGATCTCACTGTGGCAGCTATTTCCTTTGATGTAACTCAAAACATCTTCAACTGTTAGTGACAACTTTAATGTTAAGGCTCAGTTGTGCACTGTTTGCATATTTATCTAATGAAAGTAAGTCATCTTGCAGTGGTAGAGGCAAAACACCATATCTAGTGCAATCTAATTACTCACCTGTATGCAGGATATAGCCTTGTAAACCCAGCACACGCACCCCCCCCCCAACAGATTTCTCATTTTAATTAAGATTTTGTTCTTAACAAGATGGAAATTAAACTAAATGCTCCAGGTCAAGGCAAAAAAAAAAAAAAAAAAAAAAAAAAGGAGACTGTTTCAGTGTGCCTTGAGCCATGGCTTTGGAAAAACATGATCATGGGAGTGCTTTATCTTCTGCAGTGAGAGAAATAAATTGAGAATTAAATGTTTTCATAATATTTATGGAAGTGTATGTCCATTTTAAGGGTTTTAGCTCACTTTCCTAGTCATCACCTCTTAAATAGCAACCTGAAAATATTATAATATTCTTAACAAAAATAAAAATTACTGATAACTTTTCAGTCTCTTTATCTTCACCACTAACCTGAAATTCTCCTTTTGCAACCCATATTTCCATACAGTGCTGGCGCCTTTTCACCCCATGCAGTTTCCCCTCTGATAACTCTGGCCTCATGTGAATAGTGTGAGGCACTGCACAAACATGAGGTGAAAAAAAAGCCCTTGAGCAGAAGAGGCGGCAGACTAAATACAGGATAAAAGACCTTAGCTGCATGTAGTATATAACAGAGTAACACAATCAGAGTCAGAGAGCTGTATTTATAACGAATAGTCCTAAATTACGGGTTGTCTAAGTTGGAGTTCTCTTCCACACTCCTACTGTTTGGGATTGCAGAAAAGCACATACCATGCACAGAAAGCAAAGCTGACACTGTTATGTTCTACTGCCCAAGAGCTTTTTTTTTTTTTTTACCTGAGATTGAATCCATGATACTGCATTATTGGTAGCAATGCAATGCAGACTTTGTACCAAAAATATATCCATGTTCATTAGCTGCAAAGGAGAATGCATACTTGAGTCACACAGAGCAAGCAGGTAGGTAGGAAGGAAGATGAAACCAGGTGGCGGTTGGCCTTAAGAATGATTTATAAAGCAAGAAATAAAGAAGTCCAAAAAGCAGGACAAAGAGAGACATTCCGTGTGCTATTTAAATAAAATGGAAAAGATCAAAGCTAGGATACAAAAGGTCTGAATATTTCTTTCCCTTTAGTTCACAATAATCAGGCAGATGATGTTTGGGATACATAAGCTGTACATAGCTGTTTGAGAAATCTTAGTAGATGAATACTACAAAATGTGTCTGTGTCCAAGCTTTTGCGCTACATGGTAGATTTTTTTTTTCCTCTGTGGATGACTTCCTGTATATTTTAGCTAGTAAAGATCCTGTTTGGGCTCTGTTGGCCAAGGTCCTTAGTATGAAACGAGACAGATGTTAGCGATACATTAAAAGTGTATGATTCATATTATCATGGTTGCTTCGGATGTGCATGAGGATGCAGTTTTTTAAATCTCTGAAATGCAAGAAAAGACTCTTGTTAACTAAGCAGTCTTTGTCTCAGGCCCTTTATAATAACCATCTTGAAAATTTCCCTATATTAGAACCTCCAGGTCCATATATGATCTAGTCTCCATTTACACCCTTGTAACAGAAATGATGAAAAATTAAATTTGCTGGTCTTGTGTGCCCACAGAGCCTTGGGACTGGAGCTGACCAATGCTGCAGTTGAATCTTATCAGCTTGTATACCACCCATTTCTTACAGAGTGAATCTGAAATGGGATTTTGGAGAAAGCTGTGAGTTGGGTTATGCGACTTAAGACTACTGGTTGGGTGTGGACCCAATAGTGAACTATTTCTGTCAAATAAGAAAAAGACCCTAAGGTATTCCCAAAAGGGACCACAGGAACCAGAAGGAGCTAATGGGCTCATGAATCACAAACTATATCTCAAGGTAAGTGTCAGATGGTGGTGGTGGAAGAGCTCCCATTGCCCATTGACTGCTGGGTAAGGACCAGGTGGGCCCAAAAGTGCTCACCGCACCATCCAGCAATCATGTCAACCAGCAGTCGTGTCAGCCAGGAAATTTTGTTTCTGGGACAGCTGCCAGACTCTGTTGTTACTGGGTGTGTAAATAATGACACTTTTAGCTGCAATGATGCTAAGAACCCTTTTGACTTCACAATAGAAATTTTATGGCCCTATATGTGGGCCACATGGTGATGAGCAAACACTGGCAAAACTGTTGTAGCCCCATTTTGAGAATGGATGCTGTGTGAGAGAGTACATGCAGCTCACTCATATTATCAGCAGCCATGTGAAGGATCAATCCCTCATCAAAAAAATGACAGGAGCACACATCGTAAGCCAGAGAAAAGAGTTAAACATGCAACTCATCTGGGTCTCTTATGATGGTGGTGTTGGGCAGGTTGGATCTCTGTCCAAATTTCCCCCCACAGAGAATTTAAAACCAGTTTTGCAGTTTGGCATTTGGCAGGGTTTTTCTTAATATGTTCAGCCCACAAAAGGACATTTTCTTTCTGCCTGTAATCTTCAACATATTTAGCTTTTTTATTACCATCTGTGCACCAGGCTGGGTAGCCTGATGATTCCTGCTTCTGGCAGAGGTGCAGTTTTATGCAATTTGGGAAAAGGATGCTACCTCTCCATGCAAAACCTTGCCAAAACTTGCCTGTAGCCCTCCTGCAGAGCCTTGTTCAGTTCCCAGGAACACCAGGGGCCCACATGGGCTCTTTCTTCATCACTGGGTGCAGGGGACCTGGCAGATTTCAGCACAAGGGTAGCATAAGGGAAAAGATAGCTTGCCATTGACTTTCAGGCTAAAAAGAGCCCATGAGGCAGGTAGATTTTGCCTGTTTCCCAAAACAGGCTGTCAGGGTATCAAAATTCTCAAAACCAGGTTTGGGGTGCACAAGAGAGTATGGGGTTTTTTTGTTGATGAAGGGATAGAGGCTAGTAAAATCACAGTAATTTATCTCTTCATTGAGGGCTGCTTTGTAATGCAGACAAAATGCCACCTGGAGGAAGGAGTGCTGCAATGTTAGTTTTGAGGCACATAAACTAGTAAGTGGATGTGCAAACACAGGCCAGCACGGTATATGGAAAGGGATCTCTATGGCGATAAACCTCCACCTTTCCATTGCCCTCTTCCTCACAGTGTGAGATGGCTCATCACCATAATCTCATTCCTGTACAATCTCCAGGCTTCCCTCAAAATTTTCACATCATTCTGGCAGTAGTAACTCAGTTCTTTTTGCAAGCCAGAAGTCTTCTCCTGACTAGCTGTGTGCCATGCTGAGAACAGCTGCTTCTCTTCAAGCATCATGCCATCCACCCCGTAATGTTCTGGTGGTCGAAGAGGTCCCACATAACTTTGACTGTGAGCAGTGTTGAAAAAATGGGCAGACCCTGATACCCAAAGCTTGGGGAATGCTGGGGTAAAAAATTTAAAGAGTCAGTGAAATGAATAATTAGGCTGGCGACTTCTATGCTCATGAGTTCACCACCTTGGAGGATAAATTGCACATCCATTTTTTCCTTCAGAATCTGACTAGCAATGAAGTAGCTGCCATAGCCTTTGGCATTACCTGCTAGGAAATTGTAGCTCTGAAACTTTGTGTCCATAAACAGCTGAATTAAAGTCTATGAGACAAGTGTCCTCTTTAAACTCCCATTCCCATTCAAATCTTTCCCTCTTTACCCCTTCTTCTGCATCCCAACAGGCACCTGTTCCTAACTCCATGCCAAAAATGTAGCTTGGGGTATATGTCCTGCTTTCCTGCATATGTCCCATGTCATCGACAGTACAGCCCTGCTGTATTTACAGCTGTGGCTGTGGTTGTACAATGCATGACAAAGCTCACAGATGTTTCTCACCCCAAAAACCTTCTTGGTATCCTTAACACCATAGTTATATGTTCATCATGCAAAAGGAGGAAACAGGTCTTGGGATCTCTGACACTGTCATTTGGCTTAAAAATCCCCCAACCCTTTTTCCCCTCCAGTATGAGGACAGTGCGTTAGGAAAGCACATGGAGTACGATGCTGCCTGGAGCAGCATGGAGTCTTCCCTTCCCAGCCTGCTTCTGGGTACAGTGATGGGGTGGCTGGTCCTGCAGGCAGTCACAGGGCAGCATGAAATCACATGGGGCACGACATGGTCGAAAAAAGTGGTGACCCACCATAAAATGGTGACTGAAGCAGTGTAGTGGACCTGGTGTAGTTAATGGGAGGGGGATCCCTGCCCAAACAGCCTCCTGGGGTGGACAGAGCCCTGGGGGCTGCACTGTCCTGTCCTCCTGGGGTGGACAGAGCCCTGGGGACTGCACTGTCCTGTCCCAAGCAGAGGCTCTGCCTGGCACCTCCTCCATCCTGGTGCACAACATCACTCCTGAGCAGGGACAGCTGCATTGTCTGCGCCCGTGGCACAGTTGGCTGTCAAAATGGGAAATCCAGCCTAAGTTATGGTGTGTGGGCTGTATATTGATATTTCTGAAGATCTGAAATAAGGGAAACATACCCTTACACCTCTATTGCTATAGAGGTATGCAGCATACAAATTGCCAGATGGTAAATTACCCCACGGCAACAAGTGACCTCAGATGAAAATGTACCATCTTGTTACTTGTATATTCAAGAAAAGTGCAATGAACCCTGGAAGTGCTTAGTGGCTCTTCCCACACGTCATCATGAGATGACACTAGAGAGCTCCTTTTCTAAAGAATTTCTTATTCTGAAGAATTTCAGGCAAGATTGGCTTTGCCTAAGGCATGTGAGGGAGGAGGCCTTTTCACCAGGAATAGCCACAGGACACTTTCAGCAAAAGAGAGATGTGCACGTTGGTGAATTCCTAATGTGAACAAACATCTCCATTAATAATCTGGCAACAGTAATTTTTATTGTTCCCTCTGCTATTTTGGTACCATGAGGTATTATGCTTTCAGAGCTCTGAAATGTACGTCCACTGCTTTCAAAAATAACAAAAAGCCTCCATCTGATACATACATGCCAGATAATTTGGGTATTTCTAGGAGGCAGTAATAACCATTATTGCACTTCCAGAAGTCTGTGAAAGAAAGCCTCTGGGCAGTAGTGCTGCAGCAAATTTACCTCTGTGTTATGATCTCTGAGTATACGTATCAGTACTGGTGTGCAGCAACTCAGTGCAAACTCATTGTGTATGATTTCTTTCAGCAGACATGGATGTACCTCAATAAAACCATTGCCTGCAAATAACCATAATATTTGGAAAAAAGAAGCACCAGAAGCTGAAGCACCAGAAGCTAAGCACAGAAGAAAGTTACTTGAACTTAGTGTCTTTTGTATCCAAAAGCATATACATATAATATGTAGAATGCAACTGATATACATGTATTTGCAATTTTCCAAAACATGAATGTAAAATAAATCACACCATATTGTCACAAAAAAATTTATCTTGCTTACATGCCTCCTGTCTACACAGAGGTGACATTTGCCTGCTGTGGGATTGGCTTATACTCATGGGTTGCAAATGTAAGTAGTAGCTGACAGATTCTCTACCATTTGTTTCCGCTATGTACAGACAATCCATAAATCCTAACACAGTCCTTACTTCAAAAGAAACCTTGTCTGATTAAGTGCAGAGTCCAGAAGTCCTTTAGCAAACCTCTTGAAGTAAAACCTAAAAATTCAACACTGTCATCCTTTCAACAAGTGAGGCTACACAGTATCTACCAGCTCCTGCAGAACTGACGGTTGCTTTCTCTTCAAAATTTGCTGTACAGGAAGCTTGCTAGAACAAAAAAAAAAAATCTAGTTGTAACTCCTCAAATACTTAGTTCAAATTGAGTTGCTCAGACACTAGCAAGCACTGGCAGCTACAAGGGCAATCTGCAGCAGAGGCAGTACTGACTGTACTTTCCAACACCCCCTGCCCCACCCAAACACTTGCAAATTTTTTTAGTTCTCTCAGAGCTCAGCAGTAGTGTCTCGCTGTCTGTCTCCTATAAGCTTCTCCAACCACAGGGTTTTGCTGTCTGTCTGCCAAAAATAAAAGTCCCAGCTCTGGTATGACACAGCTGCACAACCTTGACTCAAGACAGCGAGGTGGTGAGACAGGACTGTTCATAGCTCAGGGATTCACGTACTCACCTGCCCATCCTGCCTGACCAGGGTGATGAGCACTCTAGTGCTCAGCTTAATAGCGTGCTATAGATTACATGCTTTTCACAGGTAGCCAATAAAATAGAATCATAGAATCATAGAATCATTTAGGTTGGAAAAGACCTTTAACATCATCAAGTCCAACCATAAACCTAACCCTGCTAAGTCCACCACTAAACCATGTCCCTAAGTGCCATATCCACACGTCTTTTGAACACCTCCAGTGATGGTGACTCCACCACCTCCCTGGGCAGCTTGTTCCAGTGCTTCACCACTCTCTCAGTAAAGAAATTTTTCCTAATATCCAGCCTGAACCTCCCCTGGCGCAACTTGAGGCCATTTCCTCTTGTCCTATCACTTGTTACCTGGGAAAAGAGGCCAACACCCACCTCTCTGCAACCCCCTTTCAGGTAGTTGTAGAGAGCGATAAGGTCTCCCCTCAGCCTCCTCTTCTCCAGGCTAAACAACCCCAGCTCCCTCAGCCGCTCCTCATAAGACTTGTGCTCCAGACCCCTCACCAGCTTCGTCGCCCTTCTCTGGACACGCTCCAGCACCTCAATGTCCTTCTTGTAGTGAGGGGCCCAAAACTGAACACAGGATTCGAGGTGCGGCCTCACCAGCGCTGAGTACAGGGGCATGATCACCTCCCCACTCCTGCTGGCCACACTATTTCTGATACAGGCCAGGATGCCATTGGCCTTCTTGGCCACCTGGGCACACTGCTGGCTCATATTCAGCCGTCTGTCAAACAACACCCCCAGGTCCTTTTCTGTGGGGGAGCTTTCCAGACACTCGTCCCCAGGCCTGTAACACTGCATGGGGTTGTTGTGATCCAAGTGTAGGACTCAGCACCTGAAATTATTGCCTTGTGCTTCTACGTTGTGTGTAATTGCTTGTGGAGTCTCCTTGTACCTGGCTAATGATGCCTGAACAAACCAAATCAAAACAGGAGCCATAACATCTCCTGCAGTAACAACTCCAGCATAAAACCTTGCCATTAGCTTCCTGCAGTCCCACAAATTGGGACTTGGCTCGACCCCTTTCTCCAGTCTCCCTGCTATGGCACCACAGCAACCCTACAACTCCTACACCCTGTCCTTGTGTCCTGGGATGGGTTACTGAGCTGCCTAAGGATCCAGGAGCTGCCGTGCACGTAATAATTTGCAGCTGATGGCTGTTAATTACTGAAAAAATAATTGCCCTGTAGCTGCCCTGTAGAGAAACTGGTTCCACTGCTCAGCTCAATGCCTGCACACAGGTGTCCACTCTTTGGAGGCACAAGCTTAAGCACTGTGAAGGACCAGAGCTCCAGGGCTCAGAAACAGCCTTAGAGAGACAGATGGGAGCTGCCACTGCCTATATCATGCTAATTTAGGTAATGCACCACATACCTGTTCATGGACCTCTGAAGCAGAATGCAGATTCAGAAAATTTGTCTTGGACATAGAATTGAAGTAAAATGGCTTCGTTGCTGATTCTTCCCTCTTCTACCACATATGATGTTATAGGGATCTTCTTTCACTGTCTCAACATAAATCTGAGCACCAAATATCTCTTTCCACATGACAGGGGCAGTCTGCAAGACTAACAGGAGTGGAGTTAGTTTTAATGAAATTTTTTTTTCTTCCAAATAAAAAAACAATCACCCAACCCCAAATTAGCTCAGTGGGACAATACAATAGAATAATTGTGGCTTCGAAAATAGAAGAGACTTTTGTCTTGAATACTGTGTAGATGCTCTACAGGTTACGATGGAGAATGGCAACTGGAGATATTAGCTGTAATGAGAACTATCATTTGTAAATTGCAAAGCATGAAACTCCTTCATCTACAGCAAATAGTTCAGACTAGTGTAAACCTGTGCAGACTGTAATGTTGGTTTAGTTGCTCTTCCAGTGACATCCAAAGTATTTTTGAGCAGTTGGGAGTAAAGTGACATTTTCAAAAGATACAGCAGTTAGCATAATGTAGTTCTACATCTGGTTACACTTGACATAAAATGAAAGCATTTAATGAACACTTTTTTTTTAGGGGAACTTTGACTATACTTCAGCATTTAAACATTAATTTTTCATTTAAAAAAGGGTTTTCACAGGGGCACAATATTTGTATATATGAATATATTCATATATATTCATCTATAATTCTTTTTATATATTCATATATTATAGTGGTATTTAAAAAACAGAAGCAAGAATTTATGTTAATTTTCATTGCACAGCAGGAAATTTTCTTAATATACTATGTCCTTCACTCAGGGAAACATTTTCCATGTTCTTCCATAGGATCATCTTCTTCCCATTTCTCTAAGCAAGCTGCACAGTTGAACCATTGCACCTTATCCCCTTCTCACACCTCAGAAATTATCACGTGCATAATTTTTTGCCTCACTACCGTGCCAGCAGCACAACTGCAACAATCATTATTTCATGAGTTTCACCGGTAACCTCCATCTCAGTTCCATCTTAATTCTCAAATTTTAATGAATTACATTCTTTTTGAATCTCAACTAATAAAAGTTGAATCAAAGAAAATAAAATCTCACAGAAGTGAGAGCCTCCGTAGGATGGGTGGGGAAGCTCACATGCCTTTTATTTACCCTTTCCAGAATTGCAAAGATGAAACCTCTGAAGAGACGCAGAACGGCAGGCACAGCAAGCCCGGCTCCTGGCTATCTGAAAGAGCTGGACCTAGTCATCCTTTACAGGCATGCTGGCCAGCAGGTCCCCAGGCAAAGCGCCCCTGCCTGAGCCTCATCCTGCAGCCAGGAGCACCTGTCCAAGGAGCAGCAGCAGGGGAAGGAGGTCCCTGCTGCCTTGGTTTGGCTGGGACTGTGCCAGCCTCGGCGGCTGGCGGCGGCAGTGCTCAGCACTGCTCTCAGCTGAAGCCAAGGGCACTTGCAGCTGTGGTGTGAAATGGCCGGAGCAGCCATGTAGCTGCCTCCCAGCATGATCTGTGGCTCTGTTTGGACAAGGGAGGGTGATTTAGCACCACAGTGTGTTCCCTGTTCAGAGAGGATTTTCTCCAGGGAAGCTGTGATGAGGATTGCTTGCACACTGCCCTGGAAATGGGTGCATGACACAGGGGTTTTTTGCACAACTGAAGAACCAGTAAACACTTCCTCATACAGCTAGGCCGACACAGAGCAGTGATCTGCTTGGGAAAGACTATTTTCCTTTTTCTCCTTCGCAGCGAGAAGTTGCATTACATGTCTAGCTCCTGTGTAGGAGGCATGTACCAGGATACAGCTGTATCCCCAAATGGTCCCAGGTGTTTCCTGTGAGGGGATGCTTTATCCTGCGTCTGCTTCCAAAGGAGCACCCTGCCTGGATAGAGATCACAAAGATGCAAATACCACAGCATCGTGCACAGGCAGACCCCATGGAGGGTGCAGCGGTTTAGTTGACTGCATGTCCCTGAGGACAGCTGCATGCATCCACCCCCTCTCTTTGCCACAAACAGTCCTCCTTAAGATCTGTCTTGTCTTGGTGCCCTCAGGCGCCAAGTGTACGCTGTGAGCCTGGGCTGGGAGTGGGGAGTCTGAAACACCCATGTCTAAGGTGCTTCTCATCTCATACATGACCTCCCTCACTCTTCAGCAGCTCTCAGAATAGCAATAACAGTTTGGGAAGCCTTAAGTAGAAGGGCTGCAGAAGGCACTCTGTATCTTTTTCATTAACTAGAAACTTGATGGTATTGGTGTGGAGAAGCACAAATGAGGCAGAAGTTATCCAGCGCTGATGGGGAAGGTGAGCTCGAACCTGTAGGGTCCAGTGGAGAGAATGGAAAGCACACTGGGAATTTAGCACGTGAAAGCAGTCGTGGGGTGGGGGAACTGGAGATGTCTGGCCTGAGGAAAAAAGAGAAATCACAGAATCACAGAATCACTAAGTTTGGAAAAGACCTGTAAGATCATCAAGTCCAACCATTAAAAAAAAAAAAACCAAAAACCAACAAACCACAAACAAACCAAAAAAACCACCCACAAACCACAAAACACACCACAAACCACACCAAAACAACCCACCCACACCACACAGCACCATGCCCATCAAGCCACATCCCACAATGCCATATCCACACGCTCCTTGAATACCTCCAGGGAGGGTGACTCTACCACCTCCCTGGACAGCCTGTTCCAGTGTTTCACCACTCTCTCAGTAAAGAACTTTTTCCTAATATCCAGTCTGAATCTTCCCTGGCACAACTTGAGGCCATTTCCTCTTGTCCTGTCGCTAGTCACATCGGAGAAGAGGCCAACACCCACCTCTCTGCAACCTCCTTTCAGGGAGTTGTAGAGAGCGATAAGGTCTCCCGTCAGCCTCCTCTTCTCCACACTGAACAACCCCAATCAGGCAGGGTTTCACGGCACAAAGTAAAGGCTTAGATCAGTGTGGAAGGAACTGCTCTGGTGATTTGTTCAGCCCTCCTTGTTTCAGGAATGGTCTTTTCTGAGCTTGGCAGGAAAGTGTCTCTTTTGAAGTCTTTTTTAAATTGCATGCTTTCCTGGTGATGGACCTACAGCCCTGGAGTTTAGCTATGTTCAACTTCTGTGGCTCAATCCAGCTCTGGATTTTTGCTTCAGAAAACTCAGAAGTGCCAGTCTTTCACTGACACCTGTGGATATAAGGCAGAATTGCACACAGGCTCTCACTGGAAGTCAGCAGCTTCAGCTCCCAGAGTTGCTGGATGAGAGTATCCAGCCTCTCAAAGACTTTTGCCTGAGGAGGACTCAGTTCTATGCAAGGTTCATGGCACTGCAATGATTAAGGCAAAGTGGCACGTGTTAACCTGCAAGATTAACATTTGTCAGTCTTCCACTCTTTCCCAGTGGAGAATTCTCTGTGCAAAGTGATTTAGGGTTTTTGATTTTTCCAGGTGCACACCTAGCCATGTGTTTTACAAGACCAAAAGCAGGGCAAAGCAGTAGTTGGAGCAGAAAGGCACGAGGCACCGCTGCCCATGAGCAAGCTGTCTGGCCTACCTGTGGCTTTGCTGCTGAGCAGGACAGAGGGGTGGGAAGAGGGGACACCTCATGGTTCCCACTCTGCGTTGATACTCCAGTACTGCCAAAATAGCTGTAACACTGCTAACATCCCGCCCTAGACCTCCTTAGGCTAACACAGGCTCACACTTTAGCACAGGCTGAGGCACAGACTTCATCATGTACCTTTGCGTGCAGCATAAACTTTTAAAGGTTTGTTTTGCTGGTACTTATAGGTGTGGAAAGACTTTTGCTGACATACAGGATTCTGAGAACGTTACTGGCTTCTTGAAGGGAAGCTGCTGTTTGTATGAAAACTTTGATATGGAACTAGGATAAATTGACCTTAAACTAGGATGATTTCAGTGCCAAATATATGTATTTTGATAAGGCCTATCATGCACTGCCACGTTCATGGAGAAACTAATAGGAGTTAATGTATAGATAGCAGAACAGGGTCATTATAAGAGAATTAAAAGAAAGGAAAAGAACCAGCCATCACTGTCCTGTCTCTCCCACCGATGAGGGCCACCCCTGGTCATGGACTTGCTGGAGTCAAATGAGTAAGTGAGCGGGTGCATTAATCACTGATGTAAGGTATCATCTCTTACGTCTTAACTGTGTTTTGCTATACTTGTATATAGCATATGCTCATTAAGAAACGTTTCTCATTTCCTTGCCTCTGTCCTCTGTGGTCGTCTTGATTATTGTGACAAAACAACAGCTCTTGTAAGATCAGTTTTGCCCCTGATGCAAAGCTCTGCACTAAAATTAGCTCCAGCTGAAGCCGAACCTAGGAAGAGGGTGGCAGTCATTTGACAATCATTTGGGTTCAGATTGATTAACGGCAGGAATACCTTTCCCTGTCTTGGGAGTACCCTCTCCCCGTCCTTCTTGCACAGTGATTTGTGTGCTTTATTGAAGGTTTGATTTGTAAACTCTTTATCGCAAAGTTTCATAGTGCAATGGGTTTTGAACGAGCTGGTTACTATCTGATATGTGGGGCTTCTGCTGCACAGCTGCTACACAGCTGGACAAACGAACTTTTTGAAACCATTTTCTAAGCATTGAAGTGACCTTTGTGGTCTTTAGGAAACAAGTAGTGTCTGATCTATAGCAATACTGGAGATAAGAGGAAAAGAAAGTTGTTTTGCATTGCTGAGGGATCTCCTTGGGAACACTAAAGATTAAACAAAGAGGTTTGCTTAATGGTGGGGCCTTGCTACCTTACTGACAGAGAGCCATGCACCTTCATGACTTTCGATAGATAAGGGTCTGTGAGCAGCCCTCTAGCAGGGAAGACTTGGGAGAGGGAAAATCTCTTGGTGGTAGGACTCTCTTTGCTTGCAATTGTCATGATAAACCCTGATCACACACTTTGTTAATTTTTTTCTTAAAACCTACTTCAAGACCCTGAACTAGATACAGACCTCTCTTGCAGGAGCTCTTCCTATTTGGCAGTGCTGGCACCTTTTTTTGCATGCTGTTCCAGTGTTATATCAGTAACTCCCACTGAAGGGCAGCACTAGCTTGCTCATGTAATTCTGCCATGAGTACTTAAAATGCCAAGTATTAAATTAAGTGTTCACAATAAAACCATTCAAATGTTACACTGCTCTGAGCTAATTTGGACATCTCCCCAGGACTTTATAGATACATGCTGAATTTACACTTTTGTGGTTACATTGAAGTAACCTATTATCATAATGACAGTAATCACCCTGAATACTGAGTATGTTAGAAACAACAATAGAAGACACAGAGCATAAAGTGATATCTTTCTCCTTAAATAAGGGCTCTTGTTGTAAACCTGTGCTGTGGAAACTACCGCTAATCTTCTCTGATACCTGTGGTTTATATGTAACATCTTTGTACGTGGGTGGTGTAGTCCTTGTACACATTTCATACAGTTCACACCAGACACCAGGGGCAGCAAATGCAGTGATAATACTCCTCGATTAAGGTTCCAAAAGAATGTCAATAGACATATGGGTCTATGGTTTATAGCTTAAGAAGAAGGCATTCCTCAGTCCTTTGTGTGATCTGTACGCACACAGAGTTGATGGAACCAAAACTTACCATTTTGTGCGCTTGTGGTCATTTGTGCTCAATGCAGAAAAATTCCTTTGTCTTTCCAACCCTTATTTATAGGAATCAGCCCAAGGATATCAAAGGCCAGAGTTTACCACCTCTGGTTATGCTAAAGAATTTTAGAGCAGTACCCCCTGATATCACTAGTGCCCTCCTATTCCATACGAATTTCTCATTTAGCTTGAATAACACCGTGAGGTGGGGTAGCTCTTCGCTGCGATACCTCTGCTCAGATTGCAATATTGAGATACACTTTCATGCCCTTTACGTAACAGAGCTGCCACATTCAGCAGCTCAGGAGCCTTATTTGGACTCCATTACTGATTTCAGGTAATAAAACAATCTGGAATTAATTCTGTGTCTGACAAATTTTGCCTCTGAAGTTAGACAACGAAAGAAGTCAAAGGGAATCGTAAGTCTAGTTTGTCTGGAATCACATCAAAACTGCAGCTTATCACTGCTGGAAGATCGCCAAATAAGCAGTGCTGCCATTTTGTAAGTAGTTAGGTTGCATGTTAGAAGTGGTCGTTGCTGAACTGATTGTTACCAGCAGCACACAGGCCTATTGAATCTAACACTTCATTTAAAAATATGTTTTAATAATTAGCCCTTTTAAGCCACTTTAAAGTGCCTCCTTGGTATTATGACTACCTAAATATGTTTTCTCAAATAGTAATTGCAAACTGAATAATTGCTAGAAGCATATAATGCATAGAAGCATCGCTGATATGCAGTTGATACCCATTAGGACAAAATGGAGTTACAGGTATTTCTGCTGCCACTAAATTAAGTAACAACACATGTTTCTGGAGCTATTAAAGCTCCTTTGCAAAATCTGATGGTTTGGGTAGCCATTCTTCTTTTGCGCTTTTAAATCTCAGCGGAGTAAGGAATGCAATTTTAATGCTGATTGCTCGATAAAGCCTGCACAGAAAAGGAAATGGATATTTTAAAGAAAGCTGATTTTTCCTCTTATCCAGGACATGACTGATGGTTAGGAAGATGAAGCAAACATCATAATAAGCCCCAATTACTTTAATGCACAAAGAGCTGTCATAGTTAATTATTCTTCATGTCTCATACAGCTGGAATATAATTACTGTTTTCTGACCTAAGCATTGCTGTGGGTAGCACACTGAAACATCTACTCTACGAGTTTTAGTCATTCAAAGGGTGTAAGAGATGGTAAGGTAATGTTGAGAAGACATTAGTTCTGTGAGAGGATTGGGTGACACAACTTCAGGTCAAGCACTATCTGCACTTCTGGTCATGGTGACCTTGTAAAGGGAGTCGAGGCTGTGGAAAACAAAGACCAAAAGGAATAACTTGAGGTACTGGCATGTGAGGCTAAAAAGAAAAGCTCTTTGAGCTCTGCATACCACACAGCAGTATCTCAGGTGTTGGGGACTGTGGTAGGGTCATGGAGGAGAGTGAAGGGGGGAGTCAGGCTGGAGAGGGGTTATTAACGGGGGGCTTGAAAAAGGAAAAGGCAGAGGTGGTTGGGATGGAAGGAGGTGTTTTAGCAACTTTAGCAGTTTCAGCAGTGTGTATGTAAGAGTGCCTGAAGATGAACAAAGGAGAAAGAAAGAAAGAGGAGCACAGCCAGAGAGCCATGGAGATCAAGGAGCTCCCTGCCCACAGCCCCAGGCTGAGCTCTGACCACGGTGAGAGCAAGCAGCAAGTTAACTTCTGGTCTGTTACAGCTTGAAGATGGTATTTTTCTTGGAATCAAGCAGCTGCCAAATCCAGTCAACAAGATGTTTTTTCTTAAAATACAAACAGCCCCTCCCAACCCCCCCCCAAAATAAAAATCTACATGTTGTCTTACCCCTCCCCATCAGCCCTACAGTTTGTCTTGTGGCTGTTGACTGAAGAGCTGACAACAGAGGGGCTGAGCCCTGCTGTGTCTGGATGCTGCTGGTGTGCCTTTGTCCCAAAGAGGTTGAGCACGTGCTGATGGGACATCGCATTGAAGCACAACTGGTGCTCGCTTCAGTGCATGTCAGGGGAGACTACAGAGGATGGCTTGGGAATCAAGTCAGAAAAATGCCCTGGGGCAATGTGGGGAACCAGACGGAGGAGTTGGAGCCACAGCAGACTTCAGGCTGGAGAACACCAGGGGTCTGCGATCCAACCCCTGTGCAAAGCACATCAGTGGGTTGCTCCAGACCTCTCCACGGATGGACATTTCACAGCTTCTTTGGGCAACCTGTTCTGGCGTTTGACCAAATGTGATCTGGGGAAACTGCTGTAATAAAGGCCAGCTAGAGGAGAAGCAGAATTTTCTGGAGCTGCAGAGCTTTAGGTTAGAGATTGATCTCAAGTGCAAACTGAGATCAAATCCCAGAGTGACCTAACTCTGTGGGTTTCTGAATGCAGCATTTTGAATTTGGTCTAATTCTTGTTCTGACCTTTCTAAAGATCTCTGCATCTATAGATGCCCTAAGAAAGAAAACTGACCCACTGGCATGTCTGTGTGTTACTTAACTGGGCACTTGCACTGCAAAACATGAGTAGGTGGTGACGTTGAAAAATGGACATTTTTGAAAGGTTACCTACCATATTGCCTGTGCTGCACTGTTGTTTAGTGGGCACTGTTGTAATTCACCTGTGCTTTTAAAGAAGCTTAAGTAAAAGAAAGAGCTACAAAGGAGATGAGGGTGAAATGATGCCCATTTTGAGAAGACTGTTGGTACCTAATTTTGTCTATCAAGTGCCAAAGAGGGCATGGGTGTGTATTACTGTCATTTCCATGAGACATCAGGCGTTTGCGAGGAAAAATACAACTAATTGTTCAAGGGGTGTAAGGGTGGGAAGTCCCCAGCGTAGGTGCCATGGTGGAATGTGGCTGTTGCTCACGCCAGCCAGGAGTGTGTTGGCCCAGGAAGCCATCCTGGGCCCATGCGAAGGGGAGGTGGGAGGTGAGGGCTACCTGTGCTCAGTGATTTTCAATGCACTTGCCCACTTGTGTGATCAGCGAAGGCACAGAGAATGCAAACAGAAAGTCTTTAGAACAGCTATGTCCCAAAAGTTGCCTAGTGAGCTTTTTCATCTCCTCTTGAAAATTATGATCACTGGTATTACAACCAGGTTTTTTCTTTTTTTTCTTTCTTTTAAGGGATCACAGTGGAAACATCTGAAAAAGCTGGAGGAATCCAATCCCTGTGGCATTTACAACAGAGGGAGCAGTGCATACAGCTGATGCAGAGAAGCCACAGCTCTCATCTGTTCTAAGTTAAACATGGGAAGAGGCCCATGTTCATAACCCACTGTTAAAATTAGCAGGATTTCTTTTGAAGGGGGTGCTGAGCCATTGATGGCTCTGAGTGCAAGATGAGGGTTTTTTTCATACGTGGTTTTTTCATACGTGTCTAGTCATACAACTACTTCTTTATGAATCCCTTGCTTAAGATCTGACAGCCTGCTTGGTACTATATGGAAAGTACAAGAAAGGCAGTCCTTTCTCCAAAAGGCTTATAAATTAAGTGCCCAGGTTTTTTCTCAGGGTGTTTCCCCACTGAGGCATGCAAAAGCAGGACGAGGTCAATACTGGTGTAGAGAAAGCACAAGCTGCGTTGAAACACCCCAGAGCTGTTTTTCCGTCCGGAACCACATCTCCTTCGCCTGGCAGCCTCACGGGGTGGCCCCATCCCTGGAGAAACTCACTGTTTCCTGGGTTTGGCTGAGCTGGAAGCTGCACAAATTACGGTGTTTTGCGCTCTGCCTGTTTTGCTGCTCCTGATGTGGGGCCGGAATAGGAATCATGGATATAGATGAAAATAGTCAACCTTTAAAATCAAACTCCCTGAAAGTCAGCAGTAATTAGAAGTTGGCATTGAAAAGGCAGGTTTGGGTGAATTAAAATATGTTTCTTCTCATCTCAGAGAACACTTCACCTGAGTGAGTCCTCTGTTAGGGCCCAGGCATGGGATAATGCATCCAAATTTGCCTCTCCTGGATGGTGAGACTGAGACAACTGAGTTCAGCTGGGAGGTAAAAAGCCTAAAGGGGGATTTACTTGCTGTTTCCAGGTGCCTAATGGGGGGTTATGGAGGAGACGGAGCTAGAGTCTTTTCCAAGATATAAAGGTAAAAGGACACAATTTGCAACAAGGGAAATTCTGAGCAGATATTAGGAAAGAGTTCCTCATGATGACAACAGTTACACTGAAACAGGTTGTTGAGGGATGCTGTGGGGTCTCTGTCCTTGAAGATATGCAAAACCTGACTGGGTGAGGCCATGAACAACCTCATTTAATTTTGGTGTCAACTCTGTTTTGATCAGGGGCTTGGATTAGAGACCTCCATGCTTTTCTTTCAATCTACAAGACTAATAAATCTGTGAGGTAAATTGATAAGTTAGGATAAATTATTCTATGAGATCCTTAGAGTCCCAGAGATGATATTACTTTTCAGAGATGAAAATAAATCAGCCAGTTACTACAGAATATGGGAAAGCATGTTTGATGAGACTCCTCTCAGGCAAAGGCTTAAGGGAAGCCTGTTTTATCTCCAGCACATCCTCTCCCTAAATATTCTTCTCATGTCAAACTCTTGCAAATAAAGCAGTATGTGTATTTGTGGGGTGACTACAATGACTGTTGATATGTTTAATGATGCACAACATAGCACGATATATTGTAATTATCTATCCTGAACAAATATAAGCAAGCTCTGCAATAACAATTGATGGTGAATATGTTATTTGATTGTATCTATTTTTATATAATGATACACATCCTTGATAAGCTGAGCAAGAAGCCAAGAGATTGTGCATCTAATATTGTCTCCTGTGAGCAAACCCCTTGCTGCTGTGCTCCTGTGCCACTTCTGAAAACATCTGTGATACTGGAAGTAGTCTGAGAGACATGATCCCTTCCCAATGGGGCTGTCGGTGGCACTGCAGTGTCTGGTTGCAATGGTGACCTGTTAGGATCCTTTTTTTATTTGGATTTCATTGTATGTGCCAAATGAAGCTGTCTTTGCTGTGTACACTTCTCCTGCAACACAGTGATCTAGCATAAATATGTATGTATTGCGGTCTCTAAGGGTTGGGAATCACTATTCATTTTCCCTTCGGGCTATGGTAAATCTGCAGGAATATGCTCTGAGGTTGGCAGCTCCCTTCATGTTAGTCATGCCTGGTGATTCTTGTCTGAGCAGGATGATCAGGACTTGCCCCCAGGCTATATAGCCACAGCCCCAGCCACCCCAGGACAAGGCCCGTAAGAAGTGGAGGAGGTGAAGGTGTTAGCCTCCCCTGCTATCCTCCTTCCAGAGACACCCCTTGTGGGCATTAGGTGATGAATATTATCTCCCCATGGAGAAATGGTGAGGCTTGGCAATGCCAGTGTCTGCATGACAGACAGCTGTGTCCCTTGCCAGGCGCTGGCAGCAATGCAAACAAGGGGTCAGACTAAGCGCATCGACTTAAAATCTTAACTTCAATATTTAATCAACATTTCCAAAGTTTCTTGGATCCTTACGAGACTTTTTCCCTTTCTGTTGAGCATCAGCCAGTATTGTTATTGGGCAGATGCCAAAGCCCTTGGCTTTAAAGTTTGTAAGTCTGAACCACATTAGCTTTTTTCCAAGTTTTATGTCTTGATCTCTGATAACAAATATCCTATTCACTTCTGAGATGGAAATAGCAAGTCTTGACAGAACTCCTCAGATTTTATCCATGCAAGTGTGTGTCTGTGCACATACCCTGCAGCCAATTTGCTTGAAACTCAAGTCCAAGAAATGCACCAAGATTTGAAATCAGTGCTTGCAATAAAAAAATCTCTTTAACAAAAATAAAAAATACCCTTATCAGATGATATTAAATAATACATCTATGGCTGATTGCTGGGAAGGGTGGCTTACAGCTACAGCAAGTGTGACAAATGGGAAAAAGAAAATGGTGGAGTGAAAGTTGAGTAAAAGGATCAAAAAAAAAATTGGTAAAGAAGGGGCTGGCACTAAGCAGTGAGACTTTAGAAAGGCTTGGGGTGAATGCCACTAGAAATCTCCCTAATGAACACAACACCCGGGTCTGGACAGAAAAGGTTACAGGACAGAAATCCAGAAAGAGTGCTTGGAGGGTTTGCCCTGCTGATGTAATGGTATGTCTGACATCAGGCAAGCCACAGTCTTGCACTCCTGGTTAGAGGAGTGAAAAACACCAGGAAGTTATCACACTTGCTTAGAGATCCTTGCTTAAAGAACACTGCTTAAGGGAAAAGTCACAGGTATTCTGTATTGCCATATTGGCATGGGCGGTATGGCAGATACGGCATATTTGATTTGCTAAGACAAGTACGGTTTCATTGCCTCTTCTGATTTCTTTTGGGAGAAAATATGTGTTAGAAGCATTATTTGGAAAAGACAAATGTCTGAAGGAGCAATGAGGAAATCCAGATACTTTGTGAAGTTTTAGTTTGTTGTAAAAAGCTTCTTCTCATTCCCGCTCTGTTTTCTAATTCAGACGCTGAAACCCTGCAAACGGAGCAACTTGCACACACAGCAGTGAGTGCATGGCCTTGACCGCTCCTGTTTGCTCAAGCCACTGCTTGTCTTATCTCAGGTGCACGGACACCCGAAGGAGGTGGACACGTGGCCCTGCTCTTCTCACGCTCATCCCAGGGGGGAAATTCATAAGTAGTGACCAGGAAAACTTTTTCCAGGTTAGTGCATTCCTGCCCAGTCCTTGTCAGGAGATGTCTGTTATGGGCTTACTTGAAAAATATCATTAAACACCAAATCAACCAAACAAAACCAACCCTTTCCTAAATAAGAACATGTCTTACTAAAGCAGACATGCTTCAGCTGGCAGCATCATCTGGGTGACGTGTTCCACCTTGATCAACAGAGGGCACGATTCCCATTAAAATCACCCTGACTCGTCATTTAAATGAGGCCCAGGCAAATCTTAGCTGATAACGCTCTGAGCCTTCAGGTCTTAAAGAGAAAAGCATCTGCTGCTGCTGGTCCCCCACCCAGTGTCTAGGCGGTTTTGGGTGGGCATTTTGTATGTTGCAAGGGGATTTGTGCATGTATTAGCATAAATGGGCATTATCCAGGCTAATTTCCCAGAAACTGGTGAGGCAATAGGTCTCCGGTTTTTTAAACTGATTGTTGGAACCTGACACCAAAAGTCCTTTTAAATGTAGCCTGTCGAAACTCCCCAGCCACCTTTTTTTTCTTTCCTGATGGTTGCCGTGCCTGTGTTCTTTATGGCAGCATCAACAAAGCATTGCTTTTATAAACTTCAGCCTTGGTCAGTACGTTGCTTGATTTTAGACTGATCCTTCTGCTTCAGTAGTTATTTGATAGTAGCCAGGGCTCATGGTTTGCTGTTATAATCCTTGCCGTTATCTCCCCCCCAGCAGGTCTCACCATCTGCTTTAGCTCTGCTGCCTGAGGCACTAAAGTTCCTTCTCGGTCTCTCTCTCTCTCTTTAAAAATTGTATTGTTCCCTTTATTTCTCTAGTCAAGGAGGAGAAGCTAGCTGATTTCAGAAGCAGGACAGGTCTTGCCAGCCTTTGTAGCTTCAGCTGTAGGTTTGGGCTCTTTGATTTAGGTCCATCTCCCATTGTAAAATGACAGTGGTGCTGTGGGCACACCAAGAAGCAGCTGAGTGCCACATGGCTGTTACTGAGCTTGAGGCAGGCAGGAAGGTCCCTGCCAGTGCAGAGAGGGGGGGTGGAGGTTTCTTTTCCCTCTCCCCATCCTATTGCTCAGGGTGGATGATGAACAGGGAAAGATGCAGGGACAGCTCAGCCCTGCTGCCTGTGTTTTGGAGAAGCTACAGAGAAACTCTTGGCACTGATTGGCACGTAGAAATGTGCAAGATGGTACACTAAATGTATCATTGCCTGCACCAGCTCCTGGCAAGGAATATGCTTTATAAGAGAACCGCAGCAGCAGAGTCCTTTTTTAAGGCTTCTCAGCATGACCCAAGAGGACACAGTGGTTCTGCATATAGGCAGTGGCAAAGCACGACAGGCTGGCAAACTCTGAAGACCTGTTATCCAAAGAGACTCAGCGGGGTAGTAGGAGCCCAGCCGTGGCTTTCAGCGATTGCTGTTGTCTTGGGCATCTGGCTATGGCCACTGGTAATGCAAAACAGAGGCTGGTGGAAGCTATGTGTCACCAAGATCTGTCATGGAGGAGGCCTGAGATGTGACTCTCATTCTGAAAACGTATGTCAAAAAATAAAGGAACAATCCTGTAAATGATTTCCTCACGCTTGTGCTTTCTTTTGCTCTTCTGGGTAGAGTAGGTGGTCTCTCCCATCTTAGAGTTCATTACTCAAAACTCTAAGCAAAAAGTAATAGCTTAAAAGACAGTGAGCAAAAAGCAAGAGTTGTGTGCCCAGTGTTACAGACTGCTCTGTACCTGGGTGGGAAACAACCGTGTCTCACAGTGGGCTCCCAGTTCCTGACTTAGGTACTGCTGAAATAGGAATATCCTAAAACATAATGTTTAGACATTGAAGCACTTAGTGTTTTAAACCTTGCACTAACTTCCCCATTCACCCCTTACACTACAGCTCTCCTTGAACAGGCAGCAGTGGTGGAGAATGTCACACTCTGATCCAATTAATGTTCCCTTGAGAGCCTTTAGAAGGCAGATCCTCAGTTGGTATAGGTCAGAGTGGCTTGCAGGCGCTGACATCTTGAGATTCCCTTTCCACTGAGACTAATTAGATAGTTCATGGGAGTAAGTCGCATGTTTTGCTGCGTGGGGTGATGTCTGTGCTGCTTTTGGTAAGAGGAAGCTCTGGAAGAAGCTGATGGCTGGGAACACCAGGCTGGTCTGGCCTTACACCCTCCCAGTGTGCGTGGAAACCCTTTTGGCTTCTGCAGAGTCCAGAAGTGAAGCTCCCCAAGTAATGCAATCATGAATGTTTCCACTTCGCTGCCTTTGAGGCTTGCTATGGGCTCAGAGGTTTCCAACCGACCCGTGAGAGGAAGGATAAACCACAGATTCTGTGTGAGTCCACTCTCTCCTTGGTCTCTTCTGATTTGCTAAGGTGGTCAGAGAAGGGGAAGGTTAAAACAGTCTCACTGCCTGGAAGCTATCTGAAACCAGGAATGAGCCGAAGTCTCCAAGTTGGGAATTTTACGGGGTAGCTGACAGGCTGACCAAAGGCAGGCTCAAATAAAGCCTGCACATTAAGAAGCTTTTAGAGAGAGAAATCTTGGGCTGACAGGAACAATACATTGTAAAAATCAAGCACTAATACATTTTTTATCTATTTGAAGCTTGTTGTGCATGTAAGAAGAAAGAAGAAACGGTAGCATCTGAGATATTGATGAGTTCATAGCTGGTTTTATTTTAACTGCTGTAACAGCTGGTGATAGATTATGCCATTTTAACCAAGAGCATCCTTCCGTAGAAAAGTGGTGGTTTTCTTTGATGTTTATTGTCCTTTGGGGTTAGAGTTAGTTGAGGTTTACTCTTTGTGTTGCATATTATATTCTTTTCTGGTTTGATTGGCATTTTGCTGAGTCACAGCTTTGTTTTTAATTTCCCAGTGACTCAGGCGCTGGCAGCAGTCGTGTGGGCATATGCACTGCAGTGCCGGGCAGCAGTGCAGATCAAAATACAAGGGGCACAGCAGCAACAAAAGAACAGCTTGTGCTTGGCTGTAGTGTTTGGATTTGGCTATGGTGAGCTTCTGATTACTGGGTTGTAGGGAATAACAACAGAGGAGAAAAGCCCCCAACATCAAAGGCCCTCCTTCCCTTCCTCCAGAAAGATATTTTACCTGTAAAAATTCAATTTTCAATTAGTTGTAACAGAAACCTCTGAGGAAAACAAATTGATCTATTGATATAGTGTGCTTCTGCCAGGAGGGAGCATCTTTTCTAAAATGCCATTAGACCTAAAGCAGAAAAGGAAGGCCTCAATTTCTGCTTTAACTTTAGAGAAAGCAAATAAGGCAACTGCTACATCAGGTGTAGTCTTTGCCAAGCTGTTTGCTGATAAATGAGGGGAGATGTTCTAATGTCATGATTCAGTAACTCTCTCAAACATCATACTGTCCATGATTTAAGTGAAGAAGTCTGTAGGAACATGGTCATTGCAATTTTGCTGACTCAAGTCCTCCATGTTCCAGGGTCAAAAGTGAGTTGCTAAATTCAATTCTGACTAAGCTTTTCCAAGACATCCCCTTCAGGGACATATTTTGAAAATTCAGGCTGGGAAAAAGATGAGTGACTGTGGCTGTGATTGCTGTGGCAGTGACATCACGGCTGGCCCACTGGAAGCCATCTCATGGAGGGTGGAGGGAAAAAAGCCTGTCATGTAAGGTTTGCATAGGAAAATGTCCCTATGTCTATAAAATTCATAAATTAATGAACTATGTCTACTGGCGACAAGCAGTGTTGTATCAGAAAGAGCAGAGCGCTTTGTGTCCTGCACAGCAGATGTGGAGTACAATGTTCTCCTCTTGCAACCTTCTGCCTGCCTGCTTTTGACCGTGAGTGCACAGTTTTGCATTTCAAAAGATACCAGCTAAAGAAAAATTTGTGGAAACACTCAAGAAGTAATGTTTGCAGAAGGTAAATCTTACTGATTCTCCCATCTGGGAGAATGATCAAGATGCCAGCTGACCAGCCCAAAGCCCAGAAGCCAGATCCACAGCTGTAATTTAGCGCCTATTGAGCTCTCTTTGAGGTAAACACAGGGCAATATTTTCTACCAGTTCTAGTTCTCAGGACCCAGTCATTGCCCAGTACAGTGTCTTGAACTGCTGTCGCTGTGCAACTAGTGCAGCATCTTCTGTTTCAAAGGCAGGTATTTATTCCATGGGGTTTAGGAGGAAAGTGGGAACATGCCACCTGAGCATAACTGATGCAGCAAAAGGTCTGCACGGACCTGGAGATGCTCTGAGACAACAATTTGCAGGTATCCCACGTATCCCAGCTATCCCAGGCCTCCCAGCAGGGTGTTAATGGGAGAAGAGACATGGGAAGCATTCACGGATGAGAGAGCATGCTGTTGGTGGAGCCTGTGGGGTTGCAGTCTGCCTTGGGGAGGAAGGGCCATGTACCCCAGCCACAGAAAAGGGATACCTGATGCTTCTGGGGGCACGAAAGGGATCATGGCCTGACCCCTTCACTTTGGAGAGGGGATTTCATGTTCCTGCTGTGGACTGATTGAATTCAGACTATGTCTGCCCTGGGTGCCGAATAAGGAAGGTCCAGAGACGAGGATGGTGTGTCAGATACACCCCCCACATTGAGTGTGATGGGGTGAATGCATATATTTTATATGTCATTAGCTTTAAGGTGAATTATTAATCCTTCCTCGCTCTGTGTTCCAAAGTGCATCTTAGCAAGGTATACTTTCTGCATTCCAAAATGAAAATTCAGTCATTGCAATTTTCAGATTATTGTTTAAAATGGTACCTTGATGGAGTACAAATGGTACAAAGATCTTAAAAGTTGCGTATACAAACTCCTGTGTTTCTCAGCCTACAATATTATTGATATAAATAAATGGTACCTAGCCTGCCGGCCTTGAATTGGCAGCATCATTTTCTGCAAAATAAAAAATAGGTAAGAATAGAGCAAGATTAGCCAGTTTCAATTGCTAATTCAGTTTTGTAATCTGCAGTCAGGTCTGAGATTGAATATATGATGGAATGAAATCACTTTCCAATTCCCTGCTTGACTATAAAGTGTTTCCAGACAAATACTTTCTTGACTATAGAACAAATTGTATAGTTTGCTGAAGCAAACTCCGGGCTCCAACTTTTTCTTCAAGAAATGCATTGTTTGTATATGTCAGTGCATGTAAGATCAGATTTTTCTAACTGACCTGATATTCAGAAGTAAATTGTAATAGATGATAAGTATGTTTAGCCTTTCAGCAGCAGGATGTAGGCATAATTGTTTTGTGAGAGGATGCTTTGGTATTTGTGTATGTTCACATTTGACAAAATTAATTTTTTATAAGTCTGAAACCATTTTGGCAGATGAAGAAAAGTGAATCAGAATTTGTTGTAGTCTTTAGAATCAAATTATGACTATCTATGGTGTATTTTGCTGCATAATTTAGTATCTGAACTGAACAATTATCTAGAAGAAAATTTCACCCCAGTTTCTATTAATATTTAAATGGAAAGTTTGTTCATGTTATGTTCCAAAATAATCTGCAAAAGACAATATGTTGTCAAGGTTCAAACTGTTTGGCTGTAGCGTACTTTTTGCAGATACAAAAGATCATAATGCAGTTCTCCTGTCTCAGAAAAAACCCTTGGATTATTTATTTTTGAATTCTGTAATAAGAAACAGCTAGGAAAAAACTTGGTTACTTCCAGGGTTTCAGACAACTGTGCCCATAGAGACAATTATGTGCACCTGAGCCAAGTCTCCAGTTTTATCCGCAGCTGGAAGAGGGAGTACTATATGACAGGCAATATGTGAAATTTTTGTGTTATCAAAATGTGTCATACACCTATGTGCAAATCTTGAAAAAAATTAATTTATCACCAAGGGAATGACTATGAATAGCATTATAATCTACTCTTTCTGCTTTATTCACTTTGCCGTATTCTGAATTTTCACATTTAGCAACAACCCATTCACAAGCTTTGCTAGAAGCTAGACTGGAATGTCTTTTATGATCTGCTCTATTTGCATGGTGCCTTATAGTTGACCAGTTACAGGAAAGCCTTACGGTAGTTATTATCTTCATAGATCTGTGCAGAACCACTTCTCTGCTCCTTCCAGGAAATGTAGTATCTCCTTTAAAGAGTTTGGTTTGAACTGCTATGGCATATTAGTGACTGTCACACTCAAGATGTACACGCAGATCACTTGATCACTTGAAAATATATAAATAGAACTTATGTTTAACCTTCGGTCATTGTCACTCTCTCTGCTCTCTACATCCATCATACCAGACTAATACTGGCTTAATGCAAGCAGTATTTAGTTCGGGATAAATGTATGGGATATAACTAGCCTGAGATGCCAAAAGGTGGAATTATATAGGTTAGTCCTCAGGGATTTATTTTAGGCAGTCAGCAACTATTTGGAAAATACTTTTCTGATGTTGGGGTTTCGGAGATTGAAGTTATTTCTATACAAAGTATGCCCTCAGTTACTTGTGACCCCAGCACCATCCTGGTGCTTGCCAGAGACCTCCACACAAACTGGAAGCCGGCTCCCTCTGCCCCCAAATTAATTTGTCTTTGCAGCCCAGCAGTACAACAGCAATGTAACAGGACAGCGGTGCAATGCGGTGAGCCCCTGTGGCTCCAGCTCTCCTCTCCTTTCGGGCTGCTGCACCTGGGCAAACGTTTGCACCAACCTCTGGGAAAATGTTTCCCCAAAAGCTTGCGAGGCTGCTGGAAGCAGCTGGCTGCAGCAGTGTTCACAGTCCTGCCCAGCACCCTCTGAGTCATTTCAACTGAGTGCCCATATCCACAAGCCCCTGGTACTCACCTTGCCACCAGTGACCCATCCCAGAAGTCATCTTCTCTGCATACTTTTTCATTATGAGTATCACAGGTGTGAAAGCAGAGGTACCATGTTTTAATAGACAAAATCACAAATATGAAGTTTTAATTTCAGATGTGCAATTTAGCTCTGCTCTGGGAATCAATTTCTTATCAGTGAAAATTTTTCATCTTGAGAAATAAATCAAATAAATAGGAAACAATCACG
The DNA here is from genome assembly GCF_030936135.1 of Gavia stellata. NCBI lineage: Eukaryota > Metazoa > Chordata > Aves > Gaviiformes > Gaviidae > Gavia > Gavia stellata. The sequence goes on along the minus strand of NC_082637.1, from coordinate 29,746,992 downwards.
CAAGATAGGGGACGACTTATTTGCTAATTGAAGCTTAAGGTTTGCCACCAGCATCCTTCAAACTGACCTTTTGTCAGTTGATGGCAAATATATCTCTGTTTCCATACGTAACAATCATCAGTGCTGCTGTAGAAAACAATCTGCCTTTCAGGCTCCCCTATATGGACATCCCACAAAATGAACTTTAAATGAAGGCACAACTGTATGCAATCAGAGCAAAGGTTTAAACTCTTGATGACCAAGTTGTAAAGACAGTTGCAACAGATAAGCGGCAAATAATAAAATGCAGTGCAGGTACTTCATTAATTTCCTCAAAGAATTTCCCTTCCCTTCCCTCTCCTCCAACAGCCTTTAGTAATTTTAGGGGTCTCACCTCAGCAATCCCTGTTGCTGTGTTTTCCCCACTATTGCAGCATGATGGAAGTTGCAACCTTCCCGAGGCAGACAACAGCAAAGCTCTTGTGGATTCTGGCACCAGGAGGACCAGCACTGCAGCTGGGTAGTGCTTGGTATCACAACTGTACGTGGCCCATTGTCCAAACCAGCACAAATTCTGCACCACAGCACAAATTCCGCACCACAGCACTAATGGGAAAAAAATGATATCCACGAAGGAGTCAGTTTAATGAATAAAGAGGAGCTGAATGGCTTGAAATGTGTAAAATCCATGCACTACCAGTTCAAGAATGGAAACTGAAAATAGAGATTCTTTTTTTTTCAAACTTACCTACAAATACTTCAGGCCAGGAAGACTCGGAACTGAGAGAAGTTTTGTGTTTTAAATGTAACATTAATGCCTTCAAATGGAGTTTTGGGGTGGTTTACTTTGTGAAATTTAAAACCAGCTATGCTAAGCATGGAGTAAAATAAGTAAGCAATATTTTCTGTGATAATTATGCCTGTACAGAAATAACATTCTGCAAAAGTTTAAAGGTCTTATAAATATTTGATTTATGCAAGAACACTAATTAATGCTTTGAATGGTAGAAGTATTGAATGAAGCACTGGGAATTGTTTATGAAGTCTTTATACAGAGGACTATATACTCAGCATGAGCGTTTTTGCGTCATCTGGTACATTAATAAATGCGTTCTGTTCTGGGTGAACTAATCTGTTCATTATCCATTTTGCCACTAGGATTTCATTACTTCGGTGTTAAATTGTCAAGTATCAAAGAAAGTGTAATTTTTGTTATTGCACATTTTTCAAATTTCTGCAGAACTGAAGATTGAAGCACAACGAATGCTCTCACACATTCCCTGTCATTCACATGGCCAAGGCAAGGATCTTGTAACAACTACATTGATAATAACATGAATTACCATATGATTACCTAGTTAAGCCACTAAAGTAGCTTCAGTTGAAATGGATGTTTCACTGTTGACTGATAACTTTAAAATAACTCCCTTGTTAGGGGACCACATTCTGGGATGGACAAAGGAAGGAGAATTTATTGGTTGACTATATGGTTACTAATCCAAGCTGGTTAAATATGTAAAAAAAAATCAGTTTCTTTAAGCAGAATCTAAGTTGGTTTTGCATTCCTTTTTAACGTACTTGCTTGGAATAGGAGCTTGGGAATTGCCATAGTGGATGAAGTTGTCAATCTAATCCAGTATTCAGCGATGACTGAAGAAGCTTTGAGACACAAATCAAAAGGTCCTGAAATGGGCAATCATAAATTAACCAGTCCAGAAGAGAAGTTTCTTTATAGTCCCATTTGATGGGAAGTTGTCATGTGCCCTGAATAATGGAAGCTTATAACATTGCCAAAACTCATGGCTCTTTAAATTAAATGTTTTACTGTAACTGCAGCTTTTATCTTCGTTCACAATGTGCTTCAGTTATTCTTTTGGATCTTGCAAAGCTGTTTCTTTTAATGGTGGAGGAATATGTAGCTCCTGGATAATGCCTTTTTCCAGTAATTTTCAAAGCAGTTCCAAAGAAGGTCACTATAATTGAAATAGTCTCCTTTTTAAACTTAAGCTGTGTAATGAGTTTTGTAAGTTAAACTGTGCTTAAGAAATGGTTTCACAATTTAAAGTGTGCCATTCTTCATCTAAGCATATGGGGGAATAAGGAGAAAATCTTATCCTGCTTTCTTTTTAGTCTTCCTTTGGTTCTTTCTTATGACCCATCACTTGTTTTCCATTATGTTTCCTGAGCTTTTCATCATGGCCAGGTAGATCCCAGCAGTGTCGCACTGTTTCTCAGCCTGGCCCCGAGACACCCTACAGCTGCAAACCGTGGGTCTGGCAAGTGTCCCCTGAGCTAAGCATCTGCGCTTTGGGCTTTCCTGTTGTTTGGTGATAGCTGGACATGGAGCAGGAGTGTGTGTTATCCCCCCTATTCTGTGACCATCCGATGAGCTTTCGGGTCTGTGCTCAGGGGATCAGCTGGGCAACTCACAACCATTCGGGCATTGCACTGGCAACACCGTCTTCCCTCTTCCCAGCTCCAGCAGTCCCACTGGTCCGTTGAGCAGAGGTCCTCGTGATGCGGGCAGAGACATCCAGACTGTGAGGCTTGGAGATGGGCTGCCATGGCGTCTGTCTGATGGTCCTAAGCAGCACTGTTTGTCTCTGAAAACAGAGGTTATGCTCTGCACTGCAGATGTGCAGGGATTATGTTAATGTATTGCCAGAGTGTTGGGAAAATGTTTTTGAAATTATTAGATGAATGAATTTACTCAATCTGAGCAATCTGAGTCTAAACCTTGCCATGACCAAAGCAATGATTTGGGCTCATTAGCCAGATGAAACAGAGCAAAACAATTTTGAATGCCATACAGTCATTGCAAACGCTTTGTGAGAACAAAGACCATTTGCAGAACTTACTTCAGGATTTATTTCTGAGTAACACATATTTCACATGAGTCCTGGACTTCTTGTTGACCGCATTAAAAAAGGTGGTATTTGTGAATCACTTAGCTGTATGATTTAGGTATTTCCAGCCTGAAGGTGTTCCCCAATACGTTCTTCTTCCTCCTGTTTTCCTGGTACGATAAAACTTTGGTGACAGGTGTCAAACAATTATATATTCCCATCAAACACAGCTTCGCGTTTCTCAGTTCTTCTGTGTTACTGAGTTGTATATTTAGTTTTTCAGTATCTTACTTGCCCTCAGGGAAAGTAAAAGCTCTCACCTTGCATTTTAAAGTAAATCTGAAAGTGAAATGGTTTGCAGTACGTGGGATCAGGTGCGCTGCTGTGATGAGATGCAGTCTGTAAAGGGACCACATTTACTATGGACGTGTGGGTCTTGGTTCAGTGAAATGCTTAAATGTATGCCCCGCTTTGAACCTCCTGGACGTGTTTGGCTGTGCCAGGCTGTGGGATCTGGGCTGCCAGTGCTGCTGCTGGTCAGTACACACACCGACCCGGCAGAGATCCAGCAGTGAGCCGCAGGAGAGGAGACATCTTGCATTGCCCGTGTTGGGGAGGCAGCAGCTCCTGTACCCTGGCTCAGCCTGCCCCATCCCCGAACATTTAGTGCAGATGTCGTTCCCTGGCCAGCACCTGTCCTTGGGGTCCATGGGTGCTACTGGAGCCACAAACCATGAGCAGCAAGAAGGGCCACTGAGGCAATGCCTCACCTTTGCTGGTGCAAAGGCATCATGCCTGATTATGCAGCGAGAGGTGTGTTTTATTTGCCCCCCACAGCCTTGCTGGAGGAGTGCAAGTCTGTGCATTAAAATAACAATAATAAGAGCATGACACTGTTTTCCCATTGATAAAAGTGCTGAATTAGGCAACGTATGAATGAAAGGGGCAGTGCTGAAGAAAGAAATCTTGCGAGGAATCAGTGCTCTGCCCTGACAGCAATCAGATGGTTAACTTGTATTATATTTCATTCTCCAGACAACTCTGCTCCAGCACTGTAATTCTGACTTAATGTCTGGTATCTAATGCTTTATTCATTTTGAATTTTTTCAGTCCCTTCAGTGCAAATGACCAGCTATCACTGGGGAAAAATAGAAAATTCTTTCTGTTGCCTCACACACTTCATTAACCTTCCCTCTGCCCTCTGACACTTCTGCTTCTAAAAAATGTCTTTCTGAGGCTTCATTGCCATGTCAGGCTTTTTTTTTTCCCTTTTCTGGAGACAAAGGTGTATTTAAAATACGACACTCCCAAAATGTGTGTGCTCAAGCATGTCCAGCCAACAGATGACAGGCACCGCGGGCCCATGGCATGACAGTTTGGGAGATCATTGAGATGTAGTAGCCAAGTTTAAATCAAGCAATTATCTGCAACTGTAGCCTTGTGTGTGGGTACCAGAAATTACTTCTATACCTGAGGCTAAGCATAAAAACTCTGCGATGGGCCAGATTTCAGAAAGACAGTCTTCTTCCCTGCCTCTCATTTCCTTTTTCTTTATCCTTGAGAAAGGCAATGCTTAAGAACAGAGATAAAGGGAAGAAAAGTGGGCCAGATACTACAGTGCCCTCTGAGGTGAAGGCCTAATCATATGGTTTCTGTCTGTCTAAATGTCCTCATTATCAATCCGTTGTTGAAGGCAGCAAATACAGAGGGAAGTAAGAGGATGATTGATTTACATGAAGAAGGTTAATATGGGTCACTGCACTTGACAGGATAAAAATACAGTAACTTTGGATGTCTGAAAGCATCAATGGAAACAATAACCAAGCACAACAAACTTGTCAGCGAAAACCTCCCTCCCTGCCTGTGGTGGGAAGCCTGTGTGTTGCTGCTATGGGAAGTATGTCCAAAACGCAGTGGAGTGCATGTGGGGCTGATGGTCCCACGTACGGCACTGTGGCTCCTTCTGGGGAGGAGGCCCATGGAAGAGGCTAGGTGTCTGGCCTCCTTGTTGGCCCAGAATGAAGACATTATTTGCGTGGCAATGTGGAGCTTCAAAAATTATGAAAATAAACTTCAGTTTGGGAAAACAGTGGTACCGTTTTCATACGGCCAATGCATAAATGGCTCCCCATGGTTCTGCAGTGATATGCTAACTTCATTCCCCAGCTGCTGTTTGAATGTCCTCGAGACAAGAGCCTGCTGCGTCATTCACCTCCTTCCTCTGCCAGCCCTAGCATCACGCCACAATGGTGGACCTGGTGAGACCACGCGAACCATCCCCATCCCAAGCCTGCTGCCACTGCTGGTGGCTCCAGCAAGGGACTGCATCAGAGGCCACACATCAGGGTCCTTAAACTGGCAGGGAAGTTGTGGGAATAGAGCAGGACCAGAGAGAGCCTGTGCTTTTACAGCAAAAGTGCTGCTGAAAGGTGTGGTGATTGGGGTGAAAACATTATTTTTGCAGATGATAAAGAAAGAGCATTCCTCCTCTACCCCTGGAGCATCTGCCCAGAGTCCTGGGTAAACTGGAGCCTTGGCCTCACAGGTGTGCATGGGTGGACACCAGATCTCTTCTGGTTTTGCTCTAATCTCATGGTGAATGCTCTGGTCCTCCATTTCAGTTAGGACAGGTCAAAGATGGGAAGCTCTGTGCTGGGGCACCACCCTTGGCACTACCATGGTTGACCCAAAACCCAGCGCTCGTTCCTGAGCAAGAGAGATTTTAAAATTTCATGGAGGACAGAGAAGACAACACTTGTGTTGAGATGTCTCTGAGGCCATGTGTAAAGCCCTCTTCCTCCCAGCAGTAGCCTGCAGAAAGGCAGCTGTCATCCTCTGCTCGCTATAATTTCTCAGCAGCCTCCAAGTGCTATTTCTGGCCACCCTCTTTACGTTGCGCAGGTGTCAATACTCCTGTATTTCACTTCCTATTGCCATCTGCCCAGGAGCAATGCCCAGCATTACAAACGTGGAGAAACTTTTGCTGGGGCTAGGTATGGATAACAGGGTATGATGGTCTTTTATGGAGGTAGGAGATTATATAGGCAAACAGTAATGACATATTAGCCTCCAATACCAGGATAAGGGTGCCTTTGTCCATTTGTACATAATTCCTTCTGGCTGCCACTTATGAAAGAGATGCAAATTTTACTTTTGCAGCTGTCACTGAGCATGAGACATCACTGCTATAGTGCCACAGGGTAAGGCATCACTAGCCTGTCTCCTCAGAAATATTGAATCATAATGCAGGGGCACAAAATCTGTAATTATAAGTACCTTGGTTTCCCTGGATGCTTCTGTACTGATTTGGTCCACTGCTATTTCCTTCCTCAGAAAAGCAACCTGTACAACACAAGTTGGACCATTGCAAAATACAGCTGTAAAAGAAGAGATGCCAATATGAAATGTCCATAGGGAAAGGAACGTTTACTCCCTAGTGGTTCCCTCCTTCACCCTAACGTGATCCAAATGCATGATGCCATCTCGATCAAGTGTTACGTCTGGAGCAGGGAAGATCTTTCATTTTGATTAAACTAGTCTTAGCAGAGATTGTTGCTTACTGTTTTGTCTTCACTGATTAGTTCATGTTTGCTGCTGCTCAGTTCTGCAATCCCACTCTTCTTAGTCCCTGAACCTTCTAACATCTCTGAGGGAAAAGCTCCAGCATGCAGTGCAAAGACCCCAGTGCCCCTTGTGAGTTAACTTCTGAATGTTTTGGAGCAGCTGGAATATTTGACCTATTTGGGGTCACAGATAATGCATGGTACCTGGGGATGGGGCAAGGAAAGGCAATATTGGAAGCTTGCACACGTAACTTACATTGAGGGGTTATTAGCTTTGTGGGAAACAAACTGTAGTATAGCTGTGGGATATGAATATTAGATTTCTTGACTAGGGAAAGGCTTTCTGTCTCCCAGTTGTTCACTGTTTCAAAACTGGAACCTGCTCACAAGTATTAAGCATGAAAGCGAAGGTGAGTGGTGATGCAGGGGGGTGACAAAGGGTTACAACAGGTATGAGAAGATAGAGACACCCTCAGGTTTCTTTCTGAACATGCTGACTGTAAGGCGATTTAGAAGGTTGAATTACCTGAGTTATTTTTATCTGGTTTTTACAGGATTTCTCTTCCGGGGCCGAGCATCCAAGCAAGCGGGAAGCGCTTATGGGCGGGGACCGTCTTGCCCAGAAACGATCTCGTGCTTCAGCTGCGCTGTGGTCTGCGCTCCCTCCGAGCGCAGCACTTTGCAAACCGAGCCCTTGGTGAAGCCTGGCAGGGAAAACGCTCAGCATACGGTGTGTTTGCTTTGGGAACTTGGCGGGGGAGGGGGTTGCACATGGGTCCACAGATGAAAGCACAGGCCACCAGTGAAAGGTTTCTACAGTAACTAGCGGGGAGCTGCGGCTGCTCCACAGTCCCCTGGCACGTCTTCCAGTCCAGTTTTAATTGGCTGCAGCGTGAATTTGAATTCTGCTTTTCCGACGTTCATTATGTGGATAATAGATGCACACACAGTCTGTCCTCATACAACAAAGACGGCGCGGAGCTAATTTACAAGCGCTTGTGAAAACTCCAAGGTCAGCGGCCTTATTAAAACAAAAGCCCCAAAACTGCTGGGTGTACCTTGCTGCAGTGAACCTGATTATTGCTGATATTCACCCACTTTAACACAAGCTGACTTTTGCCTTCCTTCTTCAACGTACATCTTTCTGTAAGGGAAACACTGCCATAGCATCACACGAGCACTTTCCAAATGCTTAGCCTACACAAAAATATGTGGGTTTTATTTCAGGCTTTAACCTATCCTTTCATACAGTTATTCTTTCAGTCTTTGAGTATATTTTCCCCACGGCAACGTATTTGTTTCATTTCTTTCTTTCAGCAGCTGGGTTATTCGTACTTCTGTTTTTAATTGCAAAAGTCAATACAGCGGGCCAAATTCAGCTGTGGTGTAACTGTATTGAAGTAAATGTATTTATTTATGTGCAGCATTGCCACATTTTTATATTGCTTTTCAATATTAAATATTAATGCATGTACCTGGCACATTGATTTAAAGGGCACTGCAGCAGTTAAATGTTCGTCTATGAGATTAAAGTCATTACTGTCCAGACTGGGTGACATTGGAGAAGCATTGCTGCTACCCTCACCAGAATCCTTGGCAATTGCAATGCCATTTGTCAGACACTGGGACAAAAAACTGTAAAACAAACAAACAAAACTCAACAAACAGCAGTGTGAATAAATGCAGCTTTCCTCACGCTCTGGCACTTGTTATGTATGTGTAACTACCGATAGGAATGGGGGAGGAAATCGAAACTGTGAGCCACATATGGACAGAAATATACATTTTCATACATATAATGCCATTCTTCAATGTACCTTTTTACTTTTGTTGCACTTCTCAGTGACCCTACCTGATTTTATAATCTGCAGAAAAAGAATTGCATAGGCAGCCATTTACAATTTGGAGAAACCTGCGTGTTGACGCGAGGATTTTTTCCCCACCGTGTGTTTTGTGAAGGGCTGCATGTGAGATGCTTGAGCCCAACCCCTTGCTTTACTGCAGCTTCGCCGGGTGCTCAGCAAGCCCCGCTCCCCCGGGGAGCACGCAGGTCCAAGGCCAGCAGCCTTTCCAAGGGCTGTTCTGCAAGGCCCAGTATTTGTTCTCCCTGTCTGGGTGGCAGACCCTGAAGCTGAAAGGTAAAAAGGTGTTAATTCCTCAGCAAAATGCTGCGGCAGTGTTGGCAGCTCTGGGTGCAGCCACCGTGGGGGAGCGATGTCCCCGTCCCCTGTGCCAGCTCTGGGGTCCTGAAATATTTCCTCTGTCAGACTGTGACAATGCCAGTAAATTGTCACCAGCGTGAATTATTTCTGAGACGCTTGGCAGCTTTCTGATGCCGGCACTTGTATCAGTAATAGTGATGTTGTCATTGGCATCAGAAATCAATATTATTGTGGGCTGCTTGTTTGTGATTATCAGTAAAGTGTCTGGGTGCGTCTCAAGTGTTAGGGCTTAGCCCATCAGTATCAACAGAGTGCTCCTCAGGGACTGCTGGACTCAGTCCATAAGCTACCGGTACAATAAACCTGCAGGTATATTTTTTGGTTTCCAGGCCTAGCAAGCTTGTGGAATAAACAGTTGGCTTAAAGCAGTCCTTTAAGAGTGTTGTCAAAACATCATTTAGCACTTTACCACTATCTGTTCTGCAAGAAAAAAAAATGCATGGCTGCGTTTGTCAGCAAAGCTTGTTTTTCTACTGAGTTGCCCAAGATACAGGGTTCCTTTATACAGCTCAGCTGTATGGGAGTGAGCTGCCAGGGCCCTGCAGCCTGTGTGGTAACGTGCAGAGAGCCCGAATCCTGTTCTCACAAGTGGCAAGATCTGAGGCTCAGGCCATTAAACCTGCACCTGATGGCTTGTGATGGGTGGTGTTGGGTAAAGTCACTTTTGCAGCTCAAAAAACCCCAGGGTAAGTAGGCATATATCTCTATGGAGTTTCTCTCTAGTAATTTCTCCCCAGGGTTTTGTATGTGAAATACATTTGTGCTGTTGACAGAATATAAAGATGTGAAATGTCCTCTGGTTGTATGCTGTGTGAGGTGGTAGGAAAAAAAATTTTTTCTGCCTCACTTGCTTTTAATGCTGTGCTTTTCTTTTGCTTTCTCTGCATTGCCGTATTTTGTCTACATCCAGTTTCCAAAGAGAAAGAGTATATTTATATTTTCTTCTGTGATGAATAAAAAACCAAGAGCCAAAGCTCCCTATCACAGAGACACTAATTTATACCAGATGGATAGATTTACAGGAAGACAGGAGGTTTACTATGCACAAAATATGGGACTGTCACAGCTTGTGCTCCATAAGAAAGGAACTGGTCTACAGATGACATGCTAGATACTGCAGTTAAATAACAGAAAATGTTTTTAAAGTTTGGTGCGGATGGCTGACCAATTAAACCAGTTCTGTTGCTCTCTGAAAGGCTGACAGGGAGACCACAGCATGTTTCACTGGCCAAATTGCTTGACGTTCTTTAAAGACAGAATTTGCTACTTCCCTTTTTGGTTATATGCCTGCATACTGTGATATAGTTATATATAAGATATTTTTCAGCTGTTCCTCCAGAAGGATATATGCAGCAAAGCTTCTGAAATGGATGAAGACAAATAAGATTTTTTGCATACTTACGCATGAAAAGCTTGGTATCCAACCTGTGCTGAATCCTGTGCATGCATTTACCTTGTTGCATCCATGTGCTTTTATTTGTGTGTTCAGTTACATGGACAACACACATATATGCAAACATCCACTTTTCTGTGTGGATATAGGGCAATATTCACATTATGCTGCCAGTATAGCCTCAATGTATTGCCTAATTCATCAGTGTAGGGTATAAATTTCATAATTTCTTGGGTAGGTTTTCTGCACAAGAGTGTATAAAAAGAAACCCTAGTTAGACTGCTAGGAAGGGCTTCGCCCTGTATAGCATTACTTTTGTTTCAGCAGTTTTTAGAATGGCAATAACAGCTTTGCTTGCTATTAGTGGCTTCATCTGAGAGGCTCTGAGCTTTTTAAAATCAATTACATTTATAAACAACGCATCAATTACAATACTCGCGTTTTGCTGCAGGACATAAAACAGCTCAGAGAGGTCAGGCTCTTGCCCGCAGTCTCGGATCAATGCAGTGACCTAGGGCTGAACCAAGCTGGAGATTTCTGACCCTCAGGCCATTTTTTCAGCCATTAAACCTTTTAGTCCGCATAAACTGGGACTTAAGCAAATGCTACCAGATGGAAAACAGAGGCGTTTTTGAAAAGAAAGGAAGGGGAGGCCTGGAGTAAAGTGGTAACCTGCACCTTCAGACACCTGCAGGTTCAAACTGCTGTTTCATGACCAATTTTCTACATCACTGTGAGCAAGGCACTGATGGCAGTATTTTCGAAAAGCACCTGCATTTCCATTTTCAAAAGAGCTGGCTTCAATGGGACAAGGCCCTATTTATGAAGGATGTAACTCTTTGCGTTTAAATTTGCTGTCTAAGTTGAAGCTTGGTGCATGATATTGCCTTGTAACTGAGGGTTTTCTATGCCTCAGTTCCTCTGGTTGTAGAAGAGGACTAAGTGATGGCACAGTATTGCGAGTGTCATCAGATGCCGTGGCGACGGTGATAGCCTATGCATCTTAGGCAGGGAAAAGAACATTGTGAGCTCTCGGGAGACAGGTAGCTGACACTGTTCGTCGTACTATATTGGCTGTGATGAACGTTCTTGATGAGAATTTCTGTGCTGTTGACTTACAGATGATACAAGGTGAGTTGGTACCATTTGAGCACAGTAGTTTCCCACATACCAGCCTAACAAACAGGCTGAGGATTCACCAAAGCACTGGTCTTATTCAAAGAAACTATGGTCTCAAATGTGCTTGCTGTGGCAAATGTGTGGCTTGATTTCCCACGTTGCCGTATAAGGCAGGCAATAGCTACTGAAGAAGCCCCTGCTTCGGCCTTCATCTTCACCTCAAAGGTATAAGGCTTGCAATCCGTCTATACCTTGGTCTACTTTACTGGTCTAGTAGCACTGCAAGACCAAGGAAACAAAGTGACTGTTTTCTCGGTTGCACCTCAGCCCTTCCTGAACCACCCAAAAAATCAATGTGACTTTATTGTCCTTTGCTGCTGCTGCATTGCATGGCACGTCTTCCTGAGGCCATAGAAATTTCTGAATCATCAACATGTAATGCAAAGCGGTTCATAAAATATTGTATTTCTAAAGCACGTGCATGAGATGGGCTTCCAGTCTAGGATTTCACATGTATTTAGAATGGGAGAGTTCTGTATATCCATAAAGAGCTCACTGTCCAGCTCCCAGCTGTCCCATGGATTTTCTGGGTGACCTGGGGAAAGCCAAGTATGCTCAGAAATCTTCCGTGAGCTTGAGTCTCACACTGAACAGGGAAATCTGTGCTTAAGTGCAGTGGTGTGTGTTTGAAGTTAGGCATGCTTGGGCATTAACCTCACACACTTTCTCTCTTCCAAGAGAAAACATTACAGCAAATCCCCTCCTATATAAAACTTTCCTCACCCTTGCAGAAAAGCAGCACGAAGCTAATTGGGTCTAAGTTTATGATCCATACTGGTGAGATACATAAGGAGTTGTGCAGGCACCTTTACCAAGGTAATATTCACGTTGAACCTATAGGGGAGTTGCTGTGAAAAGGAATGGGGAGCTTAGCTGCCCCCAGGCTTGGTCCAGAACCTGCTGGACAGACTTGCATGGAATGCGGGTACCACCCCACAACCCCTGTCTACCCCATTGGATGGATGTCCTTACTCTATGCCATGTATCAGCACGCAGCCTTTGGGTTTCTGTTGTTATCTGACACATGTTCTGGTGCCTCACATGGTGGTGCTGTCCATGTCTCCCAGAGGAGCGCACCATCTTTTCCTGGAAGTCATTTAGCAGCGTGATTGTGGGGATCTGCTGAACTGGGCTGTGTCTTCTGTGGTATGGCAGTTTGGAAGCTTTGCAGCTGGTAAGGAAGATGCTCACAGCAGAGCCTGTACCTGTTTGTCTTTCAGAGGTTCCCACTGTGAGCTCAGCAGTTGCCTAATCAGATACTTTAAGAAAAAATGTAGTATTTGGATTTCACTCATTTTCAAAGGCTCAGTGTGTTTTATAACATTGCCTGAGTCTCTGCAGATTGACAAAATGGCAGCAATTGGTTTCAGGGGACATAGGGTGAACTTGGCTTCTGCATCCTGTCTTTGGATGAGTTGTTCCAATGTCAGGAAAGCCAGACAGTCGCCTTGAAGAGTTAAGATTTTAGGAGGGATGTAACGCATGCTGCAGTGTCTCACTGTAAATAATTCACAAAATGTCAGCTGGTGTCAAGAAATGGAAACCTTTTGAACACAACTCAGATGATCAGTCATGTATTTGCTTCCAAAGCAAGGCTGGAGTTATGCAGGAACAACACAATGTGCATTAAATATGCAGACCTTATAAACTGCTTGTTCTCAGACATAAAATTGAAGAACACTGCCCTCCTTTTTCCTTTTGCCTTCAAGCAAATCCTCTGGCAGAACTTCCCGCTTTGGTATCACACACTGTTGGCAAAATCCTGGAGCTGTGAAAATCTGAAAGTGCAGAAAAAATAAAATCAAAGGCTGCAAAAACACATGAAAGTGACTGTTTAAACCTTCTGCCTGGTTTTCAGAGCAATGCTGCCAGGCACCGTCTCCCACCTCTGCCTTTCACCCAAGTGAAGAATTCCTTATCTTTTTTTATACCTGGGACAAGAAATCAGCTCCCTGCTCTCAGGCCTCTGCTTTCTCTCTTGGGTGCCCTGTAGCTGAGTGCTCCAGATGACTTGGGGCTGCAGCAGCAAGAGAGAGGGCAGTGCGTTTTCCCACAGCCGGGACTCAGCAGCCGAAGAACATGGGGAATGTCTCTGCAATCAGCATAAATGCAGAATTGATCTGGTTTGTAATATTGCCACTTAGATGTTCAGCATATTTTACCAACCGTATCCACACCAATTACTAATTCTTAAGCCTTGTCTTCCCTGCATGTCTCTGAAAACTGTCAGCCCTCCAAATGGCTGGTACTGTAGGGGCTGGGCAGCGGATTTCATTCTGCCTCTTGATACCCCTTCGACGCCGAAGTAAAAATATATTTTAAAAACATGTATTATTTTCTCCCTTTCAATATCAGGGGACAGTGGCAACTTGGTGAAGTAAGGACCATAATGTAAGGCAATTTTGAAGTACTGGCGGAAGAAGGAATACTTTCGGTGAAGCCCCAGCAATCCCAACGTAGAAGTGGGTTTTATCAGGTCTTTATTATGTGTCTGCCACCTGCTCTGATAATATACTGCTGTACATTATTTATGCATTCAATTTCTGGAAATTCTTCAAAAGGTTTTCCTATAACTGGAGCCGAGTGCTTATTGCCCAGAAGGGAAAAACTTGAACCCACTCCTGGGCCGAGCTCTGTCTCTGCAGCGTGCTTCGTGCCAGCTGCTGCGAGACTAGCCCAAGGCTGCGCCAGTGTTTGCCCCGGTCCTCCAGTGCCTGCCTTCACCCGGGGATGGGGGCACTGCCATTGCCCTCCTCCCCTGAAAGGACAGGCATGTGGGGGCTCCAAGGCCAGGTAGAGAAGCTGTGAGATCCTTTGGCCCATCTTGGACCTTGCATTGTAAATGAGTAATTGTAAATGAGCTGCCTGGGAGGAAAAAGGATCACTGACTTACTGACCCACTCATTCGGTGTTAGCAAATACTTGCCATAAGGACGATGCATAGAGTGATGCTTTGTCCTGAGAAAATGGGCCAATTCTGCTTGTCTGGAAAATAGAAAATATGTTTGACAAGAGGATCCTCTGTCTAGGCTGAGCCGCTAGCACTCAGGAAGCTGTTGCAGCCTGGAGAGGCTGTGTTTCCCCTGTCCTGGCCGGCTGGAGATCGTGCAGGAGGGACCCACGATGTGGGGGGCTGGCTCTGCAGCCTTGCCCGGGGGTCCTGGGGCAAACAGAGAGCAGCCGAGGCAGAAACAAAACTCTTCTGATGGCTTCTAATGTGACTTGAAAGGTGCTATTTCTCAGAAGGAGGTGATGCCAAATACTCCCTACAAGACATGTAACACCCTTGTGGGTGTGGGTGAGGGTGAGGATGGCAGCACTGGCAGACTCAGGGGAAGTCAAGAGACCAAAGAGGGTACCTGGGACTTGGAGCATCGCTGCCTGCCTCAGGCGAGGAGCAGGAGCCATGCCATCCCCACGCGCCCTCACAGCTTTTTAAGAAAGCGTAGACTGGTGCGAGAGTGCGTGTGCTGCATCTGCAGCAGCAGCTGCAGGCCTAATGGTGTTATGGTACCAGAAGATGTTGCTCAACAATACGCTGCATTATTTACAGCTTTTTTGTAAGGCCCGATACCACTCTGATCAATGGGTATCAAGCAAAATTGCAGAAACTCCTTCAGGGAAAAAAAAGAAGGATCTGCATAGAAGCGTATAGGTAAGTATGATGGAGCTGGCAGTAATTTCAGCAGAGTTTCTCAGAAACTAAATGTTACTGGATTAAACTCTTATTCCAATTAAATGTCTGGTAGGAACTGCCAGACCCAAATCTGATTCAGAAGAAATTTGAAATGTTTAATTCATGTATAGATTTAATAGTAAAGAAGGAGTAGGGAGAGGATTTTATTGTGCCTTTTGTTTCTAGTTATCAGAAAAGCACCAAATCCCCAAGAGCTACAGTCTGTGTAAAATCAGTTGCATTTCTGTATCTGTGTGATACATAATTGCCCATCTGGAAGAGACATTACCTTCTATGTAGGTGCTGTCAAGGTAACAGACATATAATCGTTCCTTATTTTTTTACAAATGACCTTTTGATTTCACTTGAAAATTTGGCTCATTATGTTCAAAATGGAAAATATGGAATGATACTATTTTTGGATATTTGGTTTAATAGAACAAACTAATAGGTAGAAGACAAAACATTTTATGGACTCACACTGGGGAAGGTTTCCTCACTGTTTCAGAAACGTATCAGAAAATTTGCTTAAACCCCTGAATTTGACACATAGCTATTTTCTTGCATTAACAGCGTAATGATTTTCCATTTGCAAATGTCTGTTAGAGCAAAGCAGCATTTAGATCGTATTCCAATTTTTTGCAGTTTGGGAGGCCAAACAGATTTTGTGATTTGACATTTGCTTCTAAAACCATTTGCTTTAATTTGCTCTTACCTCAAGCTCTACCTGTTAATCTTTTCATAAACTAGCAAATGATCTGCAGTCGCTAGGCGTGGTGGGACCAATATTAAATCCATTACACATCAGCGACCCTTTTCCAGTTTTTACATGAGTATTTGTTAATAAATATTGGTTGTAGACTAGAGGAAAGGCACATCACAGTGACTGCAGTAAGGAACAAGCTGGCACCAAAAAGCACTGGTGTACTCTTCAGTGCCCTACACCGTCTCACACTTGGGCCGATAGAGAAAAGGCCCTGGAGACCACCCTACTGCCATATGAGTGGGCTTAACGCTGGGCACTTAGTGACTTAATGCTTAATCTTTACAAAAGCTTGAGCTTTTAAAATTCCCACTTGTCTTGAAGGCTGAAGACAGACAAACGAGAGAAATTTTTGCTGTGCAACTGGTCTGTAGCAAGACACTACAGTGCCACGAAATCCCTCTCCTACTTTGCTCTCCTTCCTTTTTGTGCTTTCCTGACCCTTCTCTTTCTCACCTGCCCGAACTGTGTTCTTCCTCCTGCCCTTAGGCAGCACTGTCTTATTTTCACCCTGTTGCTGAGTCCATCATCACCCTTCCTTTGCTGTCCTGGTGCAGCGTGGCGTATTTGCCCTTATCTGATGTATGTCTTGCTTTTTTCTTGCTGTGGTTTTGCTGGGGTCCCTGCTGTGGTTTTTTATCACCTTGCTCTACATGTGTGCAGCCTTCACCATGTTACGGTTGGAGTATGCTGTGGGATGCTTAGTAATTCCTCAAAAGCACTGCAAGTTTATCTGAAGGAGTAGAGTCCTGGGGTGCATTAATTGAGGGCAGTGTGTGATGCGTAGGCGCGTGTCTTCTGAAGGATGAATATTTTCATGGATAAATGAGAATGATCAGTGCTCACAGAGTGTATATTCCTGTCTGGGGTTTTCTCTGAATGTTTTAGTTTCTCAATTTGTATTCTGTTAATTTTTCTAACCTAATTCTGTGCATTAGGTTCATTGCAAAGAGCAGCGACATTAATAAACATTGACCTTCAAGCTAATTTTTTTCTCCCAGCTTTTCACAGGCTTTTGCCTGATTTCCCACTCTGTTGCTCTCTACCTGTCACTAACTGGTGCCCATCTGCCCTGCAACTGGATGGAGAAAGTAAATTATGGGTTATTTAGCAGAATGGGGCATGCTCGCGGTGACATGGGCTTGGAGCAGGATCTGCCTCCATTCACTGGGTCATAGGATTATGCCACGGGAATCGGCCTGGGAGGAGCTGGCCTGCAAAGGGTGATGATGGCAAGGCAAAGCGTTATGGGCTTCATAAAATCAGGTAGCCAGTTTAGCAGACAAACAGACAAACACTCACTTACAATCAGTTAAAAAACTTGGCAGACCTGTGATGATGAAGATGGTTATAAATAAAAGTCAGAAAGGGATCTTAGCTTTTCCCCTCCCATTTTATAAAGAGTCATAGGACAGAAAATCCACAAGCAAATGCATGGAGATCAAAAATCTTTTCTATCAGAGGTACCCTAAAATTAGCCTTAGGACTGAATATTCTTTGGCTGTTTTCTGTATATTGATATATTGCCTCCAGTCCTGTGGCTTGATCCAAGAGCTAATGTTTTATCAATATTAAGCAACAACGGAAAAAGTCTACAAGGAAGACTCTGCATTTGCTTACTGGGACCCAAATATCCTTCAAATGCGAGTATCTGGCAGATGATGATCACCTATCACTTTCTTCACCTCCTTGAGACAGTAATACTAGGTACATCAATCTTCTAGTACTTTTTCCAGCCAGTGTCACTGTTTTGAATCCATTTCAGTATAGACTGTAGCTGGCTGACATTGGAATACTTGTTCTTTCAGTTAAATGCAGAATTTTGAGGTCACAGGAAGTTTTTGCATGTGCCTGTGTTGCTTACACATAGCACAAAACATGGAACAAATATGAGAAAAACGTATCTCTCAGTCTGAAGTCTTTTTGACATGCATAGAGTGGAAGATCTGTAATGTGAGATTTCTAATGCAGCTCCTCATATAACTAATCCCCTTTCAGAAACAGAGGGGTTTGGAAAGACTGTGATACCTAGGTTAATGAAAACCTAATAGGAAGCTTGTGTTCATGAAGACCCTCCATGGAGTACAGACCATCTGTCATGGCAAAGCATGACCAGGGATAGTTAGAAATTTTCATCCTAGGATTTTCATTTCTGCTTAATAGAGATACAGTAAAGTGGTTTTGTTTTGAAAGATTTTTTTGTAAGGGAAGATATTATTTTCACACAATAAAAGAAAATGGAAATGGATAGTACTTGATCTGTCTTCCTATACCATTTTTGCATCTGTTTAATGTATTGGTATTAGATTTTATTCATAAATTAAGTTTCAGAATTACAAGAAATGTGGAAAAAAGATGCAGACTCTGCATCTAACTTATATGGGGCCTGGATTGATTGCTAGTGATTGATTTAATTTCTTTGGTAATCTTAATTTGGATTCATTATTTATGTGCCTATCTAATTTAGAAATGTGAATAATTCAGTTTAGAGGACTACTCACATATTTAAAGTTAGTCTTGTGCCAAGGTATCATATAGAACTGAGGCCATAATTTTAAAACTGTGACCTAGGATTTTTTCTCATTAAAAAAGTATTTTCAGTGGGGATATAAAATGTCGCAAAGAACTTCTTGATTTCCACCATTTGAACTACATATAAAAGTCTGAAACAGGATTGTTGCTTTTACTTACAAAGGCTTTCTCCAAGAATTTGTTCTTGTATCATTTTGTTAGAATGTAAAATTGCTAGAATGTACCAAGGAAATGAAGCTCCAGTATTTCTGTATTGCCAGAAATGAAGAAAATGAGATATTCAATTAAAAGAAAAGCCAATTTTTTTGAGCAGTGGGAGACAGAAGAAGGTTTACATAAGCGTCCAAACTGACCATCCAAAGTTCCTGAGACATGCATTTATTAGGATGTAGCAAAGTGCCATTTTATTCATGCAATCTCATTATTTTCCTTTGGCTAGTTTCCAAGGGGGTTGTAATGATAGAGCCCAGGCCTGGGTCCATAGCGTGCTGTTCTATCCATTTCCTGGGTTATATCCATAATAAATCAAATAATAGTGATGTCAGGTTTTGTTAGATGTGTTGTTTTAAATCACAAGCATCAAATAACAAAAACTAGCATTTTAGTAATATAATTCAGTAGTCCATTCTGCAAATTGATACCTAAACTTGCACCTATGAGACCTAAAAATTCATGTTATTCTGCTACCTGCTTAGTTTGCACAGAAACACTGTCTGCACTTGTAACACAGATATTTTTATATTCACACATAGGCACAAGATAAACAATATTTTCATAATTCATTACTTTGCTCAATTGATAACACGATATTGAGGAATTATTCTAAACTAAGTGACCACGTGACTATGACCTTGAAGTATTTTTCTCATTAAAATAGCTGCTATTGCTAACAAAATCTCTGTATTTTGAAATATTTCTTCATTATTTGCAGTTGCTGACAGCTGTCTTCAGGCTGATCTTGAAGTACTCTTTTAAGCTCTTAGTGGTTGAGGAAGTGTGTGGGGTTGGATATAACCACATCTGTCAAAGACCTGAAATTTCAAAGCTGATGACTACCTTTTTATAGCACTAGAAGAACTGCAGAAGTACAAGTTACAGATATGTGACTGTATTTATTACAAAGTTTCTGTTCAGCAAGAGCTTACTGTTTTCTTCGACGTTTTATTCCCAAGATACTATAAGTTGTATTAGTAGCCTGGTCATTAATTGAAACTAAATGCTGTCAGATGTTAAAACTGCCGCTCTATTTTAATCACTGCCTGCAGTTCTTCCTTGCTCAGTTGGTTTTGCTTTGTCTGCTTTCACAAATTCAAACAGTTGTTTTTTGCTTTATCCCTTTCAGGTCATGTTTGCAAAAAATTATATGGTACATTGACTTATCTTGTCTCCCTGGCATTAACAAATGAACTTTCAAATACCACCCCTTTGTGTTTCTCAAATAAAATTTTAATAGCCCAAATTGCAGGAAGAAATAGAAATCGTAGTGCAGTCCTGCCTCGGTCACCTCCTACAGAGCGTTTCAGCCACACGCATGGTGCCCCTGGATGCATCTTTGAGAAATGATCACTCTTTATGTGTATTGGGTTTGTATGGCAAGGTTTTGGAAGTGGGGGGGCTACAGGGGTGGCTTCTGTGAGAAGCTGCTAGAAGCTTCCCCCATGTCCGATAAAGCCAATGCCAGCCGGCTCCAAGATGGACCCACCGCTGGCCAAGGCCGAGCAAATCAGCGATGGTGGTAGCGCCTCTGTGATAACATATTTAAGAAGGGGAAAAACCTGCTGCCCAACAGCAGCCAGAGGAGAGAAGTGAGAATATGTGAAAGAAACAACTCTGCAGACACCAAGGTCAGTGAAGAGGGAGGGGCAGGAGATTCCCCTGCAGCCTGTGGTGAAGACCATGGTGAGGAAGGCTGTCCCTCTGCAGCACGTGGAGGTTGACGGTGGAGCAGATATCCACCTGCAACCTGTGGAGGTCCATGGTGGAGCAGATATCCACCTGCAGCACATGGAGGTTGAGGGTGGAGCAGATATCCACCTGCAGCCCGTGGAGGACCCCACGCCAGAGCAGGTGGGTGCACCTGAAGGAGGCTGTGATCCTGTGGGAAGCCCACGCTGGAGCAGACTCCTTTCAGGACCTGTGAACCCATGGAGAGAGGACCCCACGCTGGAGCAGGTTTGCTGGCAGGACTTGTGACTCCGT
Organism: Gavia stellata; assembly: GCF_030936135.1. Lineage (NCBI taxonomy): Eukaryota > Metazoa > Chordata > Aves > Gaviiformes > Gaviidae > Gavia > Gavia stellata. The sequence goes on along the minus strand of NC_082637.1, from coordinate 29,726,640 downwards.
GGGGAAGCAGTCTGTTCCTGAAGGACTGCACCCTGTGGAAAGGACCCAGACTGGAGCAGTGCATGAAGAACTGTAGCCCATGGGAAGGACTTATGTTGGAGAAGTTCGTGGAGGACTGTCTCCTGTGGGAGGAACCCCATGCTGGAGCAGTGGAAGAGTGTGGGGAGGAAGGCGTGATGAGCTGACTCATCAACCAGAGACGACGGGTGATGAGCTGACTGCAACCCCCATTCCCCATCGTCCTGCACTGCTTGCAGGGAGGAGGTAGAGAATTTGGGAGTGAAGTCGAGCCTAGGAAGAAAGGTGGGGTAGGGGAAAGGCATTTTAAGATTTGGGCTTGTTTCTCATTACCCTACTCTGACTTTTGATTAGTAATAAATTAAACTAATTTCCCCAAGTCGAGTCTGTTTTGCCCGTGACAGTAACTGGTGAGTGACCTCCCTGTCCTTATCTTGACCCATGAGCCTTTTGTTGTATTTTCTCTCCCCTGTCCAGCTGAGGAAGGCGAGTGACAGAGCTTTGGTGGGCATCTGGTGTCCAGCCAGGGTCAACCCACCACATTATGTTAAGCATGATCTCTGCTGTTCAGGTGGAGGCTGTGGGGAGGTGCTGGGTTTTGGGGAGGGGGTGTGCTCCGGGGGGCAGTCAAGCAGCCTTTGTAGAGTCTCTCAGGGCACAGGTGCTTCTGCCCTTTCTGCACGGAGGGCATCTACTGCCGGTGTTTTTATTGCCATAGTCCCAAGCACCATCAGGGGGTTAGCACTCCCCGATGAGATTTGACTTGCTAATTCTTTCTGATTTTGTGTCAAGCTTGGGATATCTTGTGCAGTGACATTTATTGGCTGGGTGGGTAGGTTTAAAAAACGAATTGCTGATTACATTTACTGCAGCATCGGCAGGAGACTGCAGAACATATCTGAGTTGTGCAAAAGCTTGTGAGTGTTTCTGCTGAAATCCAGACCAAATATGGGTTGTTTCACCCATATCCAATTGGAGGTGAATCAGAAGACAGAGTCTGGATCCAAACGCATCCATGAAGTTACCCAAAGTCCAGAGACAAAGATCTGCAACTGCAAAACTCATTGTTTCAGAGTGAGGTAAAGAGAAAACAGGTTCAAAAAACTCTAGCATAGCAATGTTCAGGAAGTTTTGAGATTCAGGTGTGAACTACATAACTGAAGTACATTTCTGTTTCTGATAATGCTGCTTTATTTCACAGCAGTGTTCACAGTACATGTCCACTGTATGCTGATGGCGGTGGTGAGCTTTCCTGCCATTACATGTGTCAGTGTTTGCTTTCAGATGGCACACAAAAAACACAGACAGTCCAGTGTGGGGCTGTTATCCTCTTTCTTGGTGTGAATCCTGACTTCATGTATTCCCTTACAATTGGCAGTCAGAAAAAAGGGAAAAATATGATGAATGGCTGATAAATAAAAGACTGTATTCTTTCTTTTAAAGCAGAAAACTTCATTGCCTGCTTTTCCTTGTAAATAACAAGATAATCACATGGAGATAGATAATAACTGTCTTATTACTAGGACCTCACATTGTGCCCTAGACATTTTGATAGCAGGAGCCTCCCGTCAGGATCAGCTGCTGCTCCTTTGTCTTCACCCCCCGCAGCTCCTGCTCCTGCCAAGCAGCTGAAATCCCAGTGCACAGAGGGGCCGAGGCTGCTCCCCACCTGACATCCCTGCCGAGCATCTGGGTGCCTTCACCCGCAGGCTGGCAGCTCTGCCGGCATGCAGTCACTGGGAAGAACTGGCAGAGGAAAGTTTCCTGATCTTCAAAAAGCAGATGAGGAACAATGCCGTTGCCCATTCCTCAGCTGCCCCTTCCAGGCTGGGATGTACTGGTGAACCAGGAGCACAACGGGTGATGGGAGTGTGCTGGAAGTGCCCACATTGTTTCCCTTGTGTCCATTGCACTATGGTAGCAGCAGTAAATCTCAGCAGAGCTTTGGTTTTGGCTTTGGGGTCTTTTATTTTGATATTTGCTCTAACATGTTTGCTACCTGAGCCAACTACCAGCCATTTTTTGGCAAGGCGTGTAATGATTGAATGACATGACATCTTCAGAAATCCCTGGAAATATATTCTCATTACTGTAGTAATTAATGTTTATGCCCCAGTGGACAACAATTCTGCATTTGCCAATTTATCAATCAGCTCTTTTTTAATCTGATTATTGCAGGTTCTGTGATACAATACCAATATTCAACACTGCAACATCCTTGCTATTCGATCTGCAAGCTTCTACTATGTAGTTAACTTTACCTACAGCGTCACTGTGATGTTTTGTCTTTGAGTTACTAATGTGTACTTAAAGCCTATATGCAAGCACAGATAAGGTTACCTGTGGAAATAATTGCAAAGTAGGGAAAGGGAGGAAGAAAGACATAGTACTTGCAGAAGGAATTGAGCTAAGGGTGGTAAAATACTCCACTCATCTCTTAGGTCCATAGAAGCCATGTAGTTGTTGTTGCACTGCTGGTAGAATAGCCAGCCCTGGCATGAATATTGCAATTGAAGCCCCACTGTTACAAAAAATAAATTCAGTTCGTGTTTATCACTGTTTTGCATTCACGTGATGGTCTATCTTTCTCCTATTAAATCTACAGACTGAAGCACTTACTGTAAACAGTCTCATCTAATGTCATCCATGTGCCAGGCTTTCTTGCTTTATAACTTAAATGGACAACTTCTATTGTCACAGTGGAAATCAGTCCTTCATTATTTACAAATTTTTTGGGAGTTGTGCCAATCTTCTGCGTGAAAGAAGTCTACGTAGGATAAATAAAAGACTACAGAGATTCAGCAAGGCAGTTGTTACACTGGTTAATATTTGAACAAATTAATGATAAATATTTGAACAAATAAATGAAGAAATACCAAGGAAAGTTATTAGGAGGTGAAGGCATTAAGATACCACTGGTACCCGTGTGTAAAAGCCAGCCTGCTGGAACTGTAAAAGCTTCTGAAAACTGCCTTCTGCAGACGTTACCATAGGAAACATTGTCTGGGAGTGGCTGAGCTTCTTTCTGTACACATCTCTTGTTTCTGTCTTGATGCAGATACTCTGGGAGCAAATGAGTCAGCACTAGTATAAACTCTGACAAATTGCTCGTGAGTTTGGGTGCCACAAGTTGTCCAACCCCACATGTTGCAGAAGTCTGATTTCACATAGGGTAGGTACGTGATGAGTCCAAAAGACAGATCTTTTTAAGAAAGACACCCAAAACAACACATCCTCCTAGATGACCAAGGTGAATGTTCTCTATTTTCTCAGAAGGGTCAGGCATGGACATGACCATCCTCATGAGACAAGATCCATCCAACATCAGTGCCACAGAGGTTCACACAGCTGGGGGAGTGGGGTCCTGCCACACTGCCAGGCAGCATTGCTTTTCTGCAGCACAAGGTGTTATGGCTACTGCAGGGTCAGCTGAGTGATGGAAGGCAGATTTAAGAATGCCACAAATGGTATGACAGCCAAAAAAAAGAACACAGCCATTCTCCTGCTGAACTGCAATGCACTCTTATCCTGGGAGCTCTGTGTACCCATGTGATTAATAGTTGGGTGCTACAGCTATCATGTAGATCACATACCTTCCTTCTGTATTGTCATGTAAGTTGCAGAGTGACAGGCCTTTGGCACTGGCATATGACCTGCCGCCTTGACAGCTGCCGAGTCTGACAGTCCTGAGTCATGTCTGGCTGTGCCCAGCCACTGATTCTGTGGTGTGCACAGAAGAGCTGTGACTTCTTCTGATGAGGCCAATGGTGCATCATTGCCATGTCACAGCACTGCATTTTTTTGCCCCAGGCTGTTTACATATATGTAAATAACTTGAGAGCACCATTTTGAAGATGACTACCTGCAGCAGCTCTTTCTCTGTCTGTTCAGGCACTGAGATGGAAAACTTCTCTGTTAGAGAAAATTTGCTGTGATGTAGCATCTCAAGTTGGTGGGGTTTCCTTCTAGAACAGCATGTTGATGGCTGCTGGTACACATGACTGATTGGCCTGGGTGTCAAGAGTACATGGCTCTCAGTGCATGTAACAAGCCTGTGTGGTATTGCTGCTTACAACATATCCCTCATCATTCCTCATGCACCTTACACCCTGAGCTAGGGATTGCTGTATTTACCTGCATCCAACCTAGCCAGAGAATAGCCTTCTACTTTTAATGGTCTGAAAAATGAGGCACTTAAGTTAAGATCCAGCAGCTCAATTCCAAGAGAGACTGTAAAGAGCTTGCATGTCCTCGGGTGAGAGACTTGCTCTCCTCTGCTTCAATGCTTGTTTGCAAAGTGAAGCCTAGTATGTTTCTATGCCCCAAGAGGATTATAAGGGTGTATGTGAGGCACTTGGAAGCTATTGTCTTGGGAATCAGTTAAAGAAATCTTCCAGCAGCCCACTTGAGACCCAGATGTGATGAGTTGTGCTGCACAGAGACATGGGGATGTATTAAGGGTGCAAGGAGTTCCTGGTGGGATCAGGCTGGCAGCCCCCTGCCCTGAAGTCTGACTCCTGCCACAGCAGTGGGATAGGTTTTTTGGGGCACAAATGTAAGCCCCAGCCCTCCCTGAGACCTATTTGCCTCCTACAACTCTACAGCCATAGCTCTTGCATTAGATATGTTGGTGAATACATCTCTGAGCAGTTCTGTCCAGATCCATTTGTAGAACTGTAGTCTATGCATTAATCTAAACCATTTCTGACCATACTGATGCCATCTGCCCCAGACCCCTGTGACAGCAAATTACAGAAGTTACTAATTGCTGGCTAGAGAAGGACTGTATTTTATATGGTTTAGGTTTACCTCCTACTGATTTAATTGCATGCCCCTTAATTGTCTGACTGCAGGATTTAGTGAACAGTGGTTCCCCATTCAGCTTACCCTTTCACTGTTTTGGAAACACAGCTCATATTCCCCTCAGCCTTCTCCCTCAAGGGTTGCAGCCTTCCCGGTCTCCCCTCATAGACAGCTGCACCATCCCCTTACTTGCTGTATTCATCTTTCTCTGTACTTCCCCCAGCTACTGAACCTCCTTGAGACGCTGAAAACCGCTGTGCAGAGCTGTCAAGAAGTGGGTGCACAAGCGTTTCATATAGCAGCAAAACCGCACCTTCTCCCTTAGTGTCAGCACACTTCCCTATGATGACCTGTGTTTTTGTTGGCTATTTTAGCTCCCCTGGAACACTGAGCCAAAGATTTCAGGGGGCTGCCCATGGAGACTTCAAGACCTCTTGCCTGAATAGTAACTGCCAGTCCCAGGTTCACTATCATGTAGACATGGTTCAGATCTACTACCTTACAATTACCCACATGGATGCCCATCTGCCCACACATTAATTTGCCTAAAGTCATTCTGGAGCATCTCACCATCGGCACAGCCAGTGACTGACTGAAGGAGCTCAGCTGCCATCGACAAACCTAAGTATTTCACTGTTCAACTCATTCTGTAGGTCACTAAAGAAAGTGTTGAATAAAAATTATTCCAGCGCCTTCCTCCATGGGTTACCACCACTGACTCTTCTCCATCCCAAGGTGTGAGATTAGGCCCTGCACTTTGCTTCTTATCCTTCAACCAGCTTTCAATCCTTAGAAGGGCATTTCCTCCCACCCTGGCAACACGGCTTCTTTAATAACCTTTGATGTGAAATCCTGTCAAAGGCTTTTTGAAAACCCAAATATAAGGTGTCCTCTGGATTCCCTTTATCCACAAGGTTACCAGCACCCTTGAGAAGCCAGCCAAGCGTGGCATGGCTGCCTGAGACCCCTCTGCAGCACGAGGCTGTGCAGGCAGCCTGCCTGGCACACAGGCTGCTCTCGGGGAAAAGTCGTGCTGCAGTGGGACCTCTGCACCACAAAACCAGGCACCAGAAAGCAAGCACCTCCCAGCCAAACCAGCCTCTGGCAACCTGAGTGGGGTTGAAGTCAAGCTGCTGATAAATCCTTTCTGCCCCTTCTGCGGTTGGCCCCAGGCATCTTCTAGGAGGCACAGCAGCTATCTGGTCTTCTTGGTGCTGCTCAGAAGGTGTTTTTGCAAAGGTACACGGTCCTCTCCTAAAGATGCCTGGGCAAGCAGGAAGCACAGGGTGGAGTTTCCCAACTGGGCATGCCAGTTGGGTTGTCTCATATCTCACATGGAGGAACTGAGATGGCTGGTGAGCGCTCCATGATCAAGACCCAGCTAGGAAATCCTAGTCAATGCTTTCATTTTCAGACCTTCATTTTGTCTGTCTTTCTACTTCAACCAGTACTGTGGGCACTTCAGTTTAATTTTTCATTTTTTTTCAGCAGCTTATGCTAACTGAAGCATATAATGGAAGGGCTTTGCAAGACTTTCTAACCTGCTCATTCAGTGTTTCAGCCAGCACAAGAAACACAGTTTCCTTAAAGCTCCGGAATGTCCCTTGGGCATAGGTCAAAAATGTCTAAGGTGTCTGGGATGCTTTTCCTAGAATTTTTTTTTCTCTCTGCCTGATAACATCTTGTTCGTTGCTGAAAACACATCTCCTAATCAAACCATTTTCCTTACAGCCACTGGTCTCCCCGATCAGGTAATTCTGTTTATCAGGCGATCTTCCTTGCTGCCTCTGAGGATTTGGGGTGGGGAAACTGCTTTGCGCATCACTGCCACAAGAACCTGGACGTCCACCAAACTCAGCATGCTGTAGGTGGAGCAGGTCTGAAATTTGAAAAGGAGAGCATCTGTGCTCCCAGTGCTCAGCTAGAAGGTAGGCCAAGAATCACCAGGTCACCTCTCTTCTTCCCTCTTTTAATCTAAGCAAATGAAAGGAAACATGAAAGCAAATTTGTCAAGCAATGGTGTGTGAATTCTGCAAGCTTTGCCGATACTTGCTCTTCTCACCCCGGTTAATTCAGCTGAGGAAAACCACCTGAACTTGAAAATGAGTCTTGCCCAATGTGTTGGCATTAGTCCAACGGCCATGGAGTTTTGCTGACTCCACAGTCCTGGTGACACCAAGGGTTTATCACTGTAGTCCAAGAGGTGTTTCCTTGTGTTATTGCATTGTTTTATGTTTGGGAAGGTTTAAACATGTACTTATTCTTATTTGGAATAGCTGTGTTTATTCTGCTTTGCAAAGAATTTGTGACGGTGGCCGTGGCTTTCCGACCCGTGTTTGCGGGTACAGGCGTTTCTGTTGCTTGCAGTGACATCACCAAATGAGATCAGCATGTCCTTAACGTGGAACCTGTAATTACAGGGTTGCTTCAGATTGCCCACAGAGCAATGCTGCCCTGGCCATGCTTACTTATGATCACCTTGTTGTCGGCAATGGAAAGCTGCATTTAAAGTACAATAAATGAGTGTCTATTTCTGCAGTATAAAACTCATTAGAAGTCTGTAAAGAAACCCTTGCTATCCTTGTTTCAAAATCAAGGATACTCATTTGCAAATGTGGTATTTTCTGTTATAGCAAGAGGTTCCATGTTATCTACTGATTCACTGTCTAAAGACATTTCCAAAAGGTTTAGGCTTTTGCTAGTGGGCTGGTGACTTGGAGTCTCCATAAAGCCAATCCCAGCTGCACCCACACCTGAGCAAAAGGTTTTTCTGAAGATGGAGGGTACGAATGTGCTTCTGAGGCCTGTTTCCCCATGGACATTGATTTTGTGATGTGCCCCATTTTGTACTAACAGCAGTGGCATGTTGGGCACAAGCAACCACAGCTGCAGCAAGAGGGAATGTCTGTAAACCGCAGGAGTGGTGCTGGTGGTGATAGACTAAAACCTCTCTGAAACATACTGTCGCAATGGGCTCTGCTCCCTCCGAAGAGAGGTCAGCAGGGAAGTAGAAAAGATTGAAGAGTTTGCCATGCATCTCCAAAGTGTGCAGAAATCTGATCCCATGAAGGCTGCAGTTGTTTTGGCTGGATTGAGAAATGCACATATGCATAATTGCAGAGCAAACTCTAGCTGTTTTAAAAGATACTGAAATGCAATGGTCTTGTGAAAGGCCTGATACAAAACAGATGAATGAGACAGTCATAGTAGATGAGGAATGAATGAAACCACAGACAGCAGCAGCAGCAGCAGGGCTTTTGCAAAAAGCTACAGCAATATCTTTTAAACTGTCTTCACTGGACTGCTAGAAGAGCGATAGCCCTAAAAGTGTGCAGATGTAAAATTTGCATGGAAATTTTCAGCAAGCCATTCAATAGCTGTACCATGTTGCAAATAGGCTGTTCCTTTATGTTCAGACTTGTGGCTCGCTCACACAACACTGAAGGTTACCAGGTGCCCCACAGGAGATGCCCCTGCACCCCTGTGTCTCACCGCTAGGCAAATGGCAAAGGCTACCAGGGTTGCCCCCGGGGACTTCCAGCATCTGGTGCCAATTGGATAAAGTATATGGGAGCTTTTGGTTGTGGCCACATCTACACTGACACACAGACGTGCCAGGGCTGGGCAGCACATGGAGAGGGCAGACGTGCTTTTGTCTCTGTCACTTCTGAACTTCAGCAAGTTTTAACCTTTCCACTCCAGCTCAGAAGCAAGTCCCATATTGTAACACCTCAATCTGGGGTAATGTGGGAATGAACCAAGTTGGGATGTCTGATTTCTGTCTGTGTGGAAGGGCACTGATGCTGTGCCTGGGCAATAGACACAGACCTTTGTGCTGGTGCATTCTTTTCCCCCCAGCTTTTCCTGGGGTGCTCTACAATCTCAGGAATTCCGGCTATGTCTTGGCCTTTGTGCAATGAGTTGGGTGGTTAAGCATCCCTTGACTGTACCAGGAACTCTTGCATGGCTAAGGAGGGGAGCAGCACTGACCCTACCAAGCACTCCTATTACCCAACTCAAGGTGGATAACAAGAGCAGGAATAATCAGTCATCCCCTGACAGCCTTGGAACATCCCTTACCTGGACCGTAGCCCAAGTGGAACAGTACCAGTGTTACTGGAATTCCAGTAACTTTCCAGTAACTTGCTGATGACTAAAGCCAATCATCTTATGAACCTATAAACAGCGGTTCAAAGTGAGACCCTTTGAGCTCTCCTGCACCACAGCAGGCTGCGACCAGCATCTCCCTCTGAGTGGGATGCCTCTCAGAGTTTCACGAACTCTTCAGTTTGTGAAATTTGGAGGACTGCCACCGAAAGCTGGTGACGGGACCTGGGCTGAAACCCTCTCCTCCTCAAGGCTCAACCCTTGCCTGTTGAGAAATGCTGAGACATTGAAGTGAGTATTTTCACAGCACTCAAGGGGAATTTTTAACAAGTACCTTTGTACATATAGCTAGGTCTTTGTGTCTGTGTGCGTGTGTGCGTGAATCATTTGAATACTCGATAGCAAGTATAATACTATCATTCCAAACCTGTAATCAAGCCACTGTTGTGACTGTAGTACATTCTATTAACTCGCTTTATAAATCTTAAGACCAATCCATGATTAAGTGTTGCTAAGATCTTATGATTTACCTTAAACTGTGAATGAACTTTAGATGGCTGCTAAATACATGTAATCCTTTAGATATAAACTGTTCTCGAAGTCTGAGACTAGGATTAGACCTAGCCGCACCTAGACTCCTCTCTGAGAAGGAGTTTAGAAAGCAAAGGGGTCTCCTCTGAATCTTGTGACACAACGGGAGGGTCTTCCCTACTCTTTGTGTTTCCTCCACTAGACATAAACAGTTGTCCAAGTCTGGGACTAGGAGCAGACCTAGCCGGTCTCCTCTGAACCTCGTGACTCAACAGGAGGATTTCTTTGTTCCTTGTAACCTTTTCCTTTCCCTTGTATGTGAACCATTGACGAAGTCTGAGACTAAGTCTGAATTCAGCCGCACCTAAACTCCCCTTGGAGAAGTTTAGAAAGGAAGGGGGTCCATTCTGAACCTCGTGACTCAACAGGAGGGTCTTCTTTACCCTTTTGTTTCTCCAGTCTCTCTGTAGAAACCAAATCTAATTTGATTTTCCTTTGTGTGTTTTAGTAAGTAATAGAGTGAACCTTGCCATCGAATTCTGTTGTCACATTTTTTTATAAACTTCTACAAAAATCACTTTTGCCAATACCCTTCACAGTGATTCTTTAAGCGGTCTAAGCCACTCATTCACAACAACCTCTCAGCTTTAAATGCTGCTGGTTGCCCATTCTTCACCTTCAGATATTTAAGCAATAAAATGTAATTCAAGCTTGAATCCATATATGACAGGTGAGATAAAGAAAATGAAAGATGTCCTTCATCATTCTAGTAAATCAGATCTGACCCAGGACTACAAATATTGAAATAATCAAAAAAGATGTCCCTAAAGTCTTTTGGCAGATAAGGATGACAATTTGGCTCAACTGCTTTGTGTATGATTACAGTAAGCACAGTACACTGTGGTGCTGTATTCATGAGCATGTCTGCAGAACTGAGAAGTTTTACAAGGCCAATCGCAAATGACATCCATTTGAAAATTCATACCCAAATGTTCCCTATTTCCAGTTCCAGACTCATGATTAGTTAATAACCTGTTCTAAAGTTTGCTCTTCAGGCAGGGGAAGGAAGCCAGACCCTGTCACTACTGCGATCAGTCACATCCTGGGAAATGAATGGCTTAACATAGACAGATCTTGAACCCCTGAAGTGGAGCTGAATTTGCCCAGAGCCCTGACGCCCCAGGTCAGAGACAAAGAGTGTGACAGTCTCCCTCCCTTCATCCCGAATAGCGACACCGTGCAGGCTGCGGGCAGTGGAAGTGCCTCCTGAAATCAAATGGAAATGAAGCGAAGGCAACAGGTGATGGAGATTTGCTGTTAAGCAAGAGGTGGGCACCTGCTATGCTCTCTGACTAATGACTGTGCTGAAGGAAAATGTATCCTGAGTTGCCGGAGGCTGAATTTACAACTTCCCAGGAAGGTCTCAGGCTTCAGAGAAGCAGGATTTGGTGGAAGTCAGGGACCAAATGCTCCTGCAGGACTGCAGAGCATTAGTGACCTTCACTGGTGCCTTGGGGACAGAGCATGGGAGAGAGACCTTTAGGCTGTTCTCTCCTTTAGAAACCGTGTTTACCATCACCTGAATCTTCAAGTGAAAAAGAATGTATGTCCTTTTTTGTTTTGAAACATATTCTTGTTTTACAGCAATATTAATTTCAGTAAAAAAGGTAAAACATACATAATGTCTGAAATACAAATGGAAAAGCTGTTCAGTGATGGAAACGGAAAATGTTTCAGTTGACCTAGATCAAAATCGCTTCTGGAGTTCCAGTTTGTGGAAACTTGTGAGATTTTAATTTTTCGCTTGGAAAACTCTACAGCATCACTAAAGGTTTAAGAGACTGGAGGAACTACTCCCTGTCCCACTGTCCTAGGATCCCATCCACCTAAGAGCAGAGGTAGTTCTGGAACCATGTGGTGTGACATGCGTGACATGCCCAGAGCCTCCTCCTCCAGCAAACAGGATGGAGAAGCAGCGCAGCTTGCCCTGCAAGCATTCCCCTCGTTTCTGTGCTGATCTGTTCAGTAACAATGCCAGTGTGCAGCCAGGGAAGAGAGAGTGTATTGCCTTTACCTGTTTCCACAGCACCTCAGAGCAGAATCTAAGTATGTGAAGCCTCCTTGCATTTTGATATATATAAAACTGTATTTGATAGGAAGGACACCCATAACTACCTTTACAAGACAGAAGAGAACCAATTGAAATTCAACCTTTTTCTTTCTGGTTTACCACAGGTGGCAAGATTTGTGCTACATAGAAACACTGCAAACCGGAGCTGCTCCTTTGTTTGGTAGATTAACTTATGTGGGAAGTGGATTTTGACTGCACCCAGTCTGACACTGGCAAAACAACAGGCTGTTTGTTTAACAAGACTAAACCCATGTCTGTTTTCCTGCCCAAAAATATCTCTCACAACTTATCTTGTGACTGAGGTCAGCCTCAGATAACTGAGTCCTTGTCTGTGGCCTGCTATGGCATGAGTGAACAGCCAGGGAGGAAGGTTTGCATTTATTCCCTAGGTTCACACCAGGCTCCCTGTGGCCTGTGCAAAGCAAGAAACGTGTTATGTGTCTCCAAACCCCATGGAGAAATTCTGCACTACTCTTATTTGCCTAAGGCCCCACTTCATTTCAAACATCACTCGCACTGACTTCAACAAAAAAAAAACCACGGGAAGCCTATAGCTCTTGCATTTTAACAGTGCTGCATTACCACAGGGTTATTATAAGCACAGTAAAAAATGAGGCACCAGCAAAATACATGGGTTGCTTTACAGTTCTGCAGCCACTATAACCTGAATGGAGATAATATTTTTTCATGTTGCAATAGCAATAACAGTATAGAATAAGTCGATGTATGGAACTTGGATCCTGTTTAAAGAAATCACATTGTAGGTCACTGTAGCATACTTTGCCTAACTACATAAAGTTTGCAAACTTAGACCAGGATTGTAAGTAACTTAGAGCAGTACTGTAAGTCTTTGGAAGCTTGAAAATAGCTTGAAAGACTACTGAAGTTTTGGATCTCCATGCATTTCTTACCCTTAGTATCATACCCAGTCATCTAGTTTAATGGCAGTCATGTGTTGCTATGCCTTTGAGGTAGTCACCAAAGACATTGTCTGGTATGCTTTAGCTGACCGTACATTTGTATTGGCATCTGGAAGTAACTGTGGAGAAAAGACATCTTGAAGCTGATCAATAAACAGGAGGAGTCTCTTCCTAAGCAAGTTGTGTCTTGGCATGTAGCATAAAGGGTGGTGGCTGGAGAGGTCTTTGCCTCAATTAGCCCTCTCTAGTTGCAGCTGGATTTAAAATAATTGCAACAGAGATGCTCTGACATACCTTAAACTCCTCGCCTCATTCACGTCTGCAGGTGGCTAAATGGCATCTGCATTTTGCTCACTATGAAGGAAATACGGCTGCAATCTACCACTGGCATAATTGGCATGGCTCCCTTGGCTCTTGCAGAGGTACTGGGAGGATGCAGTCCGTGGGACCTAGACAGGCTGATTTTTCAGTTGAATGTGATTGAACTGCAACTTGAATTAGTGATGTCACGTTTTCTGAAACACAGGTACAGTGCTGTGCTACATTCAGTGCTCAATATCAAGCAGTGCATGACAGTTCCTATGAATAGAATAAATGCTAATCTTCTGCTAACTAGCACATGTTCATGCAATATGTTTGCCATACTTTATGAATTAGTTTGGTCCAGCTTCTGATGTCCTCATTTTTTTAATGATGTAATGGTCACTCAGACAAGGCTGGAAACTTTTCCGAGGAGATGGGGGTTTATTAAAAAGGGGCAAGGCTGTTCCTGGGATTTAAAGGGAAATCTAGAGCTCAGGTCACTCCCTTTCATTTCAGAAAAAAGCAAGTGTTGTCTTCTAGGAAGCTATTTCTACCTGCTTTTTCAACCAACATTTCTTTTGCACAGCAACTGTTGAACAAACAACTTTAAATCCTGCACAAGATGAAAATTGCTCTGAGATTATTTGAAGACCTCTGCTCCAGAATTTGCTCAAAAAAAAGGCTATTGAAAATTATATAAAGGCCTCAGGATTTGACCCCTCATTTCTTAATGCATTGGAAATGGTCAGCAGCGAATCTTCGATGAATGAAAGGGAATGTTTCAAATCCCCCTCATTACTATTCACAGGCAGTTTGGAAAGATAAGTACACAGCGGCTTGCTGTCCAGAAGGGCACATGCCCTTATTTCTCTTGCAAATTTGCCCAGGGAGCATTTCACAGGACACCAGCCTGAATTATATTGCTCCTGACAGTGATGTCAGAATGAGCAAATGCTGAGGTCATCTACAAGAAATGCTGCCAGCATGGTACAGCAGTCTTAGGTGTGAGGACCGATAGTTTCCCTGTCTTAAGAAAAACTAAAGACAGCAGAATAACTGCCTTTCAGCTGCACAGTCTGATTTCATGAGCCTTTGCCTCTGGGTGCCAACAGGCAGGGCTCCCTGAACACCTGCCTGGGTCCGGGGCTGCCTCCTCCAGGCACTGCCAAAGGAGCCAGCTGCCTGTGGGGACAAGTGGCAGGGATGGGGGCAGCCTCCGGCCCCCGGCAAGGCTGTCTACAGCCCTGCTGCCTGCGCTGCCTCTCCCGGACTTCCCTCCTGATCACTGTTGATGCCTTATGTCTGCAGGAATCAGACCCACAGTGGCCTGCTTCGTTTTTTTCTGTTATTTCCTACGTATTCCGTCTCCCCTGAATTTCAAAGAAATACCTGCTTTGATCCTTCTATGACACGGGGCCCCGCTCTGTAAGCGGCCACCAATAAACATGAAGTTTGCCATTCGGGCCAGACCTCAGTCACTTTAAAATCTCCTCTTCGCAACATCATACTCCATACTTTGCCACATTGCTGGTGGCAAACAGCTTACAGACACTGCGCATCCATACGTAGCTGGTATTGCAATACTCAAAGCTCAGTAAAGCAAAAGCTAGGTGAGGCTGAGCATCTGGGTGGAGGTGTATGGTCATGGGGACAGAGCTGGCTGCAAACTGACTGGTTCCCATCAGGCGATGGCTGCTTCAAAAAGCAGGGTGCCTTGGCAGAGAGGGGCATGATTTCTCTGAAGCCAGACAGGAGAAGACCCATGGTAGAGCAGGAGCTCCAGCAGCGTCCTCCTCTCAGTTTCAGCTACTGCAGAGCAATGGAGGCGAGGCACCGTGTGAGAAGAGAGAAGGGGTTTTAATCCCATCTTCCCCACCTCTGCCTGGTTTCATTCACCACCAGGGTCACTTCTGACTCAAGCACTGTGTCGTGGTTTAGTCCCAGCCGGCAACTAAGCACCACACAGCCGCTCACTCACTCCCCCCAGGTGGGATGGGCAGAGAATTGGAAGAGTAAAAGCGAGAAAACTCGTGGGTTGAGATAAAGACAGTTTAATAGGTGAAGCAAAAGCCACGCATGCAAGCAAAGCAAAACAAGGAATTCACTCACCACTTCCCATTGGCAGGCAGGTGTTCAGCCATCTCCAGGAAAGCAGGGCTCCATCATGCGTAACGGTTACTTGGGAAGACAAACGCCATCACTCTGAATGTCCCCCCCTTCCTTCTTCTTCCCCCAGCTTTATACGCTGAGCATGATGTCATATGGTATGGAATATCCCTTTGGTCAGCTGGGGTCAGCTGTCCCGGCTGTGTCCCCTCCCAACTCCTTGTGCACCCCCAGCCTACTCGCTGGTGGGGCGGTGTGAGGAGCAGAAAAGGCCTTGGTGCTGTGTGAGCCCTGCTCAGCAGTGACTAAAACATCCCTGTCCTATCAACACTGTTTTCACCACAAATGGAAAACACAGCCCCATACTAGCTAGTATGAAGAAAATTAACTCTACCCCAGCCAAAACCAGCACAAACCACCATGTGGTACTCAGTGTTGGCAAGGAGCTGCTGACATGAAGATGAACCATCAAATTGTTGCCCTCTGCTGCTGCCTGCTCGCCCGTCTCTATTTCACTGTTTCTTTCCCCCGCCGGTCAGGGTGAGGGTCAGTGGGAAGTGCAGCCCCCCTGGCTGGGGAAGGTGTTGTGAAGGACAGCCATACAGCAAGCTCATCTTTTCTGCGCAGCTGGCCTACTTGGGAAGGGTGGGTGTGTACATTGCATTTGGGTGGGGTTTTTTCGTTATCCCAGAAAGGAGAGGAATTTTCATCATAACTGCAAAGCTCAACTCTCTACTGACAAAGGGAGAGGGGTGGATCGGTTGTCCTTGTGGAAAGTGGGTGGTAAACATTGCTGGCAGCCGCTAACTGCAGTGAAAATGCTCAGCATCTCCAATTGACCTGCTTTGCATGTCTCAGATTGCGTTCCCCAAAACCTGCAGCATAGAAATTTCGACTGCCAACTCCAGTGAACCCAGTTATACTGCTTCCAATATTTTTTCAGAGTTACTTTTTATACTGGAGAGATCTTGTCTGCTTCCTGTAGTTCTTTGCTTTCCAGCCTCTCCAGCATTTCCTTGCTGCTTCCATAGCACCAGGGCTAAATTAATCCTTGTTCCACCTAATGCAAAGCTGGTCCCTGAGCACACCTGTGTCTCTCCCTGCTTCTGTTGCGCAGTCCTGGGTCACAGCAGGGCGCTGCTATTTTGCTGTAGGGGAAAGTTAAAAGCTTTGCCCTCCCTAGTGAGTCTAGCATTGCCTGCTGTGAGTTTGAGATCTACCTAGGGATGCTCTGAAGGCAGAACTCCTCACGTATGGCATTTACAAGTAATAACAAAAATGTCTTTAGGGAAAATAATTGCTAAAATTTGTAAAAGAAACAAGAGTGGATGCATTTCGAGGTTTGTGCATAGTGCTATCAGACGTGTGAGAGCAACATAGATTTAGGGACCAAAGCCTGCTCTGGCCTGGTGAGATTAGGTATCTGTATCAGCGAAGGAGGAACAGCACCTAGCTCAGGACATGCGGTCTGCAGTACTCTGCAGACTCTGCAGTTGAGAAAGGGTTTTACTAGCTGAGCTAAGCAGCACAGTGCTGTGACCACTCTGGTAAAAAGACACAAACTAAGCCATTTGTGTGTCTACACCGGAGCACCCAGTATGCAGTGCTGGGACTTGCTTTTCTGGAGCTGTAAACTGCTCTGCCAGCAGTTGTCCCACTGGTGTCCTCTGCCAGAAGCCACTCACTGCCTCCATCCTCAGTTGAACTAACAGGAACAGGCATGGTAATATTCTGCTTTACATGGGGATTTTTTTTCTGCCTTTGACAAGAAAACAGCACTACAGTATTGAGTATCCTCTCTAAATTTAGTACAAGGACCTGGAGCACTAGTGCATTACAGCTCTTTGAACTGAGTCAAGTCATGTAATAGAAGATTCATGCCAAACTGAAGCCGCTGTTGAAGTAGAAGAATTGAGTGGAATAAATATCCCCATATACTGGGGAACTCAAAGCCACTGTCT
Source organism: Gavia stellata (assembly GCF_030936135.1). Classification (NCBI taxonomy): domain Eukaryota; kingdom Metazoa; phylum Chordata; class Aves; order Gaviiformes; family Gaviidae; genus Gavia; species Gavia stellata. Next base: position 29,709,760 of record NC_082637.1, on the reverse strand, counting down.
TCCATTCTTCATGTTAGAGGTAAATGCAGAAATTCACAGAGAAAAATATGCTGTCCATGCGTATCTAATGTGCTGTTGAACTGTTTTGTACACTGTTTTGAATTCATGAATGTAGAAAAGTGAGACCAGAGAAAGATAACCACTTTTTTTTTTTTCTGTTGATAAGATACGACCAGCAGCTCCTTGTTCCTCACAGCATTGTGGGTCACCTATGACCTTCAGCCAAGGTCAGGCTCTCTGCTACCTGCTGTACAAACACATAGTAAGTAACAGCATCTGTTCTGATAAATTTACAGTGTAAATAAAGAAGTTCAGTAAAGAATTTAGAATGAGAGCATAATTTTACAGCTGGCTATCTGAGGCGCAGAGGAATTAAGTTATTTGCCTGAGGTCACATCCCAAGTCAGCTGGAAGGTGAGGACTTGCTGCAGCTCTTGGAGGTACACATACAGATCCTCTGGAGTGCACCCAAAGAGAGCAACTGGCCTGTTTTGCTGCATCTTCAGTCCCTACTGTACTTTGTGATTGTATGTGTGGAAACTGTTTATCAAACACATAATTTTATAAGTACTGTTAACAGTATAGGGTTAGTTGTTTGTGGGTTGTTTGTTGTTTTTTTTTTCCATTTGCATGCTGAACTGTAGTGTGTGAAAGCAAAACTCTTGGTTTTGCTTTTACAGCCCAGAGATCATTAGCAATGTGAAGTCAGATTTTATTTCTGTAGGTAACTGTGATGAGTTTGGAGTTATTGCTGAATCTCAAGATCTACTTACAGTCTTTTTGTTCACTGTTACCAGCCCACAACCAGGACCTTGCAGGTTAGTAGAGGACTGCCCCGTGGAGTTGCTGGGTCTCCTAAACCTGCAAAGTGTGCATGGCACTTCACAAGCCGTCCACCCCTTGCCGACACATTTGCCACCTTCTGAGTGTGGAGCAGTCTGTGTTCAGTTTCCTGGGGACAAATGAAAGAGAGAAAAGACTAAGTGTGCTGCTTTCTATCAAAAAGGGTCAAAACTTATGCTGACAATCACAGAAATAGGTATAAAAACAAGGAGCTTCATTAGGATTGTACTCACCAAGAAGGGTCTTCCCCACCGCCCGGTCTACAGGTGGCTGTCTGCCGGAGGAAATCCAGGGGGCGCCATACCCGGGGGGCAGGCAGGGGTAGCACTATGTCGCTCATGCTGCATTGCCTCCAAACCAGCTCCCTTTTCTCACAATAGAATTTCTCATTCCTATTTTCCTACCCAGTGGTTGTGCTGGCTGGATGCTGGGACGGGCATATCTGCTTCTTGTATTTAGGTTTGCTCTGTGTGGTTTGCTTTGTGCTTTGCTTTGCTTATACCTCTTATTTCTCCCTGGCCTCTCCTAGCACTATCATCTGATGATAAAGATCTCATTTGTACATTTGATAATTTCTTTTATAAACTCTACCGGTTTCATTCTTATACAAACTTCACATAAAGATGTAATGTGAAATAACTGATGGTGAGTTTGCTTAGCTGCTGCATACATGGTGCTCATCTTACAGGGAGGCTTCTTCTGGGGCTGTGTCCCAGCACAGAGATTATACACGGCAACAAATTTTTTGTGGAAACATTTCTGTTCAGTGTGGAAGACTATTTCTGAAGCATCTCTGTAACACCCTGACTATAAACTCTACTTGTGAGGCTAATATTTCTCTCCCTCCTTGCCAAGCCTGGAGACCTGCTGCCACAAATGAGTCTGTGTAGCAACAGTGCAGCAAAGCTTGGACCGACGATTACACAGGTTGGTAATCTTTTCCAAAATGGCATAAACTCAAAGCTAACACTACCATGTAGCCCCTAAGGACCTTGGTCTTCTGGGGAGTGGGGTGGGTTGCTAGCACAATTGCTTTCCCTTTCTCTCTTCTTGATGACTTCTCTTCAAAATTAACTCCTTTATTCTGGATATTCAATAAGCGAGGCTGATAGCAATCCTTCTTGCATGATGGACTTGATGATCTTAAAGGTCTTTTCCAGCACAAAGGATTCTATGATTCTATGTTATGCTACCAGTCAATGTCATTGTCTACAAAAGGAACAGGTTCAATAACTTCTCTCCCCTCCACCATGTGTTGATTAAAGAAAGGGGATAAATGATCTGACTCCATCTGGTGTGGATGTTGCTTCTGTTTTTGATTCAGGATCACCGTGTCTGTAAGACCAGTACAAATCTTTTAGGCAGTAAGTGCAAAAAAATGGACCACTTCAAAGCCCCTGTTGCAGTTCACCTTGGCTCTGTAGAGGATTATATGATGTGTGAGCGAGTTCCTTTGGATCCAAGATGAAGCCATCTTCTACAAAAGTGCCTATGTCTCAGGTCCTATTTCAATGTTGACGTGTACTGATTTTCTTCACCCTCATTGCTTCACTGTTACCGCTTTGGCATACCCAATTTTTTGCACCGATGTATGTCACGAAGTATTTTACTTAGTGGTATTATTAATATTAATTTATAATTGTATTCTAGAAACAGTAGGCATTCCCAGACATCTAGCAGAGGCCAACTCTGATCTAGAAAAGCTGCCAGGTTAAGGGAAGAAAGTCAAGTTTATGACACCAGGCAAACAATGCCCTCACTTAGCAGATCATATATGTAGTTGACACGTGGAAACAAATTACAACTCACAAAGAGTTATAAAGCAGGCATGTTTATTGCGGTGCTGGGTGCAAGGGGATTTCTCCTCAAAGCTTGCACACCGGGTTAAAATCATGACAGGTATTTAAAACAGTTAACAAAGTTAGTTATGCCTACTGGTTCTACCCCTTAATTAACTATTGGTTAGTATTTTTCTTACTTCATCTTAAAGTTACAGTTCTCTTTTAATTCACCATGCATGCTCAGAGACTAGGGGGCTTAATTGGGCTGGGGGCTTTTCTAGCTAGGAGGTGTGTTCCTTAGCATTATAAATGGATTATAATGAGACAAGTTAATTCTAGGGCACTGTTTTGGCAGTCCATTCTATTTTTTAAGATTCATCCTTGTGTTAATCATTATTGCTAGTTAGCAGAGAGTTAGTGAAGACAGTCTTTATCTCTAATATGTCTAAGTGCCAGGTGCAGTTGTTATGAAGCATCTTCTTTACATTCTTCTAATTCTTCTTACTTGCTTTTAACACTTGTTTTTCAAGATGTCCTGTAATATAGTGTTTGAGCTGGCACATTTCATGAACGTGTTCAGCTGTATAGAAATACCTGTGTGTGCTGAATGGCATATACACATTGGCATAGGCACAGCAGCTAACACTACAGAAGTGTGCATTTCAGAGAGTCTTAAAATTCACAATCTTACTGAAAACTAATCCTGCATTTCAGTCTGGATTTAGTAAATAAAGTGTTAGTCTGGCAGAATGGTAATGGTGAGTAGGCTTCCTGCTCATAAAAATGGGTGTATTTCGGTGAATTATATATTAAACATTCCAGTTTATGGGATAAATACTAAACTATCAATCCTTTTGGCCCCACAAAGATCAAGAAAGAAAGATATTGCTGTCTGCTTTTCTAGATTGGCTTGGAGAAAGGTGCCAAATCAGAGAAAATGTATGTGTCAGAAACATATATATTACATATATTCATAAGAATTGATAGAATTTTTATATTCCGTCTGTGTGACATGTACTTACTTAATAAACCATATATTTTGTACCTGATATGGCATTTAAGAAATGTGTTAAGACATGTGTAAGTACCTGTGTAAGCTGGATGACACTCATTCACATCTATATAAACACGCATACACAGAGCTAGGTAGATAGATATAATATGGCAGAATGACTGCAGTGGCAAACTGTTACAGAAATATCCAATGCACAATGTGAAACAAAGTAAAAATGTAAATGAGACATTTTAGGAAAATCATGAATGCCTTCTATTTCTGCCTTTGGAAGTTGAATGCTGCCTTGCTCTGGGTCTGTTTTTCCCAAAGGTTAGCAAAGTACTAATTACAAAGTGTGAGGAACAATCAATTTCCTAACAGAATTTATTTTGAAACCATTTTTAGTCTGAGCCTCCTGTCCACTGTCTCCACTATTTACCCTCTTCAGTATTGTCCCTTCATGTTTTTTGGAAACAGTCTTTTAAAACCTAGAAAAGTTTCGGCGAAAGAAACCCATTCAGAGAAAGGGTATTTCTGAAGTAGTAAAACAGTGTAACATTTCTGTTCAAAGAAATACACAACTGAATCAATCAATAGGGGATGAAAAGCATGGCAAAAATAGCCTAAAAAGAAAAACTGTCAGGGGTTAAGCCCATCCTTATTCAGTTAGGTAGCAGATTTTGGTGACTGAAACAGGAGCAGGAACAGGCCCAGTAAATCAAATCATGATGGTGAATGAAGGAAATATCTAGGTCTACAGATTGTAGGTGACATTTTTAGCCTGAAATGAATTTTCTAGCCTGGAAAAGCTCTCCCACAAAATCTCTAAGTTTAAAAAGTGATAACATTTTGCAAGCAGACTAATAAATCTTTTAAAAAGGTTTTTTTGATAGGCCATAGAATATAAAGTGAGGTTAATGAATCAGAGGCCAGTCTGGTCTCATGAAGGATGTTACCTGTGTCAGATGTCACCTGGGCATCAGGGGAAGGTTGAGTTCTCCAGGGACAGCAAGCGCACACTCAGTAAGAGGAAGAAACTGCAGGTCTTTGAATCCTAATCCTAATTAAAATACTGAATGCTATAATAATTTACCTGTTATTGCTAACAATGGTTACTGAAGGCAGGAGATGTGGCAATTCACATGTGATGTGGAAAATGATAAGTACGAGAGAGGAAAACCCCCAGGACATACGTACAGTTACACAACAGGGAAAAGACATGTACAAAGCAGATCATGCTATACCAAGGTTTATAAGCAAAGCTGTGGAAATAACTGAAGATATGGAGCAAGACACTTTTAAGATATGAATAAATTAATTATTGAAGACACATGCTAAAAGATGACAGGATAATATCACAAAGCTTTCAATTATCTACACTTTATTGCACTGAATCTGTAAGCAATGTGTCACAATTTGTCTCATATTGCGACTGCGTAGAGAGAGCAACCACGGGAATAACGCCACCAGCAATTTGTCTCCCATCAAATTTATGGTCATATAGATCCAATTCCTCATTTACAAGTGAGATTTCACACAGGAACGACTTACTGAAAAGTTACCTGCTGGGAAAATAGCTTCATGATCACTGGTCTGAGCATGAATAGGCATAGCAGGCAGCTAAAAGGGTGTCGTTCAGAAATATCCTTTATTATTAAAAGAAAACAAGGTTTATGCAATCTTTGTCATTGTGAAACATGGTACTGTTTATCTGGCTTCTTATTTTTAAGTAGTATCCTGATAGCTTGTTAGGTATACTTCATTCTGTTGAATTGGGCTATGATTTCGTGGACTCTGACAAAATGTCTGATTTTTTTTCCACTGATGGCTCTCACACGTGCGCTTTCTCTCTCCCCCCCGTACACTTTGAGGTAAACCCTACATAATTGCAGTATGCCAGCAATGTTTGGCTTTGCACAGAGAGCGGCATATCTCATTTGTGTTAAGGAGATACACCCACTGCAATCATTTGTATTTTACCGGTATACTTATGCATATGTTTAGAGTAGACCAGAGAGAATGTTTTATTCATTATAGAGAAATCAGAGCCCAGATGTGATGTTTCAGTTCTTGCCTGAAGTCATGGTGTGTCTGTTGGCTATTTGCTTCTAGCAAGGTGGATGCTTGCCTGGGGGCAAACGTGCCTGAAAGTCAGCACCTGCAGGTATTCCCACTCTCGTCCTTTGCTCCTTACCAGGTCTCAGGCCCCAGCCCTTCCATCCACTGAAAGTATTTTGGGGATCATGTGGCTTTACTGTCCTCATGGAGGCACCGTACCTTAAGCGTGCCCCTTGCACCTTGGCACATCTTTATCCAGGAATCCCAGATGGGAGTGCTTGTTCTTTCTTTGATAAAACAGAAATTGAGGCTTCTAGTTGAAAGTCTAGCAACAAAAGAGTACTAGTAAGATAAAATTTAAATCACAATTCTAGCTTAAATTTAAAATGTGTTTAACAGTCTATTAATTAATGCTTGGCAATGCATGGAGGGTGTTGGACGCTATGGCTGTGTGAGACGCTACGCACTGTTGCTCTTCTATAAGTCCATGAGCAAGCTGCTCCCTGGCCTGACAGCATGACGCCTATCATAGGAGCTAAAAGGCTGTGATTATACATATAGATCGGTAAAGCCATGATTTTTGAGAGGTAACCAGCACAGTATAAAGTCCACACCTGATACGAAAATGACGCTGATGACAGACTGAGTAACAACTTCCTTTGCACTAGCACATTGCATCTTCTAACTTGAAAATGTTGTGAATTCAGGTTGAAGGTTTTACAAAAATATTGAGCGCTTATATGGAACTCTCTTTTAGGGAAAGTGGCAAGTCCTACAATTTTTTTTTACCATACCAGAATCACAAAATTTTAAATGCACTTGTGCACTTAATTCATAAAAAACCCAGCCTAAAACTATTTTTAAAAGCCCCAATATATTTTATTCTGTACTAAACGTGCACTTAATTCAAGCAAACGATCCCTTTCTTCCATGCAGCAGAGAACAGGGATTCAGCCTGCAGGGCTCACCACCTTTTGCGAGCAGCTCTTGGTGTGCCCGCAGCAAGGGAAGTCCATGCTGCCGTCAGATGTGTCCCTATTTCCTGTAACAGGCGACAGTGGAAGCCCCTGAACGTGGGCTGTGACTTGTGGGTATCCCTTCCTCATTGCTGCCCCAGTTTTCTTTTCTTTCATGTTTTCCAGTGTCCTTTCCTTAGGAACAAATGGATTTCTTTAATAAGCACTGGTTTTAGGGAGTCTGTTGTAGCCTCCTCAAAGAGGCTGGAGCCCTGACTTACAGAGGTAGCGACAAGCCCTAATTCATCCTCAATGACCAAGGTACATTGGTCTTTTAGAAAGGAAGTTACAATCTAAATTTAGCTGAAGTAAACAGGAAAAATTATCTGAAGAACCTGCTTAAATGGTGCAAACTCATTTTCTGAACTGTGTGAAGTCTTACTGACATGTCTGGGAGAAAAGAAACCACCAAGATGAGACTCTGAATGTGAAACAGTCATGCTGAGTATTACATTTCATTCAGAAAGTTGCAAACGCATGAAGATGAGTTTCAAGTGAAAACACCTTTCTTTCCACCTTGAAAACATTTCTGGTGAACTGATAAACTCAACGTGTGCAAGTACCTAGTGAATGTTTGCATATGCATGTGCACCCCCCCACACACACACTCGCTCAAAGAATTACCTGACAGCCTTTCATTTCCGACAGGTAATATCAGAATGGATACAGAGCAATTATGACATGCTCACATCTGGCAGGCAGGTCCAGGCAGCTGACATCACATCCACATTTTGCTGGAATGAGGAATGAAGGAAGTGATTTTTTCTGTCTCGATGAATTGCTTTTTGACGGGGAGGCTTTTCTCCAGTGGGGGTGTGGGCTCAGTCCATAACACCTAGCACGAGTGCATGCCTAAAAAATACTGTCAAAGATTTTATGTCTTGCTGCTGGTGCTTAGGTCTTCCATACACACAAATACTGTGATTACATGTCATTTGAATAGCACCTGTACATCAGTCAGGGCTGCTGTTTCTGCCAGGCAACCACAAAGGTCAATCAGCAATGCACAGGAATTGCACAATTATCATAGGAATCTTCATGAGCTCTTGCTGAAGATAATGAAATACTATGATCTTTTCCTATCATGTGCACCATATTATTTGCAGAGATGCTGGCATTTTGCAAACTTGTAAGCATGTCCAATGCCAACTCACGCATGCGATCGCCTAGCTCTGCCTTTGAGAACGGCAGCCTCCTGCACCTTCAGCAACCCTGGGATTAAGCGTTTCAAACAGTGCTTTCCAAGCTCCCTCTATTCTCCTCCAAAGCTCCCAGACTCTGCGACTGAAATCATTCACCAGTTAGGGATCGTTCACTAGAGAAATATATAAATGCCTTTTCTACACAAAATCTTTAAAAACAATTGTAGGTGGTATTTTTGCTTCAGCTATGGATTGTAATTCCCATGCCCTTGTAGTTTGGACTCCCTTGAGCACTGTCTGGCTGAAGGATTTTGGTTTTTAGAAGTCATGTCAATGCATGCTCCACGATTATTTAAAAATACAGTGGAAAGATAGCTGTGAATGGTTTTATCTGTGATTCTCACAAGTCTTAGAGGACTGTGTACATTCCCACACTCCTTATCAATCCTGTAAAGACAGTTTGTTGTCTTTGTCCCGTGTCTGGTGAAATTTGGGAAGAAAGCAGGTGGCAGCAGCACAAACATGCTTGTCAGCAAATACTGCTTGCATGAAAATAACTCTTAATCCTGCTAAATATCTTCCTTTCTCTCAGATTTTTCCTACTGTGCTTTCCAGTGGGCACTAAATGATGAAGGCACCCCGTGTACTGGTAGCATGGCCAGTGCACCACAGGGAGTGATGACCTCCCTCTCCACAGCCCTGGCTGAGGCTGCGGCTGGGGTGCTGTGCAGGGGGTTTAGCCCCCTGTTCAAGAGGGATGTAAGGAGCCTGGCGAGGTTCCTCCAGCAGAGACCCTCTGAGACTTCAGGTCCTAAGGGACACGGAGAGGCTGAGGGAGCTGGGCTTTCTTGGTCTGCAAGGAGGACTCTAAAGTACAGTCTAAAAGTTGCCGGCTGTTGTGCAAGCAGTGACTGCCAAGGTGGTGGGGCTGAGAGTGTTGGGGCAGCGGCAGCCGGTGAGATGAGGCCACAGCGCTGCAGCTTGAGAGCTCGGACCGGGAACCCTACTCACTAGGAGGTGGTGCAGCACTGGCACAGACCCCCACAGAGGGGTCTCTCTCCTCGGAGGCTTTCAAGGCTTGGCTAGGCAAAGCCCCAGCAGCCTGTCAGAGAGCTGGAGAAAGTCCTGCCTCAAGTGGGAGGTTAGAGAAAAGATCTCCAGGGTGCCATCCCAGAGCACACTTCTGTGATTCTCTGATATTTGAACCTACAAGCCATGCCGTTGTGCTTCAGACCTTAAATGCTCAAAATATTTTGCTGCCTTATAAATTCACGCATGTTTTCTGCTTGTTGCTCTGCAGTCCTCGGTGCAGGAGGAGTACAGCAAACTGACCCGCTGCCCCTCCGCAGGACTGCATGCGTTCAAATAGATGTCCCGGACAGAGAGGCTTTCTGGGGGTGAGGTTTGCTGTTCGTGCAAGGCTCACTCTCTCTGATCTGCCAGCTCGTAGTTGTGGAGCTGGATTTTAGCACTTCAAATGCAGCTGAAGACAAATCACGGATACAGCGTGGGTGCAATTTTTGCTTTGGAGCAATAACTTATCTGAAGCAGCTGGATGTCTCAGCAGCAGAATTCAAGGCCTTGCTTTTTCAATCTGAGAGTTCGTGCAGCTGTGAGACAAGGGCAACAGGCCTGAGTTTCTCAAGCAGGCTTGAGTCCTTTGTGTGGACTAGGAAAGAATATTTCCCCAAGAGAGCAAGTAAAGAGGATATTGTGAAATAGCGGAGAAGCATGTAGTAGGCTTTCTGCCTCTCTTTAACTTCACAAAACCATGTTTACTCAAGTATTCTGAGGTCCAGAAATTAACCTACAGGGAAAGTGATGAACCGAGACCACACTGACCCACAGGTTGAAATACCTCAAATACAAGTACAGGAGTATCTATATGTCTATTTAAATCTGTCTGTTTATCTGTTAATCATCTTACAATGATACTTTCATAGCAACATCGGAATTACATCTGAAATCAGTCCGCCTAATGCCTGCACCTTGACTGCTAAAAATCACTCTCACTTCAATCAGTCAGCTTTTGCAACTGCCACTGGCATCAGCCACTTAACAAAGACAAGCCATGGTGGTTATCCGCATGTGAATCTCTCCATCCAGGCATTTGTTCATTTACTTTCATAATTTTTATGGCTTTTTTGTCATGGGAAAGTCCTCTGTTAAGACATGTTAGCTAAACTTATGATGACAAAGGAAATGTGTAAGTAATCCCCAATGGGCAACATTTCAGCTTCCACTGTAAAAAGGGATTAATTCAATTACATTAAATATATGGCATACAAGAAGAGGGGTTAGGGTCAGTGACAGGAACAAAGTGGCAGGAGGTAGTCTTTTATTAGCATAGCAGTGGTGAGACAGAGGACAAAATCTATGTCGAAGACATAGGAAGTAAAAAACAACCCTTCAGACAAGTATTTGGGACTGACCTACCTTTAAGATTGTTGCTGTGTAACCTTCGAAGTGATTTATAATCACTTAAGAATCTCCCATCTTACTTAGCTTCTATTTTTGATGCTGCTTTTCAGTTACTTCCTAAACTGATGTGGTGGTTTGCTGCCCTTCTTGTTTGCCAGTGTTGCCAGTCTATCTCCTCTTTATCATACTGTGTTTTCTTGATAATTGTTAATAAACATTAATGTTTCAAATTAGATCCAAGTAACCCACTGACTTCCATCTTTTGCAGTAGGAGTAGATTCACATCCAGTACTTTTTTCTAAGGCTTAACCTTAAAACCTACCTCACAATGGAAAGCAACAATAACCCATCATGATTGAAATCTATGCATTTTCTCATGCATAACACATGTGAACTTTTGCAATTCCACCTGCATTTAAGCACCTAACTATCATCACAAATCTTACCCAGTCCTGCAGGAAATGCCAGAAGAAAGAAAAAAGATCCTTTTCCCATACTTTATCTCTGCTAATATAGTCAGCCATTTCTCTTGCCTTTTTCATCCTTGTTATTAGCTCTGACATGAACTGTTAGAAAATTCTAGACTGCTGCTTAGAACTCACACCTTTCTCAGAAAAATTGTCCTTTCACAGGCTAACACATGTGGATTCACAGCATCAGGCTTTTGCTACAAAATTTACTTCAATTTCCCATTGCAAAGTAAGAAGTATCCCAGATGTGACCATAAGGACACCTCAGCTTTAACCTTGTTTTTACCCTAAGTTATTCTTTACCCATCAGATAATTTTCTCTCTAGCTTTTGATTACACTTCTTGTCCACAGCTACCTTGAGAGCAGGAGTTGACATACTCTTTTTGCAGGGATGTGATTGAAATGAGACACCTGCAGTTTCTGCATAGTGTGTGCTCTTAAGATGGAATTTCAGTATGTGCAAAAAATACTGTCTCAGTTGAGGGGTATGGAAAAAACTCCCTGTCTTTTTAAGTGGATGGCTATTTTAGCTCTGACTGCTGTCACTAAAAGGGTCCAGCAAATGTGTCTCTAAAAATACGGAGATTATTTTTCAGCTATAAATAGACTCTTTGAGAAATGAATACAAACCTCAGAGATATTTTAGCGGTTGCAGACACATGTAATGGCTTGCCCCATGGTAGATGCAAGGCACCTTGCACTTAGAGCAAGAGGTAAGAATGTGCAGCTGGGTGATGGATAACCACTGATGAGCTGCATGTTCAGCCCTTTGCCCAGTATTGTTTGTCTGGGTATCTGGCCTGAGTCTTGAATACAATACAGCTACAAGCTTCCAGTTAAAGATGTCATGAAGGCAGGGGCAAACTGACATCCGTCATGTCAGCCCAGCTGGTAGGCTGGTGAAGGCCAACTCCACCAGGCCAAGAGGGTTCAGGCCCATGGTCCACCCACCCTTGCAAAACCTACAGGAAAGTCTGGGGGATGCACAAGGGCAGTGCTTGTCCCTTGCCCTGTGAGGTCTCCTTTACAGCAGAGGTCAAATAAATAAACCGGTCACAACCTGAACTGTATTTGTCATCTCTGCCGTGGTTTAGAACATGCACAAATTTTCATAAGCATGTATCTGGCAAGGTAATGACCAGTATTATCTCTCGAGCATGACACAGTCCCCAGACAATGACAGCTTAGTATTTGTTCATTTCCTTTTTATTTCTCTAACAACAACAACAACAAAACCACCAAGGAACTAATAATGCTCCTCATTAGCAAAACTGAAACAACCAAAATTCCAAAAATGCCCATTGAAGTGGTCTGCTATTTTTACAGAAAATGAAGATGTGCCAGAAACTCCTGAAAGTGCATGAGGGACTTTGCTAAAACTTGTTGATTTACGTGGAAAGCACTGAAATGGCAGAGTCTTACAAACACCTCAGATCGATACTGAGCTTGGCTTGCCGAAGCCCACAAAGGATGCTGGGCTGGAAATCAGGAGCCACTGACTTGCCTGTCTCTTGCTAAACTGCTAGCTCATGTCTTTCTATTAATGTCGGTAGTATTTTTAGAAATGCTCCATGTTACTTTTTTCACTTACCCATTCAAATGTACTTGTTTTCTCTTGACCTATTGGCTGAACTGTAGTTATTCTTTTCATCTTTTACAGCAAAAGTGACTGACTTGTGGAGATGCATCATTCCTCTTGATGTCTCCTGACTGTAAACTAAGGGCAGGCTACCATAAAAACAGCACCTGCTGTCCTTGCTTCTGTTTATCACTGTTTCTTAGTCCTTGCTTCTGTTTATCAGTGTTTCTTAATTCTCAACTTTTACTAGGCCAATTAATTTTCCATGTTTCGTCTGGTGCAGTTTGTTGAGAGAGGATGTTTTGTACTTACAAAGATTTTAATTAAAGGCTAGCTCAAATACCAGGTTTTAACAGCCTCTAGAACGCAATTTACAATATGCTGATCTGTCTGATGTGGCTAATCACGCTGTGGGCTAACTAGCGCCGTGACGGGTGCAATGCTAGCGGGGGCACGATGGGAGAGACTGGAGCTGCGCCCCTGCATAGGGAACCCATTTTGCTCTGCGGTGCTGGGAGGAGCACAGCTCTTTCACACAGTTTTGCTCAGGGTAGAAGCCAGTGCTGTGAAAGATCAGATTACAGTGAGCCTCACAGCTTAGCCTGATGCCTGTGGAAGACAGAGGTTTCTTCCCTGAACCGGCTGGGAATTTTTTTCAGCAAACCCTCCCCTTTTTTATGAACTTCTGATGGATTGCCAAAACTGCAGCTTTCATGGGGAAGGGGCAGTTTCCCTTAGTTTCTGGATTGAAGACACTACTGCTATGTCCACTTGGAAATGAGATCATGATGTTGTACTAGATCTGTTAAAGCATAAAAACCCAGGAGCAATCCAGAAAACAAACTGAATTACTAGGACAGAGGACAGGAAGAATATACTTGTGATGCTATGTAAATCCCTGGTGTGCCCACGTACCGGATGATCTGTGCAATTCTGTTTCTGTGTCTCAAAGGGGACATGGCAGATGTCAGAAAAGCCCAGTCACAGGCAGGGGATGACCAGAGGCAAGGCACAGCCTGTGCCCAAGGAATGAGAGGGGTTTACCTTGGAGCAGAGCTGACAGGGTGTAGGTGAGAGGGCCCTGTAGACACCCGAGAGCAGCAGGTGCATGGGGAGAGGAACAACAGCTCAGTGCCTTTTCCATCACGTGCTGTGCCACAGGGACACGGATCTTCACCCGACCTGTGGCTGAGTCGGGGAACTCCTGAGCACAGCATACAGTAGGTGCTAAAATCCCACAGCTATGTAGAAGGCACTGAGCTTCTCAAAGCAAAAGCCACTGGGAGCTGCTAATTACAAACCCAACTGCCCTGGCTGAGGAAGTCCTGGGCTGCCGGCTGCTGACGGGGCAGCATTCAGGGGCAGCTTCACAACACACTTGCTCTGCCCTGCCCCAGGCACCGCCTTTTAGCAGCTGCCGGTGATGGGACACAAGGTGAGATGAAGATTTGGTCTAACCTGGTACAGCACTTCCTATGCAATAACTTCTTGAAATTCCTTACCTGCTTTGTTTTGATGCCTCCTCAGCAGGAAGTGTAAGTTTTCTAGCGAGAAAGGTTTTGTTTCAAAGAACAAGGCAGGTTCAAAGGACAAAAATAAATAATTGCTGATATCTCAATGAATTGTTTAAGAAATATTCTTTGCACATGTTTCTTCAGTTTCAGGGAGATGCTTTGTAACCCAGCTGAGCAGGGCTGTGTGAGATGCTCAGTCAGGCATGTTGGAGGTTTCTCAAGTCCTAAACACTTATGTTTTAAAAGTCTATTAAAAACTGTTTGAGCACTTCTTAGTAAGAAAGGTTTCTGCACAAAGGACTATAGTTTGCTTCAATGCGAAATGAAAATAAACAATTCTCCCTTTAAAGAGCTCTGCTTTTTCAATGCACATACCTTTTTCTACATGCACCGGAACTGCTACTGGCTGAACTGCCCCTCAGACATACAAATATAAAACATACCAAGCATTAAACCAACAATTGTGTAAACTGGAGAATACAAGGTTTATATTCTTCTCAAAAAGTTGAACTTACAGGATACCCAGTCAAGAATTTTGCACTGATTGACTGTAAAAGATAAAAGATACAAATGCCAAAATGGGAAATCCTGTATGCCCATAGAATCAAAACTTTTTCTGAAACTCAGCATGCACAGAGGAGGTAAGGCTCTAACTGCTGTTACACTGAGGTAAAAGAGAGTTTACTATAAAGAATGTTAATGACGCTATCAAGGGTGCAACCTCATAAACCCATGTCAGGCTACCTTTGTGGCAATGGGCACAGCTCAGGGTCTGAGATGAAGCGCAGTTAGGGAAGACTGTTGGAAGCGGCTGTGGGTACCTATAAACTGTAACTTGCTAGATTCAGCTAAAGCATCTCTCAAACTGGTAAGAGAGGACACAGAGACAGGATCACATGCTCATATCCTTATCAACATGTTGCCTACTGGCCTTGTTCAAGGAGGCTGCTACAGAGTTATTTTCCGTTAGGAAAAATCCTGAGGGAGTGTAAGCAGGGTAAACAGCACCTGCCTCACCAAGGCGATGGACAAGGCAATCCCTGTGGAGTACAGCCTGCAATTAAAAGCCTCTGTGACTAGTGAAGGGGAACAGAAATTGGACTATAAACTGCCTCCTGTCATCCATCTATAGAAAGCATCCTGCTTTCACAGATTACAAGAAACAGGGCCACCCGTCTTTTAATTGCTGAAGGATACTGCATGGCTTTTAACTGCAGGGATGTGAACAGTTGAGGCTGTTGTTTCTCACCCACCCAGGGTAGGCTCTGGTGGGAATCAGTCCCATGATGACTGTAGCACAGGTCACTTGGTAAGGTATGGAGATGACCTAGGAGCCCAACTAACAAACCTCCTGGGATTTACCGCAGTGAGGTTGTCTGTGGAAGAATCTTCTGCAAACGCCATCCAGGTTTGAATGTGCAGATCAATGATGAAAATTTTGGTGGTGGATGGCGGGATTCACTGCTACTGTGAGGGCTGGTGGCCAGCTGCCCAGAGAAGCACAAGGCTATGGTCTGGTCAATGAGATTTATGGTTTTACATGACACCCTTCTGAACTGAAGACAGATAGTTGCCAATTGCAAAAGGAAGGTGAAACGCCCTCCTTCCTAATGGAGGTGGAATTTTCTTCTGATAACATTTTGCAAGAAATAATGATGCATGAACAGACATTTTCTAGACAACTCTCCCGAGCACTTGCCTGCTCTTTCGTGAGCTATGCAGAACATTTTGTTACTCTAGTTAATTACTGAGTCCCAACAGTGTTTCATGTTTACATGCAAGCAGTCTTTGCTCTGCAGAGCTGATGGGTTTATATATGGACAGTGCAAACATTCATCTTCCCTAGTGAAGTAGGACACTCAGCTGTAATGCTTCCTAGGTACGCTCTGTGACTGGGCCCATAGTTCTGGTAACTGCTACAGTCTTCTGGTTATCTACAATATCCCTTGTTGCTTGTATTCTAAGCCGCTGTTTCTCCCTTTGTTTGCTGGTTAAACCTTATCTTTTTTCTCACATAGCTCTTGCTTTGAAACTCTTCTTTTTTTGTCCTCTGTGCTTTTTTTTTTTTTTTTTTTTAACAGCACTGGACAATTTCTAGTTTCTTATCCCAGGCATTGACTGTACTTTCCTTTTTATGGATTTTCATGGTATTTGTTATGTTAGGTTTTTTGGAAGTTCTGTGCTAAGCTCTCACCTTGCCAGAAGTCCCTGCTGGCAAGACTCCTATTGGAAACACTCCAGATCCTTGAAGGAACATGGCTTTGTCCAACAAGAGTCCACCTACTCCTGGTGGCCACACAGCAGGGACAAGTTGTGCTTAAGGATTTGCATACTGGAGCCTTCATCACACTGCACATCACTAAGATGTTTGGGGAAAAGGAATAAAACTGGGATGATGAAGAAGGACAGTGATAAGGAGCAGAAGATGAAGCAGAGCTCATAGGTGATAATGTCTGGTAGCATTAGAGCATGAATGAGGGAAGAGGTAACAAATAAGGGAGCATATGGAGATGGACTGATGTCTTTGCAGCAGCTGGGTGCTGCCAGGGCAAACAGGACCCAAGGGACCACAGCAGCAGCTGCTGGCCATGGGGGGCAGGTGGCCTCAGGGGAGGAGGAAAGTGGCGGAGCTGTGCAATGCCCTTGGCCTAAGGCCCCAGTGGGGAGGGTGCTCTTTCCCAGACCTCTCACTGCCTTTGGATGCCTTTCCGAGGCTTGCTGGTTTGGTCTTTCTCCTGGTGGCATTTCTGTTCACTGCCTGCACTGGTTTCCAGGGGGTTGGTCACCACATCTCTTCTTATGGTGCAACAGAGGCTAGCAGCTTGCCCCAAGGATGTGCAGCTCTCTTCAGGCTGGTTCCTGGCACTGCCAACCACGGGGACTGGGCAGCCTGTCCTGTGGAAGCACTGCGCCGTGCCTGGCCCCTCTCATAGCCCTCCCTGGGCACCGGCACTGGCATCTCTTGGAGAGAGGTGGGTTACATGGATCTTTAAGTCAGACCTGCAGTGGCTGCTGTTATGGTTTTGTAACTAGGCCATAGGGGTTAACAGAGTTATTCCTACCTCCAAAGCTTAACTCCTGACACATCTTTAAAGAAAGACAAGGAGTTTTGATTTAAAACACTGAGGTGAGAGCATTGGCCTAGAAAATTGCTCTATTGGTTAATTACATTTACTGATTTTTAAAAAGGAACTTTGTTTTACTATGAATTCATCTGGCTTCTGATTCTAGCCATTTGATCTTGTTGGGTCTCTGTCTGCTAGTAGTTGTCACCTCTACTCCTGGACAGGGAGCAAGTCACCTCTTAACCCTTCTTTGGCTAAACTGACTAGACAGTTCTTCTTTGGCAAATAGCTTTTCCTGGGCTTCCCATCATTCTCCTTGTTTTCCTCTGAGCAATTTTCAATGCTGCAGTGTGTCCATGATGGAGGCTCCCGGCAGAGGTGTGGGCTTCCATAGGGGCTGTGCAAATGCCATGTACAGCCACAGGGTAACACCTCCCTACTTCTTCTGGTCATAGTCCTGTGCTTACCACTTAGTTAGGCACTCTGGCAGGGCAGGGTCAGTGAGTTAACCTGCTTGACTCTGAACCTTTTTGAACCCTGGCTTTCCAAAGCATGACTCTCTTTGTGTGTCCTATTGCTTTCACTCCTACATGCATATCTACAGACGTAATGCAACATATTAATATGAAGTTGCCTTACCATTGGCATACAGATCTGACAGGAGTCATGACCTGATCTATTCACCATTCCACCAGTTCCGCCTCATCTTCCAACTTTTCCAGCTCTATGTTTGTCATCATCTAGAGGAAAATACATCAAATAGCACTGGACTGTGAACAGACTCCTTTGGCCCACCAGAAATGCCTCCATTTATCATCTATCTTTGTAACTTTGAGATCTAACAGCAGGCAGACATCTGAATATGGGTCTGCCAAGGTGATACACAAAGGTATCTTCTGGCCAATTTCGTACTGGTGGGTAGGGTTTATCCAGTGTCTGACTCAAAACTGGACTGAAAACGCTGCTGAAGTAATGCTTGGTAGAGATCCAGGATCTGTGTACTTCATAATTCATTCCAGTCTTCAGACCATGGCCAGTCCCCTGTGGCTGATTAACAGTAATTTTCCAGGAGTTAAACTACGAAGTACGTTATGAAGGCACACTTTAAAAAAAAAAAAAGGAAAAATCCCCAAATCAAAAATGGAGAAACCAAAACCCCGAAAAGGGCCCTTCCTGAAGTTGGTAGCAGCAGGGTGAGAGCTGTGGTGCTCTAAGGAAGAGATGAACACAGAAATGCAAGCTTGCTAGGCTTGTGTCTCTTTGCAGGACAGAGACACAAATTAGGCCAGCTGTTGCCAGCTCCGTGGGGTGGGTTTGTTGGTTTGGTTGTTTTTACGCCTACTGATCTGAGCTCCTTGCCCAGCTCCTGGAACTGCTGCCACCCAGGTATCTGGGGCCAGGAGGGGCGGTTAGTGGTGTCCCCTCTGCCCTCCGGCCCCATGATGTGGTCGTGAAGCGCCCAGCCCAGCCCCAGGCAGGCATCTCCTTCTGCCTGCTGCTCTCTGCACTGGGCACAGAGGGTGCAGAGGGCAGCCTGAAACTTTTCCTGAAAGTAAAGGCTTGGTAGCTCTGGCAGAGCTAAGCAGGCAAAAGTCTGCTTTGAGGCAAGAAGGGCAGCTGGCACACCAGAGAGTTTCAAGATAGAGAGGGGCTGGGAAAGATAAACAGGTAGCAATATGGGTGGGGACAGTAGCACCTGAGGATGAGCAAAGGTGCTGGAGCCTGTGTGATGAAGCAGCAGGACATGGGGCTGAGGGAGCCGGCCTGGGGTTGGTGGAAGAGGTTGTTTTGAGCTGGAGGCTGTGCTGAAGGAGTGGAAAACATCCAGAGCATCTCGTGAAATAATCCCACACCGGAATACGTAATGCTTTTATTCATGCAAATGTCCCAAGAAGCACTTGACAGAAAAAAGGCATTCACTGCGGGAAAGAGGGAGTCCAGGCAGCACATACTTCAGCCAAAAGTCCTCCATCCTTTCAGTGGGGAGAAATAAAAGAAAAACTAGACCTGGGTACTGAGAGGTGAGCATTTGAACAAAGGGGAAGTTCAATGGGTTTGTGCCATTGAATGATTTTTATCTTCTCAGCTTTATTGTGGTGAAGATAATAAAATAGAAATAGGTCACTGTGGTTTGGAGGTGAATGACCACTGGGAGGTTACATATACTGTGTTTTTCTTAACGAATTTACTGAGAACTTCACTGACTCTAGGTATTTTGCACGTATCAGTGCTTTTTGTGAGGCCTTATCTTTTATGTGACAGCTCAATTATCTATAAAGTCAATGCAAACAGCTAAGGCTTTTTTCTCTGTAGAAATTTAGTTTCAAATTACTGGTCATCAAACTGGGACCTGCTGGACTTTTGTGTATGTAATGTCTTCACATCTCCTTCTTCTCAATGACCTGTGGATTGACTGCTTAAATACACATATTTTTGTCTTCTCTTTTTTTTACACCTATCCTGCAACCTGAGTTCTTCCACAGTGATAAGAACTCATATTGCTGCTAAAATGAAGCTCAAACAGTCTGATATGATTGTTCATTTATCACTTGTGGAAATTAATTTCCAAATAAAGCCTTGTATATTGTCATCCATTCAATGGTGAAAAAGCAAACCTGAAGAAATAATAGTTTTTTTTAAAAAAAAAAACAGTACACAAACCCACACAACAAAGCGCACCTATTTATTGTGGCGTGTTTCCTAAAGGCAGCAAAAAATACAAATGTTTCATTAAAAAGATATTCCGTATCTCAGAGGCAGCATAAATAACCATATGATGTGGCAGTTTCTATAGTGACTACTCGCTTTCCTTTGAAAGCTCGCTAAGAAGTCAGACAAAATCAGAGCAACTGGCTGAGGTGTTGTGTAATTATTTCCCCCCGCCCTCCCAAAAAAATACTGAATACACAGATTTTCTACCCTTGAACTGGAAGTGCCCCTCCCTGCGAAAGAGCCTTTGTTGCATGGTAGGAAGAAGGGGGAGTCTTCAGAAGCAGCTCAGCAGTGGTGTGGAGAGCAGAAAATTAGTCAACTAGCTGAACTGGCTTCTGGCTGTAGTCTGGCATTTGGCTGGCTCTAGCGGGACCCTTGTGTGGTACCACTGCCCACAAGGCATGCCATCCCTGCCTCTGAGGCATTGCAGCTGTCTCAGCATCTCTGTCGTTGGAGGCAAATCACGAAGAAGAATAATGTAAAGAACATTAACTGAAGCACAATGTTACATTTGGGCTTCCTGTAAACCTCTGGGCTGTGCTGTGGGGTGACACAGAGCACAGTTATGGACCTTGGGATAGAGATACATGCTGGTAGTTTCAAGGAAAAAGAAAAGAAAAGCTGTTTGTTTTTTTTTTTTCCTTGAAGCCCTTTGTTCTTTTCCAGCATCTTTGCCCTACTTTAACTTGATCAGGGTTTAACAGCAACACATTTTTGCTTTGTGATATCAGCACTTTATGGCAGAGCACTGAGTGAAATCACGTGCTTGATTCCTGCTGTAAGTTTTCAGCTGATTTTTCTGAATGCCTTGTTGAGCACTAATTCCTAGAGAATGAAGAATCAGAGACAGGCTCAGCAGAAGTTTAATTTTTTTTTTCCCTTGAGGCTGCTCCTACTATATTAGTAGTGTCTCCCTTGACATTGTCTCTCAGCGCTTCAAGAGCTGCCAGACAATCCCCCATGGCTAACTGACAAGACGTGGGTATAAGAGCCTTAGTCATGGGGAAAAACACCAAACCACTCAATGTCTACAGAAATATGACTCACCTGACAGCAGGCTGCAACAACATTGAGTTTAACCTCACCTCTAAAGCAATACTGATCCAAATATGTCCTGGCTAGTTCTGAGTAAATAATTCAGTGGTGCATGTTTTACTTGATTTGTTTCAGCTCTCCTGCTTACAGAATGGTGGTGAGACAACGCTGATTTCCTATCCTTGAGTTTCTCAGTAAAATTTCCCCCTTCTTCCTGAACTCTGGTTTTATGGCAAATATTTTGCTGTGAGAATTCAGTGCTTAAGACTGGAGGCACATTGACTAGAGCATCGATCACATGGTGTTGCTCTGTTGTGTTTTGGATTTCATGCCTTTTCTCTATGGATATAGCTTGTGATCAAATGCCTGGGAGATGCTTCTGTTCGGAGACGGGTGTTTCGAGTATCAAACCTGTGAATTTAAAATTTGCTCTCTGCAGGTACCATGGGAATAAAGTGAAATTGCACCAATAATCATGGGAAATGAGCACAAAAGGGCAGAGTGTATTTCAAGGAATAATCAGAGAAAAACATGTGCATACCTTTGCTAGTGGCACTTTAAAAGATAAGTTGGCACACTGATCGTGAACTGTTCTTGTGGTAATTAGTTTTATTGTTGCTGAATGATGTTCTGCTAAAACTGAGTACAATTATGCTGTGCCTTTGGAAGGACAGTCCAGTTTTTGATGTATTAATATTCCAATACACAGTAAGACAAAACCTTTGAAAAGGAAAAAGGGATGCTGCAGGGTGGATTTTTGGCAAGAGAAGCATCATCAAAATTGTTGCTGCTCTTAACATACAATGCACTTAGATAATGTTTTAATTAAAAAAAGAAGTGTGCTGTATCAGTAGATCTTAACTGCCTTTGAATTGAGGAGTTTGAGTTGTGGATGAGATTATGATCTCAGTAACTCATCTTCAGCCTGATGTGGTATTTTGCTTCTGCATCTGTGACGAAACCAGCTGTTCTAGACACACTTCATAAAGAAGCACCATAAATTAGCATGATGTCCACACATGAATACTGAAGAAAGGGTGACAAGCTGGTAAAAATGGTAGTTGCAGCAGTGCTTCAGAAATTAGAAAAGCTGATTTTAATGTCTGACTCTGCCACAGACTTTCTCTGAGACTTTAAACAGACCCTTGAATCCTGGTCAACATGACGGATTCTTGGTGCATGGTCTGAGCTGCAATACTCTCACTGATGTAGCAGTCCATAGGGCTGGGTCCAAAGTTAGGCCAACATAAGGTGCTATATACTGCAATTGCTTATTGCCCTCTCAGGGGGGAATATACTTTATGGGTACGAACAATAGTGTTCATGGCTGGGATTCTCAGTATTTCTCAAAGTTGACCTCATTTTCTTCTGTGGGATCAGAATCAAGGCAATGCGAGCTAGCTTTGAAAATGTAGCCTTACAATGTCATTTCAACATTATGGCTAGCATTAACTGGTTTGTTTGCAACAGCAACAGAAAATGCCATCCGCATAATTCCGCAACTTCTATATTGTCATTATAAAGATGTTCAAAGAATATAAATAAATAATTTCATACCAATGTTTGTTGGTTTACTACCTGCCAGGGTTTGTTTACAGATTGTAAATGGATATGTGAGAGAAGAAGTCAGCCATGTGATTTACTGAAATGTTTATCACCTCAGCTGATTTTACTTGAGCACAGATGCATTTGTGAGATTTACATGCAGGCTGGAGAGGAGCTTGGAGAGACCTTGCATTTTTTTTCAAGATGCGCAGGCAGGCTTTTATGTGAAACAAGAGTGTTTGTTTTAGAAATCACCTTCCTAATACGTATCCAGTCTTCTCAGGAGACAAAAGCAGCGACAGACCTTGCTGCTGTGACTCATTTGATGGCTTTGTAAACCCATGCTCTCTGCTGCATGGGAGCAAGGTGCCACTTCAGCATTTTCTGCACCTGTAAGGAGTGGGGTTTCCCAGCTTGTTTCCTCCTTGGTCTCAGCCTGAGTCTCTCTCACACAGTGTAGTGCTCTGTCACCCACCAGTGCCCACGCAAGTAGTGGACTGGGCTAGTTTTTCTCCTGGTATTTGAGCCTGGCCATGCTGACGACAAACGCATCCACACATTTCTAACACCTAGGGGAGGAGTGTTGGCGACTTTAAACCCTCGCATCTCCCTAGGTCTAGGGTCTGCTTTGTTCCACCCCAGGTAATGCCTTATCCATTGCATTTTCACATCTTTCATGCTTCATTTTGTAAGTACAAGTGCTTGCTTTCAATGAAAGCTCCCTTGTTTCCGTGGTGCAGAACTGAGTTTTGAATCGCTAACAAGGTTTTGTCATCAGCTGAAATCAGAAGAAATAAAAATGGTAACAGGATTTTTCAACTTACTAAATGCACCTTTGCAGGTTGCCCTGTGCAAATATGTCCCTTTACAGGGCAGAATAAGGTTGCAGTGAACTTACAGGCAGGTCAGATGGGATGCAAAACAGGCAGCACTTGCTTCAGGCAAGGGCAGGAGAAGGTTGTATACACGGTCTTGACTGATCTATATCTGGTGGGGAGAGGAAAGTTCATTAAAAGAGCACTTTCCTGAGCCGCAGGTGAGCCGTTGGGGCCCCTCTGAGCTAATTGCTGTGCCCTGTTGTATGTCACGAGGAGGAGCCTGAAGCCTGAGGGTCATCAAATGATAAACTGGTAAGAGACAACAGCCACACTCACTGCTATGAAAGCTCCCACCTCAGCAAAATCTTACTTGTTGCAGAGAATAGCCTGCACCAAAATCTGAGATGTGAGTGTTTGTGAGTGCAGAGGAAATATGGAACCAAAGGTTGTGGCTAGCCCATCAGTAGGAGTGTAGGAAGTAGCATACAGGACCAGCCTGCAGGTACAGTACCCAAAGATGTCATGTCCCAAAGCTCTCTTTCCTGAAGTATTACAAGAAACTCTGATATATCTGGCATTAAAGAAATACCCAGTATTATAAGAAACTGCTTGCAATGACATTTGCATCATGTGAGAGGTTAAAATGCCCTGCCCACAAAACCAGTTAATTTTTAGCATTGGAAAACACTTGTGTTCCAAACAAGAAAGCAGAAGTATTTGTCTTGCATTAGATGGAAAGATGCAGTAGCTGAAAATATCCTGGTATCAAAAGAGCGAGTTCCCAAATTGTTAATGAGTCATGATTTGTCTCAGCCTATAATACTTCCAAAAACTGTTTACACACTGAATTAGCAAGGAAGTTTTATAGCTAACTCTGGCTCGCTGTAGATACTTTTACTTTTTTAACAATGAAAAAAATATTTTTCTGTGTTGTTGAAGATACTAAAAACCTGATGGGACATGCTCTGGGGCAACCTGCTGCCCCTGACCCTGCTGGGGCAGAGGGTGGGACTAGAGGATTTCCAGAGGTGCCAGCCAGTCCCCACAATTTTGTGATTTTTTTTTCCCTAATGCTAAAGCTGCTATTGATTCCCCCCCTACCCCTGCAGAAATAAACAGATTTGATAGGTGCATCTGTCATTTGGTTTTAGTGAGCAATTATCAATTAAATAGAAAATTTAAAGAGGCACAAATAGGATTTTAAATTTAAAAATATAGGGACTGGAAAGAAAACCAAGGCTGAAAACAGTAGGTTAAAGCAAAAAGACCTGAAATGAGATTATTCATTCATTGAAAAACACATCAGAATATTCTAACAGTAAGTCAAGGGAAACTGAGGCAGCCCAGGATGGGACCAGGTTGCTAAAGCTGAGGCCAGAGCTTTTTTTAAAAGAAGGCAATGCTCCCATGTAGACAGAGGGCATCCCACTGAGCCCCAGTGGGGTGCTGCAAGCCATCTGCTTTGTCTCCATCTCAAGCTTTGAGATACTGACCCAACTGTCCAGTTCATTCTTTTTCATTGGCTTGTCAGACTGGCCACTTCCACATATGGGGGAAAACCCTGACAGCAGGTCATGGCTAGAGGTCCAGGGCAGATTGACCTACTGGTCCTTGAAGCGGCAAAGCTGCTGTTGGATGCAGGGGTCCTTCCTTCAGTAAAGGCATTGGTGGGATGGCTGGGGGAAGGGAGAGTGAGTCCCACCAGGCCATCAGTTAGCATGAGTTAATTGTACTGTTGCTCTGCTGCTGCTAATGCTCAATTAGCACTTGTTGGAACTATATACTATGCTAGACCTTAGCCCAGGTGATAAAGGCAACCAAAATTAAAATTAAACATTGCTTTTAGTTCAACATTTTCAGTTGTCAAAAGAAATGTACCATTCTTCACAGGTAGGTGCTGATTATAGGACTACCAAAGGAGTAAATGGAGTAAGATTTATAAGCAATTATCCTGATTGTTAGAGAGGCAAATGCTCACTGAGCCACTTCTGAAGTCACCGGGACCAAAGGAACAGGAGTTAAATATATAACTCTTCTTGCCAATGGAATGGGAGATCTGTAATTTTCCTTAAGTGTGTTAAAAGACAAGTGGCTTTGACAGTCTTGATTAAAATCCTACCCTGAAGCAAAAAGGTAGGGTTCAGACACTTGAGTTGGTGATTTCACCCTGACCAATCTCTCTGTAAGGCCACCAGTTCTTTTATCCTTTCTCAGTTACACAGGACACTTTGGCTGCAGTAGCCACGTGAGAAATGTCCTTGCATGAATGCTCTGTACGGTGAAAAGCTGCAGAACTGTAATAGTTGTAGTAACTGTAGTGAAACTTCATCTTCACTTGTTGGAAATAGATCCATGCCCTGGAATAAATGCTACATGGGATGAAATTTCCAGCTGTCCATGACAAAACAGCCAGCAACAAGTCTAATGCAGCAATGTCTTGCAGTGAGATTTTGTTGTGACCAGATGTACACAGTAGTGATTTTATAATGAAAAATATGCAGGAAGAGGACAAAAATCAAAATGGCACTCTGTTGTTCTTGATGTCTGAAGGATGTTTGCAAGAAAAAAAAAAAATCCTTTGTGGGAATTAAATTAGAAAACACTGACAAGCATCATTAAATTTTAACACTTAACCCTAATAAAAAGGAGAATGCTAAAGGAAATTGAGCAAGTGATTGATGCAGGGCTGGTACACCTCAGTTTTATTAAGGCAGTGAGATGACTGGTAAGCCTGAAATGCTCTGTCAATGCTACTTGAATTAACTTGCCAACTCCAGCCCTTCTCTTGCTCCTGCAGCTGTGCCAAGTCCAGTAGCCAGAGTGTGGATGCTGCTGCCATGGGAAGAAGCAATGCTGGTGGGTGCTTTGAGGACTTGGTTTGTGACCATTCCTCCTGCAAGGCAAGATGTCCTGCTTCCCTCTGAAGAGGGTGGTGGGAAGTGGAGGGGAGGCAGTGAAAATGCTCTTCTGTTCAGATAGCAAGATTTATTGATTCTCGAGAATATTGCATTTTACAGTGATCTACCTTTTCCAGTTAATGCAACTTGAATCTGAACCTGGAAAATTTATGATTGCTTTTTAGATCAATACAAGCCTGCTCAGAAGCACATTGTTTACGCAGTGACCAAAAAAAGGAGGAAAGACAAGGTTAGGTATTTCAGCCACAGAGAAAGGAACAATAAATATGCTTTGAAGATGAAGCCTAATTTTGCTACGAGGTGATCCAGCTGTTGGAGACTCCAAGAAGAGATCACAAAATATAGCACAGTCTACAAGTAATCTTGTTTAACTGCAAACAAAAATTTTGAGCGAGGACAGCACTGAAATAATACCCTTTACCAAAAAAAAAAAAAAAAAAGGCATCTCATCTCTTTCAAACAGTGTCAGAAGCAACCTGCACAGTTTTCTACGAGAAGGCAAGCATTGGCCCTAAAAGCACAGTTGAGTTCTAAGGATGGATTTTCTGCATAAGCCTGCAGTTTACACATTTCAGAAATCTGGTCTGCTACTGTGATCTCAATCCTTCTTTGTTAATGGGCCAGATTAGGTAACTTGTCTAGGTCTGTACCAGACTTCCCTTCATCCTTGAGGCTGCATCTCAGGATCTGAGAGGTAAGAATACATGTCCATGTAAGACAAGTTTTATCATAATTGTCTATTATGTTTTGGGGTGGGGTGGTTTTTTTGGGGGTGTGTGTTTAGATCAGACCATTGCCTGAGATAGCCTGCCGAGGCAAATGAGAACTCATATGAACAGCTTGAAGAGTCCTGAAGGCTCCAAACATTTTTTAGTTCAATTATTTTGTTTTAACAGGGTGCCATATTACAGCCATAAAAATAAATGCACTCCAATGGGAAATACTGCAGTATAGGAGTAATGATTACATATGGTAACACTCCATGGTATCTAATACCAGATGGAGTTGCCTGAACAATGGTGTGTGATCAACAAATTTTTGAGCAGTATTCTTTCTTAATCTTCTTTTTTTTTTTTTCCTTTTCCTTTCATAGCGATAATGATGGGCATCGAAATTTTGAATATCTCTTATCAAGGGTGTAAAATCAAGTGACACCCTCTTGCTACTCCTCCCTCTCCCCACTCCCCACCCCAGCTTAATCTTGATGCACTGGTGTTGCTCTGAGCCTCCAATAAACTCTGGTAGGCATGAATTGCATGTTTTACTAGGATGCAAACTTAACTTTCAGTTGCATGGACCACACATAAATGACACTGTCAACTTCTTCACCGTGGTTCCTGATTTTTTTTTTTATTTTTTTTTCAGAAACGTGTTCCAAACATACCTATCACAGAATCTCAAAGCCCTCTGCCTCCAAACCTTCAGGTTTGGTAAAAATGATGTTGTTGTTCTGACCAGTGCCAAGGTCATTAGAACTTGTGTGAGTTGTCAATACTTGGCATATAGCTAGCAGGAGAGCCTAAGAACCAGCTCAGTAGCCATGTAAATAAAAGGTGTGTGCCACTGACCTCATTACCCATTTTTTGTGTTTCAGCCCTTTGCCACTCTGAAGGCTGTGCCCATTTAGGGGAAGCCACCACAAGGTTTCTGTTCTGCTGCACCCAGAAAAACAAAGATACCAATCTGTGGCCCGTGATGGGGGCAGCTGCACGTGGCCTTGTCACTGCACACTTCCAGAGCATTTCCAGTGGGGTGGGGGGCAGCAGGCAGAAGATTGGCTTAACCTGTGGTTGACCTCCACGAATTATTTAATCCAGTGTTGGCTTCCACCTAAAATCCTGGAAAACTGTGCAGTCTCCTAAATGGCGCTCTCAGGTAGAACGTCCTTAGCTCCAAGTCTGGGTGTGAAGAGGCTTTTGTTAGGGGAATATCTGCAGCAACGGCATACACACACAAGCAGCCTCATATCCATCCTATCCTCCTCCTGGTAAGCATGTTAAACCCTTCCCCTTGTCAGGGGTACTGGTGCAGAGCTCACCCTGCTCTGCTCTGAACACAAGACGTGTGCATTTCTTAAACTGAGAGCATCCTTTGGGTTGCTGGGAAACAATGCAGATGTAAGATCCTGAGTGGCTGGGGTTTAATGAATTACTGAAATAAAAGCAAAATGGCTTTTTGCCTCTGTTTTGTAACATGCGATGCGCCAGTGCTGCGGTCAGGTCCTTGCCGCCAAACACTGCTGAGTTCTGGAAGTCACCCAGTCCCCGTTTGGCTTCTGAAAAGCTTTGTTCAAGCACCTAGGATCCACTGAGGAGGAATGTGAGTTGCATGAGCAGTAAAGATATGAAAAAAAGAACAGAAATACTTTTAGAAAACTGGAAAGTCAACAAAGAAATGTGTTAGGGAAGCATCAAGATGTCCGTTCCCAACAGGCCTTTGCTTTTATTTTGGTGTTTGAAATGTGCTTGGCCTTCCAAAGGAAAGTTAGAGTCCTCCAGAATAAACTTCTACTCTCAGGCAGTTTATGGTTTTCCATCACTGCTTTCCCGATACAGCTGCAGTGGATTGCAAAGCATTTCACAGATTCCAAGCCCCTGTGATTCAACCCTTTCGCCTGACAGTCTGCAGACAAATGCGTTCATTTTCAATAAAGGTCATAAGCTAAAGGGAAGCAGGAGGGCTATAAAATGAAAATGTATGCTATCTGAAACACTGTGACAGAAACAATATAGAGCAGATATTGGTAATGCAATGTAAACATCGGATGCAAGGCCAGTAACAAAGCTAGAAAAGCAGCATTTCAGCTAGCAAAACCCTGAAAGAAGAACTGGAATCATCGGAAAGAGTTTTAAGCTTGTCTTCCTCTGTCTTGCCCTGACGGTTTGAAATTTCAGCAGCAGGGGTCCTTGTTTAGAAAAGACATCTTTCATGTCCATGCTGCCAGGGACAGTGAAAGGCATCACACACTTTTTCCATGGCCACTTTGAACGGTGAGGCACATCAGAAGGGAAGGTGTAGCAAGGACCTTTGTGAAAGTAACGGTGAAATGATGTGGGATAATAGGTAGTGAGCTGGAAATGGGCTTGCAGGCCACTCTCTGCAGAGCCGGATCTGCTTTCATTTGTTGCTGCTTTGTCCTGGAGGGGCATGTCCCCAGGGAAATGTCGCGCGCGCGCGCGCATGTGTGTGTGTGTGTCTGTCTGTCTGTGTCTGTGTGTCTGTCTCTGTCTGTGTCTGTGTGTGTGTGTGTGTGTGTGTGTCTGTGTGTGTGTCTGTGTGTGTGTGTCTGTGTGTCTGTGTGTCTGTGTCTGTGTCTGTGTGTGTGTCTGTGTCTGTGTGTCTGTGTGTGTGTGTCTGTGTGTGTGTGTGTGTGTGTCTGTGTGTGTCTGTGTCTGTGTCTGTGTGTCTGTGTGTGTCTGTGTGTGTCTGTGTGTGTCTGTGTGCGTGCGTGCGTGTGTGTGTGTGTAGATCCTGGTTGGTGGCCCCAATTGTGATTCTGGATGCTCACTTGCCAAGTTTAGAGTTTATTTAATGTTTGATCTAGAGGTTGGCCACAACAACCCCAGGCAACGCTACAGGCTTGGGGACGAGTGGCTGGAAAGCTCCCCTGCAGAAAAGGACCTGGGGGTGTTGATTGACAGCCGTCTGAATATGAGCCAGCAGTGTGCCCAGGTGGCCAAGAAGGCCAACGGCATCCTGGCCTGTATCAGAAATAGTGTGGCCAGCAGGAGCAGGGAGGTGATCGTGCCCCTGTACTCGGTGCTGGTGAGGCCGCACCTCGAATACAGAGTTCAGTTTTGGGTCCCTCCCTACAAGAAAGACATTGAGGTGCTGGAGTGTGTCCAGAGAAGGGCGACGAAGCTTGTGAGGGGTCTGGAGCACAAGTCTTATAAGGAGCAGCTGCAGGAACTGGGGTTGTTCAGCCTGGAGAAGAGGAGGCTGAGGGGAGACCTTATCGCTCTCTACAACTACCTGAAAGGAGGTTGTAGAGAGGTGGGTGTTGGTCTCTTCTCCCAAGTGACTAGTGACGGGACAAGAGGAAATGGCCTCAAGTTGCGCCAGGGGAGGTTCAGACTGGATATTAGGAAAAAGTTCTTTACTGAGAGAGTGGTGAAACACTGGAACAGGCTGCCCAGGGAGGTAGTGGAGTCACCCTCCCTGGAGGTATTCAAGGAGCGTGTAGATATGGCATTGTGGGATGTGGCTTGATGGGCATGGTGCTGTGTGGTGTGGGTGGGTTGTTTTGGTGTGGGTTGTGGTGTGTTTTGTGGTTTGTGGGTGGTTTTGTTGTTTTTTTTAATGGTTGGACTTGATGATCTTACAGGTCTTTTCCAACCTTAGTGATTCTGTGATTCTGTGATTCTGTTATTTGCTGCTTATTAACGGTTAGACACTATGAGGTGAGTATTTGGACTCAGTTGCAAAAGGTTAGTGTAGGATTATTAATTGTCCTTGGTTTGTAAAAAAAAATTGGTAAATTTTCAATTTTATCTCTCCAAATGAACGGTAATTGCATCTGCTCTGTTTCAGTTGGGATTAGTAACACTCTGTGATTTCATCCAAAATAAATCTTAAATAGCTTCACTCTCTCAGTGCTTAAATGATTGCCCAGTTTCAGTTGTGTCACTCATTGCTCATATTTTGGATGAAAACAGAGCCTCCCCCTCTTCTTATTTTTGTACATTCCTGCCTCCGAATTTGAGCTGGTGAGTGGTAGAAGTCAAAATGCTGGTGAGATTAAAACTGATGTTTGAGTTCACCTGTGCATATGCTGAACCTTCCTTTATTTCTGCTTTCAGAATTAGCATTTCTGTATGTGTGCAAAGGCTAACTAGGAAGTATCTAACAATGAATGTATGAATTTGAATGAATGAATATCCACTTGCACGCAAAAATACATGCCTGTATGTTTCACGTACAGTTTTAGAGGCAGGAGTTTAAAAACTAGTACTGAAAATAGAACTTTAAAGAAGGCAGAAGTGACAGGAGGCTGGAGGCAACTTGATGTGATGACTATAAAGAATCACAGAATCTCACAGAATCACAGAATCACTAAGATTGGAAAAGATCTGTAAGATCATTAAGTCCAACCATAAACTAACTGCAGAGCTGTCATGAAACAACATCTATGGTACCAACGTTGACTTGCGTAAGGGTGAGCAATAGCAAAATTACTATGGGTGGTTCATTGGGCAGTGAATTTCAAGTTTTTAGTGCTATGTCAGTTATGGAATATACTATTACATGGCCAAAGAGGGAGTGATATGAACAGTGATTAAATCTTATGACCCTTTAAGCAAATTCAGTATTAGAGATGCAAGCCAAATCTGTCACTGAGTGTTACGCTAATCTCCCATTGAATTCTGTGGCAGTTCCACTTTCAGGGTGATGGCAAATGGCCAAGGGCTCTGAGGCAGGTGGCAGTGTCCCAAAAAATATTAGAAATGGAAAAACAAAAATATTTTGTTATCAAGCAACTTTAGGCATTTTGGGATTCAAATCCTGCTGCTATCTTTTAATGGGTCTTTGTGAGGGTTACTCTAGGAAGTTACTTCATCTTCAGTTTTAAGATTCCCCAACAATGGAAAGCAAGCAAACCTGAGAGTCTCCAAAGATTCTGGTAGATGACACTAAATACATTGATGGAAAAAGAGCCCAGAACATCGGAAGTTAAGTACAATGCTTTTGAAATGAGAGGGGGAGAGTATCTGAGAAAACTTTAGAGGTCAGGGCAGGCAATAGGACTCATCTTCTTGTCACTCCATCCAGGCAGTGTTTGAGCGCTGCCTGGGCAGTGTCTTCTCTGAAGCCCTACAGTATGAATGCCCTTACCTGCAGCAACAGGCTTAAGAGCCTCCCTTTTCATTAATCCGTTTTTGCATCTTGTCCTGAGATGCTATTTATCTGTTGATTTTGTTTCATGCAAGTAGGGCCTCCATTGCCCTGATTAGCTGATTTTGTAGAGCTCAAGGGCTCCTCCCATGCGGCGCTAGGGCAGAGGGTGCCATTTTGTTACAGATCCACCTTGACTTGCAGTTTCCTGTTTCTTGCATTGCTCCTGAGGGCTGTGTTGCTGATTATTTAAATGTCCTCTCATTAGCAAATGTCTTCTTGTGTTGAGCAAGCAGATACCAGCTTTATTAAACAAAATTTCCTCTACAAATTTTGGCAATTAGAAAGTCATTAGAAAGCATAAACAGCAAAAAGTAAGTTTAAAAGCTCATTTAGCAAAATGGAAATATTAAAATAATCATTAAAAAATGAGAAGAGGTTTGATCAATTTTGAAAGTCCCTGATTCATCACAAATGTTTTTGTGCTCACATTCTCCCTACAGTAAGCATGCAAAGTAATAGATAGTGGTTGGAGATGACAGTGTAGACAGTATCTAAGGCTGTTAAAAAAAATGCATGTTGGAAGCATCTGGTTAGCAAAGAAAAAAGGAAAAAGAGAGGAAAGCAGCATTGAGAGGATATGAAAGATGGATTGAACAAGGTAAAAATCAAACACAGCAAGACAGAAGAAAGCAGCAGAGGTGGGGAAGGTGGCATTTACAAAACCCAAACCTGAGGCTTTTCTGAAGGCAGGGGCCATCTAGGAGGCTGCTGGAGTCAAGAAGGGCGTCCCTGCATTCTATCACTGAGCTCACCTGTGTATTTATAAGCAAGTGATGGACTCTGCTCCTCTCCGGCTGTTAAGCGATGAGCAAGGGGACCAGCTCCCAACGCTCAGCCGAAATCCACACAGGCCTGCGCAGGTATTGCATCCCCTGTAGTCTTTCGGAAGGAGGACCATTAACAAACCATTGTACAGGACATAGCCATTTCAGCCAAATGCATCAGGCAAATTCTCACTCCTTTGTGAAACCCAGTGCTATCTTGAACATGCAGGTCAGGACGAGGCAGGTGGTGAGTTAAACTGTGCACAGCTAATCTACCTGAACACATGCTCAGGTTATCCCTGCTTTATCCTCCTCCCCATGCATCTATTTGTTTGGGGCAATTGTTTAATTCTATTGTTGGTGGAAAAACATTGGCCTTGAATACTGCATAGTTCATGCTTTTATAGGAAGAGCCAAGACTGAGCCAGAGAAAGACATTTTAATCTGTCTAAAGTAGTCACTGTTTTTCCCTTTCAGATTTCTGTAGCACCCAGCACCAAGCTGTTCACCCTGGATTTGGGCTAGAGGGTAATGATGTAACACAAATTGATAATGACAATAATGATAAAGTATCCCTGAGTGTAGATGAATCAAAACTGAATTATACAACAAAAAAATAAAAAAGAAAGATTTTCCAAGGAAAACATACACTTCTAGCCAGGTGGAATAAATATGGGCTTGTGACCTCCGTTGAGTGTGCCTTTGCTCTATATAGCACAATGTGCTTGTTTCTTACATTGAGAAACTGTATCTTTATCCTGGCAGACTTTCTTGAAGACTGGGGAATTAGGAGTTTTATGACTTCAGTGTAGCTATGAAAGTAAGGTGAACTTCACTGGGAATTTTTGTTTCCAGCCCCTTTGCAGTGTTTCAGGGATGAATTCTCTGCTGCATCTGAGCTTTCCCAGGACATTGGGTGGGCAACTTCCACAGACATATACACACTAGACTGGGAGCTGGTCAGGTCCAGCCTCTTGTCCCAAAAAACCCCAGGCAAGCACTGCCTGGAGGTGTTACTCAGATTTCCAAACTCCCACTGGCCCCCTGGGTGCACATCCAGGGAGCCCACAATATACCATGCATCAGGCATCACTCAGTATTCATGCCTGATACTCTATTGTTGCCACGGGTGGAGCTTCAGCAGGGATCCTGTGGGGAAGAAAGGCTATTGTCCAGCCTGGCTGCAGCTGCGGGATGAAGGCAAGGGGGATGGGCAGGGGGCTGCGTGGCCACTGGGGTCTTCCCGTGCTCCCAGACATGTGTGAGGCTAGTGTGCATGGGTGTCTGGCAACACAGCACACGTTTCCATACCTCTCCCTCCTCATCCAGTAGAACAAAGGACGTGCCTGGCTTCAGGCATGTAGCCACTCAGAGGGTGGGGAAAAAGGGATATCCTTGGAAGGCTGCAGAATAAAATGTGTCTAATACAGAAGATCAATGTGCAGTGGGAAAAAAGTGCATATACGACTGCTATTTCCTTATCTTTAGAACCACACTGCAAATGTTTTAAGTTAGTATACTACATACAAGATCCAGGCAAATGAGCTCGCTTCTGATTTTTTTTTTTTTTTTTTTTGTAAATGAGATAATTTCTGTGCTATAGAAGCCGCTTTGAAGAGAATCAAACTGTATATAAAAGGCTGGTACATGTTTCATTTTAATATGTTATCCTATTCTATATTTACAGTAGCTTCACATACAGCAGGCAGGATGCTGATCTCATTTCTACCAGTACAAATCCAGAATTACTCCACTGGCTTTGATGTCAACACATGTCAATGAGAATCTGACAGTGCAGTGTGCTCATTTATTTACCAGCTGTCACCTATTAATTGTTAGTCGCATGCTCCTAAGATATTGCTTAACCTTAAGAGCAGCAGGGCCATCGTAGTCAATCCTATGGCCTTGGGCCCAGGTTTTGCACATGTGCAATGTCATGTATATGCAGCAGTACCTCTGATGGGACTTATGTGCCTATGCAGAGCTGCCCTGTGATCTTCTCAGCGAGAGCTGGTTCAGGGTAGCTTGTCAAGCTGAGCTGCTCTACCCATACCAGGCTCATCGACACTGCCTGCTGTGGGCGATGCAGCTAGCATCAGAGCAAAAGCTAGGCACTTTCTGTAGGGCAAGCTTCAAACTGTTGGTTTTCTTTTTTTTATGGGGTATGCACGGAGATGAGATGGCACTGAGTAGAAAAGGCTCCTTACCAAAGAAGAAGTTATTTTAACATAGCAAACAGCTAAATGCATGTTATCTTGCCTGATGGTTCAAAAGGCCATTCTTGTCTGAAGCCCTTAAATTCTGAAGGGCAGGGATCAGTCAGCTCTTCAGAAATCTCTAAGTCACTTCAGAGCCCTTGAGACCCCCTTTTTAAAAATCCTCGCAGATGGGTTTTCTCTGCCCCGTATC
Source organism: Gavia stellata (assembly GCF_030936135.1). Classification (NCBI taxonomy): domain Eukaryota; kingdom Metazoa; phylum Chordata; class Aves; order Gaviiformes; family Gaviidae; genus Gavia; species Gavia stellata. The sequence goes on along the minus strand of NC_082637.1, from coordinate 29,674,780 downwards.
CTAAACTTTGCTGCACCACTTCTGGCAGCTCAACATAGCCTCAGGATAGCAACACAAAGTGGAAACTCTGCACAGTTTCTTATTTCATGAATATGAATTTGACAAGCTGTGTAAATATTAGGATCAAAATCAGCCCCATCATGATTCCTCCATGAATTTTCTGACCTGACTGCTAGTAAAGTTTGTCTGTGTGCACAATTAAATAACACCGGCTCAAGGGATGGGATTAATAAATTAGTATAGATCACTGTGATGTCTTTTGAAAGCAGTGCCCGGTCTCACACTGATGCGATTGGCTCTGGACAATAAGACAGTGGCAACATTTTTTCTGACAGAAGAAAGACTGCTCTGTAATTCTGCTCCTGGTGTTTCATTCTGGTGCATCCAAATGCCCACCAGCCTCCTCCTGCATCCGCTAAAAAGCAAGTTTTTTGTACATAAATGAACAAATAAAAGATCTAGCCAGTATTTTGGAATCCAAACATTTATGTTATTTTCTGTTACTTTAATGCAGAAGCATGGCACAGAAGCTGTAGCTGCCATGAATCAGTGTGTCACTACTGTGATACGAAGCATATGTGTCTGCTTTGAAAGAAAGCACCATTCCTTTATACTTTTTTTCCTTTTGGCAGTTGTAACATTTAAAAAACCATAATTTTTTATACCACATGCATTAAATATGAAAGGTAAACACCATTTATCAGTAAACCACAATATGATTTTCCATTTTGACAGCCAAAGAATATCTCTTATTTATAGGAAGATCTCTGTATGCATCTAACTTTTTTTGTTATTGCATTCCCAGCATTGCCAGCTGAGGCAGGAATGTGAACCCCAGTGAAATGAAGATGATGGTTTTGGCAAATCAAGTGAAAGTCTTTGCTACATTGGTACTGAATAAGAAATCATACCATTGAAGAGTTTGTGTTAATGGGGTACTTTTGAGTGAGGGAAAGCAAAGTCCATAAGGTAATGATTAAAGAAATAAGGAAAAAGCACAAAGTTATCATCAAAAATGAACAAATAGTGAGCCTTCACCACATCTGTGAACTATTTGTTGTGTGAATTGACAAGCACCACATATACCAACTCCAGAACATGTATGCAAGAAAGTGCTAAATGACATGCAAAAATGCAAGTAAAATGACAATGCAAAGGCCGTGATGCTATCTTAAAAGGAAAGAAAAAAGGGACCTATAAAGGCAGGAGTATGGAACTGTTCCTTTCCAGGACCATACCCAGATCATAAGCTCATGACTGCAGGGTATAAAAATCAAAGTTGCAAGGAGTGACATGCCACAACCGTAAGAAATCCAATCATCAGCCTCCTGGGATATCATTAAACTGATTGAGGACAAGATCAAAATGGTCTGGATAGTCATTTTCAGAGTTATCCTGATGACATCCATCCAACAGCTCCAGCATCACCTAGGTTGCAAATTAAAGGGGAGCTGTCAAAAAACATCTTATGGAATCTTAGACCATTATTTTGTGTTAAAAGCCTATACTTAAAGTAAACTTTATGTCGCATAATTTTTTCAAATGTTGGATGCTGTTGTACACACATATCAAGCATGCAGACAGCCTTAAACCATATCTTACCTCAGCCATCACCAGCATATCCCATTTTTTTTTCGTTTCAGAGGAAGACAGGGAATAATGAATATGATGGGTTTAAGTGAAGGCAAAATGATACCCATGGCATATGCCACTTGTTTGGTAAATGCAAAAGAAGGATTGGAATATTTCTTCTATATGTATATTGCTACTGTAGTATAAATTCTATATTCTATTCTATAAATACATCAGCAACAAAAAGAGGGCTAGAAGAGAATCTCCATCCTTTATTGGATGCGGTGGGAAACATAGTCATAAAGGATGAGGAAAAAGGCTGAGGTACTTAATGCCTTCTTTGCCTCAGTCTTTAATAGTAAGACCAGTTGTTCTCCGGGTACCCAGCCCCCTGAGCTGGAAGGCAGAGATGAGAAGCAGAATGAAGACCCCATAATCCAAAGGGAAACAGTTAGTGACCTTCTACACACACAGGTCTCTGGGGACAGATGGGATCCATCCAAGGGTACTGAGGGAGCTGGCAGAAGTGCTCAGCAAGACACTTTCCATCATTTATCAGCAGTCCTGGCTAACTGGGGAGGCCCCAGTTGACTGGAGGTTTGCAAATGTGATGCCCATCTACAAGAAGGGCTGGAAGGAGGATCAGGGAAACTACAGGCCTGTCAGCCTGACCTTGGTGCCAGGGAAGGTTATGGAGCAGATCATCTTGAGTGCCATCATGTGGCACATACAGGACAACCAGGCAATCTGGCCCATTCGGCATGGGTTTATGAAAGGCAGGTCCTGCCTGACTAACCTGATCTTCCACGACCAGACGACTCGCTTAGTGGATGAGGGAAAGGCTGTGGATGTTGTCTACCTGGACTTTATCAAAGCCTTTGACACTGTTTCCCACAGTATTCTCCTGGAGAAGCGGGTGGCTCATGGCTTAGACAGGTGCACTCTTCACTGGGTAAAAACCTGGCTGGATGGCCGAGCCCAGAGAGTTGTGGTGAATGGGGTGAAATCCAGTTGGTGGTCGGTCATAAGCAGAGTCCCCCAGGGCTCAGTTTTGGAGTCAGTTCTGTTTACTGTCTTTATCAATGATCTGGATGAGGGGATTGAGTGCTCCCTCAGTAAGTTTGCAGATGACACCAAGTTGGGTAGGAGTGTTGATCTGGATAGGAGGATAGGAAGGCTCTGCAGAGGGATCTGGACAGGCTGGATCGATGGGCCCAGGCTGTGAGGTTCAGCAAGGCCAAGTGCCTGGTCCTGCACTTCGGCCACAACAACCCCACACAACGCTACAGGCTTGGGGACAAGTGGCTGGAAAGCTGCCCAGCGGAAAAGGACCTGGGGGAGTTGATTGACAGCCGGCTGAAGAAGAGCCAGCAGTGTGCCCAGATGGGCATCCTGGCTTGTATCAGAAATAGTGTGGCCAGCGGCAGTAGGGAGGTGATCATGCCCCTGTACTTGGCACTGGTGAGGCCACACCTCAAACACTGTGTTCAGTTTTGGGCCCCTCACTACAAGAAAGACATGGAGGTGCTGGAGCGTGTCCAGAGAAGGGCGACAAAGCTGGTGAGGGGTCTGGAGCACAAGTCTTATGAGGAGCAGCTGAGGGAACTGGGGTTGTTCAGTGTGGAGAAGAGGAGGCTGAGGGGAGGCCTTATCGCTCTCTACAACTACCTGAAAGGAGGTTGTAGTGAGGTGGGTGCTGGTCTCTTTTCCCAAGTGACAAGTGATAGAAAGGAGAAAATGGCCTCAAGTTGTGCCAGGGGAGGTTTAGACTGGATATTTGGAAAAATTTCTTCACCGAAAGGGTTGTCAAGCATTTGAACAGGCTGTCCAGGGAAGTGTTTGAGTCACCATCCCTGGAGTAATTTAAAAGAGGTGTAGATGTGGCACTTACTTAGGGACATGGTTTAGTGGTGGACTTGACATTATTAGGCTAACAGTTGGACTTGATGATCTTAAAGATCTTTTGCAACTTAAACGATTCTATTATTCTATGTATTTTCCAGTTTCAAGTACCAGCAGTGAGAGGTAGACTACTGAATCACTCTTCTGGATATCATGTGTCCTGATTACCAAATACTGTGCTTGGGTAAGGGATTACAAAGGTATACATTGGGTATCATACTGGAAAATAGAAGGGAACAAACATGCTTTCAAAACAATATAGAGACCATTCCGGTCATTTATCTCATAAAAAACATTTCAATTAATGTCCCTTTGCAACGTCCCTTCCAAACCATTTCCATCTGAAGCAGAATAATTCCATTGATCACCATGCCATTGCTCTTATTTTCACTAATGGACCTGTGGCTAGCTCTGGTCCAATCTATAGTTGTACTTACCCAAGCCTGCAAGAACTGTTTCAGAAGCTCAAAGCTGTTATTTGACCAGTTGATTCTTAGCCAAAAGTTGATTCATCAAAGTGGTTGCTGTGCTTTGATTAGGAAAAAATAAGACCCAGTAACTGAAACATTCCAGGATGAGAGATCAGAGTTAAAGATATTATTCATTCTTTTTTGGGGATGATAGTGTCCATGACAGTACCAAAAAGGCTGTATGGCTCTTACTTTATGTCTGTTCTCATTCTCCTGTTTTGGCAGAATTTGGCCCTTGGTTATCCATTAAATTCAAGAGGCTACAGCAGCATTACCAAAGAGAGATATTTGGCCCCAAACAGATAGGGTATTCCTAAGTGAAGGGGTTTGGGGGTTTATGTACTTATTCATTTTGGGGGTGCATGGATTTGAGACTTTTTTGCTTGTTGGGGGGTTGCATGTAATCCACAACTTTGGCTTGAATATTCTTTATTGTTGCTTATTAGCCTATGAAGCCATGCAATGTCAAAGCTGTGCAGTGCCTCCTTAGGTACAGAGTGAGGTTCAGGTCCCATCTTGGGGCTGTTCATGTGAGGTAGTCCAAGAGCGATGATATTGTTGTGTGCATTGTACAGGCTGTGTGCTTCATCAAGGACATGTTATAATGATTCTTTCTGTATTAGCTGCAATAATCTAAATAAAGCCATTCAGACTAAAAGCATGTGTGAGCTGTGAAGATGCATAATACTGGGTTTCATGGAATAACGTAACAGTGTTGGGCTGGAATTTCCAATGCAAGTGGGGACTGTCGAAAAGTAGAGAGTAAACTGTTTTCAGTGAAGTAGTGCAATAAACCATGAGAATTGTTCTAGCTATAGAGCAAACAAGGAGCAAACTTTACTATCAGGCTCTGCGAATGTTCTTTGTCAAAACCCACATAGTTTGAATTACCAGACGAGCCTCTTTTTATGGTAAGCCTGATGTCAGGATTGCTTTGATTTTTCTCATGTGTTGAAATAAACAGACAATATTCCTGGCTGCTAGTGACTACGAGGGAGCTATAAGCTCCTTGAATAAGCCTCAAAAAGCCCTTTGGCCAAGTTCTGCTTTAGAAAAATACACTGAATTAAAAAATTGGAAGGAAAAAAAAAAGAATTTTAAAGTTTATTTTAATTTGGTAATCTTTAGTCTTTCCTTAAAATTTCAGCTAATTAGTTGGCTTTTAAGATTTCTGCATTGCTCTGAATGTGGTATTTCTGTTCTCACACTTACTGGTGACCTTACCCTTAAAGTTACCCTTACATCTATTTTGTCATCTTGACTCTCTGCTATGTTCAGGAGTAACCTGGGGGCTACTTGTCCAGTCTCAGATCCCTTCAACAGTCTGATGGAGATGATAGAATTTACCACTGTTGTAACACTTCTCAGAGTGTTTTACCAATGGTGAATTAAACTAGCAGCACTGAAAATGATGACATTTGAAAAATCCAAGAGAAAGGGCTGAAGAAATCGGCTCTTGCGGGAGAAAATCTGTAAGTCATGGCAAAGTGTTTTCTCATTTAAAGTATAGGATATTGGGAATTTAATTATCATCTAGGATTCACCTAAATGCATTTATCTTAACAGCTCATTTCACAGGGGTGGGTATGTGATCTTTGTATGGAGATGGATTTTAGGTTGGTCCCTGTGTGATAAATATAGTGCAGGAAAAGCGGGTGGGAGACAATGGCAATCTGTAGTTCATCAACCATTTCTATTTTTCAGGACTACAAAAACAGTGATTCCCTCTATTGTGCCTCAGAAAAAGCTGAAGCTTGACTTCTTGTTTCACCTTTTAGGCCGTAAATGGATGCTGACAGTAATCAGCAGACAGTGGGTGGCTTCTGAGCATGCCTAGTGGGGAGGCTTGTTTTTTCCAAAGCACAGTTTCTATCTTGAGGAGAGGAGGGACCTGAGTTGTGCTGCATCACTCTCCTTGCAATCTGTTCTGGCACAAGTCCCTGTGCTGTGCAAGGGAGTTCAGCCATCCTCCAGCATTCCCTTCAGATAAGTGTTAGGACTAACGAAGACTGAACGCACTACAGCAGAAAGAGGTGGAAATATTTGCATGCTTTTAGGAGGCGAAAGATGAAAATATTTTAATATATAGCCCCTTGTTTTGTACAAGACTGATGCTGGAATGCAATACTAACCTATTTTCATAGCAAGGTACACGTGAGAAACCTCAAGGTCCCCCATATCGCTGGTCCAGATAAAATGTGAGAAAAGAAATGATACAAAGGAAATTTTAAGTGCTGTTGTTTGAGACAAGCAATCTTCCTTGCCTGCATCAAAGAGACTACTCTTCGTCTAGCTTAGCTGATTGTAAGCTTTGCTTTATCATCACTCCAGTTGGATGGTGTCCTAGAGCTAAAAGCCTGAAACTTCCAGAGAAGGAGCACATTTGGCAGCAATTGCTGATGGTATAACACCTATCAGGGCAACTTGCTTCTGAGCAATCAAACTGGAAATTTCTTCAGAACCTGGTGGTGCAGACTGTGCTTGTCTTCTGCAGCCACCTGCAGAGGTCTGGTTGTAAACCAGCTTTGGAGCCCATCGCACCACCAAGGAGAGTAGCACAGTGGGAAAATCTTCACTTGTCTTCTTTTTTTCCACTCTGTTCCCCATTTATGATTTGTGGAAAACTTTTTGGATGGCGCTTTCCCTTGGCTTACAACAGCAAATTAAAGCTTAAAGCAGCAGGTTTGCTGTGTTTGTCTGTGCTCTCCAGTGTTACACACCATGCCAAATGTTCTGATAACAAGGAGAAGGCACGGCAGCAGTATAGTCACAGGCTACGTTTCTTCTAAGCTGCCAAGGAAGCAAAAGAGGCAGCGCAGCTATTCAGGGCAGGTCCAAAGCTGGGAAAAGGGGAGCTGTGATACCTCCACTTATCTTGTGCAGCTCTGCTTTTGGAAACAGTTCGCAAGCCTCTGGTGATGGTGTTACTATAGAGACAATGCCCTGTGCCACTCGCCCTTTCACTGCAGTCAGCAACTTGCATGAATAAAGTCTGCCAAAAGATTTCTGCTAAGTTTTTTCTCTAAAATGCAAGGTTTATATGACATGTAAATATACATTCAGACACTCTCCATAATAATCGTTACACAGAAATTTTGCAGGTTCCTGATTTTGCAAAGCAGAATGTCAGCTCTGTTTGAATTTTTTCTTTCACAAGATTGGTTTAAATGACAGGTTAATACTGTACTCCCCCAACCTGTGTATGGGTTCACAAGTCTCTGCCTGCAGCACTTACTTATTTTTACCATGGCCCAATTATTGATCACAGTTATGCTGATTTTTTTTTCTCCAGGTGATTATTTTACTAAGTGCTACATCGAGTACAATACAAGCAAACCAACAGACCATATGGTCACAAGTAAGAAACCAAATGGCATCTTCTGTCCCCAGCTGGTCCCTCTGCTGTAATCTACCTGACCAAAGCACGTGCAAGAGCAAGCCATTGTTAGACGGCTACATAAGCTGGACTGCCGCTCAGCCAGGCAACCAAAATTATCATTGCATGTTACGAATTCCCTACTGTGTCACAGCGAATTGCAGAGACTCGTGGAATTTGAGCTGTATTTCCTGCCGGGTTTTGAAGGGCGTAGGACTGGAGTGATCACACAGTCTGTCTGTCTGTCTGTCTGTCTCTCGGCTTCCCTCTTTCCTCATCCCTGTGACTTCTGGACTTATGGACAGGTTTCAAGTAAGTTTGAGAGAGCAGATGATGTCGCAAATACAATTAAGTTCTTGCACATATTATACACATCAGTGGCAGGGTAGAGAGAGACAAATTAGCATGCCTATTTCAGAGAAAGGCAGCAAAATGTGATTATTATACCCTGTTTGGTAGTAATCTGTGGCTAGCCTGTGGCTGTATCCTGCTCAGCTGTATGTGTAACACTTGGCTAAACTCAGTAGGTGTACTCAGGTGGCAGTACCACAGAAAACATAGCGAGGGAAAGCCAGGCTCATTGTAGTAGGATTGAAATAAAGGAGGCAAAAGATGCCAACAAGGGCTGAAATCATCCTTCTTTGAATATTTGGCAACTTGTAAAAGAAAGTGCCTGCTCCTCCAATCCTGTGAACATGAGACTCTGCTTTCATTTAACAACAGTTTCTAGCTTACATGTTTTTTGAGAAAAACTTAGAATCAAGACCGATGAGTTTCAAAAGGCAAATTAAAAAAATACAAATACAATGAACTTCAAAAGTTTCTCTTTTAAAACCTCATAATATTTAAAAAAATCTTTTGTTCTGGGGTGAGAGGAGAGAACATATTCCTAATGCCGCAAATACACTTGTTTTAACTTCTTAAGACAAGATCTTTAGCTAATCCTCTGTCTAGTACAGCAATCAAACTGTTTGCCCATTTACTTCCTTGAGCTGAAACCTCCTATCCTGTGTGCTGCTCTACAAGTAGAATAGTTGACATCCAAGGAGCTGAGAAGAAAAATTTAAAGCAAGTTGTGAGCTTGTTTTTTCAGACAATGTGTTTCTTCTCAAAAAAAAAAAAAAAAAGTCTACTGGGTTGGTGGGAAAGTAAGTCAATAAAACTTACACATAAAATACTGGCATAATGCTTATGGTTACCAAATACTGTATATAGATGTAATAATTAACTAAAAGATGAGCAATTTTGGCTCTAGAGGTAGAAACAATATTTTACTATATTTAAGCTTCATTTAACTTCATGTTTGGAAAAAATATTTTTCTTGTATGTGGGCTGCTTTTAAGTTACAAATTTTAAAAACTTTTCCAGTTTTTATAGTGTGTTAGACTGAAGTTGCTGAAAAGTGTATGTCTTTTTTACGGATTTTATGTATTCTTAGAAACAAAAAGCCATAAAAGCAAAGTTCATAAAAGCTTAGAATCAGTGAAAAAAAGTTCACTTTTAATATTATTATTGCAGTGTGAAGTTCTCATTAATAACTTGAAGACAGTTGAGTCAGATTCCCAAAACACTGCAGGTGCACAAACCCCATAGACACAAACCTGTTCCCCTTTTCACTGATAATCCCTTCACAGCTATGGTCGTGCAGAGGTTTGTCAGTGACTGCCCATACTGCAGGTTGGGCTTTCCTTGAGCCTCACTGACCATGCAGATAGTTAAGCACACAGAGAATATGTTAGAAGACCAGGGCTTCAGTCAGCAACTAAGTACTTTTATATTTTATTAGATTATGTGTCAAACATCAGGGAGGCTGTATACCAAATGGAGGACAATTGCAAAATGCTTCGATGCTTGGGTTGAATATGTGACCAAGAAGGTGTTGGGACTCGTGAAGGTTCAAAAGTTGCTCTACACTTCAGTTGCACAGAATTGTCTAATGAGTAGGAATTTATATTTATCTACATTTTATATGGGAATTATCTTAGAGTCATAGAATCATAGAATTATTTAGGTTGGAAAAGACCTCTAAGATCATTGAGTCCAACCGTAAACGTAACACTGCCAAGTCCACCACTAAATCATGTCCCTAAGTAAGTGCCACATCTACACCTCTTTTAAATTACTCCAGGGATGGTGACTCAAACACTTCCCTAGGCAGCCTGTTCAAATGCTTGACAACCCTTTCGGTGAAGAAATTTTTCCAAATATCCAGTCTAAACCTCCCCTGGCACAACTTGAGGCCATTTCCTTTTGCCCTATCACTTGTTACTTGGGAAAAGAGACCAGCACCCACCTCTCTACAACCCCCTTTCAGGTAGTTGTAGAGAGCGATAAGGTCTCCCCTCAGCCTCCTCTTCTCCAGGCTGAACAACCCCAGTTCCCTCAGCTGCTCCTCATAAGACTTGTGCTCCAGACCCCTCACCAGCTTCATTGCTCTTCTCTGGACACACTCCAGCACCTCCATGTCTTTCTTGTAGGGAGGGGCCCAAACCTGAACACAGTGTTTGAGGTGCGGCCTCACCAGCACCAAGTACAGGGGCATGATCACCTCCCTGCTCCTGCTGGCCACACTATTTCTGATACAGGCCAGGATGCCATTGGCCTTCTTGGCCACCTGGGCACACTGCTGGCTCATCTTCAGCCGGCTGTCAATCAACACCCCCACGTTCTTTTCCGCTGGGCAGCTTTCCAGCCACTCGTCCCCAAGCCTGTAGCGTTGTGTGGGGCTGTTGTGACCCAAGTGCAGGACCCGGCACTTGGCCTTGTTGAACCTCATACAATTGGCCTGGGCCCATCGATCCAGCCTGTCCAGATCCCTCTGCAGAGCATTCCTACCCTCAAGCAGATCAACACTCCCGCCCAATTTGGTGTCATCTGCAAACTGCTGAGAGTGCACTCGACCCCCTTGTCCAGATCATTGATAAAGGCATTAAACAGAACTAACCCCAATGCTGAGCCCTTGGGAACACCACTTGTGACCAGCCACCAACTGGATTTAACTCCATTCACCACAACTCTTTGGGCCTGGCCGTCCAGCCAGTTTTTTACCCAGCGAAGACTATGCCTGTCCAAGCCATGAGCAGCCAGTTTCTCTAGAATAATGCTGTGGGAAACACCTTCAAGAAAAAAATCTTGATTTACTATACAATCCTCTGTGCATCTATGGCATACCTATTATTGATCAGTTACTTAGTCTGTGTTCATTTAAACCTGTATAACAGAGTTACAAGACTCCAAGGACAAAAAAACATTAGAGAATATAATGCAGGGAGGCAACAATATTGGCAGTGGGGTATGTTAGATGCCTGGACTTTTCTGCTTTCAGTGTCTATAACAGAAATACACGTTGGCATATGTACAGCCAGGATTTTTTTTTTTTTTTTTTAAATAGGTGTCTCCAGTAAGATTCCTTTGCCTATAGTATACCAGTGGGGAAACTCCACTTAAAAATTAGATTATGCTTTAAATACAGATATGGGTCTCTAGCTTCAGGAGCACATCTTTCAAAATCTGTGCTTTCATGCTCACAGAATTTGACATAGGCCTGACTTGCATCAGTTTATAGCAATATATTCAGAAAACATGATCCTTTTTAGACTGACATGAAAGCACAGTAAACCCTCTTGGTGCACACATGTCTGTGGGTGTCCACACACATACTTGCATTTGCAGATACTCACCATTTTCCTTGTCCTGTGCATGAGGCTCAGAGCATGGGAGCAGGTGTCAAGCTGAGGTTGCAGCCAAATGCCATCTCTTCACAAAGCTGCTGGCTCCTGCCTCGTCAAGGATTGCATGTGCAGACCCATGGGACAACAGGCTGATCGGCGAGGTTGGCCCCATCTGTCCCAGGGCTGGAGAGAGCTGGGGACACTGCCTGGAATCCAAACCCTTACATAAAACAGGTGAAATATTCCCAGGAAATACAACCACACTGCTTGGCTATTTGTGACTATGCCTGAATACAGCCCTATTAGTCTGAGACTGCATATGAATTAAACTTGGTACATATAGCCTGACATTTATTAATATTGTACTGTGACCTTGGAATATGTAACTATATTAGGACCTGCCAGCAGGACTCTCAGGATAGAAATAATGAAGAAAAATGATGCAATGAGGATGAAAGACCTGCCCACAAACTCTTAGGAATTTGTTCAAAGATGACTTGGTGATCCAAAGGGCTTGGCTTGACCTCCTGTGAAGTTCAGAAAATAGGTGATGAACGGCGGGTAAGGAGCAGAAAACTGCCAAGACAAAACTTTGCTATGTAAAAAGTGACTAATTTGCAAGAGTTGTTTGGAAGCTCTTTCAGGAATTAGCTTGTCTAGAGGTTTTTCTCTTCTTTTATATCCTGCTCTGTTCCTACCATCAGATTGATCAATACATTGTTTTAAGGAATCTACCATATTCACCATCACACACAGACTCACAAAGGAAATAACGTCAATACTGGACCCAGGCAGGCCTCCTGGGTAAGGATGATCACTGGTCTCATTTGGCACTTAGCATAAAAATGGGAAAAGAGCATGATGGGTTTTCTGAAGGGATAACATTGTAGAAAGGAGAAGAAGCTGAGGTGCAGCTATTTGCCCAGCCATGAACACTGTTAATTTATGAAACACCCCCATTCCAATTTTAGTTAGAAATATTTTTAAAGAAAATAAACCTAGTTTGTAACTGGTGCATAGAATTTTGTGTTAATGCATTTACTGAATTTGCATTCTGAAGTGTAGAAAAAGTTATACAAAATGATGTTCGAGAGGCAGCACTCAAGGTAAAACTGCTTATAGGCCCTTGACTTATCAATTTTCCTTCAAACACCTTACTGGACAGTACTTGTAAGCATCCAAATAATGGCATTATTAATGATTTTGTACTGTGACTCACTGGTTCATTGTACAGATCTGGAGAGAGCTGAAAGTTTACTAAAGTCCCATTGAGCTTTTTTCGTTGAGAAAGTAAAAACGCATGGCACAATCTGCCCCTCTTCTGGACTAACTTTGCTTTTCATGCTCCAAGGCAAAGATTTTTAGAAATCCATCATAATTTGTGTACTAGTCGGTACATATTCACTGTAGGCATTTATATCAAAGACTGTTGTTAGAAGGCTTTTCTTTCTCACCTTCCAGTATAGTCAACGCAGTGGAGGGCAGGGGAGCTCTTGCAGAGTTTGATTCAACTCCCTGACCTCCGCAATTGCAAATAAGACTTAAGTAACCTGCCTTGCTACTCGGGTTGTCCTATGCACCGTAATGATGTCAGAGTGGTGGTGCAGATCCCACCTTGTAAACAGGAGGAACTAAACTGCAGTGCTGGTATGTCTGTGGGAAATAATTTTTATTGAAGAGATATGAATGCAGTAATGAATTATTCAGTCATTGTTTGAACATTTGAGGTACCTTCCATTATTCCATTAAATTTCAGTTTCAATACCAGTGAAATTTATTTGATAGAAACCAAACCTTTTATAGAATGACCTGCCTTACAAAATGTCTGTGACCTGCGTGTGTTGCTAGAGAACTATGTGATAGCTGGCGAGAACAAATCCAAATCAATATTATAGGATGAGGTTATGGGTCAGCATCTACCAATATGACACAGACACAGAGGAAAAAAGGCAAAGTAAATGAGCATTCTTTCATCTAAAGTATACATCAATGTTTGTTCCCTCAGGGCATCCTGACAATCAATGAATATTTCAAGAAGCAAAATCAGGAGGTTCATCTCCAGTCGTTTCATTAGCTACCTTTTTGTTTGGACAGTTAAGTTTAGATGAAACTCAGCAATGAGACCACTGAACAAGTGACAAAGTGTTCATTCACTTCAGCTGGGCTTCCTTTACACACCAATGGTGGATATTCAGTATCTTCGAAGAACCTGTGAGTTGTTTTCAGCTGAGCACCCAAAAATACTTTAGCCTTCATTTGAAATTAGTAACCCAGTCACTTTCCACATACAGTATAAAATTTTAATGTTATAAACCGAAGTTACTGCAGTTAATTTTTTAGGCATCTAATTTAGTGTCCTGAATGGAAAAGTTCAGCATCCTCAGTACCCACTGCAATGAACAGAGGAAAAGGGGCACTCCCATGGAGTGCTGCTCACAGCACCCCAGTTAGGGTCCTGCTCTGAACACCATCTCGTCCTCTCCTGATGATACAGGGAGCAGACAGAGATTTCCTTCCTAAACTAGAAACACAAGTTTGGTGTCATTCTTAGAGAGCATGACTGTTCCCAATATTCACGGTGCAGTTTTCAAACTTAACTTGTAATGGCTATTGTGAGGAAATCCTGATGTGATAATTAGCCAATGCACATATATGCAGCGTAAGTAGTAATGCACCAGGGCAGACTGTTATGTTATTAAGGCTGCAATGAAGACAAGAGATGTAGTTATTGTGCTGTGGACCAGAGAAATGCTACACATTTTAACCTGCTAGTACCCTGAAGCTGTAAAACAACCAGGCCTCAATTCTCATCCCATTAAAACAACTGAGATTTTTGCGGTGACTTCATTATGCCCCAGATTATACGCAGTGTGAGCTAAGGCTTGGAAAGGTGCACAAACAAATTTGAAAATCAAAGCAATAATTGATTAAACTGAACATCAGAGGAAGAAGTGTCCATATTGAGGATATCCCATTTTCTGGAAATATAACCTTTTAGGACAGGTTAAGCCTACTGAATGCAAAAATCTTAAGTATTTTAAAAAAAAAAAGACTAGAAGCTATTCAGATCAATTTACACATTGTTTCAGCCCTTATGAAATGTTGAGCACACATTTAAATCATGTGGCTTATGCACACCTTATTCCTTAGGCATACCCTACACTTACCCAAGGACGCTGCCTTATTTCTGGCCCTTCCTCCAAACTTGAAACACCTGCAGTTTCAGCTTATAATAACACCCACAGCTGCAATTTGGGGCTCTTCTTGGGGACTAAGGGCCTATTGTTATGCCTTGGGCCATGTGTTTATCCCCATCAGCCATTAAACCAACAGCAATATTCACCCCTGATCATTATTACTTAAGTCAATATCAGTCTAGTTACTCAGCAGATGAGCTCTTACCAGGGTGATTAGGATGTGATAACTGTATAGTTGCAAGCAAATCAGATCATTCCCTACCCCTATCCATGATATGTGTAAAAATAATTCTTCCAAGTGGTTCAAAGCAGTTGGCCGTGTGCCTAACAACTCACCTAGGCATTCTGGGATTGCATAATAAAATACTACTTGTCATGTCTTACTGCTTAATTATTGTTATCGGCTTCCAGAATTTCAGTAAACTGCGTAATAAGGTTATACTAAGCCAGAGGCATTGTATCACAAGTACAAAGAGAGCTATACTACTATATTTTACTGCATATACTATTACCCCAACACAGTAAACTTTTCAGTCTCTTACTTTTTCCAAGTGAAAAAAAACCCCACAGTTTACAGTAGACTTTTCTTCAGTGTCCCTGGATCTTAAATTCTCTAAGAACGATAAACTCTCTGATATGATAAACTCCCTTTATTAATATTATCACAGCATGCTTAAAACTTATCTGTAGACTAGATGAGGAGACCCCTTAGGCTAGGAGACAGCAAAAGGGAAAGCGAAAGAATGATTATCCTCTCTTATTATGAAATCTCACCTTCACTCATTTGCATAGTGACAACATCTCCCTGCTTTTTGAATCAATGTCATCAAAACCATAAATGTTCAAGGTAAAAATACCACAATCAACTGAGTAACATTAGCAGAAAATTCCTTAAAAGCAAAATATACATGTAGGAAGTCAAGCAGAAGAAAACAAATGTAAACAAAAATCCAGAGAAGAAATACCTCTGTTTTGCTGTCCTCTAAGAACTTACATCTACCTTTTCTTCTGTGTATTTCAAACAGCTTTCCAAAACCAAGCAAATCTGCAGTTTAGAAATGAGAAAACAGAAGGATAATGAAGGTCAAATACATGATTTAATATAAATACATCTATGTGACAAATGTAAAATACATTATTTCCCTTGGTAGGTGGGCTCCTCTCATTCTTTCAGAATTACATGAGCTTACTATCCTCACTAAGATAAGTTTTTATTCATTTTTACAGCCTTTAGCAGCAGAGAACAAATTCAGACCTTGGAAGATGAGCTGGATTTTATTCTGGTTTATTTATCATAAAAAGAACTGTTAATTAAATTCTCAGTGCAAAATATCACTGTAGATGCATCAACCCAAAATAACCCAGCTTGGCTTTCAGTGTTTATTAGATTCTGGTGTATGTTTTCCTGCTCATGCTCAGGAAAAAGTAGGAAAAGAAAACAAAACCCTAAAAAAAGCTTTTAAATGGAAATTTGTCTAGAAGCCACTGGAAAACAATTCTCATGGAATGAAAATTTTAGAGGCTATCCCTGGTCAGACAGCAAGGCAACACGAAGTTGGAGATAGGTTAGATGCCCCTGATTAGTCTTTGCTCACTTGCTGCTGGTGCAATAGTGGATGGACCAGCCAAGTCACCAGTGGCACAATGCAGAGATAGAGGGAGGCAGGGGTCTGCAAGCAATCTTGAGAAATTTCTCCCCAAAGATGTGGAGTTCAGAGAGATCACAGTGCACTCAGTCTGGAAAATGCTTACTCATGGGAGCATCCCATTAGCTTTTGGAGTTAGAGCCAGAGCATGTTGGCAGTGCTTGAAAAGAAGTCGAAGAGGAGCACGCTGTACAGCAATTCTGCAACGTGATGATGTACCTCTGCTTTGGACCAATAGTCCTGTTGGTTATAGCAGGGGTTTTAGTGTGGGGTTTTACTGTGGTCTGTAGGTGCACGGGAATCTGCAGGTGCCCTCTCAGGAGCTGTAGAAGGCAGCTCAGAAAATCTAGTCTGTTGTCAATAAGTTTAAATTCTCACTGTGGCAGTCTGCACCTCTGCAGGCCAGCCCATAGATTTGATAAAGGCTGAAATTGGATTAAAATCTTGAAGAGTTGTTTGCTCAGTCTGAAAATCCTGGAGCCGGTTGGTGAGTGCAGTCAGTATCAGTCCCCTTTCATAAGTGCCCAGAGGAGAAAATGAGAGCTGTTGCAGGGATCCTGAGAGTCAGGAGACGCCAAAGGTGCTGATTGCATGGCCGGTGCTCTGCTCCATGGGGAATGCAGATGACCATCGCTGCAAGAAATTGTTCTGCTTGTCTGAGGGGATGAAGTGACTCTTTTGGCCAGTGCCCACCTTGACTTACCCTTTGTGCAATGCCTTGGATTTTGCAGGGTTGAGGCTGAAGGGGAACTGTGCCAGAATCAACCCTCTCCTCCTTTTTTCCCCCAAATGATGAATACCCGTCCCACATCTGGAACACTGATTCTCGAGAAGAGTGCATGGGAACAGAAGTGATCAGGTTTAATGTTTGTTTAGATTCCTACTACATCTGTCCAAATCTCTTCCTACAGCTGCCCATCATTTATTCATGTAATTACTTTCCAAATTCAATGACAATGCCATGGCCCTCTTGCCAGTTACCTCTCTACTTTTAGTCTATTTTTCCCCCAGTGCCCACAGCCTGAAAGCAGGTACTAATAGGTATTATGACAGAAAGTTGCACAGTATCTGGGGCATCTTTCTCAGCCAAAATAAACATGACTCTCTCTTGATTTAATGTTGTTCTTAGTCAGAAACTTTTCCTCTTAAAAATATTTCACAGTCCTTGATGCTTACCCCTTTTCAGTGCTGGATGCTAGCAGAACATGGGCTTTGCCAGTCAGCAATGCCCTTCAGAGCCAGACCAGCACGCTAGCCACCTAACTTGAGTTTCTGAAAAGACA
The DNA here is from genome assembly GCF_030936135.1 of Gavia stellata. Lineage (NCBI taxonomy): Eukaryota > Metazoa > Chordata > Aves > Gaviiformes > Gaviidae > Gavia > Gavia stellata. Next base: position 29,657,663 of record NC_082637.1, on the reverse strand, counting down.
ATGGCAAAAAAGCTTATCTTCAACCCTGATCATGCTTGGAGCATAAAACCAAAACCTAGACTTCAGAGAATATTTCTGAGGGAGAAAATAGCTCTTTATCCATTTTGTTATAACTTCACCAATGTCATTTGTACTTTGTCTCTCAATCTTTTCTTCTTGTATTCATGACTCTCCTCAGTACTTTGCACCGTAAGGTGGTTTTAGCATTTTTTTTCTAGGTATAGTTTTATTGGTCCTGCTACCACTGTCTTAATTTAGTTTTCTATAAAAGTGGCCATGGACAGCTGCTTTATACTCCCCACTGATATTGTTAATATCAAATGAGATTGAGACACTAATTGAACCCAAGGAAAATCCTGTGGTCAAACTGGAAGCCTGAGCTTTGAGATGTCGGAAAATGAAAAGGTAATCAGAGACTCTTCTGGAGATAAGCGAAACTTTTCATTGAATGAACCATCTACAATGATTTTAATGCTGTTAAAAATAGAACATGTGAATGCAGAAATATAACAACAAATAATTTTATGGCCCATGGGTCATAAAGAGTTGGTTGGGTGCTTTTTCTCAATGATGACGAAAACCACTGTGACTGAACTTAGCCAGTGCAAATCCTCCAAAGAAAACATGTGGTGCCTGTGGTAAGGATGTCCAGATAAATAACACTGTTTCCTCAATTTATGCTAAACCTATATCTTATTACAGAGTTGACACATTATGGTTTGCGGAACTGGGATTTTCTCACTGAAACATGAAAAAACAGCTCTGACCACATGTTGCTAAAATCCAGAGCCTTTGTATTGCCCAAAAATGGATATTACATTCTGTCTGTGCAATGTAATTCTATGACTTTGCTTGGGAAGGATATATTCGTTCACATCTTTTCACAAAACTGACTGCAACTGCAGCATACTGTGTGTTATCCCAGAAATAGCTGCATTTCAGTGCTGGAAAATATTATTCCTGTATCTAAAAAGTTGTAGTTGCAGAATTACTGGGAGGAGAAAGAGGCTTTACATACATCATGAACATGATATAAATACCTATTATTGTGCCACACGATAATATAATAGCTGCTATCTCAAAAGTGTGTATGCAGGGTGACTGCAGTAAAATACGTCAGATCTGGCTAATATATATCTTGCCTTCCTTGAGTTTTGAAGACTAAACCATGACCTTTTAAATGTGGAATTCGAAAGGTTATTGGAACCAGCATAAAAAGAAGTTGGGAAAAAAACACAACCAAAGAAGCTCAAGCTATCTTGGGTAAACTGAATGGAATATTTGGAAAAGAACATTAAAAATAATGCCCCTTTTCTGCATTTTGAAATTTGCTTGGTAATGGATCTATATTTTTGCATTGGAAATCATACTTTTCAGCAGTGGCTCTACCATTGTTGCTTTACTGCCTTTGCAAGTAAAGAAGAACAAAACTTCTCTGTCTTTCAGAAATATGATAACAGCACTCTAGCATTACCCAAAGAAGTTATCATGCAACATCTGGCAAATAGGATACCTGACACAAATCAGGACAATTCTTGGAGAGAAATCATGGCAGACCCTTACCTGTCCCATGGCATGGTTCCAACTCCACAAGGACTCTTGGGGCACTGTTGTGGCAGGACCAGTAGAGACTCCCATGGGTGCCAGGCAAACGTTGACAGTGACCCCCTGTATATCAGAATGCACAGTGGTGGTGGTCTCTGCCCACTCGCAAAACAGGGGCTCTTTAGCAAGATGCTCAGCTTGCTGCCCTCTCTGGGCAGCCCTGCTGCACGCTCTCCACTCAGGCCATTCACTAAATTCTGCAGTGTGACCCTTAGTCAGCACATCCCAACCTACTGCAAAATACTGATGACTAGGACTGACTTATTAAATTAAAGAGCAGATAAAGTAGAAAGAAAGAAAAGTTCAGAGGAAAAACATCCTTAAATCATCTTTACTTTGTATCAGCCTATTGGAGTGCATGGAGCAGACAGATAAATAGTAGACAGAAACCAAAGCGAAGCCAAAAAAAAGCCAAAATGATGCTGCAAAATTGTACAAATAGTAATGTTGCTATTAAGGCACAACAGGAAGTGCAAGGACGTGGAAAGGAAGCAAATGCTCAGTCTTGTAGGTGGTCTGAATGAACAACTCTGGAATTTGTTTTGAGAGACATGTAAAATGAAGTTAACTGTTCCTACTGTTTATTCTGTAAGAGTATCAAGTTCCATGCAAAAAGTGTGAGTTTTTGTTGTAGTTGAAATGGTTAAAGAACTGGATTATTGTGGGAGTAAGACTAAAGGGTACATCAGTAGAATGACTAAAACCTGTCTAGGCAATATCAGAGTCACAAATTATTCTCATAGGAATAGGCCACATTTCATTGTAACTTACTACTCATATTTAGGTGAAATCCAGAGTCTCTGAAAAAGAACTAGAATGAAAGACCCCATCAAGACCCTTGCAGACATGTAGTTTGCATGCATGAAAAATCCTGGGCAAGGGTGCAAAATGATGCATCACCCTGGTTGCAGCTATGAAATATGTGAAATCACTGGGGCCTTGAAGAGCTGGGATGTTCCTAGTGCAGGATCGTGGTCTGCTGGATCTCTGCAGTAGGCAGATCCAGCAGTTCCACAGTTTCCATGTCCAGAAGCCTGTCAGTGCACTCTAGGAAATATTGCTTGCCTGGATTTCTTGCTTCCTATTCTCTATGCAGTAGCAATATGCCATTTCTATTGTAGTGTGCTCAAGAGAACACGAGAATGGGCCCTTGTAAAATAGTAATAATCAGTTTTAAATTCAACAGAACTAGCAGAGCCAGGCAACCTCTGCAAAGTATTTTAAGGCATGTCTTAAAGCTAGATGAGAATATCATGTAAAATATCTGCCTGCTGTTGGGTTCTCAGAGGCAGCTTTAGATGATGCAGCCTGGGGGGCGGGGGGGAACCAAAAAAGATGCTAGAGGACCTCCATGTGCTTTTGCCACCTGAGTAGCTAGGATGCAGCAGTGTGTGACCCAACAGCCCATCGAAATTTTTCTCCTCTGTGCTTGCAGTGAGTTGCAAGACTAACACCTGGCATACAAGACAGCTGATGGTCTTCCAGCGGGGCTGTGGACAGGGTGTGTTGCCAGGGCAGAGAGGTTTCAGGCAGCCTGCGCCCAGACTGAACGTAGGTGGTACAGCAGCCAACACCACCTTGCGGGAACTCTCAGCTTCCAGCTACCCCCCCAAATTAAGCAGATGGTAGTGCACATACAGTCATGCAAAACCTGTGGCTTGATTTGCCCCACCTCTTAAGTTAAGAGAGAGCTCTAAAAATGGCTTGAAAGGAAGTGTATGTTGAGCCTCTGGACTGCAGAGCTCCTCAGGTTGGTGTGATAGGAGATAAATTGCATCTTGTCCCTAGAAGCCAAATGTAATTCTGTAACTTGCAGTCCTTCAACAAGAATGAAAAACCTGCAGAACCCACTTCCTGAAGTCCAAACTATACCCCGTATCAACAGACCATTCTCTCTCTCTTGTTCAGAAGGGTTCAAAACTGCTCAAAGGAAGCTCAAAACTACTGCCTGATGCCCATTCACATTGCCTTACCATTGTTTTTGCTGCTGCTGCTGTTTTAATTATACATCCAGCTTTGCGGTACAATGGGTGTCATTGCTTTCAATGTCTTTCTTATCATTTATTCCTGAATTTTAAGTGTCATCCTAATTGGTAAACAGGATCTAATTACTTAAATCTGCTCTATTTTCTCTCCAACAGTGGAGAACCAGTAATTTTATTTTCATGCAAAACTATGTGGTTTTTCATAGCAAATTTCAGCATGTTTATTCAAAATCATTAACTACAAATTTGTCTTTTTTTAATAGTCAGGAGTAAATTCCTTTTTTTTCATTTCATTCTCACTGAAATGAAATGAAGTATTTTTCCTTTTTTTACTTCTCACTTCTTTTTCCACCAAACAAAAAGACGGAAATTACTCTGATAAAAAAATAATTAACTTTTTCCATTGGGAACTAAAGCAAAACATTACTTGGTGTTATTTTTCTCTCACTCCAAGAGAGAAAGTTGAAAGTGAGAGAAAATGTTATTTTTAAAAGCAATAGTGTTTCTTTCCTCACTTTTTTGAATTTAGTATTTAGGTCCCCCTTTTCTATGGGGAAGTGACAGGAGTGGGAAACAGCTGAAATACCGACTGAAATGGGTATTTCACCACAAGCAAATAAAAACTTTCTTTGTTTTGCTGTTTAAAAAGTAATCATTAGAATTGGAGTAGTACAATTTAAAATACTTGAAATGAATGTCAGACAAGTAGTTTTTATTTTGTGTGTAGTTAAATGTAAAGCTTGCCATCTTAAGAAGTAAAGTGAGTATTTCCCCTCGTAAAGAATCTCTGTGGGAGTCCAAGTCCCTGGCTGCTCACTCAGGTACAGCTCTCTCTGGTGCCTCTGGCCTTTGCCATATCACTGCTGCAGGAGATGCTCCTCCAGCAGTGCCAGCTTGAGGATGTTGGGGATGAGGACGCCTCCCTGCCTAAAAAAATGGGGCAAGGCAAGAGGAGTTGTCTTTATGAACCACACGGATGGGTTCTTGCAGGGACATGCAGGGCTCCTGACTAATCATGTCATGGCCAGTGGCTGCAGGATGACACTGGGGTCAGGGCGACCTGCTGACGGCCCCTCTGTGCCTGCGCTGCTGCTGCGTGCTCTGCTGAGTTGCCCTAAAGGAGCAACGCACAGAGGAGACTCTGGGAGGTACCATGTGGGGATGGTGAAGCTGCTGACTGCAGGAAATGGGGAACATGGGGTCACGCATGGGGGAGTGGGAGTATTGGGAGTGACAGTAGGTCACGTTGGGAAGGCACCATGTGAGGCGCAAAATATAATGGGTATTATTTGCTATAATATTGGTGGCATATTCTTGACTTCATCATGCATCAGGAAACACATTTTCACTGCGAGGGTGACAGAGCACTGGCACAGGTTGCCCAGAGAGGTGGTGGAGTCTCTGTCCATGGAGATACTCAAACCCGACCGAACACAGCTCTGAGCAACCTACTGTAGGTGGCCCTTCTTGAGCAGGGGCATTAGACAAGATGACCTCCAGAGGTCCCTTCCAACCTCAGCCATTCTGTGATTCTGTCACCTCTGGTGTAGGCTGGCAAAGCTTCATCTATAAATTAAGTTATGCCTTACTGCCTCTTCTTATGAAAGCCTACCCGCTTTAGGAACCTGCTTCACGACACATTGTGCAGTCCTCAGATTGACATTTCTCTCAGTGAAGACAGCCTTCTGAACCACTTCACTTTCAGTAAAGTTCTTAAATTGGTCTGAAGTAATGCACATGGGTATGTATTTCTTTTATGCTAGGGGTGACATTTGGCCTCGGACAAAGGGCCAGCCTAAAGGTTTGTGCATCACTGAAACCTCATTTAAAACTTGAAGATAGGACTTGAACGAAACCTGAATATTAGTGGGTAACAAATGGCACACACCACCAAGAACTATATGCTAGTTTTAGACTGCAAGTGCTTTATTTAAAACTGCCTGTTTACTTTAAAAAATACCAGATCCACAAGAAAAATACAGCTTTACATGTAATGTTTGACTATATTCAATTGGAGGACACCAATTTGGTATTGAATATACTAAAGGAACAAAACCAAACCAAAACAAAGCAAACAAAACCCAGAGAGCAGCAGGTATCAATCATTGTCTCTTTAAAACATCAAGACATATTTCATAGTCCCCATGAGTTTTGCTGTTTCTTCTACTGAAGTGGTGTATCTATGCAATTTAGCTGCAGCTAGGAAGCTGGTATCACTTTCGAACAGTAAGGGTCACATGGCACTTGGTCAGCTTTATACAGCACATCTCCACATTTCACCCAGCAGCGGATCTGTTGATATGCTCCATATTGCAGAATATAAACGGGTTTCCAGATAGGGAAAGGTGATGACAAACACAACTACCTGAGTGAGATCCTGACAGGGCAAGTCACAGTGTGAACACTGACCATGGAGCTGGGAACCTGCAGCTTCCTCAGAGACACATCCAGGAGGTTAAAACATCTTTTCTTGTCTAACTTCCATCTCAGATGAAGCAGCATATGCTTGTGAATAGATGAGGGCAGAGGTCTGCATCCCTTGAAGAGTTTGGCGCAAGACCATTTTCTTCCAAAGGCAGCCTCTTGTCCGTAGGGCTTTAATGTGTGACACATCTCCCATCACAAGACAGTTGGACTGTAACAGTTCACCTTTTATCAAACCATGTTCTAGCTGCATATTATTTTACAGCAGAATATAAAAGAGAGGACTACCTCAGCAGGCTATTTCAAACATATCTGTATTACCTACCTGTATGCAAGCATTTTCTTCTTTGATATAAGATATTCTTTTCACCTCTTACTTTTCAAATTCACAGGCATTTTTCCAGTTAGGTATGTCTTAATTTTTTCTTAAAATAAGAAAGTGCTCAAAGGCACATATAATGCATTTTAAGTACTGGTGTGCATTTCTCAGAGTAATGCATTTAACATGTTGTGCTTGTGAGGCAAGTAATTGTTTTACCTTCATGTCCCGGAACCACTACCAGCCTATTCTGCAACCAGTTAGCAAGTCCCCTTGGCAAGCCCCTTCCATGGTCCAGAGACCAGCTGCTCTTGTCGATGACTGAAATAAAGGCATATCCCAAAGCTACATATTGCAGTGGGAGAAGCCACAAGCTGGCTTTCTCCAGTGGGCACCATGTGGCAAGTCTTGAGGGTATCTATAATCAGAATAGATTATTTGGGTGGAGGTCATATAGGACATGGCCACAGGGGAGCGGACATTTTTCCTAGGTAGCCATCTATACTACCCCATGGAAACTGCCAGGATCAGCGAGGAAACACCAAAGTCACAGCTGGGCTCAGACGAATGGGGATACCCAAAGAGCAACACTCTGTATCTATGAATACCTTGCCAACTTTTGCTAGTTCTTCTGCATCTATGCCATTGCATTTGTTCTATCGGCACTGTCAGCTCTAGTGAAGAATGGGCACCATTGCTCTTTACCACTGTGTCATCTCAGCCACCTGACATGGCTGTAAAAATGCTTGTCTGCACTCTACAACCTTCAGACTAATGACAGCTCAGAAAATAATCTACTTTGGATGCAACATCCAAACACATCACGCCGTATTAGGCAACGGTCTCAGTGCTGTATTTATGCAGAGGAATTATTCATATTAAAAACATTAGGTGCTATAAGCAGATACAGTATTATGGACCAGCACCTACAACAATGGTGTTTCAATCTTTGTGGCCACCTCTAGGCAAGTGAGACAAATAACTTATCAGTGACAACCTGAAATGCATGTTAATTAGAATGAGTCCAGTGTGCCCTGGAACAAAGTACATATTCTAAGAAAACAGGACGGATGTTATCAGTTCATCCAGGCGAGCACTCTGTGTTTCTATGCAGCAGGCAGAGAATTTGGGCAGTCAGTACTGGAAGGAGCTGCACACAGAGGAAGTGTCTTCTCAGCCAGGGACCAGAGGATATCTTAAAAACCGGGCTATAGAAGTTTATATCCTTTCCTAGGTCACAGTGAGATTTCTCCCACATCACTTTAGCCATATAAACAAGAGGCTTAGCGTAAACCAGTGCCTTGCTTCTGTCAGAACAGCTCAGAGGCTGATTTATCTGACTGCTCTATCCCATTTTAGGAGGGGATAAAACACTTTTAGGAGGTGACTGGGTTTCTCTCTTGAGTGGGTCTCAGTGAGTATTGGGGAGCAGATGTCTAACTGTTATGTGGAGAGGAATGAAACCTTTGTTTTTGTAATTGTAGATGTTTTCCAATAGCATTGCTCCCTGGAGCTGCTTGAGCCCAGTCAAAATCAGTTACCCAAAGCTCTTTGAACTTCTGGAGCCTTAAGAGTATGGGTTTGAGCAGCTTGTCCAAACCCAGCGCTTTTCTGGCATAAGTCATACAGCCGTGGGTCTTGAATATGTGCAGAAAGGCTATGCTTGAAGCATCTTATTAAGTGAACTTCTTTTAAATGAAAAAAGGCAGCAAGAATACTTAGATTGCTGGCTGGGGGGGGGGTGGGGGTGGGCAGTATGACTCAAAATTTGCTTCAGTGCTACAGCGAGATGCAGGAGACAGGACCCTTGGCCTTGGACAGTGGAACTGCTTTTTCATCCCTCGGCGCCAGGGGTGCAGCTGGAGCCCCGATGCCGGCTTTCCCCGATGAGCTCCCCAGGTCTGCCAGGGCATCACCTGCGGCTCCTCGCCGCCGTGCTTCAAGGCTGGGAGGCCTGGAGGGCCTCGGGGAGCCGAGGCAGCGGACCCAGACCCCGGGGCTGCCCAGCCCGGCAGGGTGACGCCCCGGAAGGACACGGGAGCAAGGGACGCGGGATGACCGAGGGGCGCGGGACCTGCGCCGGCCGGGGCAGCGCGGGCCCAGGGGTCCCGCCGCGGGGCCGGGAGCCGGGCCCGGGGCGCACCCCTTGGCGTCCCCTCGGGGCGTTGTTCGCCCCCCGCGTCCTTCCTGCTTCCGGGGGCCGCGGCGGGGAGGATTTGCCGCAGATGACATCAGCTGTGGATGCTGGAAACGCGGCGGCGGCGGCGCGGGGATGCGCCGGCTCCCCCCCTTCCTCCTCCTCCTCCTCCTCGCCAGGTCCCTGCCCTGCACCGTCTCCGTATAAAAGCGCCGCCGCCTCCCCGCCCGCCCTCACTCCCTCCCTGCCCGCCTGCGGAGCCGCCGCTGAGCGGCCCTTCTCCCCTCAGCGCCCCGGAGCCGCGGGGCGGAGCGGAGCGGGGCGGCGACCATGGCCACCGTGGTGGTGGAAGTGGACTCGGAGCCCTCCTGCAGCATCCCCAACCCCACCTCCCCCTCGCCTAGCCTTTCTCACCGCTTCCTGGACAGCAAGTTTTACCTGCTGGTGGTCATCGGCGAGCTGGTGACCGAGGAGCACCTGCGGCGGGCCATCGCCAACATCGAGCGAGGTGAGGCGGCGGAGAGCGGGGACGCCGCAGGCAGCGCCGCGGCACCGCCCGCCGGCGCCTTCCCCCTCCTCGGACGCGGATGGGGCTCACCCCCCACCACCACACCCGCCCCACGCAGGGCACGGGCACACGAGCCGCCAAGCCGCGGCCTCAGCTCTTTATTCCACGAGGGTCCCGCCGCAGCCCCCCCATCCTCCCCCGGTGGGGTGCGGGCGCTGCGGAGCAACGGCTGCGGGCCGGGCGCCGCTGCCGCCCGCGCAGAGAGCCGCAGCGGGCGGGTCGCCTGACGAGCCAGCCCGGCAGCGAACCCCCTGCCCGCCATTGCTGGGGCGGAGGGTCCGGGTCCGGGGCGGCAGCCCAGCGCCCGCGGCGCCGCTGCCGCCGCCGAGCCCGTCTGCCCGGAGACACCGGCGGGTGGGCGTGGCGCAGTCCGCACTGCGGTCCCTATGGCAGCCCGGAGCGGACAAAGGGCGGCCGCGGCGCCGGCGGCAAACACGGCTGGGGATGGGGATGGGGATGGGGATAGGGACAGGGACGAGTTGGGCTGGGGCTGGGGCTGCGGCTGTGGGGCGGCTGCTCCCCGCAAACCCCCGTCCCCTGCCGCCAAACCAAGCCGGCGGGATGCGGGGCGTTTTCCTCCTCGGCGGCAAAGGCTGCCCGAGCGGGAGCGCAGCCGTGCCTTTGTGTCTAACTTTGGGCGGTGAGACTTTTCTCTTGGCTGGAGAATTCTTCAGGACCCAAGCTTTATATGCGTATATATGTATATTTCAATAAAGAAAAAAACATGTGGGTAACAAAGCTAATACCTGAGTGCTCAGCCTCATTATTGTCTGTCTACGGGTTGCTTTGACTCGCTGTTTATTTGTCCTTTTCTTAAGACGGTGATACAGGAGGGTATTGCAAGTGAAATGACAGTTTTGTAAGTTCTGGATGTGTTTTCTGATACAATAGATTGCAGTGTACATGCAGAGGGGAAAAAAAGCCCCGTTGCAGTAATAGTGATATGAAGCACAAAGAAAATTATTGCCAGACCCTATAGTTTGTTAAACTCAATTGATACCTGATTTTGTAACATATATTTTTGTTCTGGGCTGGTGAAAGCAGAGGTTTCAAAAACCTGCCATTGTTAGAGGGGAGGAGGAGACCCTGGAACCGGGAACTGGTAGCAGCCTTGTCATGTAGGTGTGGTTCAGCAGTCCAGCTAGGAGTTCGTTTGTCTCTATTGTTGCTTTCTCAAGCATTGTTGCTTTACTTGCCTATTTATCTTGATTCTTTTTCACAACTATTTGTGGTAAAGGGATGCCAGCTGAAGTTAACCAGCTTCACCATGACCTGTTCATTTTTATTGCTACCATTGTCTCCTAGGGAGAACTACTGAGGCAGATGCTTTGTCATTCAGAGTCTCTTCAGCATTGCACTTTCCTAATTCTATCTAATTTTCGGTTGTGTCAGAAGTGAATTGGCTGCATTTTAATTAAATTATTAAAAATTATAGAGCAAATGGATAAAACTTCTGCCCTCAAGACAGCTGATGTCATCCTTCCTCTGAAGAAATGCTCCTCAGTCTCTTCTTGAATCTTCTATTGTACAGTTGCTGCTGCATAGCTCTGTTGCTGCTACCTCCTGCCACTAAGCATAACACCCACTTACAGTTTTAGATGTTCAGAGGGAACGCTTTGGCCTTTTTATTCATCATTTTGGATTAGAAGTCGCCTTGCTGCTCCTGGTATCAGCTGATCTGATTGAGATTTTGCCTGCTAGGAAAAAACCTTGATCGAATTTTGAGGTGCATTGTTCTGGATGAGTACACTGGGAGTCTGAATCTCTATCTCCGTGAGGCAAATATGGGCTCGACTAATCTTTTTCTCTTTGCAAGTGTGCTGTAGTCTGGAAGAACCCACTTCTTTTAACCTTTATTCTCAACAGACCCTTAAATGCGTTTTGGGTTCTTGATAACTCTGCCTCACTGTCCTCTCTGGTACATCTCCTGAGTACCATCACTGAAAACTGTGGGTTCATGCGCCAAACTGCAGAGCAACGTGTCAAAGAAAACATCTGCTGATAACACATCAGTGGCGTGATACTACGCAACCTGGTGGAATGCAGAGTCATTTCTTAATATATCATGAAGAAGGAATGGCATGGTGAGATGCATTTTCAGTAATTACATTTGGGATGTGACTTTGCTAATGGGGCAATCCTCCAACCCACTGTCCACCAAAAAGAAGAGGGGAGTGAAGAGAAAGCTTCAAGATTTTTCCACTGATTTGGCGTATGCTACTGGGTGTGCCCTGCCTGTTATCTGATTAGTCCTGTGTCTAGTGGCATTGCACTCCTAAGACTGCAGAAAGAAAGAAACGGCTCCAGTTCAGCCATGCTTCCAGTAGTTACGTCCATGCTGTACATCATTGGACTGACCTTGGATTTTAGTTCCAGATTTACCTCTGTTCTACTCAAACTTGATTTGGTTATATAAAGTATATAATAAATTTTGCTACTTTATAATGTGCATGTGTAATTTTTGCATCCAGACTGCTGAATCATGCAGCTGCAGATTTGGGATGTTCTATCCAAATCCCAGCTTCAGCTTCTAGGACTGCTGTGTGCATGGGATGTTTAGGTTTTGGGGTTTTTTGCTATTTATTTTGCATTGAGTCCTGTATTTTGGACATTGCCTGGCTCAGCAGTCTTGACTATGCCTAATCAGAATCTTATTCCTACAGCAAATTTGGATTCACGACAAAAGCAGCTAGGAATGGTGGACAGGCCCTGACATTAGCAGCATTGCTGAATCATAGTCCATATTGCTTAGCTGACCTCCAGAAAGCTTTGTAGTCTTGCCACACAAGCTGGCTGTCAGAGGCCAGCGAGCTGTTTATCTTCTAGCTTCTTGAAGTTCAGCACTCATTTATTCAACGTACTTCAGCTTCATGATCGATGTCGGTTTACTAGTCATAGTTTTCATATGCACTGTACATGCATGGTATTATATCATCTTTACTTTCTTGCTCTTAAATATTCCAACACCTGGAAAACATTAAGGCCTGCTGAGTTGTATTTGTCTGCCAAAACTACGCCCCAAAAATGCACCATATGGCCAAGGGATTTTTGAGAAATGAAAATAAGGAGACTTGCAGAAGAGACTCACTGCTTATGCCTCTGAACAATGATACATCAATCAGGAAGTGGAGGTGGCTGGTTATAGCTCAGTTATTTTTCTCTTGAGTAGTTATGAAACACACAGGCAATACTGTATTTTCAAATTTTTTTAGAGTTTCAAATGGCAGCTACTTAATAGCTGGTAGCATATGCCAGTAGTAAGCATGCTTCTGCCTGGACTGGGATGCTGACAAGGAAAAGCCCTGCATGAATTCTCCCTGAAGAGGCTTCAGGCTCTTGAAATGCAGATGTTCATATTTGCATGGAGAACATACCCAGAGCTGCAATGGGAGACCAGCACTGCAGATCTTGTTTCTCTGCAGTTCCCTCTCTTAGTTTTCCTCCTCCTCCTCCAGCCCTACAACATGGCTTCTGCCAACAGGAGTCCTGACGTTTCTGCTGCCTTGAGAGACAATATAGCATGGGAGGTGGCGTTGACAGTAACGTTCACAGCCTGAAACCCTGACAGAGTTACCAGCAACAGTGTTAGTGCTAGTCTCATGGTGACGGTTGGCCACACACCTCTTCAGCATCTCCTCGAGAAACCCCAAAGTGATTTAACTCAACAACTTAATGCAAAGGCATGGTCAGGCATGTGGGGAGGGGTCACCAGACACTTCCTCACTTGCAGTCCCTTCTGCGTTTGCCAGCTAATTTGTGTAAGTCTAATGAATTCTTTTAGGAAAATAAAACACTGTAATGTTGGTGTTCAAAATTGCAGCAGTGCCTGGACTTACCTGTAGTGCAACTGTGTGCTCATTATTTTTCAAAACTAAAAGATTTTTCAGAACATTTCAAAACAAGAAAATTACAGAAAAATGTTAAGCATGTTCTCCTGGATTTTTTTTGTTTTTTTATTTAGTCATCACATTTCTTGTGGAAGAAAACTATAAATTTGTCTTTTGGCTGCATCATCATCAAATTTCATTCCTTAAACATATTTTGGAATAATACATTTTTTTTAATCATATATGTGCCAAGTGCCTCACTTTCTAAGTAGCTGGGGGGAAAAAACAGTATGGAATAGAGATGTGCTGTTTTTAAAAGAAAAAAGATCAAACATAGCATTTTTAAAATCTCAAAACTAGAATTTTGATACTTCATAAATAAAAGATCACTTAAATTGTAATTTAAAATACGGGATGCTTCAAAGCTTTTGAATGAGGAAGTTAGCAATTTAATACTTTGTATTTAAATATTAATTTGCAACATGCTAGGTGATGCTGTCTTGTTTTTTTTTTTTTTTCCTCAGAGGGACAAGTACACTGGTCCTGCAATGTGACTAAAGTGTCCTCTGAGTGATTCACTCTTTCAGTTTCGTAAATCAGTGTATTGCTATTTTAAAGTCAATTCAGGGACATCAGTAACTTCTTGTAATGTAACTACTAGGATGTGGGACCAGCAGTCCTGACGCTGGGGCCTTAAAGGATAGTCACCCTTTGGAAAGGCAGATGTCCTCTTGCTTGTGACCAATTCCCGTCCAGAGTGCTTCTGAGCACTCAGCACTTTTCAAGGCACACAGCTTGGAAAGGAAGAGCAGTTGAGTTTGGAATTTAGAAATGTGCAAATATCATGAATGCAAATGGAGAAGTAATCAGTTAAAAATTCCAGTGCTCATGTATCAAGCTAGATGTGTTTTGTGTTTTGAATTTTAGGAATCCGATCATGGGACACAAACTTGATTGAATGCAACTTGGATCAAGAACTGAAGCTTTTTGTGTCTCGCCATTCAGCTCGATTCTCCCCTGAAGTTCGAGGTGAGTTTTTGGAAGTGTTTGACAAAGGTTTTTTCCTTTGTTTTTTTAAGAGCAGAATTAATAAATACACTCTGGAATTGTATGGCCCACCTTCCTTTGTGGTTCTTTACAATGAAGAATTTTTTTCCTTTATTTTAAAATATGGCTTGAAAATTATAATTTTTTTTAACTTTATCACAACTTAACTTTAAAATAATCAACCTTTTAGGTTAGCTTCATGTGTATCACCATGATTATTTTGGTAGTAGGGCCACATTAAAGCTAAGTAAAACTCACTTTTTGACTGAACAGTTTGCTAATGTAGCACCAATCTAGTAGTCCCAGAGACTGAAGCTTATTGTGGTAGGTAAAGCACATACAAAAAAATAACCTGAAAGGTTAGCTCTACAGTTTGATAGAGCCAGAGATGGTGTCACTGCTGTTACGCAAGCGTGGCTCAAGCCCTGTGTTTCTTTCCAAAGGGGCTTGGACTTTTCTCTTTCTTGGTATGAAAAATTAAGGTGTGGAGGGTCTACTTTGACTCACAGGAACTTGGCTTGTATGAGGAAATTAAAATTTATAGGACTCATAGGACTAAATCTCTCTTGCTGCCTTTTCTTCAAGCCTGTCCTTCCTTTAGAGGATTCATACAATAAAACAAAACAAAAAAAATCCGGTTTTGTGAAGTGTAAAATTTGGTTTTGTTCTGGTTGCATGGGAATCAAGTGTTTGGTAAGTTTTCTAACATCTCATTACTTTAACACAAATGCTGGGTGAGCATGGGTGAAATTAATCATGGTTTTCATGTAAAAATAGATAACCTTCTCAAAGGAGTAGAGGTTGCTTTCCTTGGTGAAATCGTTGTGGCCACATGCACATTGACTAGTGCAACCTACTACTGATGAGTGTTATAAACTCCAGCTTCAGGAACACCTCTTAAGTGTGGTGAAAAAGGGCTATGAAATGTTGTATCATGCTACTACATCACATTCCTAGGGTCAGTTGCTATACACTGTTGACAAAGAGATCCTGATGTCTTGCTAGCATGACAGCATTGACCTGATGGTTTTGAATAATGTACCAAAATGTCTAATTCTTCCTCTTGCAGCATAGGTTATAGCAGATTGTGCCATATCTCTCCATATCTATAGAGAGTAAAATATTGCCAGAGTTAAGAAAAAAGAAAATACACCTCTGATTCTTCCCCTGGTTTGAAAATCAACAGAAGCAATACAACAATACTCAGTGTGAAGATTTAGAGTCAAGGCATGTAGTTCCTGATCTGCATGGAAGTAAACTCAGGCCTGGAATATGTATCTTTCATTTCAGTTTAAATGTCATGAAGCCAATTCAACTTCTCAGTGACACTAGTTGCTTTGTTTTACAGAGAGGGTATTCTAAGAAGTGAAATTAGCAGAATTTATCTTTAAGGAATACAAGATGCAATGCATCCCATTTTTAACATGTATGTGTTACTTTAAAACTTCAGGGAGAAAAAAGATCCTGCGCTTCTCCTTTAGCAAAAATATTCGAACATGTCTCATACTTTTTGCTGTCTTGTTTAGATGATACATCCTGACACCATTGCATGAATTAAAATAAAGCAAATATTCTGCTTTCATATGATAAATAAAATAAGATTATGCACCCCTTTTTTCAACAGATAGATTATAGAATCCTCTAGGAATTTTTCTCAAGGAATTGTATTTTTGGTTGATTTTTTTATCTTGTTTGTCTAGACTTGCCTGTTTAGTCTGTCATTGTGTTGAATTACAGCTTAATTGCATGTGACTGGAATTCATCAGCATCTCTATGACAAGCAGTAATGAATGTGTTTTTCAGCACTGCTCAATCTTTAAACAATAAACTGCCAAAATCTATGTTGAAAGAGCAGTAAGGGAGCCTGAAACTTGGATAAAGGGAACATCCAGGAATAAAGCTAGCCCTCTTGTCCTATTTCTTGTCTGAAATTTTGTGGGGAAGCCCACTGGCACCTCCAGAATCTCGTTGCACGGATCAGAGGATCATTTATTTTAGTTTCTCTCTGTGGTTCTCTGATGTCTAATCTGCATGAGGCTCCTTTGTATCCTCTCCACTGTTTGGTAGGGAGAAGGGTTTTTGTTGCCATTTGTTAATAAAATTTCAGAATGTTTGATTTCTGGTAAAACACACAAATGTTGAATTTTGAGTGTTTAACCAGTGAAATGGCCGATGTTTGTACTAAAGACATGATTGTAAATAC
This sequence comes from Gavia stellata, assembly GCF_030936135.1. NCBI lineage: Eukaryota > Metazoa > Chordata > Aves > Gaviiformes > Gaviidae > Gavia > Gavia stellata. Next base: position 29,641,548 of record NC_082637.1, on the reverse strand, counting down.
GTATCTCCTTATGGTCCCAAACTCAGAAATTCTGTGGAATTTGGGTAACTAGGTGACCTTTTGTCCAAGGAAAGTATTCATCCAAGGTGACGGGGTAGTCTGTGGGACGTAATTAAACAGCCTTTTTTTCAGCCCTTTGAGACTGAACTCTTTGTGCGGCTCACATATAGGGACAGTTTACTCTTGAGTAAGAGTAGAGTCCTCTAGTGTGTCTGCGTAGCTCCTAGTCTAGTCAGGTCTGACTGCTGACTGAAGCCTGTTTGATTATAATGTTTAATTATGGTAATTGTAGTGCTGGTTCCGTAGATGCTTGTATGCTTCTCAAAGCAGCTTAAGGATATGCACAGCAGCAATGTGAAGGGTACGACTCTTTCTCCAAAAGGAAGCTTGGAGGAAATGGGGCCAACACCATATACCTGTGATCTCGAAGGAGAGACATGCAAGGGAATATATCTGTCAAAGCATTCATGTGTTTTTACTTGAGGAATTTGAGGTCTAATCATTCTCCCTGTGTAGTGAATAGCAGTGTACATATTGATACTGCAGGGAGCATGATCGGATCCCAACACTCCTTTTGTGTTCTTTTCAAGGGAACGGGCTGTCACAGTGGTATTTGTACATACTATATTCAGCTGCTGGGCGATTTATGGATGATTTATGGTTCCTGAAAAACAGGATTCAGAATGGAAATGCCAGCAGATCTTTTCTGATACCTTGTAAAGTAGCTGAGTTAGCAGACTCCTTAATACCAAATTTTGCAGAGATGGTGTTGTCAGGTGCTGGTGAAAAATGAGTAACAGAGCTTATTAACTGGTTGCCAAGACAACAGGCAACATGACTTAAAATGGGTACTCCAGCACTTGCCTCTGTTTTCTCTGTCGTGTACTGATAACTTCCATCTTATGTTAACATCACAAGGACAAAAAATTCAAACAATGAATTGTAACATGTACATGCTAGAAAAGGAACTGTGTATCTGGTAGTGAGGCAGAGCAAGTGGAGAGTCTTGGAAAGAGCTCTGTTGGAATTGCAGCTGTGCCTACTAATCTTTTCTTAATTAAAAAAAAAGTTAAGTTTTAGCTGCATGAAGCAGCTTCACAAAAGACCAAGGAACTGGGTTTTGGGGTGGGGGTGTGGGAGGGTGAAGCCATTGAGGACCTTTCTGCAAGGCTTCCACATCTACTGTTTTGTCTCTCAGCTTCCACCTGGGGACACTTGACTGTTGCACTGGTGCATATTCAAGCCCCTGTCTAGATGAAATCGGTTTTATTTAAATAGCTGTTCAGTAGCTAGTGACCCCTAACCTTCTAAGAAATACTGCTCAAGCAATGCACTGTGGCTACTTTGTACTTTGTCCTGTTGCGAAGAACGCGTATCTGTGGAAGATGTGTTTCCTATCCAAGCAGTACCAGGAGGTATCCAGTTGCCCATAAGTCAGCAATTGGTGACTGCACTGGCTTAAGTGAGTCCTTCCTTACCTGTGCTCATGACTTTATCTTTGTCAGCCTGCCTGCGGCCAGGCAAAGATGCAAGACATCTTTGGTGTCTCCTCAGCAGCCACCTGCATCATCATCAGCAGTGAGCTTGCTTCCTTCAGGCTTCCTAAAGAAGGTCATTGTTCACTGAAACTGTCATTATCCCAAACAGCCTTAACAGCTTTCATTCTGAAACTTACCGTTTCAAAAGTTACTGTTTAGGACTGTTAGTATCCTGTGGAGAATTTTTGGATCTGGGAATTTTGGTCATCAGTGCCCACAGCTCCATACTTTGCCAAAGTGGTGTATAGTCCCATTGCCTTTGTCAAAGCAGATCTAAACCCAGTTAATATCACACCTAGTAGCTTGCAGCGTGAGCTTGTAGAGTCGCTGATAAAATCCTAAACACGGTTTTAGTGCTGTCTTACTGAAAACTGCAGTTCGTCAAAATTTGTCAAGTAAGAGGACGTGGGTACTTAAGCAAAACCTATCAGTTAAAATGAAAGAAAGGGAAAAGAGCCAAGAAGTCAAGATGGGATTTCTCAGCTGGTATCAGAGCACCGTCACTAAGTGCCTAGGAATTAATTTGGCTTAAAATCTCAAGTAGTTTAGTATGCACATTTAGGGACATCCTATAAATATGATTCTTCAGCTATTACAGACTGTGATAGCTGGAATAGCTATCGAGTGGAGTAATTTTCGCTCGTTACATGTTTGGAGAGGTTAATTTTAGTTGGCTGCCAGACTTGTTTTGTGTCTCGAAGTATTTGTGCCTTGGAAGAAAGAAAATGGAGGCAGAATAGGGCTTGAATAGGGAATTGAGCTGACTCACACTGCTGCGGCTGTGAATGGTGTCCCTGCAGGGTGTTGCTGCCCGTGGTCCAGGGCTTCAGTGGTGGGGCTGCCTGGCCTCACACCGCCTGGTAGGGTGTGAGTGTCCTCGTGGGGGCAATCGGCTGGGGGGCATGCACAGCGCTCCCATCCGCTTGCGAGCTTTTTTTGTGGGGGATGCTAGGGTTTTGGTGGCTCAGAAGAGGATTACAGTGTAACAGCCTATGTGTTCGGATACATGAATTGCCAAAGCCTTCCTTTCTTAGTGCTAATCAAAATTCCAGAGATGGGCTAATAAGTGACTTTATCTTTTTTTCAGTGAATAAATTGTTGCACTTATGTGACAATCATCCTGGCACTGACTTCCATTTCTGCTTTTTTAGGCATAATCTCAAAGACAATTAGCATGAATTTACATTGCTGCCAAAACACCAGTACCTGCTGATGCTAAGCTGTTAGCATGAATCAGCAAAATGACTGAGAGGTTATTTTTAAATGCCTTATGTCACAAGTACATACAATGAGTTCAGTGGTCTTAGAATAGCCTGTATTTTATGGGAACAGGTTTTTGACCTGTGTGAGGCAGCTACCAGAGGCATGGGATTAAGTTAGTAGTGAATAATGACAGAATTTTAACTCCATTATGAAATTTGAATCCCCATTCCTCTTTATTAGAATAATAATTCAGCATACCTAATGGTATATTTACAAGGGTTATTGTGTTAAGGGTTATTTGACAAAAACTTACAGAATTATAATTCTTAATTTGTCTCTTATGAGACTCCTCAATCTTTCTTTCCTAACATTTTGTCTGTGTGGGACGTCTAAAACTGAAGACTTATACAATATTTTATTTTTGACCTTTGCCCAGTATCATTTATAGATGACCTGCCTCTCATCTCTTCCATCATGGACTTATGATAAATGTGTAACTAGAATATCATTGCCACTTTTTTAATCTAGTTTCTGGTTGTCATGGGCAACATTTTTCTCATACCTGTTTTTCTTAATTTTGTTAAGACTTAACTTTTTTAATTGCCTGGATTTTCTATTACTTTCTTGTACAGTTTATCAATCACTTGAAGGTAATATTAAATGTTTGTAATTGGACTTTATAATGAGAAAAAGACTTGATCCAAAGGCCACGAAAATAATTGGACTGGACTTTGGATTAGAGGAAATAATATCTAGTATTTTTAAGGTAGAAGAAAGACAAAATTTTCACATAGCGAGGGAGAAAGTGAACATTTTAACTTCTTTCTTGCCAGATAAAAATGGTGCTTTGTTTGCAGTGAGTTGCCTACCACTGTATTCAGTAATAGGACCAGACTGAGGGAATAAGAGTTGAGACACTCCTTGTCTCTAGACTGAGTGGAATGGGGAGCACGTGTTCATCCCTTTGCCAACTGTAGAATCAGAGTCGCCATTGTGGCTGCTGCTATCAGCCTTGCAACAGCATGAGGAGCTCTGGCTGTCATCTGCCTTGTAGAAACAAACACAGGAGATGCCATAGTACTGGCCACAGATCCAGGTGCTCCTGTCTGTAGACTGCTGGGAGTATCCTATAGTACCTCACAGTCCCTATTAGTAGGTAGGGAAGATACGCACTTTAGACAGAAATAGTCATAAATAGAAAGCTGGATAGTTCTGTAACAGTGGCCCATGCTTTTGCATCAAACCCCCCGATGGTCCCACCAAAAAGACGTGATGGTTACTTCTGGCTTGTAGTGGTTGGTGGCAATCTGTTTCTAGAGTGGAGAAGAAACGCCAGTGCTCCTGATGACCTGGGTTTGCATGCTGTCTGTGTGTGCAGCACAGACTCATAAATGTAAGGACATAACTCTTCTGGTTCCTGGCTTTTCTACTGGTTGGAATTAGTCTCTTCATGATTCAAAACTAGTTGCTGATACAAGACAAAATTAAGTTAAAAAAAAATTGTATCAAAATAATAACTAATTCAGAAACAAAATTATGTGAATTTCAGTATTATTTGATGTTGCAGCTTCATGTATTTTGGTACTTGAGAGCTTCTCTGTAGTGGTGAGATGAGTCACTGTCCTATGTCCCTATGTCCCCATCTCCTGCATAGCTGTATGTGGGAGATTCTGCCCATCAGAACTCTGGGAAGCTTAGGGTTTTATTTAAAACAAAAAACCCCAAAACCCACAAAAAACCCCCGAAATAAAAAACTTTTCCAATGAGATAAGCCCTATTCTTAGGTTATGTAATCTTTCAGTGATTCTAATGAGCTACGGAGACTTTCACGTGGAAGTCAACTCCCCCCTACCAAAGTCAGCCTTTGGAAGCTGACCCAGTTTCATGGCAGTTCTGTAGCTCTTCTGGAGAAAAGACTGATCCCAGCTTCAGCTACCATGTCCTGAGTCACAAATAAGCTTTTCTAGGACTTGTAAGGTCTTTATGGCAGATTGTGTTCCCCCCTACCCCTGAGAGACTAGAAAGAGCAAAAGCAAGAAAACTCATGGGTCAAGATAAAGATGATTTAATAGGTGAAGGAAAGAGGAAAAAAACAACAAGCAAAGCAGATGAAATCTGTCACCACCTCACACAGGCAGACTAATGCCCAGCCAGACTCTGAACAACAGTCACCTTGGAAACTAAAAACCCCACTTTCTTCCTCTACTCCAGCTTTTGTTGCTGAGCATTATATTATATGGGATGGAACATCCCTTTGGCCAACTTGTGTTAGCTGTCCCAGCTTTGGCTCCTCTCAGACTCTTGTCCACCTCCAGCCTACTCGCTGGCGGGCAGAGTGGGCCAAAAGAAAGCCTTGATGCTGTGCAGGCACGCACTGCTCAGTAATAGCCAAAACATTGGTATGTTATCAACACTGTTCTAGTCATAAATCCAATATACAGCACCTTACCAGCTGCTGTGGAGAAAGTTAAGTCCACCCCAGTCAGAGTCAGTAAACTCTTCTAGAAAGGGTTGTTTCTTAATATTCATATGTGTATCCATTAACAAGAGCAGGACTCCAGTCTTGGATAAGTCCTTTCAAAATACCATCAGGAAAGGACTTAAGTTTCCTGGATCACTGTAAGTGAGGCAATTGGCATCATGAAAACTGTCCTGGACATATGGCACAGACAAGACAGACTAGAAAAATATTAAAACAAGGAAGAGGGAAACCTTGCTTTCATCTTTTTGTGTTCAAGTTATGTTTTTTTGCTGGCACCATTGTTGAACTTCTGGGAATAAATATGGGATGACATCTGACAGACCCCTAAGAACAGAGCCCAGCTAGAGGGGTCTTGCTTCTGATCTTGGGCCTTTGAAACATCCAGCTCACATCCTGGCATGAGTATTATGGCCATCCAGCATACTTTCTTAACCTCAGGCTGTGTCCTGAGGTTTTGTTGGTCTTCCAGAACCTGCCCAGAGTTTAGACAAACTAAAAAAAAAAAGGAATAAAAAATTATTTTCATGTGACCGATACTTTAAACAGATACAGAAGGCAATGCCTTCAAGATTATCTCTGGATAGGATTTAACGCTGGTTGCAAGCTAATAATTTAATGTCATTACTCATAATCAGTTTTCTAGCACTATTGAATTTTTCAAACTTATCATTACTAGCTGCAAAGCTCAGATTCTAAAAGTTCATTAAACTTGGAAGATTGGAATATTTTTCAGTACTAATTGATCCAATACTACATTTCCTAGCAACTTCATAAATTTTAATCTTTCTGTCCACTTTTTCAATAACTGTATTACAGAATGCCATTCTTTTTACATTTCAATCCACTACATAAAAAAAAAAGCTTCAAATGGTCTTTTGTTTGTTTTTTATTGTGTCCTACAACGTGACTTGCTGGATCAAATGAAAAACATACCACCTTTCAACATAACATATGGAAGACATGGAAGTCACCAAAAAGAAATCCAAATGGAGATGGTGTATTATTTAAAATTAAAGGATATGCTTCTTTGGTCATAGCACTGTCTCAACTGCATAAATAGTTTGGCTGCACCAATTGTATTCCTGAAGAGTCCCTAGTGGGAATAGTTGCTCTGCACCTAACAGCCCTCTATACCTATTAAAGCCTGTAATTACAACAAGAATTACAATTTGTCTCCGGCTTAGGTGGGATAATGTCATTGTATGTCAAGTAGGGGATTATCATGTGGAAGGAGACCTTGCCGACATCCTCATTTTGTGTTGAACAGGAGGATCTGATAGTATTAATCTGTTAGGAGGAGCTGTTGAGTGGGGGAAACCCATTTACTGGTATATGCTAATGGGTGTGGGTCTTCCACAACCATTTATAGACAGTGATCACAGGAAAGAGAAGATGCAAAGCATTCAGATTTCCTTAAACAGTATAGACTTACTATTCAGTCCATTAAACAGTATGATACAATCATGCATTAGAGCTGTACTTACCTAAAAAGGTATAGTTTTGACTTCTGGATTGTTTTGTGGCCTGTGTGCTCTGTTTGTAATTAAATTGGTTTAAACTCAAAGCAAATTCCAGGAGAAGGAATCAGTTTCTTGTAGAGAATCTGGAAGAAACTTAAAGATTTACTTTATTTTACAGGTCCCTACTTTTTTTTAGTTTCACACAGCATGTTATATATTTGCAGAGTTGATGCTACTCTAACTTTCAGTCCATTCCTAACTTGAGTCTTTTTCCCTGCTGATGTTGGAGACAGCTGGGCATCTATGAAATTACCTGTGTCCTACTGTGTTTTTCAGGCTTTCTTAGAGGGCTGTGAGAATCAAATGAGCTTTTAACACAGTGCCTGCTGCTTTCCAGGGGGGTAGTAGTTAGTATGGTATGTTCAGCTCAGGGCAATGTTTTGGTCCTGGCATGGTAACACTTTCTCCCTTCTTATCTTGACTTGTAGTCACAAAAAAGCAGGGATGACTTTAAAAGAAGGGCCCACTCTAAAAGCTTTCTTTAGCTATCGGAAGTGAAAGAGCGGTGATGCAAGGCAGCCCTATGTGGAGCTACTCTACTTTCGGCCGGGCCCAAAGGGTTGTGGTGAATGAAGTTAAATCCAGTTGGCAGCCGGTCACAAGTGGTGTTCCCCATGGCTCAGTATTGGGGCCAGTTCTGTTTAATATCTTTATCAATGATCTGGACGAGGGGATCGAGTGCACCCTCAGTAAGTTTGCAGATGACACCAAGTTGGGCAGGAGTGTTGATCTGCTTGAGGGTAGGAAGGCTCTGCAGAGGGATCTGGACAGGCTGGATCGATGGGCCCAGGCCAATTGTATGAGGTTCAACAAGGCCAAGTGCCGGGTCCTGCACTTGGGTCACAACAACCCCATGCAACGCTACAGGCTTGGGGACGAGTGGCTGGAAAGCTGCCCAGCGGAAAAGGACCTGGGGGTGTTCGTCGACAGCTGGTTGAGCCAGCAGTGTGTCCAGGTGGCCAAGAAGGCCAATGGCATCCTGGCCTGTATCAGAAATAGTGTGGCCAGCAGGAGCAGGGAGGTGATCGTGCCTCTGTACTCGGCTCTGGTAAGGCCGCACCTTGAATCCTGTGTTCAGTTTTGGGCCCCTCACTCCAAGAAGGATATTGAGGTGCTGGAGCGTGTCCAGAGAAGGGCAACAAAACTGGTGAGGGGTCTGGAACACAAGTCTTATGAGGAGCGGTTGAGAGAGCTGGGGTTGTTCAGCCTGGAGAAGAGGAGGCTGAGGGGAGACCTTATCGCTCTCTACAACTACCTGAAAGGAGGTTGTAGAGAGGTGGGTCCTGGTCTCTTTTCCCAAGTAACAAGTGATAGGACAAGAGGAAACCGTCTCAAGTTGTGCCAGGGGAGGTTTAGACTGGATATTAGGAAAAATTTCTTCACTGAAGGGGTTGTCAGATATTTGAACAGGCTGCCCAGGGAGGCATCACCATCCCTGGAGGTATTTAAAAGAGGTGTAGATGTGGCACTTACGGACGTGGTTTAGTGGTGGACTTAGCAGGGTTAGGTTTACGGTTGGACTTGATGAAGTTAAAGGTCTTTTCCAACCTAAATGATTCTATGATTCTACTCTACCAGCTCCAGATGAGCTGCTACCTCTACCAAGGACAGTGTAGCCCCATGCAGGTGCAGTCCCAGACTTCAGTCCCTGGGAGCAGAATGATCTCATTAGTGATGGGCCTCTCAGAAGACCATCAAAAGGGTCTCATCACCTCAGTATTTAGCTTTGCCACAGCTCTGAGTTGGCAGGGCTCTGACTGCCGTGTTTCAGAGACAGATTTGTTGTCTCTGCAAGGGCAGTTTTTGCATGGACAAAGCATAGCTCAAAGGCTTTATTATGTGACACGTGTCCAAAACTATTTTTCCCATTTTCCTGATTTATTTTTTTATTTCTTCAGCTTATTTTAAACATTGTATCCTATTCACTTCTGGTTTCCTAAAATGAGTGAAATGCTGAGTTTTTATATTAGCAGATGTTTTCAAGACTGCAGAGAAGCTTGTGTTCATTCTAGATGACACTTACTTTTCTTCCTTTCCCCATCCTGTTCCTCCTGCAGTCTTCCTATGTGTCCAGTAAGTCACAGTAATTTAGTGGTAAAATGTGAATGGCATCTTTTCAGTACTGGCACTTCCAGGATTGCTGCCTTTCTCGGAGCCACACCACAGCTAACAACAAAGGAATGTTTACTTTTTTAAGAGATGAGTTTAGAAAAAGCTGTGGTCAGGGATGTCTCTGTTGATGAATGATGTTTTGTAGTTTTTCCTCCTTCTACTGCTGGCTTCAACATTAAATATGTTGAAGTGCACTTCTGGCGCTTCCAACTTCATTGTTGGTTTTCCTTTTGAGCAGATTGCTGTCTCTTTGTCAGTGACTGTTACCTTAATCTAGGCAATGATCAAATTAAATTTAGATCAAAATCATAGAATCATAGAATAATTTGGGTTGGAAAGGACCTTAAAGATTATCTAGTTCCAATGCCCCTGTCATGGGCAGGGACATCTTCCACTAGAACAGGTTGCTCAAAGCCCCATCCAGCCTGGTCTTGAACACTTCCACGGTTGAGGCAAGGCCTTGCTGAACCCCACCAAATATTAGTCCCTGTATTATTCCATGTCTGTGATTTACTTGCAAAGATGGGACACTCTCAGAGAATATTAGGTCAATATTAGACCAACAGTTTTTTGTTAAATAGTCTAGGTAGCCTGGTTGTTGGCTAGGTGTGGACTGGACACAATAAAAAATCTCATCAATAAACATTGGGGGGAAAAAAAAAGGAGATGTGTTCAAACCAGTGGAGATGGTTCTCAAACCAGCAAAGATGTAGCTTATGTGGATCTGCTTTGCCATAGTACTATGAGAAGAGTTACTGCTTTGTAAGTGGCGTTAACAGGACAGATATTCTCCACTGAGATGACTATTTGTGATCAAATCACAAATTGGCTGCGTAAAGCTTGGAGTCATGGTTGCTATAGCTGACGGCACAATAACAAACAGATTCACTGCTGATTTTGATGCTTCTTCAGATTTCAGTGTCAAAGGTTTAGACACTGAATATTCTCACCAAATATTTGAAGAACTCTTGAGAGTAATTTTTGAGATCCTGTGAAGTAAGAGGAAGCATAGCAAAGTACGAGCAATCTCACTCTTGCAGCTCTATTCATATTTTGTCATTATCTCTGATGTCTTTTAAATTGTTACTATTTTCAAACATTATCCTTTTCCAGTACAAAATTAAGTTGTAGTAATGTACTACAGGTTCAAAACTCATTCCACCAAAGTTTCTACATAAAATTCAGCATCATATCATGCAGTTACAGCTACTTGATTTAAAAAACTTGAAACGAGCAATTGAAAAAAACCCCAGAACCAAACAAACTAACAACCCACATCATGTTTTCTTACCCTTTCCCATTTTTGGAAATCGCCTGCCGTGGAATTACGCTCCCTCGTGCTTTTTGGCCAGTAGATGGCATTCTCAATGCCCATACTCACTGCCGTGCAGTAAACGAGCACATACTAAAGTCAGTAGGAATACTTCTGCACTGTTTTTAGGTCATAGTACTTAACATGAGACATATGTTTCTATTTTGCTCTGAGATCTTGCTTGAAGTTTAAATTTCAGACAATTCAGCTCTGTTAACTGTGAAGGACAAATCCCTCAATGTGAAACGAGCTCAGCCAACTTCAGATCTCTCATAGCCAACGGAGAAAAAGCAGAGTACAGCTCGTGGAGGGCGGGAGCTGTCTCAGTTTGAAGACCACAGATAGTGATCATTTATGAAAATGCTTAACATTACATTAACTGTGCAGAGCCAGGAGGGAGAAAAGCAAGACCATTATACATCCAGCTATATTTGTGCATAAATTGACACATGCTGTAGATACAGCTGAGGAAGTCAGCCTTACAGATCATGTAGTCTCTGTATTTTAACGGTGTCTCTAACAGACCTGAGCTTCCCCTGTTTTGAAGTTGCAGTATAACCATACCAAGATATATAGTAGTGCCTCCTTTCCCATGCTGAATTTACAGCACAGCATGGATTAAGGGACCTGAGACCTAAGCAAGTAGACTCTGACTCACTTGTCAACTTTAGTATATCTCAGGTTTTTTCCCCTGTCTCAGTCTGTGCTATGACTCTCTGTTAGGAATATAGGAATACAATAGCATGTAGTTTGACCAAGCATTTCAGTATTGTCTGTCTAAAAATACTTGTTCATACAAATTAAATCCCAGTGTGGCCTTTTGCCTTTCTTAGGGATGGGAAAAAAGAAAAAAAAAATCATGGCTTTTTAAATGACTGTAGAACACATCATGCATCCTCAACCAAGAGACCTGAAGTTTAGTCCTTCACTTTGCCCCTGAACTACATAAATACTGACTGTGGCTGTCACACACAGATGCTGTGGACAATCCTTGATCTGGATTATTCAGTTGCAGGGACATAATGACATTTAATTCTTTTTGTCTTGCTTCAGCTTCCCGTCGGGGACTGCTCTGCCAAGTGTGCTAGTAGGGAATCTAATGTCAGTGATTTATGCAGCGTGGTCTTCATTAGAATTCAAAATGAGGCCACCAGCTCTTTTCAAATAAGCTACCAGCCAGATGTTAGAAAGTGATCACTACAGGGATCACTCAGCTTGATTTGAAAGTAACACTAAAGATGGAAAGCAGAGATTAGCCATTCTCCAATTTGTGTAACTCCTTCAGATTTCTGAGTCATATTAAAAAAAACAAAAGTGAGGACCATTTTATAAAACTGAATACCTGCATACAGCTGCATGGGCAAAACCTTTTGATATATGCAGATACTGGTAAATGGACATTCAAATACTTTTCAGTTGATTTAATTGTGGGCAAAGTAGCAGGGCTCTGGATACTCGCTGGGATCAGCTGTCTGTTACCACTTATTAAAAAAAAACAACTCAAACAACAAACAAAAAACCAAAAATGCCCAAAAACATACCCAGGAGTTTATCTTAATTTGTGATTACTACATCACTTTGACAAATGCTGCCTTTAACAAGTGTAAATTATGAGTAATTTTACTGAAAACAAAAGAGTCTCTCCAGATCTATCCCATTATATGTTATGGCAGCATTGGAATGCTGTTGAAGACTTGCCATTTGTAGATACCATCTATAGACATTTGAAGGGAAATGGTTGCGGGGAGCTGGTGTGTAGTTTGTAACAGGGTTCCACATAAAGTGAAATGCAGCACTGCTGGGTTGCTGTGGCACCACTCGAAATAAAGCCCAGCAATTCTCTTCTACGGTTTCCTTGTGCGCCTGGGCAGTGCTGGAGCTGGCATTAAATCGGCTGACTTCCATTAGACCTAAACCTTTGTAGGAAGCTGAGAGTGCAAAGCACAAGCCAAGATGGTGAAATATTGTCTACCATCTCTAACAGAGCTCCATGTCAAGTGGGAGTGAAATGCTTTTGAGCGCTGCCACGTGCCTGTGGAAATGTGTGCTTTATTATTACTGAAATGTTCTTGGCAGTCCTAAATCCAGGAATGCTTACAGGGTAAAAGTTAAAATGCCATGGGGAGATGAAGTAAATGACATTTTGATTACCCCTCCAAGTTTGGCTTAGTGACTGACACAACCTTCAAATCCTGGGGGAAGAGAAGTGGCAAGGAGTAGTCTTTTGCCTTTTGTCACCTCTGCTATGCCATCCCTGCCTCTGCACAGCTGCTTATCTCATGGGTGAGGGTTAATTAGAAGACTTTCAGGCTAAAGTTGTGGAAGGGAATTTAAATTGCATCTGTATGGATTACAATCTGGTGGAGTTCATTAGCATGCAGGCGGAGTTCATGCGTCTCTCTGCCTTTCTTCCCAGAGCTCATGACTTCCAGGCATTTCCACACTCCAGCAGATCTGTTGTGCTTGGCCCGCATTTTCGTGTTAGCACAGTTTAATTAGGCAAGGAGAGATTGCTGTGTCTCCAGAATAATCTATGGATACAATAGATCAATATTTATTACAAAGATTCTTTCAAATAAATGTCTGCTCTTTTAGACAGGTTTGCTTATTGAGACGCTCTAGAGCCATTTAAGAAACAATTAAATCCTCTCTGGTGTGAAGCAGAATATTAAAAAGGATTAACACTGACAGACCATGTATTCTTTCTAGTTTCAGCTGCATTCCTATGCGTTGCTATTCTCATCTGATACGTAGGTTTGATAGAGGCAGTTGGATTCAGGGACCACTGCCCATCCCTTGCAGCAGTGTAGAGTGCAAGGGAGGATGTAAAATGGGTCAAGGCATTGGCTAAAAATGATGAAGTCCAAACAGAAATATGTAGCTATAGAGGAATATGTAGCTATAGATGAATATACAACCGCTGTGCTGGAAAGAACTTTCAATAGCTTAATTCCATAAAATTTATCCTGGTTATCCAAATTTGATGTGAAAGGCGAGCATGAAGTGGTCCAGTTTTCTAAACATTCATGTGAGTAGGCAGGTTTACAGTGGCCATCCTGTAAATGCCACATGAGGAGAGTTTGCATGATCAGGTCATTGTTGATCTTTTTTTTTCCCTGATTTTTCTTTTTTTTTTCAAATTAATTTTAGTGTTCTGTGCAAGGGAAGCAGTTTTCCCTTTAGGGAGCATGTTGGAATAATATGCAAAATCCGCTCATTTGTGAGGATTCATAAAGGACCTGAAACAGAAGCCATAAATCAAAACTTTTCAATGGAAAAAGTCAAGGTGAAAGACTTTGTGATGTCAACTAATAAGGAATTATACAATTTGTACAGAAAGCAAACATTTCCCTAAGTTTTGTGCAATTTGGATTTATTTACATGGTTGAGTTTGCTACTCATGTTATTGTGCATATTGCTTATATATAACTTCATTTAATATATGTTTATAATACTATCTATTATAAATATTCCTATTTTTAAATTTGCATTTTTCAGGTTAATGTCTTACGAACTACACAGTAATGTAACTTTGTAGAAGTGTAACCATCTCAGAAAAATGCAGTAAGCATCACAGTCACCAAGTTAAAAAGTATTCTCAGACTGGCAAATACAGCTGATTTGACTAGTTCAGCGTAAATGAACCTCCTTTTTATTTGATGGAGTCTTCAAATATAGACTGAATTTGTAGCAAGAAAAGCCTTGTATGTGAAATTGCTGCTTTTGGAAATCAGTCAGAGTTTTGCTCTTGATCCCAGTGAAGGCAGGAACAATTATTTATTATTCCTGTTCTCCTCAGGTAAGTACTTTTTTCTTAAGTTAAGAAAGAATACTTGTGCATTTGCACAACTTAGAACTACCATCAGACATAGATAGATCAGTTGATTAACATCTAGTAAGAGTTCTCCTTTTAGTGTAACTCCCTTAGAAAATTAAGTGTGCCAGTCCTAAAATGTATCATGGTTCATACGGAGAAAAGAAAAATAATGCAACTCTGCCTATCATGCAAGACAGTGGAAGCTTCCAATGGAAATCTAATGGCAATCTTTACATTTCTTTGTCAAGAGAAAATATTAAAACTCACAGAATTTCTTTTCCCAAAAAAGAGAAAATAAATTAAATACTGACTTATTTTAATCTTTGGGGTAAAAAATGCAACTATATTGGTGTCACGTTCCTTAAGCATCCCCCTGCATTGTTTTTTTCAAATGATGATGATCCTTAAAAGTGTACTTGAGTTGTGTTCATTTAATACTGGCTGGGTTAAATGTCTCACCAATGCTGACACTTTGTCATTCTAATGAAGTACAATTCATGAGTGTCTGTAATTACACAGCCTGTGTGCAATCAGCAAGATCTCTGAAGGGAGTGTATCGCATCTAAAATAACATTTTCTTCATTGCATAGTCTAATTTCACCTGACATTTTGCCAGCCATGGCACAAGCATTCTGCAGGAAGCAGCAGAGTATCTCTGGTCTCCTTTAGACAAAAGAAGGTGGAAAATTAAGTTATAAATCTTCTTCAAATTATGTTAATGAAATATTACATCATGTAGATGGACCTGCTGTAGATCTTAGATATTTCTTTTATTGTTTTAGTGATTTGCTCTATTTGTTATGCATGAAAAATGCTTTTGATAATCCATGTTGATCATACTTGCTAATGAACCAATGCCTACAATTATTGCATTTAAGGATATATCTTCAGAACATACAATGTTAGAGGGTTGATAATGAGCACAGCAGTAGCTGAAGACACTGATTAATTTAATCAGGGTTATTTTGCCTGCTGCCAAAGTATAGGAGGATGGATGCTACTACTGGAAAATGGTGGAGCATTTAACCTGTGGCTATGTATTTAGGGAAAAAATCAATTCAGTCAGTCTGTTTCAGAACATTGGTAATGCAAAATGCTTTCTCCATTATAAAGGCAGTAGGTATTTACTACCTTGTTCAGATCAATTTATTATGAAGCAGCATGACACTTTGTACTGTGAATCTTAATAATGCCCGGAGGCATTCACATGAAAATTGCTCATTTAATTTTCACTGGATTGCTTTTCTCATTTAAACAACAATAATAACATAAAGTTAAATGGAGAGCTCCAATAGTTTGCAAAGGTCCTTTCCCAATATTCTCAACCTAATTTTGAAAGATGAATCTTCTAAAATACAACTCAGATTTCAAAGAAAATTTATTTTCTTTTATTTTTTTGGGCCTTATGTGGAAAGCTGAGTATTTGTTACTAGTTCTATTAGTTCAGCCAAAGCAGCGTGCTTGTCACCAAAGGATACAGGCCATTTTTTAAGCCAAAACTTCTGTCAACCCAGCTGATTGAAAGAAAATGGGTAATAAACACAACCTGCACTATGTCAGTGAATTCCATTGTCAAAAAAAGGGGCCCAGCGCAACACTTACATCTATGTGGTGGGAAACCAGACACCTAAAAGACGTACTTTGTCATTGAGATGGATATTGCTAATGGAATTACCTGTGAGAGCGTTGTCTGCCAGATGATGAATAGACCAGCACTAGCACAGCCTCTCAGAGGCTGCAGATACCATCCTCTGAGGCAGAGGAGGAGTGATGTCTTAGTGACAGCAGCTCTCAGGAGAGGAACAATAGGGAATGAGGAATATATCAAGGGGAAGGTCAGTGGTAAACAGACAGACTGGATGGCTTTTACTCACCTTCTATGAAATCTCTGGATGTCCCCCATGGCCATAAAAGAATAAAATGCCAGAAATTTACAGTCATTATATCGTTCACTAATATGTGGGCTGAAAGAATGTCTTTCAATTCCTTTAGATTTACTTATGTCCAGTTTTCCAATATTTTCATGTCAAAACACCATCAAGAATTTTTTTTTTTTTTTTTTTTGGTGGCTGCTGCTAGCAGAAGCTCTGAAGAGAGAGGGAGGGATTTTTTGCTTCCTTTTCTAGCCTTTAGCATTCTCTTTCCAGCAAAATGTTCTCAGTCACCTCCCTGTGGGGCAGGGGCTGTGGTCTGCTCAGACCTCTTGCGGTACCTGATCACGAACCTTCTGCCAGGCTCAAGCACTTAATGAGAATGGCCAACCGCCTAAGATGGGGTTGGCCAGACACCCTTCAGTTTACACAGCTACCAGCTGCTTTCTTGATCTCTCAGTGGTAAGTACAGATCACAGAAGCCAAAGCTGATGCAGGCATTAAAATGAGAGCCAAGTTTGCCCACTGCTTTTCTGCATTTTCTGATTGAACATCATCCAGGTAAGGCTTCAAGAAAAGAGCTCCAGAATCACTCTGGATGTTATAGAAAAGGCTTGGATTTGTTTCTTGTGCCAGCTTTGTTCTGAGATAGCTTTTAAAAGAAGACCACCCCAAAGTGCTAGACTTGGTACATCCATCCACCCTGTGGCCAGCCGTAGAAGAGAATTGGGCTAATGCTGACTGAGAAGAAGAGGAGAAGCAGGTGATGAGGGAAACTAGAGGTAACTTTCTTTTCCGGGATATTACGCAGAGGCTCACTGAGGGGGCTTTATTCCTTACGAGGGAAAATGGTTTTTTGGTTATATCAAACTGCAATGTAACTAGTATTGTCTTCATTTTAGTTTTATTTTAAAAAGCTATTTAAAAAAATATGTTGAGTCTAGACCTTTAAAAAGCTTGTTATTTCCCTTATATCAGCCCAAGGGAAATCTTGCTGTTTCCAAAGTAATACAATTTTTTCCCTGGAGGCAATAGTTATTAATAGCCTATACTGAAATTCAGACCTGGAAATTGCTTTTGTGTTCTCATGAAAAAAAATCAGTGCAGTACATACTCTATGTTACATGTGCTCTTCAAACATCATTTTCAGGTTAATCAGTGCTAAAGGACAATTCTTATAAAGCTTAAACCTTTAAAATTTTACTAGGTGAGTGGCTCTTCACTAGTCGGACAACCTGTTCAGACCAGTCATCAGCGTAATAATATTTGAGGGTAGAGATAATTCACTACTGTGTTTCTCTATAGTTGTTTTTTTTGTTACCCCATTCCTTTGCTAAGAGCTCCCTTCTACTGTACCTGATAATTGGGGATAAATGGCAGCAAATCTTGACATGGTCACATACTTCAGAACTTTAAATGGTCAGTTTAATTATGAAGAAATCTGCATTTGTTAACAAAGTAATAAAATGCAGAAATAGGGAATAAGTCCCCAGGTGGGAAACCATACATGCTACTACTAATCTTGCACAGGAGTGCTTACTCTGCACAAATAGGTAGCCGTTTATATGTGTATGTATAATTTGCATAAACATTGTAAAAGCCAAAGTTGACACAAGAGGCTTTGAAAAATTATTTTAATATAAATTTTTCTTTCCCTTCCTCATTAATGAAACATAAAAGATGGGAAGCCAAGCCTTCCCTCTGTGCCTCATTTAAACAGATTTCCATTCTGAATTTCTGAAGAAAGAACACTGAGAATATTGTCATTAATATCAGAGGAACTCAGTATAGTCTATGCGTTATGAAATATGACTAGTCAGTGCTGCTACAAGCTGTTATACCTACAGATAAATCTGCTGATGTCACATCGGTTATATGGCCCATATGGCTATGGGGACCACAGTGTAGTGCACGCTAACAGAAATGAAGGCATACAGGGGAGTTGATCCCCCTGTGGAGCATCCAGGTGTGCCCTTGTTCTGGATGCAGGAGTCGGGGACCCCGGGTGCCTATGGTGTGTGCTTGTCCTCTTGGAAACCCTTGGTACTCCCAGACTGTCGGATCTGTCTCCCGGCAGCTGCCAACCTAGTTCCTCTTCGGTGGAGAAGGATCCCCAGTCTGCAGTGCTCTCTATCTGTGCTACTCTTTCTCAACGCTTCCTTGGACTCTCTCATATGTTTCTTATGTTACTCTACTTCCTTTGTGGGTTTCCCATTTAGTTAGACTCTAAGCCTGTCAGCACAGGAAATATATAGTTTTCATAAAAGAAAAGACCACCAGATTATTATAAAGGCCAGAACTAGATGATTCAGAGAAAAAATTTAAGCTGAGGGAGATGATTTTAAATGAGAGTTTGTCTTTTCTTTATTTGTAGAAGAAACAAAAACAATCTGGGCTCTAGAAATGTAACTAAAACCCCATGGTTTTGTGAACTTTCATTACTCATTTAAAAACAGTGCAATAGACTTTTATCTTCCCATGCTTTTTTCTGAGGGAAGCAAATTACAATTGTCAAATTATAAATCACTCAAAACCAATAGCTTATGAAAAAAAACCCGAAAACATCTGATTTGTATCTATACTCCTGGGCCATTCCTCTGATGAGGTTACAACCTAGCTTTGACAGGTATACTACAAAGGATCTTATACTGTCAGATGAATTCTGAGTAGAAATATACCCAGATCCTGAGATGAAATGCAAGAAAACAATTTTTTGTCGGGAAATTACATTATGGTTGTATCTCATTCTGTCAACTTCCTTTGCTAGACGATGTCACATATATAGACATGGATCCAGACATTGTCCTACACTTGTTCCTACTCCACACAGAAAGTAGAGATGGCAGCTTATAATAGGTCTACATGCAAGTCTCACTAAAACTATTTGATGTATTATTATAAAAGGTAGCCAGGATTTTTTAGAAGAATCATGCAGTAATATGATACACAGTGAACATGAGATAACAGTGCAAGAAGCTCAAGCCTTGTTTCAAGAGAACACTTAAAGAATTCTTAAATCTTTCTTTGATTAGGAAGGTGCTGAAGTGTAAGCCTTAGTTTTAAGCCTTAAGCTGCAATGTTCAAAACCACAAAGGTATGCAAAAAGATCCATTTTCCACGCATCAAGTCCCTAGGCTTTAAAGGATAGAATTTTAATGTTTTCTCCATTGCTGCCAAGTGATCAATCTGAAGTTAATAGCTATTACTACTGTCATTGTTAACTTTATTAATTTTCTACTGTATTATCACTGAGCTGAACTAGTCAAATTAGACAGACAGTACTTAATTTTGTATCTTCAGCTGAAGACATCAATGTGGATTTGGTGCTCTGCAAGTAGGGAGTGTGAGATGAGAGTCCCTAAGGACCAAATGCCACTGCTAGTTTGAATAGGTGATTAAAAACTATCTTTTATATTAATGGAAAGGGAAACTTGTACACCATAATGTATTTCAGATCTTCCAATTCAAAGATGTTTGCACAGTCTCTAATTTGGGGGGGCTTTGTTTTTACATGTCTTCAAACAGGATGGGAAATCAGATTTCTTTTCCTTTTTCAAGTACTTGCACTCTGATGTACTAAAATGCTATTACCTTGTAACTTAAAAGTCCTTTTCAGAGGTAGTGAAAGATCCGTGATCAGAAGCTCAAGGCTTTGGAGGCCTTGTGTGTCTTACTAACTGTAAGGTCCTTTCCACTCCTCTTCAGACTCCCAAGCAGCAGTGGCATGAGTAGAGTGGTCATCCTTGGTCTTGTGCTGACAGCTGCCCATGCGAGGTCTGACTGCATTGAAAATTCACACTCCAGCTGGAAAGTCTGTTGGCTCCTTCACAGATTGTCCCTGGGGTCTGGCTGGCACCAGAAGCAGCATGTCCTCACACATCCCTCAACCCATCCAGAACTACGCCAGACCTCAAATAGTGGCAGGTGGTATCCTGGAGATAACTGACCAGTGCTCTCTTCTCTTCAAGGAGGTATTTCATGCCCTAGAAGGTCTTTTCTTCTGGCTAATCTCATGGGAAAAATCAGGCCTGGTGATTTTTAGAATAAATGTTGGTGATGCTAAATAATATTTTATTTATGCTGCAGATAAAATGTCTTTGTATTTCTGGAGTCCCTTGCTCTATTGGTACCTTGGACTTTGTAGCTCTGCTTTAGTATGTAGGAGAACAGTTACTGACCGTAAATACAATGAGACCGAATGATATATTTTCGTTGACCAAAACCACATGAAAAGTACAGAAACAGTGAGGAGTATTTTTAACTATCTCTAGTCTTAAAAGTTGTCCAAGGTCTTTTCTTAAGTGGCTTTTCTGGAAGGCTGAGCAGCAGCGCAGATAACTTTCTTACAGTAATGGTAATAGCAAAGATATGTAATGTAGAAAAATAGCAGAATGAAAACTGAGGTTTTGTTTCCTTAAAAATTACTAACGTTCCCAGTGGTTTCATCCCACTTGTTTTATTCTCCCTCAGAATAACACTTATGAATAATAATACTTATGAATATATTCTTAATCCAAGATATGATTTCTATGGCAAATCTAAATCTTGCTTATTTAACTTTAGAAATAATAAATTTGTGTCAATGTGTGCTCTCGTAAGCCAAATATGGGTGTAAATATGTTTCCATTTCAATCAATTATTTGGAAAATGCTACCTTCAGGCTGTTCCCAGTCTAGAAATATTACAGCTGTCACTATCCAAGGACTTGAATCGTTGTGTGCTCCATTGCAAGGTGCAAGTATATAAACTGAAAGGAAGGCTTAAACCATCAGGAAGATATTGGATCTCTTTTTGTTATCTCAGCCCTCTGCAAAATATGTTAAATGTTCCTATTTCTGTAAATCACATTTCACCTATTAGTAATAGCCAGACAGAAGAGAGCATCTTCTCCTTTGTTAAGGTCAGCTGGAAAAAGAAAACAAGAAATGGGAGAACATACAAAAATGGAAAATTGAAATGGAAAAATGTCTTGAATTCTTTAACTCAAGCTTTTTCCTTCTGATGTTTCCCCCAAGCCTTAGGGCAAAGGCAGGTGCCCTTGGCTGGTTGTTAGGGCAAGAAAAAGCCACTTGAAAGTCAAATTCACTCTGCAGTCAGTGTTCATTGAACCTTTGATAGGACAAGTAAGGAAAAAAGACTGTTAATATACATTTATGGTATTTTTCTTTTTTCACTGAATCGGATGACTTCTCCTCTCCCAGATATCACTCTCTTCATCTGGGCCTCATGTCTCTTACTTGAACTGACACTGCGTATAAGATGCTTGAGGCTTCTGCCAAGCCAGCTCTCTTCCATGCCTGGAGCAGCTGCTTATCCTTATGTTTCTGGTATGCTGCTGCTACACCAGCACATTAAAACATTACAAGCAATTTATTAAATATTAGAACTGAAGCAGTTGATTTTAAATCACTCTGTGTAGGAATTGTTGCCTTTTTTCTCTATTGACACTCAAGGCATCTGAGAACTAGACTAATTACTAGTTGCTAGTAGCACTTGAGATGTCGCTGCAAGAAGTTGAGAGATGTGAGAAGACAACAGTATTTACCCTTAGGGACGAGGGTAGAAGTCTGACCAGGCAGCTTGTTTATATTTAGCAAAGCCCTTTCTTTGCTCTTCTAGAATATTTATTATGCATTTATTTTTGTGTCAGTTGATAAGCTGTGTGCTGTGGAACAGGAGATCACAAAAGACAGGCATGAATATACTCAAACATGCTAGGAGGTAAGAGAGGGAAGTGAAATAACTTTTCTTTTCATCTTTCACTTGTCCTTAAGTTGTCACTGGATAAGTATCTGATATGATAGGACTTGTCTTCAACAGCAAAAGAGAATATAAACTAGAAGGTGCTGTTTCTTTGTGGACCAAAGAAGGGTGGCAATCTGGGTGGTGATTTGTACATACACTTAGAGAAATAAGCACCTGTGTACGGAGTTAAAAAGTAATGATTTAAAATAGTTAGGAGCTTTCCAAATATAGTTCTTAAAAATGCATTTTGAACATTATCATGAGACACAATAAAAAGCTAATACATGGGATGAATAGATATGAAAGCGAGAGATTGCCTTCTGAAATTTTTAGAATAACTTTAGTGTCACAATAGCCATACTACTACATGGTTGGGTCTACTGGTGAACTTCTTACTCATGTGACTCATTCAGTGGACTTAACAGATTTGGGTGGATCCTGTCCTTCAAAGATTTAAGCACTTGCTTATGTTTTAGCATAATCATTTTATAGAGATTTAAAAAATAGCACTTTGAACAGTGGACTTCTTTTAACTTTCCCTTTGTCTTCTGATTTGTCTCCTTAGTCTGATTTTGTTAAGAAAAGCTTGGATGAGATGGTAAAAAAAGGACACACATATCTCCAGGTGCTTGGACCTAAATTAGTAAAATTAGACCAATGCTTTTAGTTTAAGTTGGTTTTAAGCATGATACTGACATACTGATTTTTCTTTGTACTGTCTACTACAACTCTTAATCCATCTGGTAGACGAACCAGAGAGTTTATGCTGGGACCACTGCTGCACGCGTATGTTGCAAAACTCAGTCCACAAGAGCTGTTTAGTTACTGAAGACATTCTCGAGTAACATTTCTTAGGCCTATTGCTAAATGCGTGCTAAACACAGGATAACTGTGAATTCACTGTTGCTATGCCAATTTACATTAGGTGGAATGTGAGCTGGGGGGTAATTTCCATATAACTTCCAGATGGGATATATAATTCTGTGAGAGAGGATGAATAATTTATGTCTGAGTTCACAATATTAGACCAAGAACAAACTCACAATTAACCTATTCTTGAAGCCATGGGAAAATTCACATTGTGGTGCATGGTGAATGTATTAATTCATTGAAAATCTGGCAATGTTAAGTTTCCTTGTGATTGCTAATTAGCAAGTTAAAATATTTTTGGCAGTGTGAAAAATCCTGTATTTTTATCTTGTAAAACGTATTTTCTAGACGGTTGTTTTTAATTACTCTATCTCTGTAGTGAGTTTGTCCAGCTCCCGCTGAAGTCAGTGGGAAAAGTTCTGTTGTCTGAAGGCCGGTTGGATCAGCCCTTAGTCTTGTGTAACTTAGGATATTTCTTCTGTTTCCAGCATCTGTGATAGATGGTGCATGAGAAATATACACAGTCGAATTATCTCTATACAGAAGAACAATTATCTTATATTCCGTAGTACTTCTGTTATTTTTATTACAAATCATGCACAATAGCCATAACTGGAACAAAGACACTTATGCACAGCAAGTTATAAAGTACAAGTATTTCCAAGATATTCATTAAACAACTTCACAAATAGAAATGCAAACAGTAAACAGATGTTGCCTTATTTGAAGCGCAGCTGTGGGACAACATGTGTGATGACTTTATTAACAGCACCCAGAAAATTATCACAAAAACTAGCAAATATATTAGCCAGGGAGATACTAAGCAGATGGAAAACAAACTACTTCTGGGTAGGAATTCATTTGTGACACATGAACTACTTTGCAAGACGTCAAGAGCTGCTTTGTGGACAGGACCTTCGTTTTGTGTCTAGCTGAGTCACCACAGCTGCAAGTGCATCCTAACATCTACAAAGAGATGAGATGAGTCCCTGCAGGATCTAGCTATCCTTCGAACATTTCCCATCACAGACTGGAAGGCAGAATAGTAAGCTTGATTCCGCCACTGTTTTGCAAAGATGATTTCTCTAGGCCTACCTCAAAGCTGAAGAGAAAAGGGAAAGACAGTTGATGGGAGGACTAATGCCTAACTAGTCACACTGAGGGTGCACTGAGGAACGCAGAGGTCCATTAAGAAACAAAGTACTCTTGCTATTAGTGTGCCAGCCATCAGCTTAAGAGGTCTGATGTCATAGGCATAGGCTCAATGTGGCCATTTCAAATCCCAGTGCTCCCACACTGCCCTGCTTCCCAGGGAATAGGGTTTTTTTCCCCAGATATGTTCATTGGTATTCAGAGGCAATGCTGTATATCATTTGGAGGTACAGTGGGGTATGATGACAGTGCTGTTCGCAAGTAGGAGAGAGCGAACGGGATTAAATAACAATCAAGGCTGTTACAAGGAGCCAGACTGAATGCTTCCTTTACAGCAGGAGTGGCTGGACTGGTTAGCTGCGGTGAAGGAAGGAGAGTGCTCTTCATTCTGCTCCGCACAGAAGATCTGCCTGCTTGCAGGCATGCTAAGCGCAGTAGGAACACCTTGCAGAAGTGCTGCCGTGCCACAATGAAGCATATAAACTGAGGTTGTGTTCGACCGTTGTTATAGACAACATCCATGGAGTTTGCATAGGGATGTTGCAGCTTCTCTCTGATTTTGCTGCCTTTTTTATTTCCATCTAGAATCTCAATTTATAATACTGCCTGCAGTTATTCTGTTATATCTGACACTAGCCTCCAAAGTAAGTTTTCAAATTCTGGATCAGTGCAAGTGAGAAATGACCTAAATGACATGGGAATAGGGATGAGATAGGTATCAATATTTGAATTGCAAATCAAACTTCCAGCTAGGAAATGCAGTCTTCTATAGCATGTGAAACTTTTGGTAGAACAGCATAAAATACTTGGGGGAAGAAAGGGAAGAGTTATTAAGCCTCAGTTTCTTTTCTATTGCACTGTTTTTGGAATTGTATTTTAATGCGTTTAAGCTGGGCAACAGAGGTGATTACCTATCAAAAACTAGGTTACCACCAGCTGTAGAAAAAGTTTCCTTTTTAAATTACAGGTTTTGGCCTATAAATACTGTTGATCTCACCTGAAATGGTACTCAGCATTAGGGACTGTACAATCTTAAAAAGTTTTCCATATTTCAATATTTTGGCAGCTGGGTCAGATTAATAAAAGGCATTTGTTTTCTATGCAGAACTTAAATTTATTTGGTAGTTCATTGCTGCCATTGATTCTGTTTGAAATGCAAATAATGACAGAAACAGTAGGTTAACAGCTGCAGCTGTGAAATATGGCACTCCCTCCAAATGTAAATGCAGCACACAGAGACTACCCCCCCCCCCCTCCCCTCCCCTCCCCTCCATCCCCCCATCCCCCCATCCCTGTGGCCTGGAGGGGTTTTGTCAGGAATAAAGCAAGCAAGTGCTCCCAGGAGCCAGGAGCTAGGGAAGTGAGCTGGAAGGAGCACTGAAAGGAAACCAAAAGTAGAATTTTGACTTCTGTCACTAAAAATAAAGCTTGCAAAGCTGGTCAAAGATTTTAGCTAAGCATATTTTAATTGAAAATACCCTTTCAATAAAATTCACGTCCTACTAAAATGCCTTTTTATTTTTCCTTAGATGAAGGATTTTTCAGATATAAGCAAAATGTGTCAGATCTTACCTTCCTTTTGCTGCTCCCACAATATCCAAATTGAACATGGTATAAAAATTCAGTTCCATTTAAAAAATAGTACCAGAAAAGCATTGTTTTCCATGCAGTGTAGGACTGTCATTATGAGGGACATTAGTACAAAGGCTTCCTTTCCCCCGTCTATTCAGGGAGCAGGGTGAAGGAGGAAGGTCTGCACAGCTGAGGCATATGCACTTATTCCACAGCAACAGCTGTGGCCTGATGTGCTGATACAACCCATGTCCATTAGTTTTGTAACTAATTAGGACAAATATAGTCAACATTTTGCAATGCTGGTGGTGCAAAGGAAATTAAATTCCACAGTGTAAAGTAGGGGGGCCACCTCAGCCTCGTTGTAAGGTAAGAAAGCCAAACCTTCCCAGGGGATTTGGTTTCTTACCACTTTCCTATTTCCTTCTGAGTCACCAGGAGCTGCAGGTAGCCAGCACTGGATTTGGCCAGTGAAGACAGATCCTTGCAAGCTGCCACACTGCAACTGAATGGCAATGATTCCTCTGACTGGTGTTAGGCCTTGGGTTTATGAACAGGAAAGAGGCAAATGCTGGAATTAAGTTGTTCAGAGCCAGAATTAACATCTTCCGTGATTCAAAAAGGTCTAGATTTACTCCCATACAAGCTGTGAAAATGTACTGCGATCCGTAATTAAAATGAACCTATTGTTTAATATATTATCTGATGCTAAGATGAGCAATGAGTATTTTTCTTGGAGATTAAAGTGACAGGAAGGAGGATGCTAGAGAAGCTGTGAGTATGTATGTGGCTGTAGAATGGCCTATGTAGTAAGTCTGACAATGGTAGGGTGATAAGTGCTCAGATATTTGGAGAGGGTAGGGAAAATGTGGGCATGTTAATGTTGGCATAGAACAACTTTCAGAGAAATGAGAATGAAGCACCGTCTTATAGGTATGTTAATATGTAGGAATGTCAAGTGGGGGAAAAGAAATTCTGGTAATAGCGGGGACCAAACTGTATCAGTGTAATTAAAACTTCAAGTCAGACCTACTAATTGATTTTGTGCTCGTGAATATATCCTTTGCCAAACACAGCTTGCATACACAACTCACGTGGCTCGAAAACTAACGCATACTCTGGAGATATAAATGAGCCCTTAATATTTTTAAGAACTGTCTGGTCTGACTTAGTTGAATGTTATAAAGTGTTTCTGAGAGTTTCATGCATTAAATGAAATACTAAAATGCCAGCTGAATTCTCGGTGTACCTTAATGGATCATGAAAGCGATTTCTAGCATTCAAAGGAGAGTGGCATGGGACATTTTATAAATATATTGAAATAACAGCAAACATGCTGGGACTTGATGATACATCTATAAAATATAAGTCCACATTCTTTGACCTGAGGGAACAGCAGAGATGTGTTTACAGTTGCATATCAAGATCTCATATTCACTAACAGCAAATAGATCTAATCTATATGCAATGAGAGCTGTGCCAGAGAACTTGTGTGTTTGTTTTATAGCAACCAAGCCAAGGACAGTTTGTAAATAAATATGCCAATTTTCTTGGGATCCTTCAATATTTTTTTTTTTGTTCTTTGGCATATGAAAGAGAAAAGATTTCCCTCAATTGTAACTATCATTGTGAGGGTTTTATTGATAAATATAGGAAATATTAGTGTCAGGGTCTAATATTCATACCAGGCAATATCTGTGCTTAGAATTTGATTGGACTCTAGCTTGTGCTTCATTGCCTTCTAAATTAAAAAAAAAAAAAGCACATGTACTGTCTCACAATATTTGGGGAAAACAGGGCAAAGAAGAGCTGTTGGAAATCCAGTAATCTTGCCTAGACCTTCAAGCTGGGAAGTAAGGACTGCTAGGGAGGGGGCCAGAGACATTGTTTTGAAATTTAAATTGGATTTTTTCCTACCCTGTTAGTGATGACTTAAAGCACCGGAAAGTGTGGCTCTGACCCACCAGGTTTTTCCTGGAAGTGATGGGGAAGCAAATTTACCCACCTTGGCAAATCTCTCTGGTCTCAGCTGAGCCCAGTGCCCATCATCACAGAGGATGGGTCCTAAAACCGGGATGCAATCTCCCCGTGGATTCCCTGTGTGAACTACCCTGAGGTAGTGACAAGGCCCTCTCATGTCTGGGTGATACTGCTGTCCTTGAGGGTCACCTTGCTTTGTTTCTAAAATCCCCATGCCTCGCAGATCAGTAAATGGGTCTTCTTCTGGTTCTGTCCTTTAAGCTTTAGGTTAAGTTCCAAATGTTCCCAGCAGTGCAGTCCCAGTGTAAGGATAAACATATGTGTTTTCCTTTTTATCTTTCTTAGCTATATGCAAAGAATAAATAACCTCTGTATGTAAAGATACAATTGCTTACCCCATGCCTACTGGCAGTCATACCAGTTTTTCCTCAAGCATTCATAAAAAATGAATGAAATTTTGCCCAATGACCTATTAAAAATTGAATAGCAGTGTATGGGATTTAGCCCACACTGCTAGGCTTATGTGGGGAAAGACTCTGTAACCAACAGCTCTTTTTATAATCAGTGGGTATTTATTTTTTCCAGGTGCTTAAAAATCGGCTATTTCAGTGTTGTGCTGTGCCAGTTCTTTTCAAATGAGGAAGGTACACGGTTCTCAGGACTGGGTGAGGTTTTCATCAGCCTAGGTAGAACAGTGTAGCAATGAGGAGTGTGGGATATGGAGCACATCCTGCGGCACTGTGTGGGCTGCAAGTTGAAAAAGAGAGTCATTTTATGTATCAGCTGAAAATTAAAAAAAAAAAAACCCTGTGCACTAACTGTTCTTCAAAAAGGAGGTCTCCAGAAATTACCTTTAAGTTAAGAGATTCAGGCAATATAGAATGCTCTTTTTCTTAGGAGAACCCTTTGTGCAAAGGGGATGTTGCCTTGCTTTCTTCCATGTGTGCAGACCTAGTGCATAGTGTTCACCATAAGACAGATGTGGCTTGAGGCACATTCAGTCTCAATTTGTACAGTGCTCGACTGTCCTAATGCTACTTCTGGACTTGACTTCCTTCATTTACCCTGTAGATATCTGTCCTTAGACAATGCACAATGTTACACCATTCTATCTGAATTGGGAAAATGTTTTTCTCTTCATTTTTCCAGCAGTCGTCTTCATGGTGTCTTGGAACGGGCCTCCTTTTGTGCCTGTCTGTCCAAGGGCATGCTGTTAAATCCTATGAATATCCACACACTATATAAGCCAAATGCTATAAAATTCCCACTTTTGCCTCTCTAGATTCTTCAGAATTTTGGGGGCGAAACCCTACAGGAATTTTTGAGATTAGCTGGATCAAAATGAAGCTGTTGGTTATTGATAAATGATTTATACTTACAAAATTTCAACAAAGTGTCCTTACTCTATCTGCTGAATTTACCACACTCCCTCATTTTCATCTACATGAGAGCTGAGATTTTTTTCCCTGTTATCTGGATTTTTCTGCACCTGTTCATCACCTTCTTTTAAGAAACTCCCAAAACCTGTTTTTTTTCTGGCTTTCATGTTCCCCAGTTGTTTTACCTAGGGAACCACAGCATGAAGATAATTTCAACAGTATGACCCCTGGGGCTACAGGTAAGACACTCCGGACTTGAGGGCTCCTGGAGCAAGTTTCCAGGGGCAATCAGTGCACAGAGATAAAGGCAAAGCCTGGAGCCTGCTTGGGAGAGAGGCCAGAGGCTTGAAGGGACCATCTTTATAAATGAGAAAGTGGGCTGGCTCTTTTTAAAAATCTGAACTGTTCTAGATCCCCTGATTTAAAAAGAACCTTTACATCTCTAGGATCCACCCAGTATTGCTCAAGAGCTACCACTTTACTAAATTATCATTGTCAATTGTTATGAAATCCCCAGATGTTTGTTTCTTCAGTGTTTCTGTTTTAATTGCAGCCCTCATTTCTTTATGTCCATATCAACACATCAGCTCTATTAATAATACTCTGCCAACACATGTCTAGATTTCAGTTTTGACACATTTGTAAGTGCATCTTCTCTAAGTGTATTTGAAGTCTCAACTTGGCAATCCATTGCTGGTGTCAATTGCCAAAAGTAAACAGAAAGATGAAATTTGTTTAAAAAGTCAGTGATCACCATTATTCCTGCTGGAACCCTAAAGCATCACAACTGGATGCAAGCCAGAGGGATTAATTCTAATACAGAGCCTACTGTGAACGAGTCTCTTTCTTAAGTTTGATTTTTGTAAATGTCTAGATTTCAGATACAGAGACAGGCGTTGCCAATGGTAGATTTTTTTTTACAGCATGATGAAATCTGTGTGATGAAACCAGCTTTAATTATTCAGTTTGTGCCTGCAAACAGTTGCTTAGTGATTGGTGGCCTTTCTGTTCAAATCTGCAGTAAAACTGATTTGTGGTCTAGATCACTAGCTGGTTTAAGTTGGCATGACTCTGCTGATTCAATTGGTTTGCACAAAGTCAACCTAGTTAAAAATATCTCTGTATATTTAAGAATAGTATGGATAGCTTCTGTAGACAAGACTATGCTGACTGATAAAAGAGACATCTCATACGGTTTTTAGTGTACTAGTTTCTCTTTTACAGATGTCTTTATTTTCTCTGATTGCTGTCTTGAAGAGTACTTAAAATCAGCTGTGCAGCAATTTCACTTTTGGAAAGTACTAGGTGAAGTCGATCATATGGTAGCTCAAGAAGACAAGCCTCTGTGAAGTTTGCACTGAAAAGCATCACAATATATTCAGTCCTAACTAAACACCTTTGTATCTGAATCCATGATATTCTTCAAAAAATATTTTTTTAAGGATTTGTGTAGTTAAAAATTAATTTAAATGCTCTATTGTTTCATAAAAAATATTCAAACTGAAGATAAAAACACATGTTGTTCTCAGTGGGGGAGAAAGTGTCAGGAGAATAGGTTCATAGCAGCTTACAGATTAATCTCATAAGCAGAGACTGGTCTGTGCATGTGTTGTGGAAGCAGCTTTCCAGTTACAGGGCACCAGGTGGTCACCTATGGTTGATTTAAGAAGCAAACGCTGCCACAAATGCTATTAGTAGTGTGTAATGAGATTAACTCCCCATGGTACTTGCAATATCCTTGAGATTTTTCCCTAAAGCAGCACAGGGCTGATCACCACCTCTTAAACAATGAAGAGTTTAATCTTTCATTGTTGTATGCACATAACTCTCATCGGCTTTAATAGGAGTTAAGCATGCACATAAAGGGAAGAATAGGCCTTAAAGTTTTAAGTAATCATGGCATGCTAAAGGTTTCCAACAATTTCACAAAGGACCAGGCCAAAATTGTACAACTATTTCCACTGGGTGCCATAAAGTATTTTCAGGGATTTGTATTTTTGAGTCATAAAGGGTGATTAGAGGTTCCGAAATAACAACAGAGATTTAGGAAATGTAAGAAGACTTAGCTGCAAGAGACAGAACCTGAGGCAGAGCTCATATTTAATTAAATATTTTTCCTTTCCATGACAGGGTGAGCTTTTGCTTTCTTTCATTTTAAAGTAACTGGTTTTGATGTATACTGAGCATTGTGGTGGACTTCCTGGGAGTTTGGTGTACGTTTATGTAGTTAGAGATGACACAGTTCTCTTCGGCAGTTCTTGCATATGCAGGAGGAAACTATTTCACTAGGTGCAAATTCTGTGCCCTCCTGTAAAAGCTTGCTGTGGCTGTGTAAGCAGAAAGGATCCTCCCATTACAGGTCAGCAAGAGAAGTCCTCTGCTTCTCAGCTCAGAGGCCACCTGAACTATTTCTAGGGGCTGAACTTCTTCCTAGGAAGAAGAATGGGAGTACTAAAGGGTATCAGAAAAGGTAACTCAAACACTTGAAGATTGTAATCGGTGTTTTCAGAACTAGATCCGTTCCTCACTTATTTTTCCATACAGAAGTTGGTGCAGGGAGAGTGTGCAGGGCCAGTAAAGAAAAAAAATAATCCAAGCTAGACTCTTGACTGGCATCTGGAATCTGCCCACTTTGTCATTTAGAGGGCCCGCATTCATTGATTTCTGATTTCCAAGCCCTTTGACTGCTGTTAGTGGGTATTTTTTTCTTGTGTCATATCAGTGGATATGAGCTATCACTATTTGTTGTTCACACATTGCTTTTGAAACTATAGTTTCACCACTGATTAGGGTAATTGCTTTGTTAAATTTTAGAGTTTAGGTATTAAAAGATACTGACTTTTCAAGACAATATTTGGATATGGGTTTGTATTTCCTGAAGATACTTGCTGTTTTTTCCCTCCCGCCCTGGTATTGATGTTCTAATTACAGGATAGCATTGACTTTATCAGTCTTCTAATGTAGTCCAATTGGTTGTGCTTAAGCACATCATCAGAAAATTCAAGGCCAAAGACTGGAGGGACTACTTTATGGCTTGTTTTAATTCCAGAAATGGAAGCCAAAAGAATGTTCCCTTTTTGCTGGAACATTTAGCTGGCAGGTGTGCCTTCTCATTTTCTTCTTTGTAAAACCTAGAATTAATTAATAGTACCTGCCTGTATTGTACGCAGAGGCAATTGGTTTCATATTACATTTGCAATTTGTGTAAAACCATCACGGTGAAGAATTGCACACATCCAGCAAAGAATCAGAGGATGAAGGCGTTCTGAGGCTTTCAAGTGATTCTCTGTCTTGGCAGAGCAAGATCTCTGCCTTCGGGTAGAACAGTTGCTCTGCTCTTTCAGACCAGGAAAGCGGTTGCTGCTAGAATAGGACAGTGAATTCACCTCCAGAAACTGATTAGCAACACTGCTTATCGTTGTGGCTTTTTTCACTGCCTATATGTAAAGCAAAATAAAAGCTTTGGGCAAGTTGTCCTATGGAGCTGGAAAGCCACATGGTTGCCAGGGATAAAGCTTAAACCCGGTTCTCATTAAAGGCTTACAAACAGAGCATCTTGTTAGGTTTTGCAGTCGTTGCAGAGACTCAGGGATATTCCACAGCTGGTAAATTACTTGATAGTAATAATACATTTAACAGAATGAGAAGTTTCTAAAGCACACAAAAGTAAACCCAAGTATTAAAAAGTATAACTTTTCCACTGTAATACAGCTATTATGATTGTGTGATTTGTTCAGGAAACAGCAATAAAGCTGTGATGTTACTTGTGAAAGAAGAACTTCACAGTTCTTCAAAGAGCACCACTACATAAATTATGTTTAAGGAGGTATTTTGGCAAACAACCTGGGATTTTTATTGTACATAATAAAAGTTACAGTACAAGTATCAAGGGTAGGTTATAAACTGTGGGGGTTTTCCCAAGAAAACTATTGTTTGCTAGACTGTAGGAAGATTCAACTATAAATAGTTTTATATACTGTGAAGTTAAGTGTCTAACCTGGAGTGCAAGGCTCCCTGCTACTGCCCTTAGGGCTTGCAAACATATCTATCATTCATTATTCATGGGCTACCAAGGCAATGAAATCCTTTTCTGACTTGAACTAGGAGGAAGGATAGAAATTATATATAAACTGAGAAACTTTAATAAATACAGGTCACAGAAAATATGCTTGAGGGAAAGGATTCCCCACATATGAAAACCCTATAGGTTGTATTGACTTATCTGACTTTTGGCAGAGGTGGCAGATGAACTTAAAACTAAGTTGTGTATGCAGTAATGACCCCAAGATGAGAAATATCCCCCAGAGGATTTTAATTGGAGCTTTGGGTTTGGTTTCAGCTGCCATGGTGATGAAAACCCATTAGTAAGTAGGCTGTGGCAATTTGGAAACATTAACAGAGACCTCCTGAAATGATCAAAATTCAGAGACTTCTCCCTGAAGGAAGGGAGTAAAAGACTAAAAATGTATTCAGGTAGGGATGTCTGGGAAAAGGAAAGGCAGACTTCCAAAATAATTTTTTTCTGAAATATTAATTTCAGTATTTATTCTTTTGTTATAAGAAATCATTAAAATAAATCTGATGTTTGTTTTCCATAAAAAAGAGCACTTGGAAAAAGTCCCAAGCACTTTTCCTTTGATGCACAAATTTGCTTAGCATCCCTAACAGCCCAGTAAATGGTTTTGTTTGTAACATGACTATATCAGGCACTTGGTATAACAAAATAACACTTGAGCTTCTAACCAGTCCTGTGAATTATGATATATGGTGCTGTTCAATAAACAGTGGAGTATGAGGTAATGAGCCACAGAGGTATTGAGAAAGAAGTAGTATTTTTTCCAAATAAGATTTTATTTGGCAGTTTGACAGTTAACACCGAGTTGGGATGTGAAAGAGAGATTGCTCTTCTGAATAGCTGAACAAAGTTAAAATACCACATTGTGGGCACTATTGCAAATAAATTATACTGGGAAATGGTCTGCTCTGCTCAGAATTATTTTAGTTTCCAGGTCCAAGACGTTTTCCAGTGGTAAAAGAAGAGATTTCCTTCTTTCTAGACAGAGAAGGTTGTTTCCGGAAGACATCTGATGCTGCACAGCTTTTTCTCTTCTCTGGTTAGTAATACTCCCAAATGCAGGCTCAGAAGAGGACTTCCATTGACCTTCAGGACTGATGAGTCAGCTCTGCACCACTGCAGTCTCCCATCGTGGTGTGTGTTGGCTGCCAGTTTCTATGCAGTACCGGGGCAATGTGCTGTGCAGCTGAAAACTAAAGCTCCAGATCCATGGATCAGTTCTGCAGCGTATCGTAGAGCTGCCCTTGCCATTTTGTATGCATTTGAGATTTAAGGATAGGAGAGAGATTAATGTGAGACAATGAAAGGATTACACCATAAAAATACAGGGCTGACCATAGTATACATACCATTAATTTACTAACTTGCTGTTAACAGCTTTTTAAGGTTATTACTTGTAATGGAGATGTGTAACTGAAGACAACTGCTTACAGAGAATCTCACATTTGCCTACCTGCCTGCCTCAAGTTTATGAAATACAAAAACTAAGAGAGGAAAAGATTAAATTGCTTTGTTGGTTTCTGTTTTCTGTTGCCATTTGTAGCTAGAGTTTCAAGGTCTGCAATGATAACATTATTATTTGTTAAATAATATAGGTATCTTAATAGCCAGGCAAGTGGTTTATGGAAGAATTTCAGCTCTGGGAAGTAGTTAAAGGTGACTTAGAGGGTCTGTCTAAAAAAAAATAATCCATTATGCATACTTTAAGTATTCAGAATTTTCTAATGCACAACATAGTGATGTGCCTTGTAGAACCAAAAGGTTTGTGTAGCTGCAGCATTCTGGTTGGCTTCTAAAGACTCAGGTTTCTGTTTCTGTATGACCTTGGAAATTGTTTCCTTATCTCTATTTCATGGGGTTAAAATCCTTTCACATGTATCAGATGTGTTCTAAAGATAAAATTCATTGTGAAAGTAGTTGTTCAGAGATTACAGCATCTCTAGAGCTTTAATCTACAAATCCAATATGTGGAAATATTGCTAAATAAGGTTAAAATACACATTTTGGGAAACCACTCTGAACTGTGAATATTTTGGAGGAAGATCCTAAGTTTTGTTTATATGGAGCATTAATAACTGCTATGTATTGCCTTGAAAATAATGGAAAAGACTATACAATTTATATAAAAAGGCTTTAAGGGCAAAACAACTGAAGAATAAGACCTAAAGGTACATATGAAGGTTTCCATGTTGATGAGTGCAGCAGTCTTCTAGCTGTCTCAGAAAGGTCTTGTTTCAAGGTTGGAAGGGTGATTCCTGAGGGAGATGGTGACTTCAGGTAAAGGAATTGTTGGTGAAAGCCCATATCAGACACTTGGGATGGGATGGGGTTTTTGCTTCTCAAAGCCACACTGACTACAGCCATACTATTGAACAAGGCAGTTCTCATGACTAGGGACATTGCATGGCCCTCTGGTAAACAACCATCACTCTTCCCTGTTTGTCTGCCCAGATATTAAACTGCTCTGCTCTCTCAACGCTCTTTTTTTTTTTCCTTCCTATAATTACAGGAGATAATTTCTTGGAGTAGGGTCATAAAGCTGCACTCACCTGTCTGCAAAGCATAATTCCAGCTGTGCCAGTTCAGATCTATTTCCTTTGCTTTGAACCCATTTATCAGGAGCATTGGATTCCACTGCTGTTGTAAGTTCAGTATATAAACAGGAGGTGTATTCTTGTTCTCCTGACTCTGATTTTATTGAGGTCTTGAGCAATTGGTTTTAAATTTTACTCTGTCAAGACTCTCAGTGAAACTGACAATGAAGTCCCTAGGGTACTTGGTTCAGTTTTTGTGGCACATCCTCTTTTTGGGAGATAAACCTATTTTAGTAGGCATTAAAAATATAAAATATAAACTTTTATTGTTATTGTGCTTTAGACTGATTTCCTTCAACTTTTTTTTTTGAGTACTTTTTGTAGTACTACTTTGTTCGGAAGAAATTTTAATGCTTTAGCAGTCCTTCAAAGAGCCCTGAAATTGTAAAACATCAAGAATTATGCGAAAAATACTGTTTCTGAAGGTGAGGAATGATGATTGAGGGTAATAATTTGCCCCTGACAGTAACAGAGGGGAGTGAAAGGCCAGCAGTTTGCTTCCACTTAGTAAATGGCTGTATTTTGACAGCAAATGGGATGTGACACGAAGTTGGCAAATAGTGCACAAAATCAATATTTAGTGTGAAAAGTTGATACAATTAGTCTGTGGATCAACAGGGTGTGTGAAAACATGGTTTAGTGGCTTGAATTTTCTTCAGGAGATTTCAGTGGGAATGGGTTGCAGAGCAATGAAGTTCCCTGAGATCACTTGTAGTTCTTGCAGCAGCTCTTACCACAGCTCAGTTCATAAGTCTGCAAGTATTAGAGATTAAAGTTTGAGGCAGAAGATATGAATCCAGCTATGAATATTAGTGCAAACAGGTCGGCTTGCATTCCCTCACTGCTGTTCAAGAATCCTGAGCAAGGATTGGTGGACTGGGTTCGTGTACAGTAACTGGAGGCTGAATCTTGCAGTTACTGTTCAGGCTGCATCACCATCTTCTGTCTAGCCTTCCACTTTCAGGGCTCCGTTGTTACCTGGTAGTATAAACCCAAATGAGATCTGACGGATAAGGACTTACTCAAGAACTAAAATGAAATTATATGCAACTAGCCTTATTTCATTAAACAAACGTGAGCATAAAAATTCTAAAATACAGTACACTGCAGCACATTGCCTCTCAGGACTTGTAGTTAATAAATTGTTTCAAGTTAGATGAGAGTAGGATAAATGTTTAACTATCACCAGGCTGCAGCTGAACCATAGGAAACTTGAATATGAATTCCATTTATGCAGGGAGAGGGAGAAGATAAAACAGGGATTTATGCTTTCTGCAGACTCACAACACAGTTCAGTATTCCAGCAGATCAGATGCAAGAAAGATTAACCTAACTTTGTGGAGACAACACATAATTCTCCATAAAAAGCACGTAACATTAGATATGAATCTGGACTAACCATTGTGTTCAGAGCAAGCAGGTTTGAATAATTACAAGGAAAACAGTCAAACTTTTTAGTCAATGTCTCTCTTCCAAATCTTTGTCACCATCAGAGGGCTCAGCAGTGTTAGTAGAGCTGACTTTTTGTTCACAGCTGTCACACCAATTCAGCATCCTAGCAGGTATGGATTTTATTTTCACCTAGAAATGTGTAAAGTACTCTGATATTCGTACATATATAAAAGTTGTGCTGCAAAAAATGACTATACCTTCCTTCCACCCAGCTTAAATTTAAGAAGTCATTGGGCTGGAGTGAGCCCTGGAGGCAGTGAATCTATCTTCTCTGACGTAAATGGAGTTATGCCTGTGTTATGCACTCCCCATCATGTCAGCTAGTTACAGGACTGACTGATTAGCCTCTGCAGCCCCCAGCATCACCTGCAGGGCTTTCAGAGCATGCCTGGAAGGGGCTTTCTGAAGTTCTGCTCTCGTAGTCCAGTGCCTGGACATTATACAGCCATTTCTCCATCAAGTCTGCAAATCATTCTCTTCTTACTTGAAGATACAGTACTCCAGATTTTTACAACATCAGAATTTGCTTTGGCAAAAAACCCACTACCTTGCTTAATGCTTACGTATTTCTCCAGCTTGCAGCTTAGGTCAGCAGGAAACTTCACATGCTCTGGTGGCCCCATCTCAATGGAGAAGATGAAGGGGATGGAGTGCTCCATATCATTTATGCAAGATTTCTTCAGATAATTGATAATCTCCTGTAAAAGGGGATCTTGATCCTTTCTCCTTGGTCTGGAATTGTTGCAGTGTAGTGCCTCCAGGTTTACAGTGGGGAGGTTTGGGGGCTGGTCACAATTACAGCAGTATTTGACAATTTTGC